>NC_072819.1:24643261-25344511 GCF_027744805.1 Dunckerocampus dactyliophorus | reverse complement strand
ATAATAGACTAGTTCTGCTGGCATTTAAGGTCTGAGGTTGTACTCTTTTCTGGTGCGGTCATGAATTTGTAATGAGATACGTTGTGATGATGTTATAATGTTAAAGCATAACTAAATAAGAAAACGTACAGTATGTAATCACCCACTTTGAGTCAGCAACAAATTAATGTGCATATTTGTGTTTTCAAGGGTTGTCGCAGTGTGGAGGAATTCCAGTGTCTGAACCGAATAGAGGAAGGAACATATGGTGTGGTGTACAGGGCCAAGGACAAAAAGACTGGTAGGAAATGAAACATGTGATGTGGGCCCATGATGTGGCTGTAAGGGGTGTCTCTGATGCATGGGCCGCTGAAACGAAACATATGCCGTCATGTTTGCAGATGAAATTGTGGCCTTGAAAAGGCTAAAGATGGAGAAGGAGAAGGAGGGCTTCCCCATCACATCTTTGAGAGAAATCAATACCATATTGAAAGCTCAACACCCCAACATCGTCACAGTGAGGGTAAGTAGACTTTGCATTGTTTTATGGTGTAGGTTTGTTTATGCACTATGATTTCATTACGTGCTTAATTCAAGTTTCTGTTCTAGGAAATAGTTGTTGGAAGCAACATGGACAAGATCTACATTGTCATGAACTATGTTGAGCATGACCTCAAGAGTCTGATGGAAACCATGAAGCAGCCTTTCCTGCCAGGTATTGTAGCATATTGATGACTATAAATGAAGTATATCTCAGTGATTATTCTGTTAAATCTGCTTTATACAACCTCGATCACCAGGTGAAGTCAAGACGCTGATGATTCAGCTGCTTCGAGGAGTGCGTCATCTCCACGATAACTGGATTCTGCACCGTGATCTGAAGACGTCCAACCTGCTGCTTAGTCATAAGGGCATCCTGAAGGTGGCTTAGCATTGATGAACTATGAAGTGAAGTGACAGTGAACTGTTAAATTGCACATGCCCATTTTCATACCTAATTAAATATATACACTCTTATTGGTATTTATAGATTGGTGATTTTGGTCTTGCGCGTGAGTATGGATCACCCCTGAAGCCCTACACTCCTGTGGTTGTGACCTTGTGGTACAGATCACCAGAGCTGCTGCTCGGAGCCAAGGTAAAAACACATCTTCACGAGCTTGGTGCTCTGCAATAGCTCGAACTCCAAATATTAAAGGGGGGATAGTTTGGATTTTTTTTACATGAAGTTGTATGACATCCCCATGCAGAGTGTAGTGCATCAAAAGTGACTTACCCCCCCCACTTAGGTCACACCAACTAACCGGAACTACGTTCCTCATCACCGAAATCCGACCAGAACTCAGCTCACAGGACGAAGTGGGGGGTAAATCACTGGTGATCCACTACACTGCTGATGGGAACGTCATACAACTACAAAATCCAAGCTATCCCTTTACCATAAAAGGGTTATGTCATCATCGCTGATTGTTTTGTCCCCAAAATATATTTCCAAACATAAGCCAACATCTGCAAATCACTTGGTGTATGGAAGCCCAATTTTGACTTTTACACAAGATGATTTACACATGGAAAATGTCCAGCGGCCGTCACAGCACATCCACTTTCACAGGCGAGACAGACCAAAGTAGAAACGTGCCAGTCAGACTGTCTGCGTTATGTTTTTATGGACTGCCACTGTGTTTTTTTTCCTCCTTCCTGCAGGAGTACTCCACAGCTGTCGACATGTGGTCTGTGGGCTGCATATTTGGCGAGCTCCTCACCCAGAAACCTCTCTTCCCTGGAAAATCTGAAATTGACCAAATTAATAAAATATTCAAGGTAAATACTCTGATTTATCACCACCATTAAGGTGTTTGGAGTCAGTAAATTTTGCAGATACTGTATGTGTCAGAGTGGGTCAGCTCATAGTGCAGCTCTGTAGTGCACCACAGGGTGGAGCTGCTGGATTTAAGTGACCCAGGGGATGAAACCAAGAAGCCCACCCGGGTAGTCTGAATTGGTTTGGACTCATTCAAGCTTCTCAAGTTATCATACAGTCGTTACCTGTGATGAATTAAGCTTTTGTACACGTCTGCTTGATGACTACTTAAGGCAAAGTGGAAATATATTGCATCCGTCTCTATTGGTTTTGCACTCAAAGGACCCTATATTGTTTGTGCGGTCTTTAGGATCTGGGGTCACCCAGTGAGAAAATTTGGCCGGGCTACAACGAGCTGCCTGCGGTGAAGAAGATGTCTTTCACAGAGTATCCCTACAATAACCTGCGAAAGCGCTTTGGTGCGCTGCTCTCAGACCAGGGATTCGACTTAATGAACAAGTGAGTTTCTTTAAAGCTCGTTCTTTCCTCATATTTAAGGTAACACTTGGCCCCAAACCTGCACTCCGCTGCAGTCTGTCTGACGTGGTACTGGTCAGACCGCCATCCCAATAAAGCTGTGATGAGTACATCATATGGACATTGTGCCAGTTACATAGTAAGACAAATAAGCACACAAGCAATTTTTGTGTGGTAGTTTTACATAATGACGTAAAGTATAACCTTCAGTGGCAGTGTTTTAGTCATTACTGACTGAATACTCAAATCAGATGTGAGCGAAAGGCAAATATCAAACAGATACATCAGTTACAATCAGCAGGATTTGACAGTGGAAAGATGCTCACTCACATCAGTGTGTTCTTACTCTGCTCTTTCCTTCCGTGGCTCCAGAGCTTTTTATTCACTCTGTGCTTTTCTGGCCAGCTCGCTTAAAACATGACAACAGAGCGCACTGGTGATTCATCAACATGCTTCGGCTCCGTCCTCATGTTCTGTTTCACAGATACACTCACCATGGTAATGACCAATAGTACAAAACATAAATTTGACGAGGACACAAGAACGATTCTATACATTGGGAGAATCAGCATTGTTGAGAACCTTCAAGGATGACAGATATTCCTAGATATTTACACTCTCCTACAGTCTTTACATGCACCTGTAAAAGACAAACCTGCGCAGTCTAGCTGCAGAGGAATGGTAACATGTCAACTGTGCTGTCTGAGGGCTCATAGTTCACTGTGAGTTTTTGGCACCTTTCCAGTCATAAGCAGACAGCCAGGGGGAATCAAAACATGTGATGTGGACGCATCAAACTGCTAAATATTGAGGGGTATATTTTCTCAGGTTGATCTGTCACACACGGGTGCCTAAAAACCTTTCATATTCAACTTTGACTTTGACCATATAGTTCAGTTCAATCACAAGCTAACATTCAACTGAAATATTACCACCTCGGTGTAAAGAACCCCTGGATCATGTACACCAATATTTACAGTGCTTTGTGTGCATGGCTCCATGAAAAGTAACGCACACAGTTTGAATCATTACTAAAGACCTTATTTTGGATGCAAGTGCAGTAGTCAAAGTTAAGGCTTATTTTCTTCTCTGTATGTTCCCACTCATTAATAGTTCCAGTCAGCGGTAATTTCCACAATTAAAGCACACCCGGATTGCATTTTGAGTTCTAATCTGTTATTTGTAAAAATAAATAAATAAATAATAAAAATTGCTTTGCTTTAGGCACTGTTCAGTGTTTTCCAACTATTATTGAGCTGAGGCACATACATTGCTCACAAAATGTTAGGGATATGTGGCCTTCGAGTGAAATTTCAGGATGAGGATGAAGTGAATTGAATTCAACCTTCTTTAAACTTTTGAATGTACATGTCCAACCGTTTAGTGTTTGTCCTTTTTGCACCACTTGCTGCTCCCTAACAAGGAGCTGGCAAAATTCACAAGGGTGTGAGTGAACCATGAATCGACCAGTGAATGGCCCGGTTCAATTAGAATTAGTATTTAAACATTGTTGTCTTCATCATTCTTTTCACATTTTGACATCATGAGACTAAGGCAACATGTAACAATTGATCTATAATAGTAGCTCGCCATAGCAAGGCTTCAAAATGGATGTTCTCGGTGGGACATGGGCGCCAAGCTGAGACTGTCGCATAGTGTCATCTGCAGGTTCCAATTACAAACTGGAAGAAGACAAAAAATCACTGTTGTGAATTTTATCGTTCATCTGTTTGTTAGAAAACTGCAAGTTGTGCAAATAGTACCGAAACATACAGCTGGACATTCAAAAGTTGAGACTTCACGTTTAGTTCACCTGTAAAGTTCCATGCTGAAATTTCACCCGAACGCTGAATATCCCAAACTTTTTGGGAGTACAGTAGTGTACTTTTACATTAGAAAAATCTCACTGCACGTCACCAAACAAACCTGTTCTATAAATGGCAACAGGTGGATACACAGGTTAATTGTGCACCTTTTGCCATCTAGTGGAAAAGCATTTAATTGTTCTGCCTGTTACTATACCTCACTGATGTAGATAGATGAACAATTTGTATTTTTCCGCGGCACACCTGGTGATTCAATGTGCCACAACACAGTGGTTGGGAATTACTTGTCTAGTCAACATCAGTCCTTTGGCACAGAAGTGTTGGGTTGTGGTGTTCTTCCTCATGCTAATTCTCATCTTCGAAAATAGTTAAATCACCAATCTATTCCACACAATGACAGTACTTTAACAATGCAGTGATGCTGCCTGTGCAAGCATCTCCACATGAACTGTCCTGTGTTGTTTTTTTTGTTTTTTGTTTTTTTTTCCTCAGATTCCTTACTTACTGTCCCGCTAAGAGGATCCTGTCTGACGAGGCACTCAAGCACGAGTACTTCCGTGAGACGCCGCTGCCCATCGAACCATCCATGTTCCCAACCTGGCCGGCCAAGAGCGAGCAACAGAGGGTAAAGAGAGGTACCAGTCCTCGTCCACCCGAGGGAGGCCTGGGCTACAGTCAACTGGTAAGGACATTAAGCCTTCCACTTTCTCCGTGACATAAAGCCAGCAGGCTTTCCGAAGGCTGCCTGTGTTAAATAGATTAAAGGCCGACAAGCCTCTGCTTTGTGTCTGCCTTGTTCCTCCTCGTGTTTTCCATGATGCGCATGCTGACGTTCCTAATGTTTTCAGCAGTGGTATGACCCACAAGGAAGTTATATAGCAATATATTGTAATTACAGAAATTAAGTAACATCTTAAAAATAATCTTGATGGTTCACTGCTAATAATAATAAGAATGGAGTGTGTTAGTCCAAGGCTGACTGGCTTTAGCCTAAGTATTTTTGTCTTTTATTCTCATCACTGTGTGGGATGTTTGCGTCAACATTTTAGACAGTTTGTCCTGCATTTCACCACATCTTTAGTCACGCGACTGGTCACAGAGGAACCTCTGAGATGTGACACAATGTTTATTGTGATGCTGGTCCACTTTGATTGTTGTAAGAAATTTAAGACGTGAAAAGAATAAAACATACAATGATTAAGGCCCAGTACAAAGATGAGCCTCATGCATATCTTTTTTTGTGTAAAAATAACTTGACCATTGGAAAACATAAATGTAGTCTCATGCATGACTGTGGTCCATATCTTGCAATAAGCGTTGGGGAAAAAAATCAACAATACGACAAAGCGGAACACGCGTCCAGTGTTAATACTTTGATGCTCACAGAACTAAGGTCTCATGAGGACTTCAGTGAAGTTGTTCTGTGACTTGTTTGGCTGTATTTCATATTGAAGGACCACAGGTGTTTGACTTCAGAAGTGTCACTGTAAAAGGTATCCCTGTTGACATAAATATGAAGATTAAGGTCAATTTTTATGTCTTATTTTTGGATACAGGAATTCTATGGAGCATTTTTAGAGTGCCAAAAATTAAATTTAACTTTTGACTGACACCTCACTTGAACCAATAGCGTTTAGAACGGTTTTCCCTGTCTTGCTGTAGAACAGTAGCCAATTACCACCTGTGCAAAAGTGTACCAACCCCTCCCCCGACATTTGTAGACCAGGCCAATTGCATCCAATCTAAGTAACACTACGCATTGACTAGCCAATGAAATAGTGAAAACACAGATATGCTAATTGATGGGCGGGCTTTTGTCATAAGAGCAAGGAAGTCCCGCATAACGGAGAAAAGGAAAACGTGGACTGTCCATGCACTGTGCGTCAAGGCTGCATGAACGTTGCAACTTTTAAATCTTTATTTTACAAACAATCACGACAAAAATATGTTGAAAGACAAAATACAGTACCAGGAAACCATGGGGTTAGTCAAGACTGACCAAGTGTGACCAAGGGTCTCCACTTTGGAAGGCCTGATTGTAACTTTAGAAAAAACTGTGTAAAATACTCCAATGGGATTAGGTAAGAACTTAAGCTATGACCCCATTGTGTTTTCCAGCCCATACCACCAAACTTGTTATTTTGAAGGCGCATGTTTCTGAAAAAATATATAGGCGAACCACCCCCCAAAAATAATTCTTCTCAGTGTCTTCAAACTCCTATATCTAAATGTCAGGAGCACTTTGAAATATTCTGACTGGGGCTAAAAATCCAACTTGTTAGCTTTCAAAAGAGCCTAAAGCTATGCCTCTACTCCAAATGCTTTAATGAGAACTGTACATGTATTTTGAGTATGAATTTTTTTGGTGTTTTAATTAAAATAAAATCCTGGAAAGGGGTTAATTGGCATTTATTTAATTTTGGCATAAGAGGATCTCCATAGGTTTTACTGTGTCCTTGGCTTAGTCCTTATTAGATTTTAAATTATTACTCATATTTCCCTCTGTGTCAAATATTACATTTCTGTAAATATTTTTCCTCTCAGAGAGAAAGACTGCATGATAGTAGGTTCATGCTTAACTCTCTATTTTTTTCCCTCAGGGGGATGACGACCTAAAGGACACAGGCTTTCACCTGACCACCAGCAATCAGGGAGCGTCTGCTGTCGGACCAGGATTCAGCCTCAAATTCTGAGTCTGAGTTTCAACGGAAAGAGCACGAAATGCCTGCCTTTGGACTGAACTGTAAACAAGATCAATCTGTGATCAATTAGGACTATTAACAAGGACTGTCTAACAGCAAGACTGGTGGCGCTGATACGTTCCATTTCCAACTCTTACGACGGCCCTTGCTACCATATCCAATGTTGCAATTTTAAGAGGTAGCTTTGTGCTTCTGTTTTGTCTTTTATTTCCATTTTTTGTACTTCATGATAGAGGTTCCAGTTTTATAAATGGTGATTACAGATGGTGAGCTACTGTGTCATGATACAACATTAGCTTTTCCACCTACCACTATTATGACTATTCGCTGAGAAGATAAGGGCATATTTTTTGCTGGAAATAAAGTTTGAAACTGTCTGCTTTGTAATTCTGCACTTTGCCAGAGTGGAAAGTGAAAGAAGTCAGCCCCTTCTTTTTTCAGCTGTCCAAAAGTGATGTCACTCCGCATTTCGCCATGCAGCTTTTGCTCCTCATTTCTAGAATTGAATTAATCAACTCTTTGATTTTCAGCCCATGAAAAACAAAAGCGGTACATTTAGGTTTAGTTCAAGATGGTGTGAAGCTTGAACAAAACAGACAGTTGTTATGTTTGATTTGTCCCCCTTAGCCTTCCCCTGCAGCTCCCTTCTTTAGAATATTACACCTGATGTGTTGAAGAGCAGCTGGTGAAGCGGCTGACAATCTCTGGCAGTGTTGAGCCTTGTAAAGCTAGTGAAGCATTTGAAGTCTTCCACATGTGGTTTCAGCTCCAGATACAGTACATCCAAAGGTCAGACAACACTGCTTTTTCTTACTAATGTGGTTAATGTCATTTGAATTATACTACAGGGATGACTTAGTTTCTTATTTGAATATACACTGTTGTTGGAAATGCTTAACAGCAGTTATTGTACTTGTACAGTATCATAAACAATTGGAGAATGACCAGCGACATACGCGTTGCTCGTTCACAAAAGTACCTCGTCATGGAATGTTTATTTGATTTGCACAATGGCTGTACAGTACAGTACAATTGCATAGAAAGTACTAAAGATAGAAATATGTGCCCAAGAGAGTGTGTGTGTGTTCAGAATCGCACGCGCACCCTCCAAGAGTAGTTGGTGAGAACTTTGTCTTTCTTCTTCACAATGCAGGTGTACGTGCCCTCGTTGATGGCGTTGGCTACTATAGTGATATGGTCGTCTTTCAAAGAGATGTAGTTGGGATGTGAGAACTCCAGCAGCTCGCCGTCCTTGTACCAACTGAGAACAAGATGATGCTCCAAGTCAGTCAACACAACACATGATCACACAGGAGGTGAGATCATACTCACAATACTTTTCCCTTCTTAGATGCTATTTTCTTGCCACAACGAAAAGTCAGCTTTTTGCCCTCAACGACAAGCTTGTGTTTGGTCCTTGGGGGAGTCGGGGTGGGAGCCACAGTGGGGAAAGGGAATTCTAGGAGGGGGAAATGTGTTGGGATCAAGAGCAAGATCTTGCAAGTAGGAAAATAAATGGAAGTACTGGCCATAAGATTAGGTACACCTCCAAATTAAATGAAGTCCAGGACATAAAGGATATGATTGAGACTGTCAATACTGTTTGTTTATTTTTAGTTTATTCTTAGTTTGCTGTTGTTTACCTTACCCAGATAAGGGCAAAAAAAATTAGAAATAGCAGTTCTACATTGCAAACTACAATGCTGACATTGCCTAAGACGTTAGGTGTTTGTTTTCTTTGAGCGAGCAGGATTATAGTTAAGATATAATATATACATACATACAGTCATTTTTTTATTAATTAGTTCCAAAAGGTCATACAAAAACTGAAGGGTATGAAAACCGAAGCTAATGTGAATGTATCCTTTCACTCTGTTCCAGACACCCAAAAATATGAACAAAAATGATATTTTATAGAGAGCAATTATAGTTTTACATGCTGAAAATAATGTGAAATAATTATAAAAGACGAATGAAATGGACAAATGAACATTTTGAATAATTTTTTACTTCTATGAAGACTCTTGTTGGTGAGGGTGGGGGATTTAATGTCTTTCTTGAATTATTTACCAGGGGGTACTTTGTTTAGGCGCTCGATTCCATGGAATGATACAGCACAGCGCAAATGGACTAGTTTGTTACATGTAATATTGTACGATAACCAGGGCAAAACTGAGGCTTGATTGTAGCATAGAACCTCATTTTTTGTCAATTTGTTGTAAAAGGTCAGACGAAAAATATAAACTTACAAAAGCCGAATCAATTTTTCCCATAATAAATAATCCAATTAATGTGTTCAATACCCAAAAATATGAAGACTAAACACTTTTGGGGAGAGAAGGGGGGACGGAAGAGCCACGCGGACACTGACTGTTTCACTCAAGTCTGCTACAAACATAACTTTAAAGAGTGGATGGTTAGACCTGTATACTTTCTCACTCGAACTTTACTGTAAACTTCAGCAGTAGGTACAATCATCCTTACGCACACAGGCCTGGCTCACTTTATTTATTTCCAGCGAACCACAATGAGAGCCATTATCCACAAATGGCGAAAACATGGAACAGTGGTGAACCTTCCTAGGAGTGGCTGGCAAACCATAATTACCCCAAGAGCGCAGCGATGACTCATCCAAGAGGTCACAAAAGACCCCACAACAACGTCCAAAGAACTGCAGGCCTCGGTTAAGGTCAGTGCTAATGACTCCACCATAAGACACTGGGCAGAAGCACCCTGCATGGCAGAGTTCCAAGACAAAAACCACTGCTGAACAAAAAGAACATTAAGGTTCGTCTCAATTTTGCCAGAAAATATCTTGATGATACCCAAGACCTTTGGGAAAGTACTGTGTGGCCTCACAAGACAAAAGTTGAACTTTTTGGAAGGTGTGTCCCATTACATCTGGCGTAAAACTTAACGCTGCATTTCAGAAAAAGAACATCATACCAACAGTAAAATATGGTGGCAAACACTTTTTCACACCACTGTGAATGATGTACACGCATCATGGCAAGCCAAGGCTCTCTATTATGACGATCGGCACATTGTAGCTCCCCATAGAGTCACATAGTGTCTGTCGCTCTTTTATAACTTTATTCTTACCTGAACACATCAACAGCAGTGCAATCCAAGACCATATATGTATTTCCAATCCCAAACAAACACGTCTCTCGTCCACTCATTGCAACAACATTTTCTCATTGTCACGAGACAGACCGAGAGATGCGTTCAGAATAATGTCTTTATTATGCGTGTATGGGTGGTCTAAATCAACAGAAATGCAATGAAAGCTCCTTGGTGGAAGAGCCCCGGGGGTGGATGAGATCCGCCCAGAGTTCCTTAAGGCCCTGGATGCTGTGGGCATGTCTTGGTTGACATGACTCTACAGCATTGGATGGACATCAGGGGCAGTACCTCTGGATTGGCAGACCGGGGTGGTGTTCCCCTTCTTAAGAAGGGAGACCGGAGGGTGTGTTCCAACTATCGTGTGATCACACTCCTCAGCCTCCCTGGTAAGGTCTCTTCACACATTAAGTCGAATGCCTGCTCTGAGAGCAGCGCACCAAAGCGCTTTCGCAGGTTATTGGCGCTTCACACTCGGGAATCAGCACCTCCAAGTCTGAGTCCATGGTTCTCGCCCGGAAAAGGTTGAAGTGCCATCTTCGGGTCATGGATGAGATCCTGCCCCAAGTGGAAGAGTTTAGGTACCTCGAGGTCTTGTTCACAACTGAGGGAAGGCGAGTTGGTTTGGCGTCTGCAGTGATACGTACATCGGTCCGTTGTGGTGAAGGGAGAGCTGAGCCGAAACGCAAAGCTCTCAATTTACCAGTCGATCTATGTTCCTACCCTCACCTATGGTCATGAGCTTTGGGTAGTGACTGAAAGGACAAGATCGCGGGCACAAGCGGCCGAAATTAGTTTTCTTCGTAGGGGGGCTGGGCTCTCCTTTAGAGATAAGCTGAGAAGCACTGTCATCCAGGAGAGACTTGAAGTAGAACTGTTACTCCTCCGCATTGAGAGGAGCCAGATGAGGTGGCTTGGGCATCTGGTCAGGATGCCTCCCTGGGGAAGTGTTCAGGGCAAGTCTGACGGATAGAAGGCCTCGGGGAAGACCCAGGGCACGTTGGAGAGACTGTGTCTCCCAACTGGCCTGGGAACACCTGGGGATCCGCAGGGAGGAGCTGGATGAAGTGGCCGGGGAGAGGGAAGTCTGGGCCTCCCTGCTTAGGCTGCCGCCCCCGCGACCCGACCTCGGATGAGCGATAGCAGAAGGATGGATGGATGGACAGTGTGACATGGTGATTCGTGATGATTAATTAATTAATTTGAAAACCGTGAAATCTGATTAAAAATTGTAATCATTTGACAGCCCTAATAAATGTATGTATGTACAGTATGTCACAAAAGTGAGTACACCCCTCACATTTCTGCAAATATTTTATTATATCTTTTCATGGGACAACACTGAAGAAATGAAACTTTGCTACAATGTAAAGTAGTCAGTGTACAGCTTGTATAACAGTGTAAATTTACTGTTCCCTTCAAAATAACTCAATACACAGACCTTAATGTCTAAACTGCAGGCAACAAAAGTGAATACACCCCTAAGTGAAAATGTCCAAATTGGGCCCAATTAGCCATTTTCTTTCCCCAGTGTCATGTGACCCATTAGTGTTACAAGGTCTCAGGTGTGAATGGGGAGCAGGTATGTTAAATGAATGCCAACATGTACTGTGACATCCTGAAGCAGAGCATGATCCCCTCCCTTCGGAAACTGGGCCGCAGGGCAGTATTCCAACATGACAACGACCCCAAACACACCTCCAAGACAACCACTGCTTTGCTAAAGAAGTTAAGGGTGAATGTGATGGACTGGCCAAGCATGTCTCCGGACCTAAATCCTATTGAGCATCTGTGGGGCATCCTCAAACTGAAGGTGAAGGAGCACAAGGTCTCTAACATCCACCAGCTCCGTGATGTCGTCATGGAGGAGTGGAAGAGGATTTCAGTGGCAACCTGTGAAGCTCTGGTGAACTCCATGCCCAAGAGGGTTAAGGCAGTGCTGGAAAATAATGGTGGCCACACAAAATATTGACACTTTTGGCCCAATTTGGACATTTTCACTTGGGGTGTATTCACTTTTGTTGCCTGCAGTTTAGACATTAAGGTCTGTGTATTGAGTTATTTTGAAGGGAACAGTAAATTTACACTGTTATACAAGCTGTACACTGACTACTTTACATTGTAGCAAAGTTTCATTTCTTCAGTGTTGTCCCATGAAAAGATATAATAAAATATTTGCAGAAATGTGAAGGGTGTACTCACTTTTGTGACATACTGTATGTACCGTATGTATGTAAACATACATACATACATAATCATAATGAATTGGTTCATTCATTTTATAGCAATTCTGGGTCAAAATTTTGTATTTTGCATGGTTACATTTTGATAAAGTTTCACATGAGCGCTGATAATAGATAAGTAATCATCCTACATATCTGATTTTGGCATCCTTCTGTTTGAATGGGTTGAATTTCAGCATCACTTTTTTTGTCCACTTACGATGGCTACGGTTTAAATCGGCATATTAATTTTAAACCAAATTGAAGAGAAATGTTTAACAATCACAATAAAACCGTATCTGAAGTACAAAAATACATACAACCAACATTAAAGCGTAATTTTTCTTTCACTGCTGCATCGTGCGGGTGATTGGAACACCAATTTAAAGGATTCAAGATTAAACACTCTTCATGTACAACATAATCATCAAACTTACTTATTTCTTTATATTATATACACAGAGCGAGTGCACCTCAACAGCGTGAGAGTTAATCTTTAAATTCTTGTTGAGGTCTCAAGTAATGTGTGGTCTTTGCGTGACAACGCTTAGAATTCAGACCTTAGATGTTTCACTGCACTTACAAAGATAGGATTTTTGCACTGGATCTCATTAAATGGTGTAGGTGTACCTCAGGAGGTTGCCAGTAAACAGCAGTGTACTTTATAATGTGACGATGTCACTTGGCCTCACAATCAACTTAACCCTCCTACAACATTATCACAATGGACACTTAGTTCTCCTTTGAAACTTGTGGCCAAGCCCAACAGCCCACCTTGGGACCATCGAGTCAAAGAGCGCTTGGCGAACAGTTGTTCTCTCTAATGAAGCAGAAATCCAAATTGACCTGGTGTGTGTCTAACCCTGAAGCCACATTCTGAAATTCCAGTGGTTTGGAGGGGCTTTAGGAATTTTCCACAGCCATACAATGTCTCCCAATCAACAATGAGGAACAGATTAGAGCGAGCCAAGGAATTGTATCCTCCTGCCTCCTCACTCTGTCCCTTGTTGCCGGCCCGAAGCAACAACAAATCTAGTCGAGCCAGTTTGTGTTGTGCAGAAGGGGATCTTACATGTACGTGGAGTGTTGTCCGATGTCTTGATCAATTTTACGAATAGCGTGTAACAGTAAACACATCTGCTCCATCAGGACACTGTTCTAATATTTAGGACCTCTTGGCTGACATTGCTACATTGGCAAAGGGATCACAGCAGCTCCTTAAACTGCTCATCCGAGACAAACCTTCCTCCCCTCCACTTCTTGGACCACTGCTGTCTTACCGTAACAGAAATCACAGCTGGAGGGGCAGTGCTTCTGCATCAGCTTGCGCTTGCTGTCACAATAGCCTTTACGAGCCCACGCCGGACAGATGAAGAACCGGTCCAAACATCCTGGATGAGACAGGAGAAACGATGTGGATCACAGAGCAGCTTTTGGTTCAAGGGAAATGTGTACTAGTGTTCTTCAGTGAAACATGTAATGGAATTTTTTTCCCATAGAAAATTCATGGAAATTGAATTCATCCATTCCAGGGTCAATCCATCACAATCATCAAACCTTTATTAACTGTGCAGGCAATGTTTTAAGTAACATTTCAACATTCTTGACTGTCAGACAAGTGTAAATGAAGTTAAGTGTTGTATAATAAAACTAGTCACCCATGGTGGACACATGACTGATGTGTAGGGTTTACAGATGTGGGGATGAGGTCGGTCAACCTGTTGCTTCAGGCTTTTTGCCATTATTCACTGTCATACAAGTGTACAAATAAGTTAACCACTGTAAATGATTAAACACAGTTTTGCAGTGTAAAATCCAGCGTGGAGCAAAAGTTAATGTGCTTTGCAAGATTCACATGCAGCTCGATGTAATAATTCTACATTTCCTCTGTGTACAAACTTGAGTGACACCCTTTATAATATTTTTTTGGCCCTTTTCTGCATTTGGTACCTAGCTGCATTCCAGAAACCTGGGAATCGGAAAGTATTGTGTTAATCTTTTTGCTGCAAAATGAGCTTAGTTCAGTTGTCAGGAAAGTCCAATTGTCTAATCTCAAACAAAACTAGTTTATTGTGGTCATCAGCCATGTTGTTTTTTTTTTTTTTTATGCCTAATGGGAACGCTTTTAGGTGAGCTCCCAGTGGAACAATGCCTACTTCCCAGGAGTTACGGTACCTAAAGGTGGAATTGCTGAGCGACATGTTCAAAACCATACAAAGAGAGGCTGTACTGAACAGTACAACATGGTGGGAATGTGTCACACAATGTCTGTTATTGTCTTGTCAAGACCAGTAATGTCAATTAGACTTACTGAGGGTAGATTTTGAGTGAATGCATCGTACCATAGAGACGGTGCATACCCCACACATCGTCCTGTGTGATCAGCTTGCGCCCAGTCAGTGTTGCATTCAGGTGCATGATAGCTTTTGAATCCCTGGAGTGCATGAGTCCCAGCACGTGGCCTATCTCATGTGTTGCCACATGGACGAGGTCTGTGAGCCAAACCCCTGCAAAAAACACACCGTGTTGATAGAATATAAATTTGCTGCGTAAATAAGCATGAGGACACGTGCCTTTCTTCCAGCTGAACCGCATGTTCCCCAGAATCCAGTATTCGTGGTCGTCAAAGTGGATCTCGCCCGTCGGTGGGAAGAAGGCGTGAGCCAATTCTCCCGTGATGCCGTCGAAACAGTGGTGCAAGTGGGACTGTAGACAGTCTGTGTGGTTGACGGGGTAGAAGCCTGCCCAACACACACACACACACACACACATATAGCTCAACACCAAAGAGGTCCTTTCCCCTAGCTCTGCTCCATTATTTCAGCTCTGGTTTCACCACAGCAGGGGGACGAAGAAGTGTACAGCGCAGTGATTTTTCTCAAAAAGTTATGGAGTATTCAAAAGGGATGAGACAGAACAAACTTGACTTAGAGGGCCTCAACACCGACTGACACGTATGGAAGTTGTTAAGCATTTATGTTTTTCCATTTTCAAATGATGTCTCTCACTAAATATACGATCTGTGGTTTTCTATGATTTAAGGAGTCTGGAGGCAAAGACATCTCAGCGACGACCCCACAGAGAGAATGATGTGGTAAAGCAGCTCAGACGGGAGTGTTGGAAGTCAGTGGAGCCACCATGAAATCACCCACCGATCTTAATGTCCGCCTCGTGGTCCGCTGGCACCTCACGGAAGCTGAAGGGCGAGACTTCGCTCCACATGGCAAAGGCCTTGGCGATGCCTCGACGTGTGTCAGTGGCATTTATCAGGTTGGTAGGGTAGGATAGCAATCTGAAATTCCAACAAAGCAGAATGGAATTTTGTTTGCTTACAAATGTGTGTTGTTATATTGACCTGCCAAAAACACCACATGTTCATTTTTGGCAGTTTTTGTTCCATAAATATTAAGACAGATGTTTTCAGCACTTTTTACTTGTAGGATTATGAAAGGAACAGTTATATTTTGGTGCTGCTCCAGATAAAAGTGGTGAATGCAAGATCTTTGTTTTTTACAGTGAAATAATTCAGAAATTACTCAAAAAGAATAAACTGATTTCATGACGCATTGCTTCAGTTCTCAAGCATCGTCATGGAGTTAGTCCATTTGAAAGAGGAGTTTTCTAAGTTTTGAATGGCTGCAACATGAGCGCTGTGGTCGCATTGTTCCTCTCGCAACATTGGTCACAAGGGGCACCTTGCTCTTTGTGCTTGGCCTGCGAGATCCCCAGATCTCACTGTGTGTGATTTTTTTTTTTTTTTTTCTTGTGGGGATATGTAAAAGATTGTTTCTTATATTATGTTCCACTGCTACCCACTAACCTCGATGACCTTAAAAATTTAATAACAGCGATCAACTCAGTGAATCGTGATATGCTGCTACTCGGGCTGGGTGGTATATCCATCCATCCTCTATGCCGCTAGGGTCGCGGGTATGCTGGAGCCTATCCCAGCTGACTTCGGGCGAGAGAACGGGGTACACTCTGGACTGGTCGCCAGCCAATCGCTGGGCACATATAGACAAACAACCATTTACACTCACATTCATACCTATGGACAATTTAGAGTCGCCAATGAACCTAACATGCATGTTTTTGGAATGTGGGAGGAAGCCGGAGTACCCGGAGAAAACCTACTCACGTACGGGGAGAACATGCAAACTCCACACAGAGATGCCCAACAGAGATTCGAACCTTCCTGACTGTGTGGCCAACATGCTAACCACTACGCCACCGTGTGGCCATGGGCAATATATCGATATTTATTTTAAGCGCGATATCAAAAACAACTATATTGTTCGTTTCGATATAGACTGGATTGTGCTGTTCTCTTGTATCTTGACACGGAGGTGTCTCACTCATCACTGCTGTGTGTCAGCACTCCTTAGCGGGTTGCTGCCCCGCCCCCACCGTGTTCCGTGCTACATCTGGCGACATTCCAAACCCTCTGGGCAACATATTTTTTCAAAAGCGACTAGCAAAAAATTTAGGTACATTTTCTGTCGTCGTTGGAGAGTTTTCTGGTATTTGGAAACAAAAAAGTGAAAGTAAAGCTCCCACTGTACACTGCACTGGAGACCCACGCATCCTCGAGACGCGATGCCACTGGGGTGGATCTGAAATGAAAATGTTTCTTAATCTTCATTAAATGACTATGCATTACACTCAAACCTCATTCGGTCTCGGTGACTTGTCAGTGTGTCAGAACGTGTGATGGAAGAACAATGTGTGATCAGTGAACAAGTAGTCCTGACTACAAGATAAAAGGTGGAGACTGGAGACAGTCTTGCTGTAATTATTACGCTATCTAGACTTTGAGAGGCGTTAGCCAAGATACAATTTTAAAATTATTTTATTTTGATGAAGGGATGGCCAATTTTAAATTATTTACAGTTCAAAACATAATGAAAGTGTTTTTACTCATTTTTTCGTCTCTCCTATGAGGTTCTGCTTTCTAAAGAAAAAAAAATACTGTTCAAAGTAAAGTATTTTTGAGTTGCTGCTCAAATTTTAAAAAATTCCTCTTAAACGGGACACTTTATTTCATGTTATTTTGTGCTTCTGATATTAGCTAAGGATTTGAGCATAGCTAAAGGGTTGTTATAGAGACGACTGATGGTTATATTTTACTTTTTCTATATTAATTTCAAAAAGAGAATGGACTGTTTTGTTTTAGCGACTATTTTTCGATAAGATTTTTTCAATTTTAATGAAACAACTTTAGGAGCATATTTGACTTTAATTTGTCTGAACTCACTTTGTGGAAAAAATATCGGGGTATATCGATATTCAACATAAATATATCGGGATGTCAGTTTTGGTCCATATCGCCCAGCCTTTGCTGCTACGCATCATGAAGGAATTCTCTTATTGCATCGATGTTGCCTGTGCTGCAGGTGGTGGCCACACTGGACATTTGTAAGACAGGGAATAAAACTTGATTGTGAGTAGAATACTTGTGACTTGGCTGGAGTTTTCTGTTGCTTTTCCTTAAAGCAGTGCTTCTCAAATAGTGGGGTGGGCGCCCCTGGGAGGGGGGCGGTGAACTGTCAGAGGGGGGGCGTGAGAGGCAGGGAGTACTTTCAATATTAGTGCAGACCTGCCAACATGTACAAATTTATTGAGTATTTGATTTCAAATCGGGGGGTGGGGCGTCAAAACATTTCTGTCCCCTGGCGGGGCATGACCGAAGATGATTGAGAATCACTGCCTTAAAGTATTGCATAATGAAATCGGTTCATTCTTTTTGAATAACCTTGTATTGTTGTATTATGTTCGACCGCAGCGGTTCCACTGTATATGCAAGAAGTGTGTCTGTGCAGGTGTACAATTTGGTGCTGATCCAAATAAATTTTTAATTAATTTTGTTGGACTCTTCTAGTTATAGAAGTCTGAAGCAAACGTGGATGAGGATACTTGTATGTGAGCTTGAACTTGTCCCATTTGAGCTGCTCCGGGGTGAGGGTGTAGCGCTTGTTCCTGGAGAGGTGAAGCACTTGCGAGTGGGCCTCTTTGCGCATTCCGATGAGCAACACAGTGGTGTAAGCTTCTTCCTTGGACAAAGAGAAGCCTTTGATTAATCACCTCACACAGCCTTGACTCTCTCAAAGAGAATTTAGGTGCTTTGGCAGCTCTGCCCGAAAGAAGGTTTGAGGAAGCTTGTGAGGAAATTGAGGCAGATAGATGACTGTTTTTCTGGCAGATTACAAGCGTCAGAAGGCTTTGACTTTAGCATTCAGGCATAAATTCCATTTGTCTTCTAACAGTATCAACAGTGCTGGGCTGCTACTATTTCATTGCTTTGCAAGTGAGGCACTTACTATGTTTTCATGCACTGGAATTCTACCTCACGGAAAATGAAGAGGTCAGCAGTGAAAGTGCTTTCCAAACACCGACAATGATCTTTGTCCCTATCGATCTAACGTGTCTTTGGAGTACAAATTCCAGGTAATAACACCTGGATTAGAGCCTCTTTGTACAGCTTTGAGAGACTTTCCTTGGGCGCTTTTGCAGTTTAGTACTCTCATAAATAAGCTGTGACCAAAGAAACAGGTTTTGGTTTGTCTTGGCGGCAATAATTTATATTATTGGTCACTTTTATGGAGATGGGTTTTAGTGATAGATCCATTTTTCCAAAATAGGAAGGTGAGCCAGAGAGTGCATGCGAACGGGAACACTTCTACTCCCTAAACGTATTTTAAGTTGATTTATAGGGAACATTAAAAGTGAAAAACTTAGGCTGCGGCCATTTAACCCTTCAGGACACTCATTCAAATACTTGAAAATGTCAAAATTTCACACTAGAAAATATGTCCAGGTTTGTTTTCTCAATTGTTCATTATTAATTGAATTAAATTTGTTTATATGTGACTATTATATAAGTTATTTTACTGATTGGCTGGGAGAAATCACATGGTCCCACTGCCTTATAGTGGTGGCGTCCATTTTCACTTAGGTTTAAGCTACCAAATGGGTCCAGGTAACCCTTACCATGATGCAATGGGATCCCTCTCTCTTCTTCCATCCCAATGTTTTTACACTCATATCCTGTTTATATGTGTTTCTCTACTACAACTATTAGTACTACTGGTACAGCTATTGCTTTGTGCATTGTTCTGTCATCCCACCCCTCATGTCTCTATCCTCTTTCACTCCATGCGGATGCCCCCCCACCACACAGACACACACACTTCAGTTTTGGTTCTTCCTCATAGAGGAGAGTGCTTACAGCTCTTATGGGGATCAACTTGATTTTTTTCACATGATTATGACTTGATAAGCACATGAAATAAGGATTGCATTATAAACTGCCTTTATACATTCCGAAATAGACAGCATGACATACAATTCAGCATTTAAGGAACAAACAATTATACAAGACTACTTCTGAACTTCATATGCTTCCCACAATCCCATCAAAACTGGCTTCTTCTGGAAAGTTCTGCCACGTATTAAACAGGTAGCTTTTTATTTGATCCATAATATTGCGTTGTTTAAGCTTCTGTAGCATTAATTTGTCTCCTTGTTGGGGTGCAAGATCTCGTGTCACAAGACCTCGCAAGCTTAAAACAAGACAAGATTTCCTGATTTCAGGAAAGAACTGTCTCATAGGTACTAGGCCTTGGACGATAATAAATAAATAACTTTCACACAATAAATGAAAATGAACTGGATAATTTTGCCGGCCTCAATATATCGCCATGTGCATGCGTGTATGTTTTCCTCGTCTCTGGCCTCCAAACAGACAGGAAGCGGTTCATTCCGTGCATTGGTTTCAGCACCTTGACGTGTATGTTCCAAAGAACGACATGATTGGAGTGAGCCATTTTGTCAGTCATACAGTCTCTTTGTCTCGGTGGGTGGAGGCGGGGCCGGTAGCATACACACAAAGTGCAGAAGAGCGTGATTTAGTAGAAATTAAAATAGTAGATTACAATATATTGGCATCTATTTTTTTAATACTTTTCTAAAAGTATTATTAAAATCTAGTCTCGTCTCATAGAACCAATCTCGTGTATCGTATCGTGTGTCTCCTTACACCCTAGTTGTTAGTTTCAACTTGCTTTCATTTTTGCTCTTGTATTTTTGTAGCTGCATATTTAAATATGCTCCGGGCCAATAAATCAGCTGCGGGCTGCAAATGTCCCCCGGACTGTAATTTGGACACCCCCGTCTTAGTCAGTCTCAATCATGGCTTGGGCTGTACACCCTGTGGTTCTACCTGTATCTTAATTATTCGTCTTCTAACTTCCTGTAGGATATTTGACAAGTAAATTAGGGTCTTTTAATGTGACGGTGCTGCAAGAATAGGGTGAGTAAATCCTGGTGTGTTTTGGGGTAAAAAGTCCAGGTCTTAATTAGTAGGTGTTCAGGGTTTTTCCTTTTCATATTGAGGTTTCTTGCAAATCACATTTGGCGTTTAATTCTTGGAGAAAAAAACTACCAAAGAGCCTTTATTCACTGTTGTGTTTTCCTCCCTCCTAGCTTCCTGTTTCTGCCTCACCCAATCAAGGCCATAGATGCAGTGCTTCCTTCTCTTCCTTTGCCAAATAGTGAAGCCGCGGGGCTGTGCTTCGACTTCTGATGTTGAAGATAACATGGCTGTATTATATTAGACTGCACACGCTCTATTTATTTCTCTCATTAATAAATAATACGTCATTCCTGAGGTGTTTAATGTGGCAAAGCCAGCGCAGATATTTCTCTAACTTGTTATGTTCCCTCAAAATCTCCCATGCTCGTAAGAAAAGATGTACCATAAACGTTGAAGCGCTGTAGACTAAACACAGACACAGAAGGGCAAACATTTTAAACAAAACATCACTGAAAATCTTTAGGGGACGCCACATCCAGAGCCATGGATTCTGACGTTTAATGCTTACTTGGATATTACTGTTTTTTAATATTCAGAAGGAAATGAAAAGACTCATTAGGTACTAATCTAATTTGTCTGGCTGGCCCTCCTGCCATGTACAGAAGATGCTTATCTCACTCAGGATGTTATGTAACCCTGAGCAGCAGCGGCACTCTTGATGGACACATAATGAGAGCGCGTAGCAAAGGAAATGAAATAAAGCCATCCCTCATGATTCCTCGTGCTCTGTGTCACACAGGGAAGTCCAGGTCCCTTTAGTAAAGTACCGTATACAGTATACAGTATATATACCAGGGGTCATGGAGCCACTTTTCCAAAATGAAAATGGTCAAGAGCTACTCATTTTTGTAACATTTATTTTCATATAGCTTATTTCAACTCAAACAAAGACAATATGCGTGTTTTACCAGAACATGAACAAAATGCTGGTATCCACAACTCACATTTTGTATTTCTGAATGCATTTCTGTCTTGTGTTCTCGCATTATTAACTGAAAACCTGAATGACAAGCAGACTTGCAGGCACCTCATGTGGTTGGTCTTGGTGACCCCTGATATATACTATATGTTGATCCATAGCTGGATCTCATTAGTGACAATGTTCATTATGTTAGCATTCAGAGTATTTTTTTAATTTCATAAATGGTATCGATTATGGATCTCTCTCGAAACTGACTGAGTGGGAAAATTCTTCCTCATAACAGTCGGGGGAAACTATATATGATACACCAGGTGTCAGTAATGATACTTTTTCTTTGATCCCATAGAATTAGTGCACATTGACAGGTGCATCACTTCTGTCAACACACCTCTAACTCTGTGAAGTCATTTTTTGTTTTATACACAAGAATCCCTAAATCACGTCCTATTACAGTGGAACCCCCTATTAGTGTACGCCCCGGTTAGCGCGTTTATCGTTTTACATTGCCAAATTTTGCCTCGGTTTGTGTGTGTTTTCCAGTTAGCATACAGTGTGGTGTCTTGTTGTGTTATCAATGCACAGTGTGTGGCCAACTGTATTCTGAATGTATTTTAATCAATAAACGTCTTTGTTAACAGCCTATTAGCTTGCTACTGCATCGAAACAGGAACTGGACGTCCACCTTCGGGATTTGATATGAGTTATTTCTTGAATTCAATAGTTCTTCTCACGTTCTCTATCATATGCGGGCACTTGGAACTTTCTTTGGCTACATTTTGGCTCATTTTGCAGCCGTGACATAAAAAAAAAAGGTGAGAAACAATACTGAATTCAAAAAATAACTCATAGCATAACACAAAGTTTTGATCTCACAGCCACATCGCTGTCTTTGTCACATCTTGAATGAAATTAAAAGTAACCTTAAATGTTAGTTTGTCCCTTTCGTTCGTCATTTATGCTGTATGTATTTCGAATGGTTTTCTGCATGTAACACTATAATAGTAAAACTATAAAAATGTGGGGGTTTTTTTTTTTACATTTTTGGCTTTCTGGAACAGATTAATATACGTTATTTCTTGTGGAAAAAAAAATTTTGGTTAGCGTCTATTTTGGTTGGAGTCTGGCATCCTGGAACAGATTAATGACACTAACCAAGGTTCCACTGTATTTACATGATGCATTGCCTCAACCCTGTGGAGTTCATCCCACTACTGCTTTACTGAGAATACAGAATGCCTTCATAATAATGTTTTACTCATGATACTTTTTTTTAAAATGAGATTTAAATTATCCGTTTTTTGAACACTCACATTTTAAATACATTTTTAGTATAGTATTAATAGTAATATTAGTTTTAAAAGTAATTTTACTCCAGAAAATCATTGTACAGGACTACATTTCAAGACTTTTTATTGAGTATTTTTTTAATATATATTTCATTCATATAAATGTGTATGTATATATGTATATAATTGTATTTTTATATTGATTGAAATACTATGTTGTATTTTTTTATTTATTAATATTATTACAATTAAAAATTTATAAATACAAAGAAATACAACTTATTTTTTCTTATTTTTATTAGTAGCGCTGTATATTACATTAGCTTTGTATTTTGTTAATTTTACATTATAGTATTATTTGATTATAGAAAGTGTATGACAATAAAATACATGTTTTCTTGGATTATTAAACTTGATTGTTTAGGTCACCAAATATGATTTCTTGCCCATTAACCCTTTGCAATTAATAGAGTACAGTAGTTCTGTATATCGGCCACTACTTCAATTTATACACAATATATTCTGATTGCAAGCCTAACAACAGAAAAGGCTAGCATGTAATAGTATCTATCAATCTATCTGGTATTGCAAAGCCAAACAAGCAAGTTCATGTCTTATTTATTAATAATCAAGTATATTGTATGATCAAATTATGCAATTGTACTGATATTACTCGTACTACTATGGGCGGGGAAACATAACCTAAACACATGGCAGTCCCAATTAGATACTGTATGTGTGCATCATCATCGTCAATAAAAATCCTAAAAAGTTGTCCCAGCATACCTCGGTCCTCCAAGAAGGGAACGCTGTGCTTTGAGGCAGGAGGCTTATCAGTGCGGCCGCCAACAGAGGCTCCCACCTCCAGCAGCTTCGTCTCCTCTGCCGACCGGGAGCCTGACAGCACCCCATGGTTACGGTGTCGCACATCCAGGAGAAGAAAATCAACAAACAGTCCATCTTGACAACTCGCACATGCTCGTCAGAAAGTCTACTACTCCTCGGCCATTGCACTCCCGTGTGAGCTGCTGTGTGCTGGAGACTGCAAGGTCCTAAGTGGAAGAAGAGGCAGCAGCGGCAGCAGCAGCTGCTCGGCTCCTTTCGCGCCACAGGCTTGGTTTCACATTACTGCACACGGGGCAGCAGGTCAGCGTCGAGACGCTCTAATTGGAACCAAACGTGCTCTGTGTCCATCCTGGAGCCACCGTACTGTTAGTGTGAAAGTCTGAAACACACACGGCCTCAAACTTCGCACTTCCCTCGAAACACGAGGCTTTACATTTATTTAATGCAACTTTAATGGTAAACAGTAGATTGCATTTTCAGTGGCGTAGAACGGCATCACATCACAATGGAAAAACTATTTTTATGCAATGTCTTTGTAATGGACAGTATTATCCTAATGCCATTTTTTTCATTCATCTTTTCTACTGTTTTGATGAGAGGAACAAGACATTTTTAAACAAACAAATGATTGACAATGTAAAGCAGTTTAACTCTACTTGCCTATCCATCCATCCATTCATTATATTACAAAGCATGTCATCATTAGGGTCACAGGTGAGTTGAAGCCTATCCCAGCTGACATTGGGTGAGAGGCGGGGTACACCCTAGACAAGGGGTCGCCAACCCGTCGATCGTGAGCTACTAGTCGATATTTGGGACTTCGCCGGTCGATGGCAAGAACATTTTGGAAAAAAATGATCACATCACTGCCCTCACCTCCTGGAGATCGACCAACAGGCACGCATTTTGTCCACTGAACATGCCCGTGCGCCTCGCTGCTGTCCAGGCAGCAACCCGCAAGCCCCAGCAAGGAGCCCAGGCCCCAAAACCCAGCCGGAGGTACACTAGTACACCAGCTCGCCTCGTCACAGCCCACATACGCAAAAACAAAGACTCTCATATATGCATACAGTATACACGATAAGCCAACGTCTCATTGAGATGGTTGACCCGTTGCAGTGATACATTTGAATGTGGCAGATCTGCCCCTTAAACAAATGCAAGAAAATAGACTAAACTTAGTAAAGCAACTATACAAGGGAGGCTGGTTTCACCACAGGAATCCACAGCATTATACCACAAAGTCAACAAAGTATGTTTGTAAAATAATGCTTTTATGCCCAAATACAATCTAAGGTATTTTTTTCAGCCTTACGTGTGAAAGATAATCCCGTGAGATCTTGTTTGGACTGTAAACCGTTTGTTACAATTCCATGTAGAACATGAATTAGCCATCATCCTCTTTCTCTCTTGCCACATCCAATATTGCTTGCTGGCATATTTAACCTGTCGCTTGCACAAGCATCTGTACCGACCTGCTTTAAGTCCACCACCATAGTCCCCGTACCCAAGAAGAGCACTCCTATTGTAATGAAGTGCTTTGAAAGGATAGTCATGACCCACATCAAAAATAGCATCCCGGCCACTGTGGACCGTCTACAGTTTGCATACCGCCAGAACCGGTCCACTGATGATGCAGTCAACACTGCAGGGCCAGGACACATATGTCAGAATGCTATTTATAGACTATAGCTCTGCATTTAACACAGTCAGCCCCCACAAACTCACAAATAAGCTCCTCACACTTGGCCTGTCACCCTCCGTCTGTAACTGGGTGTTTAACTTTCTAACAGGCAGGCCCCAGTCAGTCAGAGTCCACAATCACACATCCAGCTCAAGAATTGTGAGCACTGGGACCCCACAGGGGTGTGTGCTGAGTCCGCTCCTCTACACGCTCTTCACCTATGATTGCGTGGCCTCCCAGAACAACACCAGCATCATTAAATTTGCGGATGACACTACAGTCATCGGACTGATCACTGGTGGTGTTGAAACATCATACAGAAGAGAGGTGGCGGACCTCATAGCTTGGTGTCATGATAACAATCTCCTTCTCAATACAGATAAGACTAAAGAGATGATCATCAACCGAAGAACAAGGGAAAAGGAGCCGCATAGACCCCTGTTTATTGATGAGACTGAGGTGGAGAGGGTGAAAACCTTCAAGTTCCTTGGCACACACATCAGCAAGGACCTCACCTGGTCTCACAACACCCAACAAATTATGAAGAAGTCCCAAAGGAGACTGTACTTCCTGAGAAGTCTGAGGAAATTTGGCATGTCCACCACAATCCTGAGTTGCTTCTACAGATGCACCATCAAAAGTGTCCTTACTGACGGTAACACGTGACAGGATGGCACTCCAGCGGGTGATCAAGACCTCACAGAACATTGTTGGGGCAGCCCTCCCCTCACTGCAAGACATTTATAAAAGTAGAGTCCTACAAAGAACACACAACCTCATCAAGGACAGCACACATCCACAACACTCATTATTCACACTCCTACCGTCAGGCAGACGCTACAGGAGTTTGAAGTCCAGGACCACAAGGCTGGCAAACAGCTTTTACCCACAGGCCATCAGGCTTCTCAACATAGCACTCACACACGCAACACACGCACACACTCATAGCACTTTATTTATTTGTTTATTTGTATTAATGTCTCTTATGTTGTTGTTGTGTTGTTGCTTAATTTATTGGTATTAATGTTTCTTCTGTTCTTATTAATTTTCTTGTGTTTTTCTTTCTTTCTTTTTTGGGAGTATGACCAGAACAAGAATTTCATTGCATAGCAGAACCACCAGTTTTACTATGCATATGACAATAAAACTCTTGAATCTTGAATCTTGAATATGGAGGTGAGGCTGACGTATGATTCAGCACTCAATGCGGCATCTACGTCACCCGAGAAAGTCACACATGCGCAACAAGGCGAGGTCAGGTTCACGATTCAGTTGTCGGCCCCCTCATGCCACCGTTGGCGAGTGAGTCTAGGTTTGTGAGTTCCTTGTTTTTTCGAGTGAGCGAGCAGTTCGAACAGCAACAGGAAGTGGAAAGGAGAGTTCATTTGAGGCAAGGAGCAGATCTGTTGCTTATCCCACGACATGAATACATTTATACAAATGCACTTCCTTTTTAATTTAGCTAGCGGCAGCAGGGTAAGTGAACGAGTTAACAGGGACGAATACCGCAAGTCCCGGTTCAGTCAAAACTTGCAAGTTTTGAACAACTCGGTCAGTACTCCACCATCTCTAAAATCAACCATTTACACTACACGAGGGTCTCCAATGGACCTAACATGCATGCTTTTGGACTGGAGGATGAAGCCAGAGCAACGCAAAAGCCACACAAAGACTTATACAGCGGAGAATCGAACCTATAACTCCCCATTGTGAGTCAGACACCATAACCCAGGGGTCACCTACCTTTTTGAAACCGAGAGCTACATCTTGGGGGGTGCTGATAAATGCGAAGGTCTACCAGTTTGACACACACATCTGAAATAGCCAATTTGCTCAATTTACCTTTAACTATATGTTATTATTAATAATTAATTATATTCATTTATGGAATGACACTGATCATGTTAATGATGCCTCACAATAAATATCAACAATTATTTAATATGAAAAGAAAAAGATAAATATCAATATGCAAAACTTTGTTTCTATATTTTCTCTAAGTTAAACTGTTTTTCAAATTGAATATTTTCAAATGATCCCTTCTACAACCTCCTTGTATGAAAAGGCTTTCTTTTTTTGAATCAAGAGTTGCGTAGCTCTAAATGAGGCCTCGGTTGCTTTGGGAGTTTTTAACCGGTCTCATGAAAAAAGATTGCTGTTGACATAAAGTAGCAATGTTACAAAATTTGGAAATTTGTAAAATCAAGTCTGTGATTAAATGTATCTGATACAGCATGACTTGAACTTTCATTTGATACCTCATTCACTTCTCTATCCCAAACATTAAAGACGTTAGAGCAGATTTTATACCGAAAAATAGTGCCTTTGGTTCCCATTGCTTTAACATTAAGTCAAGACAAAAGCTGTGATCGACCCAAGGATCTTGGCAAGTACATAGCCGCCATATTGGATGTGTCAAGGCTGCACTGTAAGTGAATACAAGTAAATGTACTGACGTTCATCAAACGCTTTTCTAAAAAGAAATTGAAGTTAATGCCTCTCGTTTATACATCCCTACACGCACTAATATACTTGGGAAAAAGTTAGGCACCAAAAATTTGAGAATATCAAATACATTGTTTTTGGTACTTAACTGTTTTCCCAAGTATATTAGTGCATTAACTTCAATGTCTATGTAGAAAGGCGCTTTATGAAAGCAAGTACATTTACTTGTATTCATTTAGAGCGCAGCCTCGACACATCCAATATGGCGGCGACGTTGACGTACGGCTCAGCGCTCGATGCGGCATCTACGTATGTACAGTATGTCTATGGTATTGGACAATCAATAATCGCTTGAAGCAGTATAGTCTGACGATCAAAACAGAACCAGGACCTGCTTAAAAGAGCATCCATGACTCACCAGTCAACATATATAATAATACCACCAGTACAGAAAAAGGAAATTATTTTAAAATAGATACTAGATTAAATCGTGAGCATTTACATTTTAAAACGTGTTTTGTGTTCAGTAAATAATAATATACACTCCTGATCAAAATCTTAAGACCAGTTGAAAAATTGCTAGAATTTGCATTTTGCACATTTGGATCTTAATGAGGTTTTAAGTAGAGCTACAATATGCAAAAACAAGAAGGGGGAGTGAGACAAGCACTTTGAAAAAATAATTTATTGAAAACAACAAACTGAAATAAGCTGATCAAAAGTTTAAGACCATCGCTCAAAATATAACCAAAAACTCTCCAAACCAGAACAAAAATGTTCTCAGCAGGACTCAGTAATGAGTAGCTCCACCGTTCTTGTTAATCACTTGAAAAATTGGTTTGGGCATGCTTGATGCGAGTGTTTCCAGGAGGCTAGTGGGAACATTGCTCCAAGTGGTGAAGATGGCTTCATGAAGGGCATCAACTGTCTGGAATTGATGGTCATTTTATAAACTTCCCTTGCCATCCATCCCCAAATGCACACACGGTTTGACGACCATGCACCACCTGAAGCTCTGGTGTTCCACTGAATGAAAAAGCACCCCAGATCATGATGGACCCCCCTCCACTGTGCCGGGTAGGAAACATCTCAGGTGGGATCTCCTTGTCATGCCAGTAATGTTGGAAGACATCTGGACCGTCAAGGTTACATTTTTTCTCATCAGACAATAAAACTTTTTTCCACCTTTCAATGTCCCATGTTTGATGCTCCCTGGCAAAGTCTAAACGGGCAGTTTTGTGGCGTTGAAGGAGACGAGGTCTTTGAATTAGTTTTTTGTCGGCACCAGTAAAGGCCTTAATTTGGGTGGAAGACCGCCCTGTGTCTTGTTGGACAGCCAATGGGATTCTCCGGCTCCGCGCAGGTGTAATTTTTTTGGGTCTACCACTTGACTTTTTTGTTCCATAATGGTCAGGATCTTTCAAAAAAGAATGAATGTAGAATGACTGAATTACTGCACCCAACCAGCAGCAAAGACACGCTGCGAGAGGTCTTGCTTATGCAGCTCCACAATCCGACCACGTTCAAAAAGAGAAAGCTTCTTAGCTTTAGCCATCAGGAGGGCATGACAGTGTGAATGCTTGACAGAAAATAAACATTTTGAGCAGATTTTGGCTTTTATAGCCTGTGGTCTTAAACCTTTGATCAGGTGATAAACAACATATTTTTTGGTTAAATTACAAGTTCCAAATGTTTTTTGTCTCACTCCCCCTTCTTGCTTTTACATATTGTAACTCTACTTAAAACCTCATTAAGATCCAAATGTGCAAAATGCAAATTCTAGCAATTTTTCAACTGGTCTTATGATTTTGATCAGGAGTGTATGTTTAAAGTGTTAAATTATCTAATTATTTGTTTTTAAAAATGCGCGGAACCATTAGTGTTCCGTTTGATCCCATCGAGTCCTTTATCCGGACGGACATGACAGGAAATGGCGTGTATGTGTATGGGAAATGGTGCCTGTCAGGTGCAGTTGGGTGACTGTCCACCCAACCGAGTCCCCTCCAAGTTGACACGTAGGCTGCCAACTTGCTTCTTCTAGTCCTTCTTGGTTCCGAGTGTGGCCAGCGATGCTTGGCTGTGACGAGATGGGCGGTTTGTCTCTTCCGGGGAGGCCATAACACGTAAGAAGATGACATTTCATCCTCTTCGCTGTCTCGTACTTGTAGAGTATTAGCTTCGATGGCTAGCCAGTTAGCTTTAATCCTTTAATCTCACTAGTTGTTAGCCTACAAAGAAGACAGTTAACTGTAAAGTCTTTCGGTGTACTTACTTGTACTGGCTACCGTCACTTCCTTATCTTCTATTATTGTTCGCGATTGACGTAGTTTCTGCCATTGTTAGCATCCACCTACATATTGCCCTTGTCAGTTCTAGGATTAACAATACATAGTGAGAAGTATTTATTGGGAAGCATTACACATTTTTAGATACATTTCAACACGACTAACATACTTGTGCTTTGGTGTTATAGACGTTGCTAAATGTAAAATTCGAATTAACTATGTGGTAGGTTAATGCAAGTTTCCACCAAGGTTGTGTCTTTGATGATTATGGGGAAGTATTCATTAATTGTATGCCTATTGTTCAAAGGAGTGGAATAGCATGGGCAGTATTCAAACAATTCCAATTGATTCCCTGAACAATTCCCTGGTCAGATAGCACCTTCAATCACTGAATCAGTTTTCTCTAATGTACAAGTTTTCTGTAATGTACAATCGCATACTCATGATTCAGCATTCGCGACCCTGCAAAGTCACAGATTTTTGGTATATATTAGGTTTTTAGGTAATCTACAGTTTTATTTCTAACATTCACATTTTACATGGGAACACACTGTATTTAACCACCATGCTTTGTGGGCGCATGTCTCAGGCTATGTTCACACTGCGGGTCAAATCAGATTTTTTTTGCTCTTATGTGACCTGTATCTGTTTTTTTCATGTTATGTTTCATATTAAACCGATATGTATGCGATGCGACTGCTGTATGAATGGTCAGGTCGCATATATCCAATCTATATGTCATCGAAAGGCGTGTATTGCCGTGCTTACCGAGACATTAAAGGTGCTCACAGATGTAGGCAGTCATCGAAAGGCGTGGTTTATCCTGCAAGACTTGGATGAAGGTACTCACCGATGTATGCAAAAGTTTGCACCACACACTCCTCGGAACAGACGTGGCAGCAATTTGTCTCCAAACTGCCTTAGCCAAAATTCTTGCCTTCTTTCTTCTTACTCTCCTACACAGAAGCATTTGGTTGAAAAAATATTTTGACTCCCGTTCCACAAAATCATTGAAATTAGCTTGGTTATATTGTAAATCACTCCACTACCTCAGTATACTTAAGGGTTTAAAATACATCACTAACTTACTCTGATGTCTTGTTTTATTTATGCTATGATTTGAAATACTGTACACTGCTCTTTGATATTTACTAGACACATGAATTTGCACATAGTATCCGATCTGTATCGCTGATACCAGCCTGAATTTGCCCAGTACCGGCTCGGAAATTAAATCAGTGGTATCACAAGAGCGCGCACTGCCGCAATCTTTACTTCTGTAAACACACGGAAATGCGAGTGATGTCGTGCTTTTGCGCATGCATGTCACTTTCCAGATGCTTTGCGTTCACATTAACGAGTCGCATTTGTTGGGTAATTTTAACGACCGCATAAAAAATATGCATATTTAACAAAAAATCCGAATTGGGCATCATAGCCTGCAGTGTGAAAGTAACCTTGGGACTATCATGTTTAAAATGCTATTTGTTAGTTCAGCTGCTTGCTTGGGACTACATAATGGTGCTTTGTATCCATGTATCCACATGTATCCATCCGAAACTGTAACGATTTACAGTCATCCCTCGTTTGTCGCGGTTTAAGTAAAATTCAATATCAATAAATGGAATAATTTCGTAGTTAGAGTAGAGAAAACCTGTTTATTACCTTCTAAAAACGTTTTTGACGTTATTAGATTACTCTAGACATTAAATAAGACCCCTACAGTCACCTTTATACTCGTATTACTTTAATATACAGTAGTAGACATCATAAACAATAATAAAACAAACATAATAACACACTGTTAGTGTAGGAGCCATTTATGTTGCTTTGGGTTTAGTTCACCTGGTTTGTGTTAGGGTAATTGGGGCGTGTTATGATTGGTTGACCACTGGTGGCGGTGTGGAGGTGTTGCATATATAGGTGCAGACGTGATAGTGCATGAAAGGAGGGTGACGGGAGGTCACACGGTTTTTACCGCTCACACATACATCATTGCACCGCTTTTACACCCTCCATACATTCAACCAGCCATAACATTTAGTATCTTCAACGTGTAATTCATTGTTTTATTCCTTTTATACAATAAACGCATTGATTCCAACGTAAGCATCCGTCTGGACATGGCATTATTGGAGCGCGTTATTACCTGAATTCCCCGCACCCAGAAGCGACTAGGACGAGACGTAACTGTCGCTACAGTTAGAATTAGGAAAGTTCCTTGGTTATGTCGTATCTTCAACATATTGTGGGTTGATCACATGGCATTAAAAAATCACGTGATTGATATACAGGATAGCCAGTCTAACATGAATCTGCCATACAGACGTACACTCCGACAATACTGCGGGCTTTGTTTACACCACATTGTGCACCACTTTTGCGCTGGCTACGCAATCTCTGGATTGAAACAACAGATGGCCACCGCTTTAACAGCGGAAGTGAAAAATGACATTGAAGGGCATGTTTTCTGTGTTAGATGTGTACTTGAATATTGAAATATTTACAATTTTAAAAAAATGTGGCAGTTCTTCCGGTTCTGGAGTAGGCGGAACTAGTGACGTCTACACTAGATGGTCCTACCCTGAACTGCTGCTTCGTTACAATGCTTTCTCAACTCTTCTGGTCCAGTTCTGAATGGATTTCTGTTGTTTTTTTTATAGAGATATATTTTTATATTATGTCAGCTCGCTGTGTTGAAGGCTTTTGCTGTAACACTATAGGAGACGGAGTAAGCTCGTTCACATTTCTAAAAGACACCATTCACCTCGTCAGATCAGCAAACTTCATGGGATGTTACCGCCCCGTAGATGGAAATAAAAGGTAAAAAAAACCCCACGAGATGGTCGACCGTGGAAAAGTGTGGCCTAGGTGAGTCAATTCACATTTCTCCTGCTAGTATGCTCTATCGTAGCCAGGCTAGTGCTGATGGATAATGCAGTGCTAATTCCTAACTGACGTGCTAGCTAGGCAAGAGTACCTGTTACTGCCAGTGAAACGTATCATACGCCTCACGGCACACTATTAGTGAATCTTGTTATTGTTGTGAATATGTCACTTTTTTCGGGTGTGTTCGGCTGTACTTGGTTGCCGGTGTCACCCGTAAATGTTCTAGATCTGAATTGCTTGCAGTCCCTTGTCTTTCTAGCCTGTCTTTCAGTGGGGTTTCATTCCAGGGCTAACAGGTTTTTCATTTTCCAGTTGTCTGTCACAAATGTACATACGTACATACTGTCACATACTTGTGGCCATTTTTTGTGTTATATCCTAGTTATCACAACACAATATCATTGACTGTTCTTGTTGTGAATATGTCACTTTCTTGGCTTTGCTGTGAGCTTATGGCTGCATGTGTTTGAATCTGGTTCCCGGAACATAGCCTGACAGTGATGTCACAACCAAGATGGTGTAGGTTCAGCATACTCCCCGGGGGACCTCAAAATTGTGTCAAAATCATCACTTCATTTCACTATTTTATAGTTAATTATCTATGACAGCAGTATAGAAAAAATGTTTAATTTAATGAGTACTTTGATTTTGTTGTTGTTTTTTTTTTCAAACTTTTTTTGTTGTCATGAGCACTTTAAGGGCACGTCATCGAAACAAACTAGCCACACATTTGACAGTTGTCATAATTAAGAGAAAGCTAGCCCCTCCACATGGTACATGAAAACGACTTTCTTTTGGAATATTGTGCATCATCCACAATCCTTACGTAAGACAAACACACTTTTTTTTCCTGTTTCTGTTGTGAATATTGAAAAACTGCTATGCTGCTATGTGTGGGGCAGCTAATAATGCATGTACAGTCGTTCGTTCGTTTATTGCTGTTAATTGGGTCCAGAGCCGACTGCGATAAGTGAATTTCCCAAGTAGGATTCTTCATTTATAAATGCATTTATAAATGCTATATTTAAGTAGTTACAGTGGAGAAGACCTTCTAAATATGTTTTTAGCATTATTAGAGACCTCTGGACACGAAATAACGCTGCTATAGTCACTTTTACGCTTGTATTACCCAGTATAGCTGACATAAAAGAAAATATGATGTCTTAGACATAAATAAGACTTTACTCTTTCTTGGATATCAATAAAGTACCCTAAATCCCAGTGTATAAGCCACACATCTCCACGCCATAAAGTGGCATATTGTAGTGAGCACAAGTCCGTGAGGACCAGTCAGCTCGTTGTTTGACAGGAGCCAATCATGAGCTATGAATAAACTCACAAGGAGCTTGTCAACCCATTGGAAATTGCAGGAGGGCATTACATTATAGCAGCCTGACTCACTGTTTCATCTCATCATACAGCAACTAACCCTCAATACCTCTGAAATATAGAAACATGTATCACAAGTTTTATATGGGAAAAAGAAACATTTTAAAGTGATGCCATAATGCATTTTGTGTGAGGAAACCGTTTCATTGGAGGAGAGTATAGAAAGCATAGAAAATGGCGCTGCAATGTTGCTTCAGTCCACCAGAGGGAGCCAGAAGACCCGGAGCCCAAAGCAAAAAGATCGAAGCTGAGTCTTTCTAGGCTGTGTTCACATTGCAGGCCAATTCCAATTTTTTTGCCCATATGTGACCTGTATCTGATTTTTTTTCATGTCAGTGTGAACAGTACAATTCTGATTTTGTAGATATAAATCCAATATATATCCGATCTACTGCTGATCTGAACTGTTAGATCACATATATCTGACCTATACGTCATCGAAAGGCGTGGTTTACCATGGCAGACTTGGATAAAAAATACTCAATAATGTAGACAAAAGTTCTTCATGTCATTTGAAAATGATTTTTAAAAAGTGTCAATGAAGTGGCTCGGCAATGTCCACCACTCCTGCCACCCACACGCTGCTTGGAACAGACGTTGCAGCAAGTTCTCCACGAACTGCTATAGCCCAAATTCTTACCCTGTTTCTTCTTAATCTCCTGCGCAGAATCATTTGGTTTAGAAAATATTAACTCCTGTTGTACAAAATCTGTGAAATTGCCACAAACATGTTAATAAGACCACACGCTGCAGCAATCATTACTTCTGTAAACACACGGAAATGCTTGTGATGTTGTGCTTTTGTGCATGCACATCACTTCCCCCACGCTTTGCGTTCACATTGACAAGTCGCATTATTTTGGCAACGTGAACAACCACATAAAAAGTCGTATTTTAAGGTTACTGCTAACCTCTCAGGTCGTGGCCTGAGATGCTGCTGTGAGTAAGGTGTCACTATACTGGAAAAGTAGTTCTTTGGTCTCAGCTCCTACAATAACAATGCCGCTAAAGCTTGGTTAATATGCAGGTCATGTTATGTGAATAGAACATTGTTGCCGTTTTTTTTTTTTTTTAAGTCTTTATCTGCGAAATAGGTAAATCCCCATATGTGCTTTGTTAGCGCTCGTGCTAGCTTTTTTTTTCTTTAGAACACACAGGAAAGGGTAAGACGTGTGTTCATGTCTCACATAAAGATAGTAGATGATTGGCAAAATTCCCCTCAAAAAGTGCAGTTTTCCTTTAGCGTTCATCTCATTGATTTGCACTTTGTTCATTTTACCTTGTCTCTGGTCTTTGGCTTCATTCTGGGTGTCTCCAGATACGCTGCAACATTGAAGATGCGCTGCTGTGGTACGTAAGTGCTGCATTATAACGAATACACGTCATGGTGTTCAACTTGCTGTCTAGCCTGAAGTGCTCCCATGCTTTCGACATTTTCTGTCTGTTATTTGAATGTTGTTTTTTTTCTCATTCGTTGCCTTATCATTTTCTCTTGCCTTTTGCGCATGACACAAAAAAAGTATGAAAAAACTAAACAAAATGAAATCAGTCATAGATAAACAACAATAAAATACGAGTGAAACAAAGTGCTGATTTTGACACGCCCCCTAGTGAGTTTTTTGAACCAGCACCATCTTGACTGTGACGTCATGACCAGAACACGTTCCAGGAACCAGATTCAAACACATGCAGCCATGAACTCACAGTAAAGCCAAGAGAGTGACAGATTGACTACAACTGCACAATAATAACATCCACTGATATTGAGTTGTGACTGATATAACAAATATATAACAAAATAAACAACAAAACTGATATAACAAAAAAATTGGCCACAAGTATTATTCTGATTGTCAGTAAGTGACACTGACAGCTCTATGCACACAGCAAATAAAAGGCCAGTGAGCAACGATCGTTGCTTACATTCCAAGAATCATAGAAAAGAGCCAGTAAACAATATGGATTTACTTACTGAAACTGACAGATCAACTGCAAGATAGGCTAGAATGATGAACGACAGCAATCCATGTTTAGCTTGCAATTCACGTTGAGAACACTTTCTGGCCGGCAACCGGGTTCAAACAAACAGCCATGAATGCAAAGCAAAGTGAAGTCAGGGACATATTCACAACAATAACACAATAATAACATTCACTGACATTGTGTTCGATGAGCATGATATGTTTTACTGGCAGTGATACCCACTGACAGCTCTAGTAGTGCTGAAGATGAGTGACAGCGATTGTTTTTAAGCTAGCCATTTGGCATGAAAATTCATATTATTATTCTAAGATTCATCGAGGGAAAGGCCTCTTGAGACGTCATCTGAACTTCTGTGAAGAAGGTGTCGGACGTTTCGCTCCTCATCCGAAGAGCTTCGTCAGCGAACTAATAAGTGCTGGTAGCCTAGGCCTTAAGTACAGTAAGAGTGGGCGGAATTGGTGTGCCAACACCCTCCTCCTATTGGTTCCTTACACTAAGCCTGGGCGGAGTAGTGGTATAATCCTCTCCTGCTATTAGCACCTCTGATAAAAGGGAAGTGTCGCTCCCTGAGTTGGGTATGAACGACTCTGATACTGGCTCGTTAGCATCTATTGTTCCGGCTCGGCCCTGGCTTCACCTCATTTGCAAGACTAAGAGCTGTGGGTTTTGGTCTCAGTAACCTGCTGAACACAGGGTCCAAATTAAACCTCAAACCAACATTCCGATTCAATGATGGGTTCTGTTGTTTGACGAAAATAGCTTCCTTTACTCTTCTTTCAAACCATCTGTTTTCTTTGGCCAAAATCTTTACATCGCTGTCCTGAAAAGATTCATAGTGACGCTGCAGTTAAAGATCACCCTTTGGATTTATTTTTGCACGCTACAGCAGATACCACATTAGCCGCCTAGCGCATCAAGTCAGTAACGAATCAACACTGCATTAGCCGCCAGCACTAGGCTGGCTACGATGGAGAATATTAGTAGTACAAATGTGGATTGACTTGCCACCTTGGCACGCTTGTCCACTGTCCAACGTCTTGTGGGTTGTTGTTTTATTTCAATCTGCAGGGCAGTATCAAAACATTTGCCCCTTGAAGTTTGCCGACACGACTGACGAGGCGAGTGGTGTCTTTTGAAAATATGAACAAGCTTACTCTGTCTCTTCAAGTGTTCCAGAAAAAGCCTTCAACACGAGTGAGCATAATATAAAAAATATATAACAAACAACAGAAATTCATCCAGAACTGGACCATAACAATGGGGAAAGCATTGGAGTGGATGACAGCTTTCGGGTGGGAAATTCTGGTTTAAATGTCACATGCTCCTCCTCCAGTCTTGGAAGAAGTGATGAAAACTGTAAAAAAAAAAAAAAAAAAAAAGGTAATATATATTCAACATACATTTTTTTGACTCAGGAAATATGCCTTCACGGCAAAAATAACAAGATCAATGTGTTTTGGTTACAAGCACTTTCAACTGAAAATAGGGTGTTCATCAGCTGATCAAAACCCAAAACCTAAAATAGAAATAACATTTTCCAAAAAGAACTAAGTAATGAGTAGCTGCACCCTTCTTGTTCATCATAGCTGTTAGTAATTCTACATTTGATCAAACTTACTTAACATTTGTCAGATCAAAACATGATCCCTGCGTAAGACCTCTATCAAAGCATGTGACAGTAGCATCCATTTCACTACTTCCTGGTTCGGCACGCTCAGCATCATGGGACTAGTTCTTTTAGCATAAACATAAAACTAATTTTACTACAATGTATTTTACATACAGTATGTCTTTACATAACTACACAAACAGAAATGATTAGGAGTAGCAGCTACAACTGTCATTATTTTAAATTCTGAAATTTTTTGTTTTTGTTTCAATTTGTTAAGTTAAAAGCATCATGTTTTGGTCATGCATGCAACGTTACAAAACATTTCAAAATGTACCTGCAATGTTTGCACATGTTGAATAGTGGAGTCATTATTTAAATGAGTTTGGATGGAGGGAATACTTGACTCCTTTCATCAATCTATGGCGCTGACACGAGTGTGACATCTATTGGTTGTGATTGTCATCCCCAATGTATGCTGTTGAAATTGAAGTGTGCACCAATGCTCCAGTGCTTGTATATGTTTGTCCTCCTCCAGGAACACCTGACTGTGACATCTGGCCTCATCACTGCTTCTATAAATACCTCGCTGAGGAAATGTCTAAAGAGCACAAATACAGTATGACAGAAACGTTCGTACTAGCTGGCTCAAACTACCACAACGGGCAGCAATGGCACGCCCAGATGACCAACTCGGTGACAACCCACACCTCTGTGTCCAGAATGGCCCGCGTCGCCTCTGATGTGAAGCACACGTGCGCCGCCTACGTTCTGGCGCTCAGGCCGTGGAGCTTCAGTGCCTCACTGACGCCAGTGGCCCTCGGCAGTGCATTGGCATACAAGCTGGAGGGGTCGGTGGACTTGGTGATCCTCATGGTGTGCGCGGTGGCCGTGCTGGTGGTACACGGGGCGGGCAACCTGGTCAATACCTACTATGACTTCTCCAAAGGCATCGACCATAAGAAGAGCGACGATAGGACTCTGGTGGACGAGATCCTGGCGCCGCAGGATGTTGTCATGTTTGGAGCCTTGTTATACTCTTTGGGCTGTTTGTGTGCCACCTTGCTCTACTTCCTGTCTGCGCTAAGATTGGAACACCTGGCACTTATCTACTTTGGGGGACTGTCCAGCTCTTTTTTATACACTGGAGGTAAGTACCATGTTGACTTGGCTTTAAAGAAAAACTGCACTTTTTTGAGTATTTTTACATCATCCACAAACATGAATACATTTCTTTTCCTTTTCAGTGCGTTCTAAAGAGAGAAAACGAGTTAGCATGATGGGGGTAAGAATGCAGATCATGGCACACACCTCTTTCGACTCTAAAGCCCTCTGAAAAACCTCAAATGGCCTTTTATCGTTTTATATACATGCTGTGATCATGCATCGACAGGTGTATTCATGATAACATGGAATACTTTTTCCATATATTGATCATTTTAAACATTACCGGAACGTCTTACCTAGGCGCATTGATTTCACAGTCTATAGATAGGAGCATAGAAACAGCATGTCTGTTTGCTATTACTAATCATGCCAGACTTTATGATAGCCAACTACTTTTTGACAAATGAGGAACCAGAACCTTATCTTGTGTGCCTGAATATATGGAGGATGAGCTACAGGTTATCAGGTAAGACGCCTGATCCCCCCCCAGGCAGAGAATAATGTTGCTGGGTGCTCAGCTGATCCTGCTATAGTGAAACACTAAGGCATTCTCATAGTGTTATCATGCAGCACTAGTGCTAAATGTTTCATGGATAACGGTATCATGAAAACTTACAATGTCCGCTGTCATTGGGCTGGGTCCGATTGATGGGATGGCTGTATCTTTCAGCACAAGACCTGTGCTCCCCGTTGAGCTGGTAAATGTAGCATAGTCCTCAGGTAAAAAATGCTGACAGCAAACGAGCGTCTTGCTGAGTCTCCGTAGCGATGTCATCTGGTGTAAGTTGAGGGCCAGTATCCGCTGCTGCAGTCTGTCCCGTTGTGTAGCTGGTAGCCTGTGGAATCTCAACGTTGACCAACTTTTCGCCACAACCTTCTACAATACACGTGCGAGGCATGATTTATAACCTAGCGTTAACTTCTCCAAACTCACTAACAACAGTAGGTAGTGTTACCACTCGATAGTAGCTTCAGGCGTGATGTTACTACGCCAGAAAAATATATTTGTTCGTGTTAGCTGCTCCAATAACTATCACTGTAGCTTCGTTAATATACAGGTCAGTTACGTAAATGGAACATTGTTGGCATTTTTTGAGTTTTTCTTTCTTTTTTTTAATAGTTTAAATAGGTGTGTCCCGTTACATGCATTGTTAGCTCCCACATGCTGACTCTTTTTTTTTCCTCTTTAGAACGCACAGAAAAGAGAAAGATGTGTGGTCATGTTTCACATAAGGATTGTGGATGATGGCCAAAATTCCCAAAAAAGTGCAGTTTTCCTGTAATACTCACTGATTGATTGTGGATCCTGTAGATTGTCTGCAATTTATTGTAATCTTGAGTTGAGGCGAATTGGAGCGCACAACTTGGCTGCAACCAGCAGAGGCACTGTTGAATCTATTATTTTGTGAAGAGTTGTTTAATACATCATTTGCACAGAAACATGAGTTCATAAGAAAGATAATCAAAATAATACATTTTCTCCATAACCAAGGAAATTATTGTCAAATTCCTGTTGCTATCAGCCACTGGAGTTGGCAAGAGCAGGGAGGGATGTCACTTGCATGGTTGCGCTAGGTGTAAGTACGTGGCCCGCATGCCACGCCTGGCCGTGAGCGGTTGCGTGTATCGGATGTTGTGTGTATCGGATCGGATCGGATGTTGTGCTTGCAACGTACGATCTCCGTGTGATTGCTGTGTTATTGTACTTACACGTGCTGTTCTCGTACGGTGTACTTGCTCGCTCACATGTAAGGAATTGACGTTGAACAAAACTAGAAGGGTTAAATTGTTCTATTTTGTATGCTTTCCTCAGGCATTGGTTTAAAGTACGTGGCCCTGGGAGACGTGGTCATCCTCATCACCTTCGGGCCGCTGGCCGTTATGTTTGCCCACGCCGTGCAGGTGGGCTACCTGTCGGTCCTGCCGCTGGTCTACGCCGTCCCCCTGGCCCTCAACACCGAGGCCATCCTTCACAGCAACAACACACGAGACATGGACTCGGATAAGCAGGCGGGCATCGTGACGCTGGCCATCCTCATCGGGCCAACGCTGTCCTACGTGCTGTACAACCTGCTGCTGTTCGTCCCTTACGTGCTCTTTTGCATCCTTGCCACGCGCTACACCATCAGCATGGCACTGCCCCTGCTCTCGCTGCCTATGGCCTTCCCCTTGGAGAAGCAATTCCGCAGCCGGTGCTATGCTAAAATCCCCCAGAGGACGGCCAAGCTTAACCTCCTCATGGGACTTTTCTACGTCTTTGGCATCATTCTGGCTCCTCGGGGAAGCCTGCCCTTACTGTGATTCGCTTGTGATTCGTGTTTTTTAATGCTTTATGTTCACCTCTGCGCCCGCAGAGGCTGTAATTTATTGCCTAATTTATGTGTCGTGTAGAAATACTGTAGAAAGTTTATCGCTTGCTCTGTGAACACTGATGATTAATTTTCAGTATTAAGGTGGCTCAGTTGTGTTGATGTCATTGTTTCCATCATGCAAGGACAAAGTCTAGTTGCCATATATCTCATGCCACGTCTTACGTGACCTTACGTGACGTCTTACGCTACCTGAATACATCAATAATAAATGAACTAATGCTTTCATGGTACATACTGTTCATATGTGTGATTGTTTTCTTTGGCCAGCCAAATAGTTTTTCTTTGCATTGAAATAAAAACCGCTTGAAGACACTTTTAATACCTTTTATTTTCCCCCTAAGAAATGTATACGGATTTTGAAATTAGACATATGCATTTGCTTTGTTTGCAGGAAATATGTCTTTGTTTGGATTAAGGCACTTTTAAATAGAGTCGTTTTTCCAAGTGGCGTATTCAAGTGTGCGCGTTGATGTGTTGACCAGCAGGGAGTGGTATTGCACAACTACCGAAGCGTCATGGAAACTGCAAAATGAATGGGGTTTTTCTGCTTTGCAGATGAGTCAACTATTTACGAGAACAGTGGTTCCCAAACTTTTAACACTCGCGTACCCCTTCAGGCATTTGACCAGAAGCCATACACCCCCTACTCCTACACACTTGGCAAACATAACTTTTTATCTCAACTTCAAATATTGAACTTAATTGCTTCATTCTTTTAATAGTAGTTCCAGGTGTATTTTGCATGGTCACATTTTGATGAAGTGTCACATGAGCACTGATAAATAGGTAAGTAATCATTCTACATCTCTTTTCTTCCAGTCTGATGTTGGCATCCTTCCGTTTGAATGGCTTGAATTTGAGCATCACTTTTTTTTGTCCACACACGATGGCTGTGGTTTAAATCTGCATATTCATTTAATACCAAATACCAAAGTGCGGGGGATTGGAACACCAATATCAATGAAATCTTCAAGATGAAACACTGTTAATTACTTAATGCACAAAATAACTACCACACCTATTTATTTCTTCATATGATGCACACGGAGCGTTGCTGAATGCAGATATGGATGAAGCTGTGTGGCGCAATGTTTTTAGGAGGTAAATGCCTTATTTTATCTTATTTCCCCCGTTTACTGTGGGCGGGTCATTCTTTCGCATTTGCATGGTATTGTCTTTGTCATTACGAAATGCAATAACAAAACGCAAGTGTAAAAACAAAGACAATACAGAAAAAACAATGACAAAATGGTAAAAGAATATGACTACATTTTTATAATTTTTTTTGTTATTGATTCTCTTTGTATTCCACACGTAGTCCCTTTCAATTTTGGCACTCCTGAGATTCCATAGTGGTTTTCTTGTACACATGCTAACAATAAGGCGGTGTTATCAGATTTTCCAATTCTTTTTTTTTAAATTTGTTTATTTATCACTTTTCTGTTACATTTTGATTTCCTTAATCTCGATCCTTATATGACTTATTGTGTGTTGTTGTTATCCAATTGTTATTTGTTAATGCCCATGTCTTCACCTTATGTTATTGTAAATTGTCAGGCATTTAATAAAGTTGAATGGAAAAAAAATTCCAATTCTGGAAGCCGTTTTGGAAAAATAGTGTTCAAAACACTTTTGCCTTGTGGATGAAAAGCTGAATGATAAAATACTTTACCGTTTTGACCTGAAAATGTTCCCATGTGGACAGGCCCTTATTTTAGTGTTGCAGCCTCATGCCAGTCAGGTTTGAGCGTGTGGCACCCACGGGCTCATGTTGCAACATGTCAACGGTACTGTTCCACTTGGTCTCCACTTGATGTACCAGTTTCAGAGTAGGTCTGCCCATCAATCCGTGCACTTCCACAAGCTTGTCTTTGGCCCTGCAGCTACAGTATATTTAAAGGAAAAGTACACTTTTTTTTGGAACTTTGCCCATCATCTACAAACCTCATGTGAAACATGAACACATTTCTTTCCCTTTTCTGTGCATTCCAACGGGAGAAAACAAGTTAGCATGAGCCAGCTAACAAAGGATGTCATGGGAGGCACCTATTTTAATGATAAAGGCCTAAAAAAAACCCTAAAAAAACACCAACAGAGTTCCAATTCCATAACTGATTATTAGAAAAAATGTTGGCACAAGTTTCTCAGGATCTCGCAAAAGTTTCCAGATATCTTGCATAGCTTTCTCGGGATCTGGCAAAGTTTCACAGGAAACCTTTTGCAAAACTTTCTCGCAATCTCGCGATAGTGTCTCGGGATCTGGCAACATCCCCCCCCACATCATGTCCCCTTAGGGGTTCTGTACTTCTGCAACTCAAATGAATAATAAAAAAAAAAAAAAAGATTTGACGTGGAAGTATATTAACCAAGCTACAGCGATATTGTTATTGTAGCAGCTAACACGACAAACTATATTTATCTGGTGGAGTAACGCAATACCTCACTAGTCTCAGCATCACTCACAGCGCACAACGGGAGAGACAGAAGAGTGGATACTACTGGCTCTCAATTTCGCTAGGAAGACTGTAGGAAGATGCTTGTTTGCTGTCAGCATTTTTTAGCTGAGGACTGGAGCACAAGTCTTGTGTTGAAAAACACAGCCATCCCAATAAGAACAGACAGTGTAAGTGTCGTTGTTGTTCCTGTGCTGCTGTTGTTGACGGAAGTCGTGTTAGCTCCTACGGGCTATGTCAAATCAATGCGCCGAGGAAAGAAGTTTCGGTAACGGTAAATAATCAAAATACGGCAAGATACTGTAAGAATTACATGTTATCATCAATGTCCCTGTTAACGCATGATCACAACATGTATATACAACGATAAGACAACAAAATTCCCCCCGAAGTGCAGTTTTCTTCCACACTTTTAGCCCCCCTTTATGTGCCGGGCTGTGAGGGACTCATCAAACTTTGTTATCCAAAATACATTGGCAGTCATTTTGTCCCCAGGTGTGATGTGGTGGCAAGTTAAACCAAGATAGTAACAAAAGTAATTATGTAAAACACAAAGCAATATGATTGTTGCTTATGAACATGGCTACTAACATTTTGAAATAACACTGAGCATTTTTGATTGATTTTACGTTGATGTTATCATATCCACATATTCACAAAGGAGTCTTCTAGGATGAATGACCTTTATTTTGGTTGAACATGAGTGCAACGCATACCTTGCTTAGCTGGGCCTGCAGGAGGGCTTTGTGCAATGGGAACGGTACCTCCCTCTGCATCCTCAAAACCTGTAGGATGAGTTGTCTTCAAATGGTGCACCATTCAGGATGGTATTTTTGCAATAGGCAAGCTAGCTGCCTTGCACAATTCACACACCTCACCCATTTGAGCTCGCTAAGTGGAAATGTTGCAACACAGGAGATCTGGATCTCTTGTATGGATCCATCTCGTTCCTAGAATTCATCTATCTAGTTTAATCTAAATCACCTTTGTTAATATGAGACTATCTCCTAACTATTACTGTCTTTCGCTAGTGTATAAATCGCAATGTGTAATTGCACTGTAAATCACTGTCTCTATGTCGCTATGCTCAAAATCTCTCTTCTCTCACAAAAAAAACCCTTAGATTTGGGGTGTGCTTACTTAACTTTTATGCATTCTGGGAGTTCGGGGTTCAGACAGGTGCGGTTTATTCCTATTTGATCGGGTATGTTTCATAGTCATGCCTAAATGTGTCCACCATATTGAATGTGGCAAAAGAGAAGGAGAAGATTCCTCATTAATGTGCTGCTTGGAATTGTACCAATCCGGTCCAAACCAGATCTCATGGGATTACCTTTAGTTTACCTTTTATAAGCATAAAAGAGCAGAATGTCAGGAGGAGTTACACTTTCTCTGATAATGAGAAATGTATTGAATACCAAACAAATATGACTAGGTAGGTTTTTGTTTTATTGGATAAAATAAAAATAACCAAAATGTTTAAAATGCACTGTGAAATTGAACGTCGTGTCCAAATTTACTATATTCTTTGAAGGCATCATTAACCGTGACGTCACACATGGGCGTGTTGTCATGGCTGTTCGCTGCAAACCCCCCAGTTTAGTACACATTCATTTGCTTTAAAAGCACCAATGTCAGCGTCGGTCCGAGGCCGAGACATGGAATTATTGTTTGCCACAGAGTAGACTCTCTTGACAAAGAGCCGGTGAGTAACTGCGCTGTGAAACAAATGCTTTTTAACGCCGACAAACGGTGGCCAAACATGGGTTAGCTTGCTAGCGTCAGCGTTTGACAAGCTAATAACACGCACCAGCCCAGTCATCTCTTACATGTATACACACTAGTATATTTGTTTGCTTTGGTATTTATTCATAAAGCAGCACATTTATCGTGTCTATTAAAGAGGGTCTAGTACCTTATCCAGCCTAGTGTATGTAGTTCTGGACGGAGGCAAGTGTTCTTTTACTTGACAAACAAGTATGGTCATTTTGGCTACCATACTAATAGTATGGTAATAACAGAACATGACACTGGTATGATACTATTGTCATGTTTTGTATGTGTTTGGATATATATTGATCAAAAGCCAGAACAATTTTTATTTACATCAGTAGGAGATGTCAAAGTGGTTAACTTAGGTAACATGAAGCAGGAATTGTGCAACTAAAATGTGACATTCATGCCCCATCACTAGCATAACGCTTTAAATGCTAAACACTAGCACATGAAGGTTATCATAAATATCAGAATCTTAAACAAAAAACAGAAGGTTGGTGCGTGCAGTGTTGCAATCCCTCCTCAGTGGTGACAATTGATAACCACCACCTTTCACAATAGAAAGCAATAGAAAGACTTCAAAATTGTCCTCAAAGTAAAAATAATGACGTGGCGATCAGTTGTGCGATCGCTCCATGCACAACATAGATAGAAGAGGAGAAAGGAGGTGCCCCTCTTATATAATGGCAGAGGAAACACTGGAAGGATAATAATGGGGATGATGTAAGTGTAGAAATGGGACATTATTAGGAAATACAGCCACCATGTTTAACATATCTTCTGTACACATCCATGGAATGAGAAACCTATTTTAGAGTCATCGAAATCAAGACGGTGGAGTTCACAAAGGTCAAACGTCACATAGTCCGAGTCATAGAATGGCTGTAATGCGATCAGTCCATGCCAGGTACTGTATATCCGATAACCATTACAATTTATTGAAAAGATGAATAGCAATACTACAGCCATCCATCCATCCATCCATCCATCCATTATGTATGCTGCTTCTCCTCATTAGTTCGCAGAGGTATGCTGGAGCCTATCCCAGCTGACTTTGGGCGACAGGCGGGGTACAGCCAAATTCACAAACTCCAAGTCTGTGGCACGATCACTCAAATAATGCATCCATTTTCTATGCCACTTATCCTCACTATGGTTGCGGGGGTATGCTGGAGCCTATCCGAGCTGACTTTGGGTGAAAGGCGGGGTACACCCTGGACTGGTCGCCAGCCAATGGCAGGGCACATATAGACAAACAACCATTCACACTCACATTCATACCTATGGACAATTTAGAGTCACCAATTAACCTAACATGCATGTTTTTGGAATGTGGGAGTAGGCCTGTCTCGATAATTGAAAAATCAATTAATAGAACGATGACAAAAACGAAGTCGATAATTATGCTGACTTCGATAAATTGACATGTGCATGCGTGTGCGTTTCATTTCCTCGTCTCTCTAAACCACATAGGCTGGATGACAAGAAGGTTCACTCTGCATCTGCCTGTGCGCATTGGTTCTATAGTGGAATGAACAGAGATAGTGAGCCCTCCTCTCACTTAGCCTCTTTGTGGAGGCGGGGCTACTAGTGAGTGGATACAGACTGCAAGCAGCAAGTTAGCCTCGTGAGCCAGCATACGCTAACATGAATGAAGGTACAGAAGCAATGGTTTCCACAGCTACAGTGTGGGAACCTTTTTGGTTTTAGACAGAATGAACAAGGTCACCGCATAAAGACCGACAACCGACACAGACAGTTTTCCCAACTGGAGCCTTCGTCTTGACAGTCGACGCTTACTAAGGGGGTTGGTCAGCACAGTAAATATAAACAAAATAGTGCAAAATGGTGCACACTCATAGTGTCGTTCGCTATATGTTAAGTCTTCTTGTTAAGGAATAATACCCAATGTTCATTATTCAAGTGCAATTTTGTTTACAGAGACTTGATACTCCATTTTATATATATTGAGTGACAGCGAGACTTTTTTCTTAACAGAGACAGGGTCTATTTTTGTATTGTTTTTGGTTATGATTGTGAGTAGGGCTGCAACTAACGATTATTTTAATCATCGATTCATTGGTGGATTATTTTTTCGATTAATCGATGAAATCTGTTAAAAAAAAACATTTTAATTTCTGCTTCTTAGCAGCACTCCCTTTAAGAATGCATGAATGGAATTTTTCCCTCTCCAAAATCATAGCAAAAACGGCGAGGAAAGGAATTTTTTCGACACCGAAATTGAGGTAAAGTAGCATAAAAATCAACTGACAAACATCAGAAACACTCTACTGCAAAGTCAACAAGTCACTGGCACAGACTGCTACATGTGCATCACCAATAAATAAATAAGAAATACCAAATAAATAAGCTTTAGGGGCAGGTGTTGTGTTTAGCATCGTCTGCTCTGGGGGAGGGGCGGTGCCTTGTTTGATGGTCAAGTTGTGAAGCACGTAGCAAGATGATATGGCCTGCGCTGGACGGGCACAGCCATAGTTTTTTGTAGTTTCACTGTTCTACCACTAGATTTTGTGTGTACACATGGTAAGAGTTGTGCATAAATGTATGCATTTTCCTGCACACAAGTCCAAGTGGATAAATCCTATACTTTGCATGGGAGTGTTCTTCAGGGGTTTGCTTCGCAAGATATCAGAAAGAGGCAAAAATGTTGACTGCTCTTTTCCAAAGTCAAAGCTGATGTGACTATCTTGTTTTGCCTGAAACACAAAGATTATACCTCTGCTTTCATGGATGACTAAGAAAATTTAAAAAAGAGTCACATTGGAGAGGCTGAAATCAGTATATTTACAGTACATTTTTAAATGAAACGATGAATCGATTACCAAAATAGTTGTTGATTAATTGGATAATCGATTAATAATTGATTCTTCGATTAATTGTTGCAGCTCTAATTCTGAGTTTTATTTAAGTGCAATTTTTAACTGAGATTCCATTTTATTTTCATTGGGGTTTTTTTTGTCTTTTTTTGTTTATGTAATTTATTATGTCGTTTGTTTAATTTATTTTATTTAAAGTCTCTTGACATTCCAATTACAATGTTGAATGTTGTTGAGAAATACATAAATTATGAAAAAATAACGCCTCGGTGTCCTCCCGGTGGAGCTGGAGGAGGTGGTCGGGGACCGGGAAGTCTGGGCTTCCCTACTGAGACTGCTGCCCCCGCGACCCGGACCCGGATAAGCGGAGGAAAATGGAATGGAATGGAATGGAATGGAATGAAAAAAATTGTCTCAGAAAATGTCAATAATAATGTTTATTGACAATAATTTATAGGACAATTATCGACAAGCAAAATTTGTGACAGGCCTATTTCAGAGGAAACCTGAGTACCCGGAGAAAACCCGCTCAAATGTTAACACATATAATTTATGCAATCGCTCCTTGCCAGTTATATATCATAAACCGCCCTCTTTTAATAAAACAAATCATTAGCAGGACAACGACATAATCCACAAAGTCAAAACCCGTGGCACGATTGCTCAAATAAAGACGCGTCGTATAATTAATGTGATCGCTCCTTTGGAACATCGGTTAGCGTCTGCCCCACTTAACATGTTTTTTGGTTAACATCGAAAATTTAGGAGACAGTTTTGCCCCAGTTTGCGTGCAGTCGCCGGTTAGCGTACAGTTTGGTGCGTGTCTTGTCATCTCATTAATACACTGCGAGAGTACATCTGTATTCTTAATATACAGTATATATATTTTTTTTAATCAGAAAACATTCAAGGAGCAAGTGATTCGTGACACTCACGTGCTTGCTGCTCACCCTTTGTTGGTAGCTCTTAGATTGTGAGTGCGGCGTGCGTCTTTTGCATGATAGTGTGCTTCATGTAAGGCTGTCGTACGATTCACTCACTGGGGACGTGCCCGTGTGGCCATTGTATGAAGTTCGTGCAGCCCATTCACTTCAATTGCAACATGGGCGTACTGGCTTCTTACGGCACCTACGGACATCATGACCTGGAGAACTAGAGTGTACAGCAGGAAGAGCCTCCCGTCATGGCCGGGTAAGGCGCATTAATGTCGGATACGCTCTGTGAGCATCCGCCGTGCGTCCACGGAGGTCGGGAGAGCCAGAGTGTACAGCTGGAGGAGTCGGCCGCTGCGGGAGGAGCCGCTGCCCTGGCTGGGCAATGTACACAATGTACTTTTAAACTTTTAAACACGCACTCCTCCTCTGCCTTGCCCTTGCGACCTGGCTGCGTGCAAGGTTTTCCCGCGTGCATGCAGAAAATAATTTACATCCCAATTGTCTTCCTATGGGCTTTGCGTGCTGTCTGTAGGTTTGAAAGTCCATGCAGGCCACGTGCAGGAAAAAAAATATTCTAATGGGGACTAGGCCTGGGGTGATGATAAATGAATTCTTTAATCACCAATAAATGAAAATGAGCTTGATAATTCTGCAGGCTTAAATGTATTACCATGTGCATGTGTGTCTGTTTTCCTTTTCTCTCGTCTCCAAATAGGAAGAGAATTCACCCTGTGCATTGATTTAAGCACCTTGGCGCGTAATGTTAAAATATTGTCTCGTCTCGTTCTCATAGACCCAAGCTCGTGTATTGTCTCATCTCGTGAACTCAGTGTATGGTGACACCCTAGTAATAATCCATTATACTGCACAAATATGACCTACATGTAGATGTCCAAAAAACTTAAGCAGCAGTATGAAAAAACTTTTTCTTTCTTTATTTTACTTGTTTCCTTTGTTACACTGTTACCAATGTTTAACAGGCAACATACAAAATAATAATACTAAATAATTGATTTACACATTTGAGGTGGAAAACAGCAATGCATTTACATTTTTATTTTGGAGAAAAAGTTTTACCCCAAAACATAAAGTTTGGACATAAAATTTAATACACAGGCAATACACAGATAAGATGGTCAGGAAAACAATCACCGTAGATTTACTCTATTGACCTGCATGTGTGGGTAGGACCACACATAGCATCATTAATTGACATTCCATTAAGTTGATAAAAAAAAAAAATCGGGTCTTTTTTTATGACAATAAGGCACAACAGAACTGCAATATTGATAATTAACGCAAAGTATTTACTAGGGTTTGGAAGGATAAACCATGCGGCCGGATATCTGGTTTGACATGAGAGAGATGCGGCTACATCGATAGCAGCCTCCTGGATTGATACGAATCAGCCATAAATCCTTAGATTGATTAATTGTTGAGACATGCACTGGGTATCGCAAGACTAGCAACTGGGTGACAGTTTGTTTCTTAAACAACACAATATCCTGGGCTGCCGGCAAAACACTTGTCATGCATGCTCCCTAGCTTAGCATGACTGAAGACAAGAATGGATGTACTGTAAATGGCATTAGGAGCGTGCTAGCTAGTCACTAGCCTCTTCACTAGTAGTCGACCGATTATCGGCCGGACTGTTAATTGGAATTTTGATGTATATAAGTATCAGCCTTCATTTAAATCCGATGGGCCGATATCAAGAAATCAATTTAAAACTGGATTATTTCGGCTCAGATGCAGCCGCGCCTCTCTGTCTCTCCTGCTGGCAGCGACTTCTGTCTCCAGCATTGCTCCACCCACGGTGCCTGGTGTCTGATTGGTTAAGCAAGCCACAGCACGCGTTTATGGCAAATAATCTGAAGCGGATGCTGTCCTCACACGCACACACACACACACACACACACACACACAACAGAGAGGAAGGTTTTCTCGTGTAGAGGACGTCCTGAGAGCAAACACACCTGTAAAGGTAAACGCAGAAAACTCTCTTGAAATTGTAATAAACATCCCAGTGCTCTACATCTCACAACTACTACAAACGTTACAGTGGGCAGCAGAATAACGTGGGAGTGGAGTAAACATTAGCGACAGCTCTAGTAGCTCGTACTGTAGTGTCTCCTGACAGGTCTGTGAATTACTTGAAAGAAAGCAAACAGTCTGATAGTAAAAGCATGTGCGTGATTGAGAGAGAGCACATCAAAAACTCAATTCACTTGTTTTATTGGAAGGAAGCACGCCAATGTGGAGGCTTGCTTAGCGTACCATAACATTAGTTCGCCGGTCTGGCTCTAAAGGCTCAGCAGATTATGTGTTAGCAATAGGGAGAATGTATGTAATGTGGAGAATAGCGTGTGTTTGCGTGAAAGTCACATGAAAAACTCTACAGCTCACGACTACTACAATAATGTAACGTTAAGAGCAGAGTAAACCCAAGCGGCAGCTTTGCTAGCTCGTAGTACCTCCCGATATGTCTGTGAATCACTTGAAACAATGCTGTTGGTAATATCAATGTGGAAACAGTCCGTGGTTGTAGAAGCCTGTGTGTGTGTGACTGTGAGACAGAGTAAGAAATTCAATTCAGTCTTATTTTGTTGCACGGAAGTACGCCAAGACGAAGGCTGAAAAAATTCAGGGAGCTATTATATAAGTTTTTACTTAACTTTACAAGAGTTGCTATTGAGCTTGTTAACTCCCTGTACTTTTTGTTGTGTTTGAACTTAAAACAAAGATAAGTTATATATAAATGTTACTTTATTTACTGTGGAAACATTTCAGGGAGCTATTTATTTAAGTCTTAATTCAACTTCGACGAGATATTTCTGATTCTAGGACTCCATGCTCTTCTCGAGCTATTTTTCTCTTTGTTTGGTTACATAAACATGCTTTAGGCAGTTAAACACAGTTAAGTGTTTGTATTATTCAACATGGTTACGCCCATTTTTACTCTTTTACTCAAATGATTATCGGCTCCACTTATCGGTTATCGGCCTACTTAACTACTAATAATTGGTATCGGTATCAGTCCTGAAAAACCCATATCGGTCAATCTCTACACTTCGCTATAGCACAGCCCCTGCGGACTGTGTGGTCTATCCCTCATTGGCACACAGTTTGTTTACAATCTCAGTACCAGGATGAGCCCAGCTGGACTGGAGAGTCAGACAAACAGCCTCTTGGCCACAAGCCCAAACAAGAGAGTTTAAGCCGTTTTGCACTGCGTTCTCCTCAGGGAGCTACAGAACCTTTTCAGTTTGCATTGTTAACCTGAGAACAACCCAATTCCTTTTAGCTTTTATAATCAATAGTACATTTATGCTTTGCTTGACTAGCTGAACTGCAATATCCACTAGCCTCTTTTACACTGCCTTATAAAGCTAGGATCTGTTCTGTGCTCGCTTCTAACGTCCTGTTGTGTTGAAACCTATGACATACGTTACACCATGTAAGCATATGTTGTGTAAAAGTGCACAAAGTAATTACAGGGAGTAAGCAAGTGATACCGCACCCACTAAATTGAGAGGAAAAAACAGATTTGTTCTTATATAAGTCGCACCAGTGTATAAGTCGCACATATCTATGTCACAAAATGGAATGTGGTGACGAGCACAAGTCCACTTTATTTGACAGGAGCCAATCATGAGCTATGTATAAACTAACGGCGAGCTTCTCAACCCATTGGAAATTGCAGGAGGTCATTACTCAATATAACAGTCTGACTCACGGTGGCATCTTACAAACAACATTAAACTTATCACACAGCAACTACACTCACACGTTATACCTCAGAAATACAGAAACATGCCAAATGAGATATTTAGTGCACAGAAAGATGTTACACAGAAAGATTTTTTTTTTAACTCTTCATACTACAGAACACATCATCAATAGGGTGAAACTAACCTGTCTCACAACGGTCTAGTTCCTGCTCCCAGTTCCCTAGTGGGTGAACAGTCCAACACTTGGTGAATCCATGTCAGAACTGAACAGCATCCTAATTCCGTTAAAACGTCGGCTCTCTCTCTTTGGGTGAGCTGTTTTCTTCAGTGGCAGTAGTCCTACGCAAAGCAGCCATGTTTCCTTGGCTTGACAGCCAAATCCATTGCCATCCATCCATCTTCCATCCCGCTTATCCTCAAATCCATCGCCTAATCTTGAATGCGGCGTCATATCCATTTCTTCGTGTGTTTTGTAATTATAGAAGCATGTCACTACCGGGTAGTGAAATATTTATGGTGCTTATTGAATAATTCCAAATCCATGATGTTTTGCATTTGCTTCTACAGTGTTCCCTCGTTTATCGCAGGGGATAGGTTCCCAAAATAGCCCACAAGCAGGGAAATCCGCCAAGTAGCCAACTTTTTTGTTAACAGTTATCATGTATGTTTTAAGACTGTAAAACCCCTCATCTTATACCTCTTCTTCCAAGATTCATTAAGGCTGTGTAGCTTCTTCTTCTTCTGTTGTTTATTTGCGGTTAGCCAGCAGCTCATGCAGTTTGCAGTTTGCTACCGATGGCACGAAGGAGATTGATTGACAATGGTCTACAGCCAATCAGGACACAGAACACAATGGGTAGGTTCTCCCATAGCCAATAAGGACTGTTGTGGCTCGTTGTGGCCATTGTCTAATGTGGGTTACTAAATGCTCGAACAGGCACGTAAGTGCACAGACTAGGTGGAGCTGCACACATCTTCAACATGAGTATACACTGTAATATAAACTGTGATTAATGTTGCTCACTCAAGTGTGTGCAATGACAGCAACAGGATTAGCAAACGCTGAGAATGGTGGCTTCTCTGCGTGTTTTGGTTGTTTCCTGAACTTTTTTTGCCCTTATGATGGATCTAGTAATAGGAATTTACGGAATAAAAACATAATATAACATTATTTTTCACACTGTGGTTTCTCATACATTCCTTTTTTTTGGCATACCGCCACTAATTAAATTTCACCACCACAGATCGATTTGGCGCTACCTATTCAGAATTCTCCATGTTTATGTGTAGGCACTTATTTGGAAACCTTGTACCTGAAAGTGTTACTTCTGCTTCCGGTTTGTGTGCGTGTGTGTGTGTGTATGAGCACAAAGGCTGGTGCAGAAGTTACTGTCGATGTGAGTATTTTTTAATAGTCAGATTCAGCTGTGTTTATTTAGCAAATAGCATCTGACTGCTTAAGGAATTAGCTATTATGGCTAACCTGCACATGCTGATTGTGCGACCGGGTTATTGCTAATATTCCAGTTATGATAGGGTTATTTGACTGCATGTAAACGTACTCGCTGTCTATTAGCCTTCCTCATAAACACATTATGATGGGACTTGCCCCCAGGGGGAGAGGTGAAATCCACAAAAATTACTTGCACATGCGTCACAGCCAATTATGCAAATCAGACAACAATAAATTAGACATAACCGGACGCTCCCACCCCACCCCACAATTTGAATACAGGCCTGTGCAAAACACTGTCACTGCCTCACTGTCACTGTTAAGTTATGCTGCAAAATCTAAACTATGAAATGTAATTAATTATGAATTCATTATTTATTTTATTTAAATTTTTTTGTATTTGTTTCAGACTATTACTGTATCAATATATTATTGTTGTCATGAGCTATGTATTGCGAATTCTATTGTATTTCGAGGTACCCTGAGATTCCCAGCCCTGATGATTTCCATGCATTATTTTTGGAGCAAATGGAGTCTTTATAAAAAAAGAACTTACACTATAGATTTATTAGATATTTAAAGGAAAAGCATTACAATTATAATAATCTCCCAAGGGACCAAATCAGTCCAGGGGGTAAAAAGTGTAGGCATATATGCAAATCTCCTATTCTATACCTTGCAACAGAGGGGATCATGAGAAATAAATAGGGGTGTCACAATATCTCGTGTCACAAGATCTGGCGACATTAAAATGTGACAAGATTTCTTGTTCAGAAAAAAAATGTCTCGTGGGCACTAGGGTTGGGACTATAATAAATAAATTAATCACACAATAAATGAAGATGAACTTGATAATTTTGCTGGCCTCAATACATTGCCATGTGCATGCGTGTCTGTTTTCCTTGTCCCCTGCTTCCAAACAGGCAGGAAGACAGTTCACTCTTGAGTGTTCAGTGTGCAATGGCATGAACGGAGTGAACCCTTTTGTCAGTCGTACAGTCTCTTTGTCTTCGTGGGTGGAGCTGGGGCCGGTGCACAGTGCGGAAGAGTGTAACGTAGTCGACATTATATTAGTAGATTGCAATATATCGCCATATTTTTTTATATTGTCATTGTACTTTTCTTAAAAGTAAAGTTAAAATCACCTCTCGTCTTGTTCTTGTAGACCCAATCTTGTGCATCGTATCGTATTATCGTATAATACTGTAAATAATAATTAAATCAAATACAGGCCAGGTTTTAATGCAATTAACCTTAGAACTGACCAATATATTGGAAATAAAACAATTAAATAAGCAGATGTTTGATCAGGGGTTCAAATTTGCAAGGTTAGCCTGCTAGGTTGTTCGTGACTGTATGAAGGAAACAAACTTGAAGAAATCAGCTGATTTGGACCAGAAAAAGTAAACTATCGCTGTAGCAGCCTTACAGCTCTATACTAATGAGCCAGAGAGAAACAGCTTTGTTGACAAGAATGGTGGACGTACTAATATATAACAACAGTATGTCTCTACTTTTTACACTCATTTGTGAGCTTTTTATGTCCATCGCAGATGTATATTACACATCAGATACAAGGCCAAAGCTACAATATGATTCCAGAATGCAAAAGAGAAACATGACATGTGTTCATTCATCAAAAGTCTCCTTTCAAGCCCATATCCCTTCTGCCATGCCATGCCCCTCCCCCTCCCTGTCTGCTCATGGTGAATAGTGTCCCTGCAGGCTGTGAAGTGCATCTTTTTCAATTGTGGAATGTTAGCATGTATGTGCACTGTGCATATCGATCACTAAACACAGTGCGTCAGCTTCACACACCACACGGAGCCAAGTCCTCATGTAATAGAATATATCATCAGACCGAGGTGTGTCGACCTGAATACAAGTGCTCGTCATGGACGGGCAGCCTCTGTCCCTGATCAGCCTCCTCCTCCACTCTCTCTATGGTTGTAATCCTTGCTGACACGAGGCTGAGACTAAATACTGACATGAACATCCTTCCTCTCTCATCCTCCACCTCCACCTTGGATCCTCTACAGCCACACTGCTTTTGAATCTTTATTGGACGGCTTGCACATCTCTGGGAAACCAGCTTCCTCCTCCTTGTCATATATTTTTCCTACTCAGCCAGTTCATTCAGGGAGCGCGACAGACCATGGCTTCATCGCTCAGAGGCTTTTTTTGCCTCGCTGGAAGCTGGTAGGGCCATTGCTATAGTCTGGATGCTTTAATGTAGTAGATGGCGCCACCTTATCTTTGCACCAGTAATGTGAAAGGTAAACCAGCTTAACAGGAAGTGGCTTATTTTTATACGAAATTGTGAGTACCTATAACAGCACTATACAGTATAAATGTGATCTGGTCTGTTGGAAATACAGCAGAACCTTCAGATATGAAGGTACCTGTACTTATGGCCATACAATTCGGAAACAAAATGTCTGTAAGAACGTGTGATGTCAGTGTATCTCATTAGACTTCAGTTCAGCAAGCATCAAAGAATTTACTTTGTGCTTGTGCTTTGGCTTGCTCCTAAAGAGCCAGTCTCGTCAAGGGGTGTTATAGAAGAATATGTGAGGAAAAGAATAACAAAACTTACATTGATAGATGTATGATGTTGCACAGTAGTTGACTGTTCGTAGTATTACCAAATGTTAGCAATTAGGGTTGCAGCTAAGCCTGTCATGATAACAAATTTTGCTGGACGATAATTGTCCTACAAATTATTGTTGATAATCGATATTATTGACAACAATTTTTGAGGCAAGTACATTGTATCAAAAACAATAAACTTTAAATTTTTCAAGAGTATTTAACATTGCAATTGGAATGTCAACATAATAAGTAAATAAAATAAATGTAACAACATTACAAATTAAACAAACAAAAAAAGACACTAAAAACGAGGTGAAAATAAAATGGACTGTCATAGTCTCATTTAGCAAAAATTGCACTTAAATAAAAATAACAATCCAAACCAAAAACAATGCAAAATAGACCCTGTCTCTATTAAGATAAAAACCTCCAATAAAAAGCACATACAACTGTGGAACACACGCATAAACAAGATGGTTGTGGCGTTCCGTTGCAGAAGTAAATGCAAGCGTCTTCGTCGCATACACAAGAATGGAGAGGCGACAGTGCACAGGGATATGGCGGGAGACAACTATAACGCCAAGGGATTTGTGAGGTCTGATTTTTTTCGAGTAGGCATTTTTGTGATGCAGATGTATTACGCTTTTGAACGCATATTGTTTTGAGAAGCCAAACTCCTTACTTGTGAAATCACAGCCACTACATGGAACTACATTCTTCATCACCAAAATCCGAGCAGAACTGGATTTAGGAGACCAAGTTGGGGGTGAGTCGCTGTTGGTGGACTACACTGCTGATGGGGATGTCATACAACTTCATGTCAAAACATCCGAACTATGCCTTTAATAATGAAAGACCAATTGCTTTCATGGACTAACATAATCGTGCTTTGTAGATCCATCCGAGACTGTGATGATTTACTGAAAACATACAGGACTAATTAGTTAATTGTAGAGCTGCAAAGATTACTCAATGAATCGATTATTAATCAATTATCCAATTAATTGACTATTTTGGTAATCGATTCATCGTTTCATTTAAAAATGTACTGTAAATATCCTAATTTCAGCCTCTTAAATGTGATTAGTCATCTATGAAAGCAGGCCTATTATCTTTGTGTTTCAGGCAAAACAAGATAGTCACACACATCAGCTTTGACTTGATTTCTGCCTTTTTCTGATATCTTTCAAAGCAAACCACTGCAGAGATATACTGTATATACATAGAGGTGGTAAGAACACTCCCATGCAAAGTATGGGATTTATCCACTTGTACCTGTGTGTAGGAACACAAAACCTAGTGGTAGAACAGTGAAACTACAAATAGCTATGGCTGTGCCTGTCCAGCGCAGGCCGTATCATCTTGCTACGTGCTTCACAACTTCACCACCAAACAAGGCGCCCCCCTTACTCCCAGAGCAGACGAGCCGATGCCAAACACAACGCCTGCCCCTAAAGTTTATTTAATTGTTATTTCTCATTTATTTATTGGTGATGCACATGTAGCAGTCTGTGCCAGTGACTTGTTGATTTGCAGCAGTGTTGGTGACTGTCAGTTGATTATACTTCTCTAGTTGTTTATAGTTCTCTACTTCAATTTCGGTTTTGGAGAAATTCCTCTTCCTCACCCTCTTTGCTATGATTTTGGGGAGGGGAAAAGTCCATTCATGCATTCTTAAAGGGACTGCTGCTAAGAGGCTGAAATTTAATTTTTTCGAAACCAGATTAATCGAAAAAATAATCGACCGCTGAATCTGTTATTGAAATGATCGTGAGTTGCAGCCCTAGCTAATTGACATTACTAAGACTAAATTACATATTACAATATGTTGATTGCTGTGCATTTATTAACCCTAAACTTAAATAGGACAAATATTCTTTATAAAATTTTTCGTTTTTGCATTTTTCAGACTAAAATCAAATAGGTGTGCGTTACAGTGGATACACATCATGGTGCTCAACTTGCCATTTAGTGTGAAAAGCTTCCACAATTTCTAAATTTTCTGTCTTTTTAAATGTTATTTTCCTCCTCTTCCTTGTCATTGCCGTTATCCCTCACCTTTTCCATCTTGCCGCTCCTTCAACCAAACCTCCCCTTCTTCCTCTGCCTGGGTGACGTAAGGACGTTGGTGATGTAAGCACATGTGATGATTCTTCAAATCAGAGAAAATTCATCAATCATTTTTTGTAATTGAGGTACCGTCAAACCTGTCTTACCGGCCACCTGTATAGAACGGCCACCTGCCTGTAGCGGCCACTCAAAAATCCCCCCGCAGAAAATTTGCGTGTTATAGACCCTGTGTATAGCGGTCACCTGTCTAACGCGGCCAGCGGCCACCCATTTTGTATCCCTTGGTCAATATCTGACCGCATATAGCGGCCAAAATGCCGACTCAAGCAGAAACTTCATGCACGAAAAACTTTTTTTAAGCCGTCGTGTGTGGACTTTAATTACTGAGTCCTAGTTCGACATAAAAAAGCCGTCTTCTTACTTTGCAATGCCGCCCTGAAAAGATTCAATGACGGCCAAAACGGTAATCTTCCCACTTTGCAATGCCGTGAATAGATTCTAAAATAGCCAAAACACCTGAATAAAACGTCTAAAATATCACTTAATTGCCGACTAATTAGAGATTAGAGAAACCCATTCAATAAGAAAGGAGCAATGGTATTGTTAGTTTACGATGATCTTCGCACCTCCTCCGCACTCTATTGTTCACGCACACACCCATTCATGACTGCTTCACGCGTATCCTGTACATATATCCTCGGGCTCGTTCACAAAAATTTTTATTTCTTGCTTTTAAAATCGTGTTTTTAAAAAAATCAAAGATGCAAATTTGTGACGTTCTGCAGGACAGGAGCGAGCGTCCCCTGTCCTGCGCTCTTATTTGGCGGGCTGTGCCTTCTGCGGGGAGGAAGAGGCAGCCGCTTCATGCCTGGTGGCCGCGCAGCTGCGGTCAATTAACATTTGTGGCGGATAAAAGGCCAGCGCCGTCGAATGTGCGGCGCTTCATTGTTGTTATTAATATTACTAGTTTCCTCACCGGAGCTGTTACCTAGATTTACCTACCTGTTTATGTGTCAACAGAGCGTTTTCCCCTATGTCTCTTGGTTTTGCTCCAGTCTTTTTGTGAATACATGTTAATATGTGTGCGCACAAATTCAAAATGGCTGCCAACCTGTCTATAGCGGCCACCACTTTTGCCGTTTCCCTTCCGTGGCCGCTATAGACAGGTTTGACTGCACTTGAGGAATCATTTCACCTCATTGGCAGCACTAGCATAGTTATGTGAGCTACAGCGCTTAATTGTTGTCACATTTTAACGCTAACGTCATGCTAGGTTAGGCTATTCACTGAAGGAAAACAAAACGATCACGCTTAGAACTCACACGTCTGTAGCTAACTGATAGATAATTGGCAGAGTTTCAGGCTTTATTTTAAAATTTGTAGCAAAGCCTCCTTTTTTTCTAAAGCTGTCCGCCGTGAAGTGGTGGGCGTATACATGGGGTCAAAATTCTCTTGATAACAGGCCTTTATAAGGTAAAGAAAAATATTGACCATATTCTATTTAAGGTGATTAACAATTTGGTTTACGTGACAGTGTCTTAGTTGGGTTAATACCAGGATGTTGATGTCCATATAAGGGCAATGCAATTTGATCAATCTTTCATTTGCATCAAAAAGTGCATGGAAGTTGCTGCATCTTGACGCAAGTGAGGCATAGGAGGTCTTATGATTTGGCAGCAATTATTTCCTGGCTAGCGCAATTACTAATTCAGGCTCAACTAGTTTATCTAGTAATTGAAGCAGAACGTACAGGAAAGCAGACGGTGATTGTAATATTCCAATAGTATTTACCTGAATAAAGTTGCCATTGTGGACAGCTACGGTTTGTGCCATCCCTTGTTTCTGTTTAAGCGTAATGAGAAGCTGAGAAGCCTGGTCACTAGGTTCACCCGTCTGTCTGCTCCATTTAAACCTTCCTATCTCTTGCCTGCCCCTCTCCTGAGGTCTTAGTTTGTGCTGTGATTGGTCAGCTCACGTAGGCCGAAAACAAACATTCCAGCTGTGCAGACGGCACCTGTACCATGAATTTCTAACCCACCCGCAATGTGAAAGCTGGCAAAAGGTGCCACGTTTGGACTTGGGCAGCTGGCAGACATTCATCAGTCATTATCTTTGCATTCACTAAATCGGGCAGATTCCCCAAATAAATCGTCTCACTTTTTCACACGTGTATGTGAAGTCCCTGTTTACATGCACTATTACTAATTCGATGGTGAGCTAAACGCTATGTTGGTAGAGGAAGAGAGTGCTACACGCCAATAGCTGTCACTAGCAGAAACTTTTAGGTCTTTCTTGTTGTGGGTGATGTTTTAAATTACATCTGCTTTGGTTCTTGTGGTTATGGTCCTCCTCAGTGGCATAGAAAAAAAATCAACATTGTGATACCTTGCTTTGACCAACTGTGGCTGTGTCTAATTTAAGGGTCTGCAGCCCACAAGGCCAGTAGTCTACCCGGTTGATGAAGGCCAGACGTTCGGAGGCTCCTCCTCAAGCCGCGAACCAGCCTTGTGAATTCAGACGGTCTAGCCTTCCTCACACTTCCTGGTTGTGTCACGTGTTCTCGTGTTCACCCTTACGTCATGACGTCGGCCTTCTATCACTAAACGAGAACGAAAACCTAACTAAAGTGGAGGAAAAAATGTGACATATTACAGGCAAAGTTATTAGTTTTTTAAATGTAGGTTTTACTGGAGAAGGAAGAGACATTTATCTCCAGCTCAGAGTTAAACCCAACAATAGTAATATTAATAGCTACTTATTTGTTTGTTAGTCTTTGGCTACTTAGTTCATTTGTACAACACTCTGATCAGCAACAACACATTATTTATTAAATGTGGTTATGTATAGATGCCAGCATTTAGGATCATTTGAATACCTCCACCAAGTTTTAATATGTGTATGATTTGATCACATATGACTTGATGTAATAAAACAATGTAGCATCTGACACAGTTTCAAGATGGAGGGCAGGTGAAATTATGATGAGGTGCAGTAGAAGGTTTGGAAGGCCATCAGTGATGTTCCATGGTGTTACCACATACCACGGAGCTCCATCCTGATCACGATCATCTTTAGTAGTTTAAAACTATCCTATTCTATTTGTTCTTCATAAAGTTTATGGTGGACATCTTTTGTGTTTACATAATTGAGAAAGAGTATTTTCTTTGAAAAGGGTTAGTGACATGGCGGTGGAGGTCATCCTTGCACACCCACGTGATGGATGATGATGAGGACAGTGGAGACATGCACCTGTCCACATGATGTCCCACTGACAGACACAAGACATCTTTGTTGGTGGAACACATATGCAGTCATACTCACATCATATTTATTTGAAATACATATTTAATAATAGTCATTGTATTTTCATTCATGTCTAAAATGTAGCACTTGCTGCCATTTGCTAAGCCTGTTATAAATGATTGTAAAAATGAAGTCGAATACAGTAAATCATGTGTAAGGCAGAATATCCTCCCTATTCATCAGTATTTGCAATTAATATGGAAGATTAAAAATCACAAAAGCAGTAGTTTCAGCACAATATTTATTCATGAACATGTTAAACACTGAAAACATCATTTGGTTTGACAAATTATCATCTGAACTTGAACATACATATGTTTTATTGTTGGTTTACTGTATGTGCTTGTGAGCCCATGCATTTCCCCCAAGACTGCTCCAAAGACAGAAGCAAGAGAAATGTAAACACAAGATCACATTAGCACAAGTACAAACATTCATAAAAGTTAATTTCACAATAAAACATGTACGTGATGTACACAAACACAAAATTACCTCATTTGTTCCATTCATGTACGTAATATGAAGTGTTATGTATTTACATAATCGCGGTAGTATGATCAAAGTGAAACTTTCACGTGGTAGAAAGACGTAAGACTTTACATCCAAAGGCTCCACACATCAAACTGTCTGCTTGCACAAATAACTTACAAACCAATATTTATTAATAACGTAATAATTACGCTTCTCCTGCTTTGTGCCGTAATGTTGACATTTTTTAAGGTCTGGAAGGAAGTGCGCAAAGAATGTTGGGATATGATGGGTCATGAAGGATGGTTTGAATGCAGACTTCTTTCCAATGGAGAAGGAGGCCACATTTTTTGGCCGCATTTGGAGAAACCTTCGTGGACTTTCAAATTTGGACAGCCGCGCGTGGTGCAATGATGCCATGTAGCCCACAAATGCGGAGTAGTAGGCAGACCCCGGATTTAGACACAGCCTATTTAAAAACAAACTTTCTGCTATGCAGTTAGTTATTTTTAATTTATGGATTATATGTCATTGTCGTCTACTTATCACTGACCAACAAAATAAAGCCATATGATTTGCATTTGCATATTTGAATTCACTTGTGAATACAAAAATGAAGTTTTGTGTTAAGATGTTTGATACAGTTCTGCCCATTGGGATGCGTTCAGGTGTCGTGATGAATTAAGTGTCTTCTTCGAGAACATTCTGCCAGTTATTAAACAGTTAGGTTTTCATTGGATCCATATACTTTGGACAGCTTCTGTCTCTATAATTTGGCTCCTTTTTGGTGTAAACAGTCCCCCTCCTTCTGGTCTTCTTTGCTTGTGACTTTAATGTTGTTAAGACATGACACTCCAAGGAGAAATGCGTAGATTTGCATAGAAAGATTGTTGCAATCGAATTGTATACATTAGGGGAGTCACAAGATCTCATAAGATTAAAACCTGACAAGATTTCTCGCAAAAAATGTTTAGTGGGCACGGGGCCTGGGGTGATAATAAATAAGTAAATAAATCACACAAATGAAAAAGAAGGTGATAATTTTGCCGGCCTCAGTATATTGCCATGTGCATGCGGGATTTTTTCCTTGTTTTCCTGGTCTCTTGCCTCTAAACGGGCAGGAAGAGCATTCACATGCATTGGTTTCATCACCTTGGTGGTTGTTCCACAGAACAACAGCTTGAATGAAGTGAGCCCTTTTATCAGTCATACAGTCTCTTTGCCTCGGTGGGTGGAGGCGGGGCCGGTAGCATATATACAGTAGATAGAGTGCAGAAGAGTATAACGTAGTATAAATTAAAATAGTAGATTGCAATCTTGTTTATAGTCTCGTCTCGTGAACTGAGTGTCCTGTGACACCCCTACTATACATGCAAGGGAGAAGTGGTTTCCAATTGCATGATCTAGGTATGTTAATCCGATCTTTAAAAAGTCGAACACTGTCTAATTATGTTATAATTAACATTAGGGATGTCCTCATCCGATCTTCAGGATCGGGATCAGCTGCTGATCCACTGTATTTGTGAAGATCGGATAATATCGGCTTCCGGATCAGGCCGATCCGGTTGCCGTATCAGGTTTGTAAGTCTGAGCCACACTCCAACATGGTAGGTGCAGTAATGCGCCTCAAAGCTGGTTGCCACTCGACTCCTGCCACCCGCAAGAAGAAGAAAACACACCACCACCATGTGACGTTAGTTGATGAAGTTACTTTCACTTTGGACTTTGGACATTCGGCTCAGTCGCTACAACTGTAGTTCCCTCTCACTGTGCCCGGACTGCTGCGTCATGGTGTAGGGATCTTGCACGGCAAGTGCCGCTCTGGTTGCTTATACTGTAATAGGGACCGCACAAACACTACTCAACATGTTGAAATGTCAGCGAAAAACCTTTGAAAATCTTCATTTACGGAGCGTGAATGGAAGCTAGCGAGGTTCGCTTACTGTAGTTTAGCTAGGGAAGTTGTGTGTGTGTGTGTCTGTGCGCGCGCGTGTGAATCAGGCGGGATGAGTATACAGTATTTTCACTGGGTTGTGTTTTACTGCTTTAATGTAAGGACCATTTTACAATGCCCACTGATAACTTGCAGGTTCTGAGTGAAAAAAGACCAGAGGCACGTTTATTCTCGCGCCGAGCGCATATCAACCGTCAGTTGCCATTCTCAACACACACAACGGCCTTCAAAATAAGAACGCTCTTTGTCACATTTGTCTAAATGTGTAAACAAAAGGGTGTCATTAAAATATCTTACGTTAATAGCGCAATTGGAATGACATCTGTGACTACAGTTCCCTTAATCACAAGCACGGCCATTGCAGTCTGTTGACATTTTTGTACTGTGTGCTGAGGCTGACATCCCAATAGAAAAGTTAGCTAAGCTACATCCATTTCTCAATTACTGGACAAAATGGGCCAATGATGTATTGCATCAATAAGTGGAAGGATTTTTGCATTTTATTCACTAACCCAAATAGCACACACTCTGTGCTGGTAAAATAAGTGGAAAAGGTAAAAAACTGAATTCAAAAAAATTAAAACAGAAAAAACAAAATTGGGAAAAAATAAAACAGATTTCATAGGGCCTTAAGAGAGTTTGTTTAAAAAAAAAAGTAATGTATTCTAAATCAAACCACAAATTGATATATACCCATGTCAAATGATTAGTCCTGCCCTAAAAGTATTTTGCACGCCCATTTTTTCCAGTTTTATCTTTTATTGGATAGACTTTTATTGGATCTTTTATTTAGTGACCTGACTCATAGAGGTTTGTTACAAAAGCCAAACAATATTGTTGCTCATGCTGTGTAATGAAAGTAAATTCAGCAATACTTTGGTTGCATTATTTTTAATGCTTTGAAAAGCTACTTTCATAACCATATTCACTTCCACAAATTCATGTTTGTAACAAAATCTTATTATTAAAAAAAAAAAACCCAAAAAAACGATCAGTACCAGATTGGATCAGATTGGCAAGACTATTAAAAAAAAAAAAAAAAATCAGATCGGATCAGAAGCCAAAAATTGTGGATCGGGACATCCCTAATTAACATGCATTTTCAAAAGCTGGTTTAAGGCCATTTGATGCATTTGTTGACAAAGGAGTCCTGTGAGTGAAATGCACCTGCATCATTTCTTTTGGTCACAACCTAATGTAAAAATTACATTTTCACTTGGTAGGAGAAGTTAAAGACTTTTCTGTCATCGAGCAGCTGATAGACATCGGTGTGTTTGTTTTGCTTGCAATTTGCAATAACCTCTAAGACTGTGCATAAGGTACCTTATACAGTACAACCTATTAAAGGTACATTGTTCTGTTATTATGGCTCAGTGTTCAGAGTAAAGCTCTGTGGGTTCAGTGGAATCTTTCCTGGTACACCGACTGCTTCTGCTAAATGCTCCTGTTACATAACATCAGAAGGCTAAGCATGCGTTGGGATGACACTAAGTTCAGTGTAAACAAGCAAAGTGGCATAATGTCGGTGTCATGTTTATGTGCCTTTGTAGAAGGTGCTGTTGTTGCATAAGCAGATAATGGAAGTTAAGTCCACTCCATATGAAGAAAAAGTTGTTTCCGGCAATCCACTGCTTTTGAAGTTTACAACATTGCATATGTTCAAGGGAAGTATGCCAAAAAACACATTGACCGCTTTAATCAGGAAGGTTTTGAAGTTTGAGATAAGGAATTGGCAATTATGTCATTTACTGTGTCAGTGATTGGTGAAATTGACGTTAATTTTGATAAAATAGAGTGTACCTCTTGGCTGCAACCAGCAGAGGTACTGTTAGTCAAAAGAAGGACAACATGGACTACGTTTACATGCAGTCAATATAAGGGTTAAGGTCAATATTCCAGTTTCTGAAACATTGAGAATAACCCGTTTAGATGCGCGACGTGAAAGCTCCCCCCCCAAAAAACCCACACGGACAACGTCTCGTTGCATGGAAAACGTCATGACACAATGCATGTCATTTTGGTGGTGGTACTGACCCCCCACCAGTACTCGACACTATTCTGTCTCACTTTCTTCATTAATGGAAGGTGAGAACGTGAAGAAATAGGAAATAGAGCAGGAGCTGTGCCATCCACATCCATGCTATATCCCCAGAACCACCCGGACACTTTTGAAGATGCGTTCGTACAAACCCTGCTTCGCGTAACTTCTTGCTCACCTTCTGATTTGATTTTGCTACTGCGATACTTTCTACCGTCAATAAAAGACATAATGTTCCTGTCTTTCACCACACTAACGAGGTGGCTTGTTTCCCTCCCGCTCCAAAAGTGTGGGGTTTTGCGTGTCATCCTGTTTACAAGTACTTCCTGCCAAAGACACAAGAGTCCTTTTGAACAAAAAATGCGCAGAACACATTGTTTCTTTTGATCGGGATATCCCGATATACATGACCCGATTATCGGGAATATGAGTATATTCCGGTTTTCAAAAGGGTTATTGGTGTTTACATGGCCGTGCGCAACCGGGTTATTGCTAATATTTCGGTTATGATAGGGTTATTTGACTGCATGTAAACGTAGCCATGATGTCAGTTATGGGAAGTTGAGCTACAAAAAACTTTGACACCCCATTGGGGGTAAAATTACATTTATGGTGCCCCCTATGGGTTGTGGTTAAAATGCTTTGGAAGACATGCTAATATACAGTACATGCAATACAGATATTCTCAAAGTGATATACTCATTTGACAAATGGTCAGTGACTAAGACTGTATTTTGCCATGGTAACCTGTAAGCTGTTTTGAAACGGTTATATTTGAATTTTTACGCCAAAGGATATACCGTGATATATATTATTATCGGAAAAGGCTGCAGTGGACCGTACATGGCAGTATGGATTTTAAGCCATATTGTCCCTCCCTAATACAGGACATGGAAGCAGGAATTGAGAAAATTCAGCTTTCAGTGAGATTGTTTTTTTCCCATTGAAGTGGGGCCTGAATTAATTGAGCCCTCTATTGAAATGTTTGTCGCTATTGATTGGATGATCTGTTCATGACGTTTAGGTCAAAGTAGAGTTTAGCACATAAGGAAGCAGCATGTGACACAGTGTTGACTCAAGAAGAACTCGTCAAAGCATCATCAAGCATGCTGATTGAGTGACATGATCCTACTGTATTAGAATTCATAAACAACACGTTCACTAACCAGCACAGCTCTTTAATTTCATTAATTCAATAAGCCACTGTAGCTTTCCTAGATAAGGGGTGTCACCCATGTGACATCTGGCCCAAACCAGCCAGAGAAAAAGCTGCTGTTGTTTCAAAAAAACAAAGGGCAAGGTTCATAGCAGACCAAATACACATTTGCAAGAGAGGGTTGACTCCCCCATTTGTGAGATGACTGCTTACTGCACAGTACTGAGCAGTTAGATGGTCTCGCCTGTTGTCCTACCTGGAATAAACACTGGAATCCAGCTGCCAGACATGTTCAAATGTGGGCTGAAGATCATGGCGAGTGAGTATGATAATCCATGATAATGTGCTCTCTGCAAACATGCTATGCTCCAGTTGCTCTCCACCATTTACTGAGTTGCCTTTTAAGTCTTTTGCTGCAGCATGTTGGCTTGGAAAATGTTATGATATTTAAACATGACAATGTAGTTTTTATTTGGCAACATAATGGGGTATTTTGTGGGTTGGACATGGAAAATGGTGTTGTAAAGCAGGGCTATTCAACTGGTGGTCCCCAGGCTAAATCTAGCTCATGAATGACGTCCGTGTATTACAACTTTTTTTTTTTCTTGTATGATTACCACTTTTATATCTTATTATTAGAACCTTATTCTCTTAATATTTTGACTTTATTCTACTAAACGTACTGCTATTTTCTTCCACATTTGCATATCACTTTGGGGGGAAAAAAAAGACAAATTCTTTTGTGAACTACTCAACATCATGTGGTGAGCTACCTGTTGGAGGCCCCTGTGGTAGCATGGCTGTCTATAGCTCTACACACTACATGTTTCTGTTGCACAATTTTGACACACAGCTAGTGTTTTGAAGACAAGCCGTAAGTATTATAATGATAACAAGAGCGCAAGATTGTTAAGTGACACTTTAAAAAAGTAAGTTGTGATGATGATTGTAGCTCGTAGCTCGCCAGTGGGACAAAAAGGAGCTAGCTAGATGCTGCCCACCAGGCATGTAAACAAAAATGCCAGAAAGTAGAATGATGTTGAAACGTGAGTGATCACACACGCTGGCGTAGATAGGCTTAGCCTGTGACAAGCTGTCGTCAACTGAAAACACATTTTACGGACTTTTGTTCATTCTCCCGATAATACGAAACAAAGTCAAAGTCAACACAAGACATGTTGCATGTCGCAGTGAAACGTTTTTATATTTAAAACATTTTCAAACTAACTGCGGTCAATAATAAGCTATATATGTGTGTGTGTGTATATATATATATACTGCTCAAAAAAATTAAAGGAACACTTCGAAAACACATCACATCTAAACTGGGGGGAAAATGATCTTGAATATCTTTCCTGATAATAAGTGGGTGATGTATTAGTAACAAAATTATTTCACATAATTTGATAGAAATGAAAATGATCACCCTATAGAGGGGGGAAATCAAAGACACCCCAAAAATGAAAGTGAAAAAATGATGCAGCACACTGGTCCATTTAGCTAAAATGTCATTGTAGCAACTCAAAATGATTCTCAGTAGTTTGTGTGGCCACCACGTGCTTGTACGCATGCCTGACAACGTCGGGGCATGCTCCTAATGAGACTACGAATGGTGTCTGGGGGATCTCCTCCCAGATCTGGACCAGGGCATCAATGAGCTCCTGGACAGTCTGAGGAGCAACCTGGCGGCGCCAGATGGACCTAAACATAATGTCCCAGAGGTGTTCTATTGGGTTTAGGTCAGGTGAACGTGGGGGCCAGTCAATGGTATCAATTCCTTCATCCTCCAGGAACTACCTGCATACACTAGCCACATGAGGTCGGGCATTGTCGTGGACCAGGAGGAACCCGGGTCCCACTGCACCAGCGTAGGTTCTGACAATGGGTCCAAGGATTTTATCCTGATACCTAATAGCAGTCAGGGTGCCGTTATCTAACCTGTAGAGGTCTGTGCATCCTTTCAGGGATATGCCTCCCCAGACCATCATTGACTCACCACCAAACCGGTCATGCTGAATGATGTTGCAGGCAGCATAACGTTCTCCACGGCATCTCCAGACCCTTTCACGTCTGTCGCATGTGCTCAGGTTGAACTTGCTCTCATCAGGGAAGAGCACAGGGCACCAGTGGTGTAGTTGCCAATTCTGGTGGTCTATGGCAAATGCCAATCGAGCTCTACGGTGCTGGGCAGTGAGCACAGGGCCCACTACAGGACGTCGGCCCCTCAGGCCACCCTCATGGAGCCTGTGTCTGATTGTTTGGTCAGAAACATTCACACTAGTGGCCTGCTGGAGGTCATTTTGTAGGGCTCTGGCAGTGCTCATCCTGTTCCTCCTTGCACAAAGGAGCCGATACCGATCCTGCTGAGGGTTGAAGGACCTTCTACGGCCCTGTCCAGCTCTCCTGGAGTAACTACCTGTCTCCTGGAATCTCCTCCATGCGTCCAGGTACCGCAGTGATGCCCTGGTCCAGATCTGGGAGGAGATCCCCCAGGACACCATCCGTAGTCTCATTAGGAGCATGCCCCGACGTTGTCAGGCATGCGTACAAACACAAACTACTGAGAATCATTTGGAGTTGCTACAATGACATTTTAGCCAAATGGACCAGTGTGCTGCATCATTTTTTCACTTTCATATTTGGGGTGTCTTTGATTTCCCCCCTCTATAGGGTGATCATTTTCATTTCTATCAAATGATGTGGCATCATTTTGTTACTAATACACCACCCACTTATTATCAGGAAAGATATTCAAGATCATTTTCCCCCCCAGTTTAGATCTGACGTGTTTTCGAGGTGTTCCTTTAATTTTTTTTGAGCAGTATATATATATATATATATATATATATATATATATATATATATCATATAGGAAAAGGCTTCTTGAGACGTCATCTGTACTTCTGTGAAGAAGGTGTCGGACGTTTCGCTCCTCATCCGAAGAGCTTCGTCAGCGAACTAATAAGATCTTATGGCCATCTTATGGCAACACAAAATTCCTACCTATTTCAAACCAGTAAATACCTTGAGACAAAAATTAGTGCATCCTAAAGAGGTAGGAATTTTGTGTTGCCATAAGATCTTATGGCCATCTTATGGCAACACAAAATTCCTACCTATTTCAAACCAGTAAATACCTTGAGACAAAAATTAGTGCATCCTAAAGACAAGGCTCCAAACCAGAAACAAAGCAATGTGGTCTATTCCATCCACTGTAAAGATGAGGAATGCAAAGAGCACTACATTGGGGAAACTAAGCAAATGCTCCAAAAAAGGCTTTATCAACATCGCAGGGACAATTCTAGTGGTCCTCAATCAGCAGTACATCTACACCTGAAAGCTACCAATCACTCGTTTCAGGACAGCGAGGTAAAGATTTTGGCCAAAGAAAACAGATGGTTTGAAAGAGGAGTAAAGGAAGCCATTTTTGTCAAACAACAGAACCCATCATTGAATCGGAATGGTGGTTTGAGGTTTAATTTGGACCCTGTGTTCAGCAGGTTACTGAGACCAAAACCCACAGCTCTTAGTCTTGCAAATGAGGTGAAGCCAGGGCCGAGCCAGAACAATAGATGCTAACTAGCCAGGATCAGAGTCGTTCATACCCTATTCAGGGAGCGACACTTCCCCTTTTATCGGAGGTGTTAATAACAGGATAGGATTATACCACTACTCCGCCCAGGCTTAGTGTAACGAACCAATAGGGGGAGGGTGTTGACACACCAATTCCGCCCACTCTTACTGTATTTTAGGCCTAAGCTACCAGCACTTATTAGTTCGCTGACGAAGCTCTTCGGATGAGGAGCGAAACGTCCGACACCTTCTTCACAGAAGTACAGATGACGTCTCAAGAAGCCTTTTCCTCGATGGACAACTCCTGTACGACTGAGAGCCTACACAGACGTATATATCATATATATCCATTGACACAAGATATTGAAGTTTGTTTTAAAGTTGAACAAAAACAACCCAATTTTTAAGGTGTGGTGGCTTTTCATTTGTAGTGGCACACTGCCACGATCAATTACATGTAACAGAAACCCTGCCTAATACACTCATATTACCTAATATAGTAGACATGATAAGCTATAAGACATAATAACTCATGTTAGCATTGGGAAAGTTCATTGTTGTTGTAGTATCTCGAGCTGAATGTGAGTCAATCACATGGCATTGACGTGAGGGATATATATGTTTTATCTGATTACTCGATTAACCGAAAGAATTTTCTGTAGAATACCTGATTACTAAAATATTTGAGGCTGCACATTGACGAGTGGTTAGCATGTTGGCCACATAGTCAGGAGATCGGGAAGACCTGTGTTTGAACCGCTGCTTGGGCATCTCTGTGGGGAGTTTGCATTTTCTCCCAGTGCGTCCGTAGGTTTTCTCCGGGTTCTCCGGTTTCCTCCCATATTTCATGTCATTCCATCTCCTGGGTCCATAGCCTGTTTCCATCTTAGGTTAATTGGCGACTCTAAATGTTGTATGGCTATATGTGCCCTGCGATTGGCTGGCGACCAGTCCAGGGTGTACCCCGCCTCTCGCCCAAGTCAGCTGGGATAGGCTCCAGCATACCCCTGTGACCCTAATTTGGATAAGCGGCATCGAAAATGGATGGATGGATATTCGATAGCTGCACCCCTAGACAACTTTGTTAGCCATTTGGTGTGGTAAAAATTTGAAGGTATGCAGAGCCTTGCATTGACATAAGAATCATAGTGAAGGGAGATGTTTGACCCCGTGGTCCTTAGCTGTCTGAAAATGTGGCCCCCAGAACAAATGAACTGAATAGCCTTGTTCTAATGGATCACATTAGGGTGGGAATTAAAAAGTAATGATACCAACAGCCAAGAGAGAGGCCTAAAATGGAGATTGGATGGTCTTATTTTTAGCCCTTTTTCCAATGTCTTATTTACTCAGGCCCTGTATTGATTTTTCTCAAAGTCCTCTGGCCGACAGACGTTTTTGACATAAACCAGGAACAGATGCTTTTTTTTTAGTGAGGCTCATGTGTGCAGATTGTAAACTACTTACATTAGTATACTTAAATACTAATACTTACATTTAGTGGCATCGATACTGCAAGAACAACAACAGCCCCTTCTGGTTAGACATGAGTGTGTGGATAAAAGCCAGCTTCACACAGTAGCACACTTGTGATGCTGATTCATTTTTCTATTTTGGAATGGCTCACTAATTATCACCGCACAGAGCCAGGCCTGCTTGCTGGTGGCTTTTGTTCCGAATGACAAATATGTCATCTATCTGGTCATTGTGCGTGCGTGCGTGTGTGTATGTTGCAACCCTTGCAGCCTTGTAGGACACTTGACTGGCTTGACGTGTGTGAGTGTGTATCATCTTTTCATTGACACGCTAACACCAAAACCTGTTGAATCAAGGTCATAGTCAATTGAATGTGGCTGTTGTTCACATTCTGATTGCACAAAATCCGCCCGCACGGTGGCCTAGTGGTTAGCATGTTGGCCACACAGTCAGGAGATTGAGAAGATCTGGGTTCAAATCTCATTTGGGCATCTCTGTGTGGGGTTTGCATGTTCTCCCCGTGCGTGTGTAGGTTTTCTCTGGGTACTCCGGTTTCCTCCCACATTCCAAAAAGCTTCATTGGTTCAATAGGTTCAATAGGTTCATTGGTGGCTCTAAATTGTCCATAGGTATCAATGTGAGTGTGAATGGTTGTTTGTCTATGTGTGCCCTGCAATTGGCTGGCGACCAGTCTAGGGTGTACCCCGCCTGTCGCCCAAAGTCAGCTGAGATAGGCTCCAGCATGCCCCCGCGACCCTATTGAGGAGAAGCTGTATAGAAAATCGATGGATGGAAACAGGAGTGGAATGAAGTGGTGACTTTGACACGCGTGACATCACGACCAGAACATGTTCCAGGAACCAGATTCAGAGACATGCAGCCATGAACTCACAGCAAAGCCAAGAAAGTGACATATTCACAACAACAACACTATGATATATCACACACACACACACACACACAAAAAAGCATGTTTTTTTTTTTGTTTTTTTTTTTACTGCCAGTAAGTGGCACTAACAGCGATGAGCATTTATGCACACTGCACAATAAACGACTGGCAAACAGCGATCACTTACTGGAACTGACAGATTGACTGCAAGATAAGCTAGAAAACGAGTGACAGCAATCCATATTTTGCTAACAATTCATGTTGAGAACACTTACAGGTGACACTGGAAACCAGGTGCAAACCAGCACAGCCATGAACACATGCTAAGAAAAAACTTGCACACGCTTTGAAAAAACCAAGTCAATGGAACTTAATAGTTGACCACAATAGATGTTTACATTTGACTTGGTCCACTCAAGTGAGATGAACTTTTTTTTTAACAGGTTTGGTCTACTTATTTATCGAAGTTGATTGCTATTGGATTTTACAGTGTACCAGCTTGATCTTTCGACACTACACAGAGCTAAAGGTCATAGACAATGATTTTTGTTTAACAAGCAATTTGGCATGAAAACCCCTATTATTATTATTATAAAATTTGTTGTAGCGCTGCCACCATTGACGACCCTTTTATTGGATTTATTGTTGCACGCTACAACAGATACCACATGAGCCGCCAGCTAGCGCGTCAGAACAAGTCAGATAGGAATTAGCACTGCATTAGCCGCCAGCACTATGTCTACTATAAAGCATATTAGCAGGAGAAATGTAGATTGACTTACTGCCACCTTGGCACACTTTTCCACAGTCGAACGTCTTGTGAGTTTTTCTCTTTTTATTTCCATCTGCGTGGCAGTATTGTAACATTTGTCCCACAAAGTTTGCTGATCATCTGTCGAGGCAAACATTGTCTTTAGAAATGTGAACAAGCTTACTCTGTCTCCTCGAGTGTGACAGCAAAAGCCTTCAACATGACGAGCGGGTGTAATATAAAAAAATATATAACAAACAACAGAAATGTGATTTTATTTGAACATTTCAGTATACATCACATATCACAATTCCACATGTCCAAAAGGAGCAGGAAGAGGCAGCGCTTATTCAGTCCCCCCAGGTCACATAGGGCATTAATAACAGATTGTTGTTCCTTTTAAGCACAATATCAAAAACAACCATATCGTTCTTATCGATTTAGACTGGATTTGTGCTGTAACTCTTGCTCATCACTGTGTGCGGTGAGCTGCTGCCCCGCCCTCCGTGCATGAAGGAGGAGAGAAGAGGGACAAAGCAGAAGCCCGACGGCTCAGTCTTCAACAAACATGGAGAAAGCAACAAGTGGAGGAGTAAGTAATTTGGAGGTACTTCGGATTCAGAACATTAAAAAAGATATCTTTTTCACCACCTTTAAACTTGGTACAAACTCCAATACGAGGAAATGTGTGAAGCTGCACGCTGGCTGCACAATTCCACAAACCTCCTGCCACAACACAAAGCTCACCGCTTGCTTCTTTTTTCTGTTGCGTTCATCATGAAAGGAAAAGTGCAAAGTGGGGTGCTGTTGGTAAAGTGGTGTCCTATCACATTGCTAAAGTTATGGTGCCCGTTGCAACAGTAAAAAAAAACACCTTTTAAAAACCTGCTGGAAACAATGGACTCGCCATGTCCAGCAAGATTCCCAGTCGCTTGTTATTTTGCATGACAAGTTCTACCACAAATGTACGACGAAGTCAGACATTTGCTAAGCCTGGTGCATTTGACAGACACACACTTCATCACAAAATAAAACAACCAGGGCAAGACAGGAGAGATAAGAAAAGAAAAATAAGAAATAGAATAAGAATAAATAAATAAATACGGAACAAATCACTTAAATTTTTTAGTGCAATAACACATAATAAGGTAATAAGTCCAGTCCTGTGTGTGTTTTTATAGCTCCCCCGCTGCATCTGCATGGCGTGGGGGAGGAATGATCTGCTCAGTCTTTCAGTGGAGCAGGACAGTGATAGTAATCTGCCACTGAAACTGCTTTTCTGTTTGGAGGTGATCCTGTACATTGGATGATGCTGGTTGTCCATGATGGAAAGGAGCCTCCTCAGTGGGCGTCCTTCTTGTTGAAGCTGCTCCCCCAGCACAAAACTACATACAGTAGGGCATGTTACGTTTTGTTGTCTGCTGGCACGTGGCAATGACGTTCCAGACAGGCAGACTCAATTGACTAACGTTTAACGTCTTCATCATTAAGAGGGCTAAACCCCCCCCCACATCCATGTAAAGCTTGCCGTACTTAAATCCAATGCTTTGTTTACTAGTATCGATGCAGTCGATTGATTACCTTTACCTTTAGCTTCTCGTGCTAAATAATTGCGACTGTGAAGCTCTCATGACATCGCGAGTCCATTGTTTTCAGCAAGTGTTTTAATCCGTTTTATACCACCGTTGCAACGGGGACCATATCTTTAGCAATGTGATAGGACACCACTTTAGATATTGCACACCACTTTGCACTTTTCCTTTCATGAGGAAAGCAACAGGAAAAAGAAGCATACACTGACACACTCATACTGGAGTTTGAGCCAAGTTTTAAGGTGGTGAAAAAGATTTGTAGGGCTTCCGCACTTAATAGTCACTTTTTCAAAGTACCTCCAAATTCATTAGCCACTGCCTTTTCGTTTCTCCACCGCAGACATTGTCGCTTCCTTCATGTTTATTGAAGAGCAAGGCTTCTGCCCCGCCCCCCTCTCGCCTCCATGCACGAAGGAGGGTGGGGAAGGAGCCCCGCTCAGTGGCGCTCACAGTGCAGAGTGATGAGTAAGACATCCGCATCAAATTACCAAGAGTTACAGCGCAAATCCAAACTATATGGCTATGGATGACGTGATTGTTTTTGATATCGTGCTTAAAAAGAAATATTGGTATATTAATAATATTGATATATCCAGTCCTACTAGCAATACTGTTGCTGTGTGAAGCACGTCATCACTCGCACGCTGATATTATCCACAGAAAAGCAGATACCGATATAAACCGATATCTTAATTTTCATGCCAATATCTGCCGATATTATCAGACGTCAGCTGGGATAGGCTCTAGCATGCCCCCGCAACCCTAATGAGGAGAAGCGGCATAGAAAATGGATGGATGGATGTATCCCTAGTATGAAGAGTTGACTCGTAATATGTGACACCGTATTAAAGCATTACAATGGTTAAATGTGTTTTAAAATGACCTTTTAATGTAAAAAAAAATACACGTTTAGAAATTAGCTAGCTCCTTCACATTTGGTGTAGCCATATCCTGTGATGGTCACGTGACTCTCCTCCAAAATGGTATACAGTACATTGCTTCGGGACATAAAAGAACTGTATGCAATTGCATTTTTTGAAACCAAAATATACAAGAACACGACTACCGGCTAGTATGTTACCAATAGTGTTTTAAAAGCACAGATAGTACAAAAAATATTTTTCAAAACTTAAAATACATACAAACTTCCTTTCAGTCCAAATAAAATGTGTGGCTGCCACTCACTGCACATGCGTACATGCCCAGAGTGCGTGCACACACACAAAAGCAGTCAGAGAGGCAACCATTTACATTCATGTTGTTGTTAAGATAGGCTATACATTCAGTGATAGGGTTAGGGTTAGGGGTTTGCCAAATTGCTGTCATTAGTTGACAAGAAATATAACTAGTGTGCATGTGTGTGTGTTACGTGGGGCATGGCTTACATACTCAAAGCAAGAAGAGGCGGCATGTAATGCTTGTACAATGCTAGAATGTTGGCTCCCTCGAGGCAGCTGGTGTAACCTGCTGCATACTGCCCATTTAATACATTAAAACAAGTACAAAGCTGTGTCGAGCCCATTTTAGGACATTTACAGTGTCACTATGGGCCCTTATGGGTTAGGTGGCAGACAATATGTGTGGTTGTGTGGTGGACAAACACCTGTCTTATTGTTGTTGTTTATGTGTATGGAGGAGGTTGCACTGTGGATGACAGAAGTTCGTCCATCTGTTGTTCTTGGCTGAGAGCAGTAATCCTCCACCCCTTTTACCCTCAGTCACACACACGCGCACGCACGCACGCACACACACAGGCAGCAACATTTCAACCTTTCAATCCACCCTGCAGAGAAATTAGAATAAATACTAAACATTTGACAGCTGACCTCAGGGATGCTTAAAATCAAACAGCAGCTCCACCTATTCGCTCAGCATAACAATTCTAATCTTTTTTTTATATGACAGTGCAGCATAAATCTATTCTGTGGCAGGAAATGAAAGTGTACACAGGAATCCCAATTCCATGTTTCTCACTGATGTGACAAAAGGGGAAAAAAATAAATGATATGATTGATATTGTCAACAAATGTAAAGCAAAAACATTAACTGAATATAATGGAATTGAGATGGGAATGATAAAGAAGGTCATTAACGAGCTTACAGAACCATTGACGTACATCAGTAATTTATCATTTCAAACAGTTCCAAACAAAATGAAAATAGCTAAAGTCGTATCTTCAAAACTGGAAACAAACGCCAATTTACTAACTGACTAGTTTCTTTATTGCCAAAATTTCCCCAAATCATTGAAAAGCTATTCAGTAACAGGCTAGAGAAATTCATAAATAAGAATGAATTACTTGTGAATGGCCAATACGGCTATAGAGCTAACATTTCAACTTTGATGGCACTAATCGAAATAACGAAGGAAATGACCAACACCGTAGATCACAGACAGTGCACAGCTGCAGTATTTATGGATCTGACTAAAAGCATTCGATACAATTAATCACAATATGTTAACTAACACACTACAACGGTATGGAATCAGAGGGCCACTTTTGAAATGGGTAGAAAGTTACTTCGCAAACAGGAAGGAATATGTGAAGCTAGGAAAATATACATCTGCAAGCTTACATATAGTGTGTGGCGTATCCCAGGAGTCAATACTGAGACCAAAACAGTTCAACCTATACAGTATATACACTGTATATATAAATGCCATCTGTAAAGTCACGAAAGATCTAAAGAAGATCTAAAGCATTATTTGCAGACGATACTACTGCATTTTGTCCTGGAGAAAGTACGCAAGAGCTCATAAGAAAATGTCTCAGATGAAAAGACTATACTAAAAAGATGGTTTGATATAAAGAGGTTATCCCTGAACCTAAGTAAAACTAAAATAATGTTATTTGGTAACAGCAGAAGCACGTTTCTGCGCGAATGCAAACAGACATTGACAGGATGAGCAAAAATACATTTCTAGGTCACAATAGATGGAAAAATTTGTTGGAAATCCCACATTAAGAATACACAACATAAAATAGCAAGAAATACTTCAATACTGAATAAAGCAAAATTTGGAACAAAAATCACTCCATACTCTCTATTGTTCTCTGGTATTACCACACCTAATTTATTTCATTTGTTGCGATATGGGGAAATAACTCTTCACCCACTTCACCCACTAACTGTGCTGCAAAAAAGGTCAGTTAGGATAATCCATAATGCCGCTTATAGAGAACATACCAACCCTGTATTTCTAAAGTCACAGTTATTATAATAGGCTGCTCTGGTAAAGCTTCAAACAACTAAAATTATGCATTGAGCTAGCAATAACCTGCTACCCAAAAACGTTATACAATTCTTCTCAACAAGAGTGGAGAAACATGAGGGAACTCAGGGAAAAAATTTTACTTATGATACCAGTAATGGTTTAATTTATTTGAACATGCATCCAGGTTACATTGGAATACATCACATATTACAATTCACAATTCTGCATGTCCAAAAGGAGTAGGAAGACGCAAAGCTTAATTAATCCTACCCCCGTCCGTTTGACATCAATTGCAAGACATCTGTTCACTTCCTGTATTCCAAATGTACTCTCTTCTGGTTGAATACATAGGAAAATGATGAGGTGATGTAATAATGTGGTAAAATAGTAGTCAAATTTCTTGTCCCGTAACTGCTTCATATGACAGTCACAATAAATAATATGTATGAAATAAACTTAACAGAACATAGTTGATAGTGGATGAATACTGACAATAAACTCACAAAAATGAAGCGTTAGTAATAAGTGCGGTAGTGATTAGACATAGCATTGACAAATGAAATAAAGACATTTAAAACATTTATATGCGCCAACAACACTAAAAATCTTCAGGATATCAGTATGTGGTATCAAATTATGGAACGGATTGAGCAAAGAAAACAATCAACTAAAATGAGTCATTTCAAGAAACAGTACAAGCAGTTGATGTTTGCAAAGTACAAGGAAGAAGAGTCCTGAGCCACTGTGTACATACAGTACAATGCTATGTCTAAACACTCTTGCACTCGCTACATATTTGACATTTCTTTGGACTACTTGAAGTACTACATTTTCTGTAACGAGGGAAAGGCTTCTTGAGACGTCATCTGTACTTCTGTGAAGAAAGTGTCGCACGTTTCGATCCTCATCCGAGGAGTACTTACAGTACAGGCCAAAAGTTTGGACACACCTTCTCATTCAATGCGTTTTCTTTATTTTCATGATCATTTACATTGTAGATTCTCAAAACTGTGAATGAACACATGTGGAATTATGTACTTAACAACAAAGTGTGAAATAACTCTAAATATGTCTATTTTAGACATATATTTTATGTCTTTTTTTTTTATAGCGTTGGAAGCCCTCTGTGTTCTCTCAATGAGGTTCATGCTGTAGTCACCTGAAATGCTTTTCATTTGGGCAAAAACATACCTAAAATGTGCTTAATTATGTATGTTTTTAACTAATGGGCTGTATTCAATACAAAAACAGCATGATTTATTAATGTATTTTTGAAAAACCGTGATAGAATGAAGCCGCCTGCGTATGCAAACTAAGTTAACAGCATACACCATCAATATTCTATTTTATTTTGTTGAAAAACATTGAACTATAGCCGTGAAACAAAACAAATTAATTGTTTTAACTGCACATGAGGTAGTTCTCTCAAATATAAGTCACAAGTTTAGAGTAGTACTGTTCAAACTACTAAATGATATTGGTTCCATTTAGTTTTTTTGTTTTTTTCACATTTAAAAAACAAACAAAGCTTGCACAACAGATTACACCGCTGATCTGATTTGAGTATTTTTACCAAAAATAAAGTGCACAGCGACCAAAAATTGTTGGTCGGCCAATGCAATGAACTCTATGATTTTCTTCATCGTAGCTTTGCTCTTTTCACTGCTCATAAGCGCTGTTATTAATAGGGTACCGCTATACTATATTTATCTCCAGAAAAAGGCTCACAGAGTCTATTTTAACACAGGAAATTATTTTGGTTTCTTTCATCCTATCACCTTGAAAGAGAAATCTATCTTGATGTTTACAAAGTTGATTTGACTTGAATTCCATTGTCCGTGTTTCAACACACATACACACCCAACTTTGAAATAGTGATCGATGATGACTTTTATGTTTCAGTGTGGAGTCAAATTTGCCATTTGCTGTAGTGGAGAGGATGTCACACAGGCAGTGGCCATCTGGCAGGTAGAGAGTTACAAATGGAAAGAATCTAAGATGAACATATTTGTGATGATGCCATTTAGGGCTTGTGTGTTTTATTTTATTCTTCTTATTATTATTGAATGAGATAAAAATGCAACTGAGTGGATGTTGGGCCAGAACTCGTTGTGTGGGAAGAGTCCTAGCTTGAATATTGTGTGGCTTTTCTGCTTGTCAGTGCCAGTCCCAGCCTGTTTATCTTTTCATGTGCATGGTGGCTATTCTCCTTCTTCTGCACGTACACACAACACACAATGGTGGCGCTCCACAGTAGGTGCCCTGTTTAAAGTGTGGATGAGTGTGTGGTTAGTAAAAAATCTAAGTTCCTTCTCCAACAAAACATCTTATCAGAATACAAGATAAATTCTCAAAACTAGGTTATTGTTCATCCTTGTGAGCCTAATTTAGTGGTAATGTGGTTGTAATTTAAAAAGTTTGACAGTTGAATTAATGAAGGATTGAGATTTGATATGATTGTCCATAGCAGCCATGTATTTCTCCATCCACACTCAGAATGCCTGGAGATGCACTAAAGCACCTTGACAGCTTTTCTCTTTGCACACCGAAATGTTAAATGACTCCCTCACATATAATTACGGTGAATAAATGAGACTAAGCTGTCGTTTTGGACTGGAAATGGTCTATAAGCAGCCTGTCCTCCCCCCCATACTTTTTACCAGCTTGAGCAGATGCTTTCAATACCTGCATGGCATTTGTAATCTTGATAAGCATTCAAGTTAAACCTCAGCCATGTAAAATAAAGTGAAAGTAAACTGATGAATGCAGGATATTCAACTGCCGTATCACGTTTGTAAGTCTGAGTCACACTCCAACATGGTAGGTGCAGTAATCAGCAGCGACTCAAAGCTGGTTGCCACTCAAGTCGCCCCACCCGCAATAAGAAGAAAACACAACACCAACATGCAGACATGTCCACAGTGTATCGTGGTGAAGTTAGTTTCACGTTGGACGTTGGATATTCGGCTCCGTAGCTACAGCGGTAGTTCCCTCTCTCTGTGCCCCGACTGCTGCGTCATGGCGTAGGGAGCTCGCACGGGAAGTGGCGCTCTATTTCAGCTAGTTGCTGAAATAGGGACCGCACAAACACTACTAAACATGTTGAAACCCTGGCGAAAAACCTTGAAAACTCCTCTGTTACGGAGCGTGAATGGAAGCTAGCGGGGTTCGCTTAACGAGAGGCACGTTTATTCTTGCACCCAGCGCGTATCAACCGTCAATTGCCATTCTCAACAAACACAACACATTCCGTGCTTCAAAATAAGAGCGCTTTTTGTCAGATTTGTCTAATTGTGTAAACAAAATCTGGGTGTCATTAAAATATCTTACATTAATAACGCGATTGGAATGACATCTGTGACTACATCTTCCTTAATCACAAGCATAAATAGTTGACAGAGCTCTGGCCTTTATTTTAAGATGTGTAGTGAAGCCTGATCTTTTTTACAAAGCTGTCCTCCATGAAGTGATGGGTGTATATAAGGATCATAGGTATGGCGCTCATTCTGTCATGAAAACCCGAAACTTATTCTTCTCTATGAAACAAACAAGTGAGTGTGATGATATACTTATAAACAGGCTTTAGGGACACATTTTGCATAAAAGATTACTTTTAATTAGCCTCTACCCTGGTACCTTACTTTCTGGAAGAGTAGCAAAAGTAGCACAAGTTTTTTTAAAAATATATCATAGGCACACTTACTGTAAGGTTGTATTTACGCTACATCAGGGGTGTCCAAATTGCGGCCTGGTGACCATTTTGCTACCCACAGCTTTTTCTTGCTATGCCGCATATTGAAAAGGGGGGAAAAAAAAGAAAATATGTGTACTATTGATAGAAAAAGGTCAATTGTTGAATGGGACAAAATATGAGATTATGAATTAACCGGTGTGTTTTAATACCCTTGTGTGTATACTGTGGCTTTAAAATTGCAATCTATATTTCTGACTGGGGCTACCTCTTTCCTGTTGACATCATGCCAAATAACTTAAGTCAGCAGTAAAGAGTTTGAATGTGGGAGACTTTGTGGTCAATAAATATCAGCTCAAGAGTATTGTAAATACTACATTTGTGCATTTATGCTAAAAATATTAATATCCATCATGTGGGTGGGTGCTTTGTTGAGTTGTGTGTGAGTACTTTTAATGACAAGGGGAGTTGTGATTTAAAAAAAAAAAATAAAAAAATGTAACAATGATGTCAGACTGTGATTAGTAAGGTGCAGCAGTCATGTCCGCCTCCCTTTTCTAGAAATGAACAATAACAAGCATGTAGTAAATAATCTGCCATCAAAGACAAAACCATAATCATTTGAATGAATGAAAGTCCCTCCCTAAACCTGTCAGTCATGTAGTCAGACAACACATGACACTTGTTTCACTGTCACAAGCAGTGCTGTGGAAGCACAGCATTTCTTATGCACCTATGCATTTCTTTCGTCTAGTCACCCCTGATCTGCTCCCGGAAAGCCCCCTGGTGCCGTCCCTGCCTGCACTACGGTCGACACGGGCCAGCGCCACACCTGGCAAGGCCCGGAGGCGCAGCAGCGAAAGCGACAGCGCTGCCAGGCCTCGGCCTTTAAGCGTGGCCTCTAGGTCGAGCCCCAGGAGAAGCAGCATGGAGGTGGGTATGCGTGTAGTGCGTGGTTTGGACTGGAAATGGGGAAACCAGGATGACGGTGAAGGCCATGTGGGGACTGTGGTGGAGATCGGGCGGCAGGGCAGTACCACCACGCCAGACAAGACGGTGGTGGTTCAATGGGACAGTGGCACAAGAACCAACTACCGCACTGGATACCAGGGTGCCTACGACTTGCTGCTGTATGACAATGCACAGATTGGTAAGCAATTTAAGCCTGTCCTGCTCTATGCACATGTTTAACGTAAAAAAGCCTCAATGCCTGTCAGTTATGCAAATCAGAATTTGAACTAAAGGAAAAAATGCCTTATGATCAGCATACTGCCTTAGACAGCATACCTCACTAACCTCAGTTCAGCGAGCAATGACTAATTTGCTTTTTCTTTGGATTTTTGCAGCTTAAAAGTAAATTAATACCTTAAAAAATATATATGCAGTAAACTCTTTATTGCGGTTAGTTACGTGATAAGTGAATTTCCGTGAAGTAGGATTTCTTCTCTTTCCATCAAATATTTTCGTAGCTAATGCATAGAACACCTGCTTAAATACACCTTTGAAATACAGTTTTTAACATCATTAGAGCCCACTAAACATGGCATAATACCCCTATAGTTGCCTTTATATTCCTATTACCCAATATAGTATACATAATAAGAGTAAATAAGCCATTTAAGACATCAATAAGCTTGTGTATTGCAGCAAATGTCTTCTGGACATGTGGAGAACAGGAAATGAAGTCTGGGGTTCACAGTTGAGTGGATTACGGTCGCAACTTGAGCCCGTGTTATTATTAGGATTATTGTTATTAATAAGATTATTATGTTGTTGTTATTGTGCCTGTTGTGGGATCATTCAAATGCATTAAAAGCCTGTTGTTTTTGAATGCGTCCTCTTTATGCCTTATATTGGTATTTTAGTTAATTTATCAATTTTTATGCTTGAAAATGCTTAACTTAGGCAAAAACATTTGCTTGAATATGCATTTTTTTTTTTTTTACTAATAGGCCGTATTCAATGTTGGAAACATTAATAAGGATGATATGAATGACGTAGTTGAAATGTTTAACAATAATTTTGTAAATATTGGACCAAAACTGGAAGAAGAAATTCAAAAATTCTAGACAATGGAGGAAAGGAATGAAACCAAAAACAGGAATCCTAATTCCATGTTTCTCACTGATTACTGACATTGTCAATAATTGTAAATTGAAAACATCAACTGATTGTAATGGAATTGAAATGGAAACAATTAAAAGGGTTATCGATGAGATCGTAGAAGCGTTAACATATATCAGTAACTTATCATTTTAGACTGGAAAATTTCCTAACAAAATGAAAATAGCTAAAGTCTTTCCAATCTTTAAAAATTGACCCCATGGGTCAATATTGTGACCAAAACTGTTTTTTTGTATCAATGACATCTGTATAGTGACGAAAGACTTAAAGTTGGTATTATTTGCGTATGATAGTACTGTCTTTTGTTCGGGGGGAAGCACACAAGCGCTAATTAAAAAGTCATGGCTGAAATGGTCATATTAAAGACATGGTTTGATAAAAACAGATTGTCCTTGAACTTAAGTAAAACTAAAATAATGCTATTTGGTAATAGCAGAAAGGATATGTGCAACCAAATACAAATAGATAGAGTCGACATTGAAAAGGTAAACAAAAAATACATTTCTGGGGATCGTAATAGATCTAAAAAAATGAGCTAGAAATCTCACATAAAAAATATACAAGGTGGCGAGAAATACTTCATTATTGAATAAAGCAAAATACTCTTTTCTGTTCTGTGGTATTATCGTATCTAAGTCATTGTGTAGAGATATGGGTAATAACTATAAAAGCAATCTTCACTCACTAAATGTACTGCAAAAAAGATCAGTGAGGATAATTCATAATGCCAAGTATAGAGAACATACTAATCCCTTATTTTTAAAATCCCAAATATTAAAATTTGCTGATTTAGTACATTTTCAAACCGTTAAAATAATGCATAAAGTTAACAATAACCTGCTGCCCAAAAATGTCATACAATACTTCTCTACAAGAGAAGAGAAATATGATCTTAGGGAAAAACTAAACTTGAGACACTTACTGTATATGCAAGAACAACACTAAAAACTCACAACATTTCAGTATGTGGAATTAAATTATGGAACCAACTAAGTAAGGAACTCAAACAATGCACCAAGATGAGCAAATTCAAAAAAAGTATAAAAGCAGTTGATGTTTGCAAAATACAAGGCATCATCATCATCAACTTTATTTCAGACACATACATAGTCCATAGAACATAAAAAAAACAAACACACATCACCAACAAGACACAATGAAAGATGGCTATCCCTTGTTATAGGCGCCAGTGTTTCCACAAACTAGAAAAGAACCTGACTGAGCTTTGTTCAGGGTTGGTCGGAGCATATATGATGCTGTTTACAGAGCATGTTAACCTACACATGCATCCGTACATGAGGTTCCGTAACACAGCAGCACAGGTTGGTACAGCAGCCTGAACAAAAATTTGACTGGCACTAGTCCAGCGGGGAACCTTAAGCAGCATCCTCATGCCATCATTGTATGCCACCTGAAGCTTATGTATACTGCTTTTTCTATAATGCCGCCACAAGTGGGTAGTATACTGTACATAAGAGTACAATGTGCTTTAAAAACTGCCGTTTTAACAGATACTGAACATATAGAGAACTTATGAACAAGCATGTTAGCTTGTGCATATTACATACAACATTGTCTATAAATGTCTCTATCATCTGTCAGGTCAGCGGATATACAGTATAATGGCCCAAGTATTTCACCTCATCATAGACTTTGAGGATGTTGTCCTCCAGAGAGAAGTCAGGGAAAGCTAGTTTAATGTCCTCTTTACTCCTGACAGTCATGATGTTGCTCTTTTCTGAATTGTATTTGATATCAAAGTCCACGCCATACTGTGAACAAACCCTGAACAACTGCTGTAGACCAGCACTGTAAGGACAGAAAATCACTAGATCGTCAGCATACATCAGGTGGTTCATGGTAGTATGACCAACTCGGCAGCCAGTCCTGCAGTCATTCTGCAGCTTAGATAGATCATCCATATAACAACACATATTAAAAAGACAGGGAGACAAGATGCTGCCTTGTTGCACGCCGTTACCAACATGAAAGGGAGATGATACAGAGTTTCCCCATTTAACAGACATAGACTGCTGAGCATACCAAAACACTAAAATTCTTATTTAATATTTTGGGACGCCTCTATTGTACAATTTGTAAAATAGCTTTTCATGATTTATATGGTCAAAAGCTTTTGAGGCATCAATAAAGAACACAGAAATGGTAATATTGTGCCTGTTGTACATATCCATAATCTCCTTTAAGGCAAAAATGCACATATCTGTACCAAGCTTGGATTTGGAGCCAAACTGATTGTCAGATGTCATAATAAACTTCTCCATTCTATTCAATATAGACCTTTCCAAGATATTTCATAAGGTACTTGCCAGAGCTATAGGACGATAACTGTCTTTACTATTTATTTTGCCAGCTTTATTTTTCACAATGGGCACTAAAATAAATACCATGAATCAAAAACCCAGTAAAACATATTGCTAATAGAGGATAAAGTTTTCTGCTTGCGTATTTTAAATGCTCATTGGATATCTTGTCTGCACCACATGCCTTATTATTGCTAATTTCATCAAGACATGGGATGATACTTGGCCCAAATGAAGCTTGTTATTATATAGTCCTTGCATAAGTACTCACGTCCACTCCATCTAGTGGTCACAACAAGATACAACAAGAAGACATACTGCAAAGATATTTAAAAAAATACGTTTTTTCTCCAATATATTTATTTTTTAAATAGATAAGTGTTAAAATGTCAATGTTGAGCATTGATAAATGAAAAGACTAGCTCGGTATAGTTAGTATAACAGATCAGTGTTAACTTGCCCATTGCATGCTACGCATTTTTCTGTCAGCAGTCCGTCCTCGTTCTATTGGCAGCGACAGTGTTGCTTTTAGCAGTCATAATCTTTTGGAAACTCTTCATAACGCTCCATAATAATTACGCACTCATTTTTTGTAAAATGAGTGGACCTGGCCGCTCCAGCTGTCTCCAACTCCGCCGCCGCAAACCTAGCTGCGTCGGCCGTCCACGCTTCCTGCGGCAGAAGTGGCAAGTCCTTGTCTGTCTTTCTTGCCGGCTACAGCGATTCCCAAACTGTCATTGTCAGCGGTCTTCTGCTCGCTGGCTACACCGTCGCGTGACCTGGCGACGCCACCAAACACTGCCTCGCTGGCAACAAGGACGCCTGCCTGTCAGCTGTGTTCGTTCCGTGGTGGGGGGCGTGCAAGTCTGGTCACCCTCCGCCTTTCTTCCCTCCACCCATCCTAGACTTTTCAGAAGTGTGGAAAGTTTGGCATCCCTTCCGTGGGGGCGGATACTGTCGTGTTCCGCAGGACAGGAAGTGCTAGGTCCTGTCCTGCTCTTATTTTGGAATGCTGCACTTCCTGCTGGGAGTAGGATGCAGATGCTTTACCTCAGTGGAATTGTGTGCAGCTGTTGGCACTTCCAATTAGTTAAATGTGTAACCCACCCCAGCGTCGTCGCAGGGACGGCGGTTCATTGACTCTTTGCCTGTGTTGTCACTTAAACGGTCTCCTTACCTGTAGCTACTGCCAAGTGTACTGTTTATGTTTTCACAGAGTCTTTTTTTTCTGTCGCCTTATGTTGTTTAATCCTGCACTACTGTGAGTACCTACATACTTAAAATACTTTTTTTTGCACGCTGCTGGCTCTGTCTCTGCATACTGGGGATCAAGCATTCGACAGCTCCACCAAATTGTGACAAAAATATGGTAGCGGGTGGTGGTCTTATATTTTTTACTCTGACATACACTTGTTTACACTGCACTTTTTAGTGTGCATGGCCCAGTAAAAGGTCATCACTCTCGGAATGGGCCATTTTAAATGTTGTTCCCCTGCCCTTCAGTTAATGAACTCGGAGAGGAGGAGGAAAACTAGTGCAGAGCTCACAGAGTTGTTTGTGCTTCTGCTTCAGTTCTTCCACACCTCATGATATATTATCTTTTGTTATGCATTTTCACATTGTTTTTCATTTTTCATCCTTAACTAACAGGGGTGCGCCACTCCAACATCATCTGCGACAGCTGCAAGAAGCATGGTATTATGGGAATGCGATGGAAGTGCAAGGTGTGCTTTGACTATGACCTGTGCACACAGTGTTATATGAACAACAAACATGACCTGAGCCATGCATTCGAGCGGTACGAGACGGCGCACTCTCAACCGTGAGTATTGCACCCACCCCCGCCTTCTCTACCAGCGTTATTCACTCTCTGTTTACTTGGTATTATTGTGTTCTGACAGCCTCCCCTGATTGAGTATGAGGGGTGAAAGGTTATGTGTTCTCACCAATGAGCTTTTATTAACTTTGCGTTACACACAGACCACAGTTTTTATTATTATGAGGGCTCCTCAAGAAGGTCAGGCTCTTTTTAATTTGATTTTGTATACAGTGCCAGATCACAAAAGTACACAACAAAGTAATTTAAATATACATTTCATGTGGAATAGGAGGTCCACACCTTATGCTTTTATTAAACAAACTAAATAGCCTTCTCTTATTTACGCAACTACATGTCATTTCTGTCTCCACATGATCGCGCATTTACAATTTCCCCTCTGTGATTGTGCACCGAATAGCAATTGCATTGATTTAAATGACAAATCTTTATATCGACTTTGTGAATTAGTTTGGACTCTTTGTATTGCTTTCTATTCTATTTGCTTTCTATTCTATTCTATTCTATTCTATTCTATTCTATTCTATTCTATTGACCACTCAAAAGAAAGTCAATTAATTAATGCGATCACACCACCCACAAGCTAAGGAATGTTTGATGCCGATGGTGGCATTGGCTATCAATGGGGAGAACCAGGGAAGGTGAGACGGCTCATCATGGCCAGCAAGCCTTGCTGGGGGACAGGGAGAGTGAGGAGGAAGCGTCAGCCTTGGGATAAGAAATGGTATACTTTCATTAAAGATACAAGATTAATCATTAATATTCACAACACACACGGCTGCACCGTGGCTGAGTGGTTAGCACACAGGCCACACAGCCAGGAGATCGGGAAGATCTGTGTCGAATCTCGGCTGTGGAGTTTGCATGTTCTCCCCGTGCATGTTCACCCCGTGCGTGCGTGGGTTTTCTCCGGGTACTCCCACATTCCAAAAACATGCGTGTTAGGTTAATTGGCGACTAGAAATTGTCCATAGGTATGAATGTGAGTGTGAATGGTTGTTTGTCTATATGTGCCCTGCGATTGGCTGGCGACCAGTCCAGGGTGTACCCTGCCTCTCGCTCAGCTGGGATAGGCTCCAGCATACCCCCGCGACCCTAATTAGGATAAGCGGCATACAAAATGGACGGATGGATTTACAACACACTTCAGACAATATGCACGATGTGCGGCACTATGACAGTGTTTAAACTGTGCCATTTTAGTTTATAACTTTTTAGAGGACAGGTAATGGCTATAAAACACATAATACAGTCAAAAGCAAGGACGCTTGTTTTAGTTGTGCTCTAGTTTTTGCTCATTTACAGGGCTACGTTGAGGTTACACAATCCGTCCGTCATGCTAACAGTAGTCCTTTTTTTGCATTTTCTTGAGAGATGTATTACATTTGATACAACTAGTGTCTAATACAAAGCTTTATTATTATAATTAAGAAAAAATAGACATCGTCATAAAGCTTCAGAAAACCCCACGTTACCATAATCACAAGAAGTTGACTTTGTTTAAAAAACGTGCTGTTTCAGTGTGTTGCTTTAGCAAACCACACAAGGCCCTCTGTACATAAACGCTTAGTGACCTGAATTTCAAGCGTCCTGTGTATCCAAATTTACTGGCGTGATTTCTCCCTTCAGAATGCACTCTTCTGCATCAGTTCACTGTAACGCTCCAAACAGCTGCGGGCACTGTCTGAATGTCAGCTGGATGGCCTGTGTTCATGTTAATGAGGTGATATGTATGACCCAGATTTTCTCATAGTTTAGTGAGCATGGTCCAAGTCCAAATCCACACTTTTGTTTGTTTGTTTTCTGTGCTTGACATCTCGTAAACAGCACGGCTCATTACTTAAGACTGTGTAGCTTAAGTTTGATTTCATTGTTTATTTTCTGTCTCTGAAGTTACTGTATGTTATGCTTCTAAAATCTGTAACTTAAGATTCTATGAGACGACAGGCATAGGATGATATATTTTAAATAGGGGTGTCACGGTACACGCAGCTCACGATACAAGACGATACAAGATATTGGTAATGGTAATCTTCATGCACACAAATTACACAGGAGCTCATCGCATAACACAATTCACAATTCTGCTTGTCCAAGAAGGAGTAGGAAGAAGCAAACCTTATTTAATCCTACCCCTCATCAGTTTCACATTACTTGCAATACATTTGTTCAACGTACAACTGACTTTATCATGGTAAGAAACTGATAATAGCTGATGAAATAGTTGACCCAGTTTGTTGGTGAATGAGTACAGACAATGTACCCACTGAAAATGAAGAGTTTGTAGCCAATGTAAGACATAGCATTGTATGTGCACAGTGGTTCAGGTGGTTTCTTCCTTTTACTTTATAAACATCAACTGCTTGTACTGTTTCTGGAAATCGCTCATTTTAGTGCATTGTTTGAGTTCCTTACTTAATCCCTTCCGCAACTTGATTCCACACACAGAAATGCTGAAGGTTTTTAGTGTAGTCTGTACATATACATGTAGGTTTACTTTGTCCCTAAGATCATATTTCTTCTCATTTGTTGAGAATAATTTTTTTAATGTTTTTGGGTAACATGTGATTGTTTGCTTAATGCATAATTTTAGCTGTTTGATAGTTTACCAGCTAAAAAGAAAGGAAAGGTGTACAAAACTGTGGTGAGACCAGCGATGTTGTTTGGTCTAGAGACAGTGTCAATGAGGAAAAGACAGGAGACAGAGCTGGAGGTAGCAGTGATGGAGATACTAAGGTTCTCTCTGGGAGTGACCAGGAAGGATAGGATCAGGAATGAGTACATCAGAGGGACAGCACATGTTAGAGCTTTTGGGGATAAAGTCAGAGAGGCCAGACTGAGATGGTTTGGACATGTCCAGAAGAGAGATAGGGAATATATAGGTAGAAGGATTCTGAGTTTGGAACTGCCAGGCAGGAGGCCTAGAGGAAGACCAAAGAGGAAGTTTATGGATGTAGTGAAAGAGGACATGAAGGTAGTTGGAGTGAGAGAAGAGGATGCAGAAGACAGGGTTAGGGGAGGCAATTGATTCGCTGTGGCGACCCCTGAAGGGAAAGGAAAAGAAGAACAACAACATAGACAACATCATCGCTCACAAGCCAGGGAAGAAGTAACTATTTATTTAGCAAGCAGATTAATGACGCACAACAACCTTACCAGTGCCATAGAAATCGTAGGGGGGGTTATCATTCCACATACCATTCTTACTCACTGTATTTATAAAGAAAGATATTAAAAAAAACACACAGCAATGTAATAGGTAGATAACAACAGACAAGACACTACCAATGAATAATGCTGAATAATCAACAGCTATGTAAGCCCTAAAAATGTAACTTAGCAGCCATTTACAACAACAATACAGCAAAGCACACTGGGAAACAAGAAGTACTGTTTTCAAAACCATACACTTAGACGCAGCATCTAGCGCTGAGCCTTACGTCAACGTTGCTGCCATATTGGATGTGGCAAGGCTGCGCTATAAGTGAATCAGAAACTGGAATATTGACCTTAACCCGAATATTGACTGCATGTGAACGTAGTCATTGTTCTGCTGCAGAACCCAAGTTGGTTTCGGCTTGAGGTCACTAGCAGATGGCTGGACATTCTTGTTGAGGATTTTTTTGGTAGACAGCAGAATTCATGGTTCCATTTATCACAGCAACTCTTCCAGGTTCTCAAGCAGCAAAACAGCCTCAGATCATCACACTACCACCACCATATTTTATTGCTGGTATGATTTTCTGAAGTGAGCCGTTACTTTTACACCAGATGTAATGGGAGAGACACCTTCCAAAAAGTTCAGCTTTTGTCTCGTCAGACCACAGAGTTTTCCCAAAGACCTTGTGGATCATCATGATATTTTCTGGCAAAATTGAGACAAGCCTTAATGTTCTTTTTGTGCAGCAGTGGTTTTCGTCTTGGAACTCTTCCTTGCAGGCCGTTTTTGCCCAGTGTCTTTCTTCTGGTGGAGTGATGAACACTGACCTTAACCGAGGCAAGTGAGGCCTGCAGTTCTTTGGATGTTGTTGTGGGGTCTTTTATAAGCTATTGGATGAGTCGTCGCTTGGGGCCTCTCTTGGGGTCATTTTGGTTGGCCAGCCACTCCTAGGAAGCTTCACTACTGTTCCACGTGTTCGCCATTTGTGGATAATGGCTCCCACTGTGGTTTACTAGAGTCCCAGAGCTTTAGAAAGGGCCTTTTCCAGACTGATAGATCTCAATTATCTCAGTTATGTTTTAAAAGGAGGGGCAATCATTTTTTCACACAGGGCCATGTAGGTTTGGATTTTTTTTCTCCCTTAATAATAAAAAGTTTAATTTAAAAACTGCATTTTGTGTTCAGTTGTGTTGTCCTTGACTAATATTTAAATTTGTTTGATTATCTGAAACATTTAAGTGTGACAAACATACAAAACCATAAGAACTCAGGAATGAGACACACAACACTTTTTCACATCACTTCCTCATTTCTTATTTGTTGGTTTTCATAGCAAGTGGATGAGGGCCTGGGTCATGTTTAGGCACATAGGTTATGGACACTTCCAAATCAATAAACACTTTTTGGAACACATAATATATTAAATTTTGTTATCTTAGATAAGTCATAAGAAAAGTTAATCTTGTTGAAAAAGTTCTGTTACAAGAGAAGATCATTTTTTGTATACTGAATATATTGCATGTTTTTTGTTAATAGGATATTTGATGTTTATTTACTTGTATTCTCTGTTGCATTAACAAGCAATTGAAGCTACGTTAAGGATTTTTTTTCTGCCCCATATTTGTATTTGTGTTTTTTTATGCTTTATGTTTTGTAGAATATTTGCAGAACATAATCCATAGTGAACGTATGAATGTCTTCCAACATTTCAGTACACTGTTAATTTTTCAGTAATAATTAGTTTAGCTTTTTTCTCTAGCTTGCAAACACATTCTCTATTATAATCAATTCAGTTACATTTGATTAGGTTTGACTAATGAAACATGCTAGTGTCTTAAAAGGACTTCTAAATACAGACATGCTTAATGTTGTTTTTTGTAATTAAAGCATCAATTTCAATGTTTTATTACAAAATGCACCAAATAGTTACATTTTGTTCCCCAAAAAAGTGTAGGAGCCGCATTCAGTAATAACTTTTGCAATATGTAACAAGTTACTACAAAATGCAACAAGATTTATTACAAAATGCGTTCAAGAATTTTATTACAAAATGCGATATTATTCCATAATGATGTAAAAATGTATTACATATTGCATCATTATTACATAATGTGGCTGTACACACCCCTAATAGTCGGTGTACAGCTTAAATGGAAGTACAGTCAAACCTGTCTATATCGACCACTAAAGGGAAACGGCAAAAGTGGCCGCTATAGGCAGGTGGCCATTATAGACAGGTTGGCGGCCATTTTGAATTTGTGCATGCACATATTAACATGTCTGTGATTAGAAGGTTGTTGTGTTTGCAGATACATATAATTATACTGTTACATGTTGACCAGTAGAGGGCACTGTGGGACTGCGGATAAAAGTTGTAAAGAACTACTAGGTTAATAAACCGCTGTTAATAAAGCGATTAAAGTGCATCGGCGACGTGAGTCTCTCCTTCCCCACAACAAGGGGCTTTACAGTATCGACCAGTGCACATTGTCTCACACCAGGAAATAAACGATGCCACTGTCTGCAACAAGCTCCAAAGAAGGCGGCTTTTTTTTTTAATGTCGAACAACTGACAGTTTGTGTGGATCTTGTGAATGATTGTGACTGAGCTACGACTCAGTAATTAAAGTCTACACACGACGGCTTCATTGATTAAAAAACTAAACTTTTTCGTGCATAAAGCTTCTGCTTGAGTCGGCATTTTAGCTGCTATATTAGGTCAAATGTTGACCAAGGGATACAAAATGGGTGGCCGCTGGCCTTGTTAGACAGGTGACCGCTATACACAGGGTCTATAACACGCAAATTTTATGCGGGGGATTTTTCGGTGGCCGTTCTATACAGGTGGCCGCTAAGACCGGTTTGACTGTATAGATTTACTATTCTCTGAAAATAAGTCAACACACAGCCATATACTGTATCTAGCACTGCCATAATCCTCTTGGACATGGAACCACCTCCAAGACTTTATAGATATAAATCAAACATATCAGTCAAATAAAAAATTAATTCAGTTATTTAAGCCAGGAACTTGGCTTCTTTTATCCATTCCTTCAACAGACATCTAAGCAAGCAATAGAACTGGAGTGTGTACGAGGGCATCACATGAAAGTCACTTCTTTTCTCATTAGATTGATGAAAGAGAGAAGTTTTGCATAGTGTGGTTCTTTTTCGCCAAATCAGATTGTCTTTTATTCCCCCTGCAGCAATTCAGAATGGTACAATCATGGGACCCCTTGGTATTTTCATACAATGGCTCATTTAGTTTGGTGCTTTATATGAGTGGATCTCCTTGTTATATCGCCATTCAGTAACATGAGTACACTGGACATGGAGAACAGTTTCACATAAAAGCACATTTGTATGATAACTTAATTGTCTGTACTAGATCAATTTGTGGTTCACAGAAAACCATGTAATATTTATTTGAGGCCTGAGGCAGCAACAGTTCACAATGAAAAGCTGTTAAAATACACTCTCCTATGTTGTGCATTGTGTTTGTATGCAGTGCAGTGTTGTGAAGCGTACAATGACCTGTACATTGGAGAGAGTAAGTAACCCTTATAGAAACGCATCGCGCAACATAGGAGAGCAATTTTTTCGGGCCCGGTGTTAGCAGTTCATTTGTATCTCAAAAAGAAACTTTGAGTACAATTATGTCCAACGTTTGGATAGGGAGGGCCACTGGTTTGAAAGAGGCCATCTATGTCAACTTAGAAAGGCCCTCTCTAAACAGAGGAGGTTTGCGCCATCACCCATTGTCTGCTTACAACAGTAGTGCCCATTACGTTAATCGCGAGCTACCGGTAGATCGCAAAGGTACAGTAGTTTGGGTTGATCGCATAAACGTCACCTTGTAGATGTCCTATGACATCTGTCAGCTGACATTTAAAGGGATAGTTAGGATTTTTTGACATTAGCAGTGTGCTACAGCAACAGTGAATTAACCCCCCCCCCCAAATTACTTTGTAATTATATAAACTACTTTAATTACCTGTAAAGGAGTTTAAAAGTTTTAGATTTTAAATATATGTTTTCTTGTAAGCGATAGATCATGTCGACTTGTCAACATGCTGAAAAAGTGCATGCACCCCGATATACATGTTCAATGTACATAAAACTCCTATTTATAAAGACAGTAAATATATATTTTCTATATTTATAGTAGAAGGACTTGATCATTTTAAAAGTAGCTCACAGGATGAAAAAGTGTGAGCACCCCGGCTTACTTACAACAATGTCATTGACAATGACATCTCTCCCCTAAAGGTTGTCTCATTTCATGGGAAGAGTGGCCACTTACGAGCTGTTTTCCCACCAGGCAGGCGAACGACCTATTAGCAGGACGGTCGTTCACCAGCCATGGCGGGAAACAACAACCACGCCTCTACAGGACGGTCCATAAGAGGTTTGACAGAAACAAGCCAGTCCCATTCTAGTTGACTCTTTTCGTTGTAGTTAGTGCACTTAATGGCTCACTGTATCACACACAACATTGCAGTGTGTGTGTGTCTTTTGTGTACATGCATGCTGACAGTGCTCACGGCAACATATGTGTGTGCCATATGTTTATGAGATGGTCGCTATGCAGTCGGCTAATCGGCTCTCCAACGCACAAACAACTCGCACGCAGTTTCTGGGAACTTATCAGGTCATCTTGCCGGTTAATCCTTCTCTTGCATATCAAGCTGCACACCTCCACCTGGCCTCCACACTGCTGTTCCGCCCACAGTCACGGTTACAACACATCCAGCTGCAGTCCTTTTTTTCGTGTGTCAGACAATATTAGCTGAAGCTTGTTCCTAAGACATCACTGTTTGATCATTGTTTATGTTGCTTAACTTACTGTTTCTTGAAAAGCTTTAGCAAAGATGGGCGCTAATGCTGCACTCCAGAAATGTGGTAAGATGTCAATTTTAACATGTTAGAGTTAACATGGGACAATTTGATTATTCCCAACTTCACATCATGCAACAATGGTGGTACCCATTGTGAATATAATGTCCTTTCAAATATCATATAAACTATATTTATTGGTATTTATTGTATATAAAATACTTACATTTCTTTCATATTTGGATTTTTTTTTTTGCAATAAGAACTAATGTAAACCAAATGAATACATTTCAGCCGTAAATTTTCAACATTTTAAGTAGCGTACTGGGAACCATTTACGTAACATTTAAGCATAATAAATTGTCATATAAATGCATGAATAAGTTGTGTAAGTAATTGTTGTTCATTTTAAAACTGAAAAACAGTCAAACGTGTGGCCAAGTAAGTATTTTCGGCGGCAAGTTCCCTTTTCAACCCTATTGGCATTACAATTTTCCACTATACTGGCATGAATACCCTTATGAAAAAATTTATGCTAAAGGGCCAAACAACACTTGCCTCATTTTTGTTTGTATTGTGGATTTCTGTCGAAATTTTAGGTCCACTGTAAGATAATCACATGTATATCTTGAAATATTGAACATCTACAATGAAATGCCAAAATTGTTTGGCTAATATGGTCACCATGTTTGTTTTATGATGATTGTTAATTGTTAACGATATTATAGTAGATCACTTTCAGTGGCAAGATAAAGAAAAGAGTTGGCTCAACATAATAAACTCTAATTTAAACAATGTAAGTATATCTTTGCTTATTGTATTGTTTATTGTATGTCAGTCACTTTTTTTCACCATATTATTGTTGTGCGTGCTCCTCTTAAGCTCTCGCTTCATCGAGTAAAGCTAACCTGTGGCTGCCTTGTTGACAAGGACAGTTGTAGCTCTACTGCTCTTATCCCGTCTGGTCACAAAGGTGACATTTGCTGTTTCGGGATTAGAAATGTTTATCCCTGGAAAGAACTGTTGTCTTTCTCAGAATGGTTGCTGCTAGAGTAGGTCAAATGTTATGAAATAAACTATTGCTGGTCAAATCAGGCCAATGGCAATGTACTGTATGTGCTTTAATAGCGGTTTACAAAGGTATATGTACTGTACTATGAATGAGGTGTTGTTATGAAGCCTTTCTGTGGCTCAATAAAATAAAATTATGAATAATATACAGTTGATTCTTTGAAAAGCATATACTATTTTAATGATCGACTGGATATGAAGCCACATTCTTATACTGCTTTTCCACTGCAGAGTTCCAGGTCAGCTCATGTTCCCATTTCAAAGTATGCATGTGTAGATTCTCAGTCGTCCAAGTCATGGTAATCTGCAGTTGCCGACTTGTTGCCACCAGCCGGGTAAACGAACAATCGTTATGCAAGAGAGTCGTTCACGGGCCACAACAAGAACCCGTAGTGACCATTTCCAAGGGACACACCCACCAGAGACATGTAAAGAGGGGAACTCCACACCTAAAATTTGTCTTTTGGATTAATGGCGAAATGTCTTCAACAACAAGAGTCTCGTTGCCTCGATTCAGCCTTCTGCGGATCACTTCAGAGTAGTACTATCGGAAGCCATAAAAAACACGATGGATGTATTTACTTCTTGGCATGTACTTGACACATTTTATTTGAGAGGAGACTGAGGGCAGCACTGGGCCGCTACAGCAAAGTGGAGACTGTGGAGTGATTTTTTTAATCAAAATTCACAATGTTGAATCTTCTTTACTGCCAGTTTATGTGGCTAACATGATACTGACTCGACATGCGTTATAGTCAGGCTAACCAAGTACTACAAATAATACTCTGTAATACAGTCATCCTTCGTTTATTGCAGTTAATTGGGTCCAGAATTTCCATGAAGTAGGAATAGACAACGCGGACAGGCCAACCTGAACACATCTAGCTAGATGAAACGAATGAGAGGTGAAAAGTTAACACAAAAATGAGATCAGTACAGAGCAAATGTTCATACAATTGAAATATTTCTTTTACCAATACAATTGAAACAGCAAAATTTGAAACGCAATGTGGCAAGGGACAATTGTTTCTGCTTTTGCCAATGGAAATGTGTCAGTAGTTGGTAGAGCCATGTCAAGCGGGGTGGGAACGTAAAGTGTAACCAGGGTCACAGTGAGGGAGTCCCAACTAGAATGACCAGATACATTTGACCTGTGATGCCTGGCATGAACTCGTACCCACTTAAGAGTGTAAGACTGCGCCAACGCATCACTCCAAGCTGGCCTGCTCTCTTAAATCTCTGCTTTCAAGGATTAGCCTCCAAGCATCTGTTTTCAGATGCACACACTATTCCCAGCACACAACTCTTTCCAAGCTCAATCGTACAAAGAGATTTAGTGGTCGTTTACTCTGACAGACAAGTGGACTGCCGTCTTAAGTAGTGGATTCATTCCAGTTGTACATAGAGACAAGAAATGAAATGAGCACATTCTAGCATTAAGTGTTTATGCAACACCTTCTGAGTGAGAGAAGAGCAGCACAGCACTAACTGGACTCTACTTAGGACCGCACTGGATTTCAAATGACTCAGAGATGTCATCTGGCTGAAATGAAAGTCAGCATTTGATCTTGTCAAGAAAATATGGGAATAGGCAGTTCCTTTGCGCCAAGATCTGATCAAATCTTTACCATAAGGTATGTTTGCTTTCGAGGCTCTGCATGTGTTTTTGGAGTAGAGGGTGTGGATATCGTTTCCTATAGCAACATGCTTTTTGGCTGTAGCCCTGAAATCTTCATAGAAAAGTAGTCTCTTTTTTTATTGTCCATTTGATGTCCTTCTTATCTACCTAGGTCAAGTACAACTTGAGGACTGATGGAGAGAATAGTACAACAGCCCCACAATACATATTTTTTTATTAAGATTACAGTTATTGACTCTTAAGGGACCTGGGAAGGGTGTGGACAATTAATATTTGGTCAAATCTAAATCATGTATAAATGCCATTACCTAAGCATGACATTGAAAATGGTAGCATCATGCAATGTGCTAGTAAACAAACTTTTATTATTTACATTCCTGTTTTATTGAATTAGAACTAAATGTTTGATAGATGGCAAATGGCTACATGGAAATGGTTTTACGACACGTGTTGTGTTGCTGAACTGTCCATTTGATAGAACACTGTTATTATTATTATTATTATTATTATTATTATTATTATTATTATTATTATTATTATTATTAAAAAGAGTTTGCTTAGCTGTCTCTCTATGCTTTCATCACAGAGTAAGCTTGGCACCGAGGCAGAACCTTCCGCGCATCATTCTCAAAGGAATCTTCCAGGGGGTTAAGGTGGTTCGTGGACCTGACTGGGACTGGGGCAACCAAGACGGTGAGTGGTGTGTGTAATGGGGGACAGTTTTCTCGGCTTGCTGTCTCCCTCCAATGTCTTGCATGAGGGGTAACTCTGCCTCTTCAAAGCCTTTCTTCATCCATAACCCATAATAACCTAAGCTTTCATTAACCCATAAAATATAGTGTTAATGTGTCTGCGTGTGTCTAATTTCCTAGTGACTCATCTGTGTCTGTTGCACAGATGTGTCTTTCTTTGTGTCCATGAATGTCCACAGCCGTGTTTATTTTGAGACAAACCACAAAACGTGCCCTTTCAGACACACAAAGTAACCTTCTGTTGATGTTTGCTCATCAAAAATTAAAACTATTGGGATGTATGAATTTATGTTTCCTGTTGCTGTTATCGCTGAGAGTAGCAACCCTCCTCCTATTTCTGGGCCAGAGTGAATGAGTCAAAATGTCCTTTTGGTGTCTTTGAGATCAACACCCTGGGGTTATGTTAAGTCACTCATCTGGTTAAAATGCTGTACGTGCATACAGGATGTTGTGAGGATTCTCAGTAACCTCCAGCCCACCATGTGTAGCCTTTCAGGTCACTGGTTTAATGTGGTGCGTTAGGGCACAGAGGCAGCCTGATGAGAAGATTTTTGTAGAACCTAACATATGGATGTGGTACCATTCTGTGGCTAATCATGATCATTGTCTTGAGGAATTGTCTTTTTTGTCACTTTCCTCACTCTTGTGTCTGGCATGTCATTACCTCATGGCTTACCTCATTACTCACAGCCTTCTATTTTCACCAGCATTTCCACAATAATCTATTACAGTACTGACTTTTTCCCCTTCCTTTCCAAATGCCTCATGTAACAACACGACTTCTCTCCTTGAAAGAGGGTTGATCCTCTTTATTTGTTTACCAACACTCTGATTATCTCTTGCATATATATATGTGCGTGTGTGTGTGTTTGTGTGTAGGCGGGGAGGGTAAGGTTGGGAAGGTAGTGGATATTCGTGGCTGGGATACAGAATCTGGTCGCAGTGTGGCGAGTGTGACTTGGACAAATGGCACTACCAATGTCTACCGAATGGGGCATAAAGGCAAAGTTGACCTCAAATATGTGTCAGACGGCCAAGGAGGCTTCTACTACAAAGACCACTTGCCAAAGCTCGGTAAGACCATTCCTTTATTAAATATTCATTTCTTAATAGTCTTTTACTCCATTATATAACAGTTATCATTAGAGAATTATGAAAAACAGACTTGTGTTTTTGCTGGCCGTCCATTCAGGAGAGCATGCAGAGCTGCAGCGCCAGGAGAGTGCTGACGGCCACTCCTTCCAGCAGGGTGACAAGGTCAAATGTCTGTTGGAGGTGGACATTCTGCGACAAATGCAGGACGGCCACGGGGGGTGGAATCCCAAAATGGCAGAGGTATTATAGCCTTGTCCTGTACAACCAATGCTGTGTTCTGTCTGATGAAGCCATAAACCACACATTTGACACAAGATGGACGAGCATGATAAATCAAGTACAGCTGGTCATCGGTTTACGACATTCCGAGTTTCGAGTTCGTGGTTACGAACGCTCTCCCATAAATTCATTAATAACTTAATTTTGGTTCATAAACACGAGACTTGCTCAAGAACTAGCTACAGCACGTGCCAGTGGAAGGATACACACAACGCGCAGCACAGCAATGCGTGCATGGCGGAATAATGCAGTGTGTGTCTGCTTAGCCGCACCGAGGAAACATGCCATCAATGCCAGCACTTATTAGTTAAGTTTTTACCCTTCATTATGTCTCCCAAGCAGCAGTTTACCAAATAAAAATAAAAGCCATCACTACAGAAGTGAAAATAAACATCATTAAACGCACACAAATATTGGCTGGTCTTTTGGTCCCAACTGCTGGACCATCATTGAGAAGATCTAGATTTTTTATTATTTGTATTTTTATGTTTGCTTTTTTGAATGAATTAATTAATTAATTGAATGCTAATGAATGCCGGCAGGGTCATGGATTATGTGCTCTGTTACAATGGGATCTGAGAGAAGGGGAGGTGACCAATATTTTATTACTTTAAGAGGGTAAGAAGAGGGTGAAAAAGGCCTCCAAAACAACCACAGGGATAAAAGCAAGGAGTTGTTCTCTTTTTATTACGGTTTCATTTAATTCTTGTATTTCATCCTTACTGTATTTTATATGTCCTTCATGTGTTCTGTGCCAAGTGTGAGTGACTTAAGAGTTAATTTAGGTAAAAGATCAGACTTACACTGCCACTCGAACGTTCTCAGGTCGAAATGCCAAAGTAATGTTTTAGTCTTTGATCCATACGGCAGTGGCGTTACGGGTGCCCTGACATAGTCTTTTTTCGAAAAAGGCTTCCAGAGTGGGAAAATCTGACAATTGCGCCTTGTCGTTGCCGTGTGGACAAGTAAAACACTATTTTATTAGAACGATGACTTCAGCATCACATGACCAGAAGTAACCTGTTGTGTACTCCTGCCGAAAAGCCAACATATTACAGTTGTCCCTTGCTACATCTCAGTTCAAACATCGCTCTCTCATTCTATTGTGGTTTTTCATTAATTCATAAATGATCACAGTTTTGTGGTTGAGGATGGCCTATTTGCCAAAAATATTGAAAGACAAGTTATACAGGAATGTCGTATTCTGGTCACTAGGCGTCTGTAATGTTCCACTGATGAGACACGACGTTATATTACTTTACCTTCACACTGCATGGAGTCAGCCATGGCATGTCTAACATGACATGATGAAAAAAAGTTCTTCTCCCATTCTGTGTGGAAATAGTAAGCTTTTGGCTTCTTACTTTGTCCTTCTTCCCCACTCAGTTTGAAACCCTTTCTTAAGTTTAGAATAAGTAAATTGGAGAGGCTAACTAAGTTGCTCAGTAGCTTGCTATGCTAGCGGCGGCCGTCTCTTAGGTCCTTGCAGTGATCCTGTAGCCTGCGCAAGGTGTTCTAAACAAAGAATAATAGGAGTGTAAAGGTGGCTATAGAGGTCTTATTTCATTTCTACCCGGACTGTAATAATGTTAAAAACCGTATTTAGAAAGTCATGAACAGGTTTTCTGTGCTCTAACTACAGAGATATTCCGTTTATTAACATTGAATCCTACATCGCAGTCAGGTCTGGAACCAATTAACTTTGATAAGCGAGGGACGACTGTATGTGAATCTTTTGACTGGCATGACTCCCAGTCAGCATTCTCCACATATCGCGCACATACATGCAAACATGCACACATATACACCTACAGAGATGCCTGTACATGCCTACATATACACACTCACAGTACTTACATACTTCCCCACATAACTCACTGATTTATTGATGATCTGTTTAGCATGTAAGGGCATTTACATCAACAAAACTATCTGCTCCGATGGCTGAACAGGACAAAAAAAAAGGAGTGGGAAAGGAGGACACAAACAGTCAGACTAGCATTCACATTTGAATATCAACATCATGCTAGGTTAGCTAAAGAACACTAAAGAAAAACAAAATAATCAGTCTTCCAGCTCCCATATCTGTTATTGACTGAAGGATAGTTAGCAGAGTTCCAGGCTTTAAGATGTGTCGTGAAGCCTGCTTTTTAAACATTCGATGCCATGCACCCAGACCCAGGGCGTAACAGCCTTTTTGTGTTTGCAGTACATCTGCCGGGTCGGGTCAGTGCATAGAATCACCGACCGGGGGGACGTCAGAGTCCAGTACAGCAATAACATCCGCTGGACTTTTCATCCTGGGGCCCTTACCAAGGTACTGAATTACAATTCCAACCCTAGAGAGGTTTTTTGTGTTGAATCAAGGAGTTATAGCATATTTTGTCAAAAAATATATGCGCTTAATTTGGTTGTTCTCTTTATTGTCTTAGGTGAACACGTTTGGAGTTGGCGAACTTGTGCGAGTGTTGGAGGACATAGATAGTGTCAAGCGGCTACAGGCCGGCCACGGAGAATGGACAGACAGCATGGCTCCTGTACGCTCTCCTGTTCATGCTACACCAGCATTCATTTTCACTCTAGTCAAATGACCTGGAATTACTTGATATTCCCTAAAAGACTGTGTGAGAACACCATCAACATGTGAGATCACTGAGAATGAAGCTGGACTTATCCGCATTACCTGATATGTTTCCGCCAGGTGCTTGGCCAGGTTGGCAAGGTGTTGAAAGTGTACGCGGACGGTGACCTACGCGTGGCGTTCGGAGGCCAGACGTGGACGTTCAACCCAGCATGCCTCTCTGCACAGCCTGTGGAAATGGACGCTAACCTCATGACGGCCGAGAATCCCAGCGAATCTGGAAGTAAGGCCTCTGCCAGGACCAAGGGGCTTATTGCGAGCATTGCAGCTTATCTTCTCCCTCTGCTTTGTTCAGTCATCCTCCCACCTATTCTATCGCTACTGTGCATGTGCTCATTAATTAATTCAGAACATTCATTTCTGTCTCCTTTCAGTTTCTGTACTTCGGGTTTATTTATTGAAATGGTTTTCTCCATTGAATGTCATGATCTTGCAAATTAACATGACACTCATGTCCTGTCCTGGTGGGAAATGTATTTTGTGCATGTTTTGGCTTCAATTGTGTCATATGTGTGTGCGTGGTGTCACTTCGCACTGCATGGTGGGGCATTTTGACTCATTCCCACAGTTTGTCATTGCCGATGCTAATAACTGCTCTTTCTTTTTGCTGCTGTTTAGGCCTCAGAATGATACCATTTCGAAAACATATTGTTAATGTTGCACTTTTAAACTAAATGAATCCTCCTTCCCCACCCTCCTCTGTTACTGCGCAGGTACAGTCATTTCTGTGCTGGAGAAACTGCTGTCTCAGTCCACAGAGCAGGACAATCCGAGCCGGCTGGTCATTGAGGCAGCACACGGCAGTGCCAATAAAGTGCGAGAGTTGCTGCAAAAGTATCCTGACAAGGTGAGTGCAATACTTTTACGTTTCTGCTGCAGTGCAAGGGATTCCAAGGGATGTTCTATACTTGAGTTAACTGTTGCTTTTCCATGTACTAAATGTAGTATATGATGCAAGCATTTCCGGAAAACAGGTGTAAAGGATAAAGGAAAGTTCAGGTCTCAATTCAGTCAAAGGCTTGACAGTGTGAAGACTATCTGCGTCAAAGAGGAACTACTAGGACTGTCACGATGATAAATCGATGAATCGAACGATAAATAATAACAAAGTCTCTCCTCTGGCTTTACCACACAGGCTGGATGACAAGAGGGTTCACTCTGCATCTTTCTGGGCACGATTGGAATGAACGGAGAGAGTGAACCCTCCTCTCAGCCATTAAGCCTCTTTGTTTGAGTAGGTGGAGGGGGGGCTGCTAGTGAGTTGATACACAGAGGTCAAGTCCGCCAGGTTAGCATTAGCACAAGTTAGCGTAGTGAGCAAGCAAATGCAAATATGAATGAAGGCACAAAAGCGATGGTTTCTAAGCCAAATGCCATAGCCCCAGTGTGGGAATATTTCACTTTTAAACAGAATGAACAGGTTGAGCGCATGAACACCGGCAAACTGATATGTGGCAGGTTGGACAGTAGTGACGATTTGACAATGAAGAAGGGAATACGAACAATTTGTATGCACACCGCAAACACAACCATCCTGCCCAGTTTTTCCAACTTGGAAAAAAAACTACTGCTGGAGGTGCAGCAGAGGCTTCGTCCCGACAGCTTACTGAGGCGTTTGGTGGGCAAAGTTAATACTGTATAAACAAAATGATGCACACTCACAGACAGTGTCGTTCGCCACATGTTAAGCCTTCCTGTTAAGGAATAATACCGAATGTTCATCATTTATTCAAGTGCATTTTTTTTTTGACAGAGACTTGATACTCCATTTTATGTATTGTTTTTATTGTTGTGTGTGCTTTTTATTGGAGTGTTTTTTTTTCTTACTGGAGACAGGGTCTATTTGTTTTATTTGTTTTATTTTTTTAATTTAAAAGCTCTTGACATTCCAATTCTAATATTAAATACTCTTGGAAAATGAAAGTTTATTGCTTATGATACGATGTACTCGCATTAGTATGCCATGAGAAAATGGTCTAAAAAATAATAATATCGATTATCGACCATTTGTAGGACTATTATCGTCCAGCTAAATTTGTTATCATGACAGGCCTAGGAATGACCACTCACACACACCTTCATTCTCCTTGTCTGTTTTTTGCAAAGGCTCCAGATCAGACACCAGATTTTCTTGTCCTGCTTTTAGTTGTATATTTATTGTGACTAATAATTGATAAATGCATATATGACAGTCCAAAATAATTGTCATTAATTTAATTTAAAAACTGAACTTTTTCAAACAACTCAAAATTATAAATGTGTCATTTAAAAGTATAATGTTTTTGTACAATCACCTATTCAAAGAGAGAACAAGCTTTTAAAGAAAGTCCAATATGGTTACTATAATAATCATTTCTATACATTATAATTTTACAATTAGCACTTATCCTAATGATTTTACTAGAAAGATTTGCAGTTGAGATTGATTTTTTTCGCAGCGTCATACTGTATATATCAAGGGTTTTAAAAGTGCGGTACACTGAGCACTGAGATGTTTTTATTTACCATAAATTCCGGTGTATAAGCTGCTTTTTTCTCAAACTTTGAACCCTGCGGCTTATACACCGGTGCGGCTAATATGTGGCTAAAAACTACATTTTGCTTGGTGTGGTCATCTTCTAATCTCGTGACATCTCCTGTACTTCAGAACTACTACTAATTGTTGAAATATGTAATTCAGAAAATGCTCTTACTAAAATAGTCCATCATAAGTGCAAAAAAAAAGCTCAGGGAACAACCAAAACACGCAGAGAAGCCATCATTCTCTGCGTTTGCTAACCCTGTTGCTGTCATTTCACACACTTGAGTGAGCGACATCAATCATAGTTTATTCTATAACCAAATGTAAAACATTGTTGCATTTGGAATTATTCAATAAACACCATATATATACCGCTAAGATTGCAAAGCCTGTTATGATGAATGAAAACAAAAAGGAAATGTAACATATAAAAGCAGAGACATACCTGGATCCAGGAGAATCCACACAGGCATCCACGCGCTACGATGATTCACAGGCCTTATGAAGTCCAGAGGATAAACCCAGCAGAAATAATCTGTAATAGCCAGCAATTTCATTCAGGTGACCCTACGTAAACCTTACATATGGTAACGTACGTAGCGCAACAGACGTATACATCAACAGAAAAACAGATACATTAAACATATCAAATATAAAACAAAACATAAAATCCCGTGTTGTTCCCTTGGAGATGAATAAAGTATCTATCCATCTCAGTTTCAGGAGTAAACCCTACGTAAACCTTACGCAATGTACGTAGCTCCAGGAGTTGTTTATGGCGTGTCACACAACACAATACAATGCGTCTAGCTTTGAACGAGTGATAAATAACCAGGTTACACGTTTATAGGCGCACACTGTCCGTGTTACGACAAAAACTTTCAAAACTCTGCGGCTTCTATGGTGCATTCATGTGTCCATTTCACATCGTAATTGAGAGCTACATTTAATCACGTTAACTTAAAGGAACAAAATAGAATGGGCACCACTAAAACAGTCTTTTGTACAATTTTTGAAAGTGTTTTTTTGGTGGTTTTTTTAGATATTTTAATTTTCCGTTTACATGTAAGTGTGATTTAAACAAGAATAGCAACAAAACAAAATAGATGCAGCTCGCAAGTTAGTGGCACTATTTGAGCTATCTTTAGAACGGGCTGGCGCGCGACTCATGTGGTCCTTAGTGGCCACCTGGTGCCAGCGGGTGACCCGACTTTGACCACACATACAGTACACGCATAATAAAGATGCTGATGTGGTGTTCAGAGTGTTCGTGAATGCATCTCGTCGTCTGTCTAGTGAGAAAGAGGAAGTGTCGTGACAATGACGAATGGACTAGAGACATTTATTTAGTTAGTAGTTTAGAGTTGTAAATACATATATAGTGTTTGAATTGCACTGCTGTTGATGTGTTCGGGTCAGAATAAAGTTATAAAGGGGCGACAGACTCTGTGGGGAGTTACACTGTGCTGCTGTCTGTCATCAGAACAGAGAGCTGTGGCTTGCCATTATACGTATGCGTTAAATAGCTAAAAAAAATTCAACGTAATTAATGAAATAAATTGGTTACCACTGTTAACATGCTATTTTTGACAGCCCTACTAAAACCTAATAAGTCTTACAGATCATTTACACACATACACAGTACACATATAGCTGAATAATAAACAATAAATATCACAACTTCTGATCAATCCATGTCAATTTCAGACTTAAAATAATGTACCGATTTAAACCCCATCCATTCAAACCACGCCCACTTGCGGTTTATGACTCGTCCATTCTGAGTACAGATATGATACAGATCATTTATTTATTTGTTTGTTTGTTTGTCCTGTCCAGCCATTAGGGCAGATGGTATTGTTGATCTAAATGACAGATTTGCTCTGCCAGGAAAAAGTGTGAGAAACAGATAATTTAGATGAGTGAACAGACACAGATACAGATAGTGATGAGTACACATTCGCAGTGAACCCAAAAGTGAAAAAACTTCTATCATACAAAACACACGAAGAAATGGATATGATGCCGCTTTCAAGTTAAGGTAATGGATTTGAGGATAAGCGGCATAGACGATGGATGGATGGATGGATGGATGGATGGATGGATGGATGGATGGATGGATGGATGGATGGATGGATGGATGGCAATGGGTCTGTAAAGACAAGGAAACATGGAGGACTACTGCCATTAAAGGACACAGCTCACCCAAAGAGAGAGAGCCAACATTTTAACGGAATAGGACGCTGTTGACACAGAATCACCAAGCATTGGATTGTTCACCCACTAATAGGGAACGTGAGCTGGGACTAGACCGTCGTGAGACAAATTAGTTTCCCTATTGATGATGTGTTCTGTTTGAAAAGTTTAAAAAGTGTTTCTGTGCACTGAATATCTCATTTGACATGTTTCTATATTTCTGAGGTATAACGTTTCAGTGTAGTTGCTGTGTGATAAGTTTAATGTTGTTTGTAAGATGACACCGTGCGTCAGACTGTTACATTGAGTAATGACCTCCTGCAATTTCCAATGGGTTGACCAGCTCGTCGTGAGTTTATTCATAGCTCATGATTGGCTCTTGTCATAGAGCTGAATGGTCCTCACGGACTCGTGTGTGCCACAATATGCCACTTTATGAAGTGGATATGTGCGGCTTATATAAGAACAAATCAGTTTTTTCCTCTAAATTTAGTGGGTGCGGTTTATACACCAGAAATTACGGTATTTTTCTCAAGCTACTGGTGCCTCATACTATAAATATACCATGTATATCAGGTGATTTACTCGTGTATGTCTTGCTCAGTGTGTTAAATGTTGGCATAAATACACCTTATGATGCAAAAAAACACATTCAGTGACTTGTAGTACATTCCTTGCACTGTGGTATATTAACTATCTTGACATATAATGTTCTTCTATAAATCTATTTTAAAACATAAGGAAATGGGGCAAAGTGACAACTTAAGTCATAAAAAGACACTGGTGTGAGTTAGTATCACAAAGGTATTGCTAAATGTGTATGATTGGTTGACATTTCTTCCTGCCAGAGATTATCACTCCACCTATTAGGATTACGTATTACGCACATGAGCAACGTGATTGCCATTCATACTCAGATTATTCCCAGCCAGCCTAAATTCAGTTCATTTGCGCTTGTGTTCACTCGGCCTCCACTTCGAATGGATCTTCAACTGTGTTTATGTTTGTGGCAGGTGGATATCAAGAACCAGGGTAAGACTGCATTGCAAGTGGCTGCACACCAAGGCCACATGGAGGTGGTGAAGGCCCTGCTCCAGGCCAATGGCTCCATTGAAGTCAAGGATGAAGATGGAGACACGGCATTGCACTACACGGCCTTTGGGTGAGGACACAGTAGTTGTTTATTGCCTTGAAAACAAACAGAAGTAAACAAATTAGTTCAGTTTGATAAGATAATCCACTCACAGATGAGACGATATTAAAGTGTTGCCTATATTAAAGCCAGCCATATCCTCTACTCAGATGAACACATGCTCAGCTGCCTCCATCTCTTTTGGGGATTACACGCTAGTCAAAAACAATTTTGTGCGGGCATCTGACAGGATACCCTATCTTTAACACAGTCTCTAATAGGTTCTCAATAGTACTGTCTGTTTGGAAGTGTCAGTCATGAATATTGTGTTGGTTAATTTCCTGTATCTCTTCTGTGATCCAGTAATCAGGCAGAGATTGCGCGGATGTTGTTGAACAAGGGAGCAAACGTTAATCTCTTGAACAACTCCATGTGCACGGCACTCCACATCGCTGTCAACAAGGGCTTCACCGATGTTGTGCGGGTGCTCACCGAACATTCAGCCGATGTCAATCTCCAGGTAGGAGAATTTACTATTTCTTAATATTGAGTTTGATTGTTCATGTACAATCCATTCCACTGAACCTCCGCTATACCCGATGAGGGCCCTGTTATGAATCTCACCAGCATGCTGTTTTTTGAAGAATTCTGGCAATTACAGACATTAATGCTATTTGACAGTTACTTTTAAATAATTTATTACAGCAATTGAGTGTTTCTCGTGGGGCATTTTCATACTGTCTCACTGTCACACTGTGTCACAATTGACTAAAGGCGTCTCCTTCTGCTTGAGTAGTGTTGCTACCCAACTAAAACCATGCAATTGCAGTTTGCAGCAGTTTGTTGTGTCTTCTGCTCTCTTCTACGCAACAAATACTGAACTGATTTCCACAAAACTTTGTAGTTTCGGGTGATGCAATGGCCAAAGAATCAGAATCAAAGTAAGAATCTGGATAAAGGTGTTGATGGTGCCATGTCATCAGTACAACTGTCCCACTCGCAGAATCCTAAAGATATGATAAGAAGATATGGTCAGAAAAGCACAAATACTTGTAGGATGTGCCACAAAAACCCCCCCAAAACCTTTTATTACAAACATATTGGCACTGTCAGAGGTCTGTGCTCTGCTTAGTGACATACTAGTCATGCATGGTCATTTTAGCATTGCTAGAACAGTACCTGCACTAATTTACCATTATTTAAACAAATCCTTTCCCTCCATCTCAGGATTCTTATGGAGACACACCATTGCACGATGCCATTGCTAAAGATTTCCGCAATATCATCGAGATCCTGGTCGTGGTGCCCAACATTGACTTCACTCAGCAGAACCACAGAGGATTCAACCTCTTGCACCATGCTGCGCTCAAAGGAAACAAACTGTGAGTAAAAAGTCGGATATTTGGACCCTTGATTGAAGCATAGAACTTTCTTTCACTTGATCTCTTTGATCCAAACAGGGGTTTTCAAAGTGACCTCAGGGGAGCCACAGCAGCTTCTGAAAAATAAAGAAAACCAAACTCTTCAAGCTGCTAAATCATCTTCAGTTATGTCAAAAGCTAAATTAACTTATTTTTAGTTCCTTGGTGTGAAAACTCCACAAAATACGCTGCAGAAATACGATTTTTGGGGCATTTGGGAGGCCCAACCAACCGTATTATATTCTCTGAAAGGAGGCTCGCTGTGCCACACTTTGAAAAACCCTTACTGTAAAGGAGTCTGTCTTTTTCCCCCACTATTGCGAGTAGGGGTCAAAACTGGAAAAACTTGCTTGGGGGGTGCTTGTGCTCTGCCAGCTTTCGGTGGCTCATCAAGGGTTAAAGAGCAAACAATCTCTGCTTGCATAGATAATTATCTGCATGCCACATGGATCTGCACACATGTACACTCCTTCGGTGCTGAGGGATCCCATTAAATTTATCTCTGTGTCTTCTAGGAGACACCACACAAATAGACCTTCCTAATAAATATCATAACCCCCTCCTCATCTAACTATCGCTAAGAAAGTCATTTTTCAAAACTGGAAAAACTTGCTGGGGGGTGCTTGTGCTCTGCCAGCTTTCGGTGGCCTGGGCTCATCAAGGGTTAAAGAGCAAACAATCTCTGCCTCTCAATTAACTGGTCAGCAAACATCCACCCATCCATCCATCCTTTTTCTATGTCGCTTATCCTAATCAGGGTCGCGGGGGTATGCTGGAGCCTATCCCAGCTGACCTCGGGCGAGAGGCGGGGTACACCCTGGATATATATATAATATTCAATAATTCCTCAATAGTTGTGTACGTTACCTGAGTGCCAGTAATATCTCAGGCGAAATAGCGACGTAGCGTTCATTAAGACACTCGGTTCATGAATTACGTCCGGTTAGCATTTGCTATCAAACACTACCGATGACATTAAGTAATTATACAAAAGACAATGCAGCCGAAGTCAAGGCAACATATTAAACACATTTTCCAATTCATCATGAAGTAGTAGTTTAAGAAACGGAAGTGTATAAAACATGCATTTCTATAGTGGAGTTCAGGACACAAAGCAAAGCCGTCAAACAGTTGACATTTTGTATACATAACTAGCTGCTACAGGTGAAAGGTTAACTTTTGTGATAGATATAGGCATCTTACTGCTGAGTTAGTTTCCATAATCAGAATAATAAAGATGAAATTCACATCTCCGTGTGTAATCTGAAACGCCACGGGGGAGCAACAATGAATCAGCAGGGGAGCTTAATGTCAGCTGAACGATGTCATATGACATCTACAAAGGGACGTTTACGTGATCAACCCAAGCTACCTTGGCTTGCGATCGATGTAACGGGTACCCTTGTAGTAGATAAATCATTACATCCCTAATTGCGACCCTAAGTGCATGTAACAGCCATTACCTACCAGTGCTTTTAGGATGGGGAATATTCATTTTCTGCATTAAAACACATTTACATACTATTCTTATTTATCGCCAATGAAAATGCATAGTAGTGTTGTAACACAATTAGGTTTTATGGGAGAACTTTAAATATAGTACTGTATATGTCTTTAGACCTCACTGACGTCTGTGACTTGATATTTTTCACAGTCCGCCAAGTCTGCTTAACCATGATCAGTTTTGTGCTTCTGTGCTGTGCTTTTTTGAACTTTCCTTCCAAATTATAACAAAACCACAAAGTGGAAAATTGTCCCTGGTTCTTTTTTAAAGACCAGCCCTGAAGACAAAAACAAGACTGAATGATAAACCCCCAGCATTCCCCATATACTGCATTCCCTTACTTAAGTGATGTCACTTAATTCAAGGTTTCCGTTTGGGACTTTGAAAGTGTGTCCTATGTAATGTGATGATATCTGCTGAAACTATATGGTAACATAGAGGGCCCTCCCACTGTTGTTAGATTGGCTTTTTAGGTCTTTGGGTGAGTCATCTGCTGCCATCTGTCTAGGTCAGCCCCTCCATTTGTTATAAGTCAAGAACCTTCAGATGTTGTCGCAAAAAACACCTAATGCCGTGGTGCAAGTTATATTAACCATCTGTGGTTTTCTGTTTAAAAAAACAAGCATGGCTTATTGCAGGAACTGCTTAGAATCTGAGGCTGATATTTTGCAGGGCCTGTGTGTAAAAGGGGTTACCGTCTTTTAAACATAAAGTGAATGTCCACAAAAGTGCCATTGCTATGGAATGAGGCCCTTTAGAAGAATGAGTGTTTGTTTTGTACTTTATTTATTGCGAGGAAATGGGTGAAAAAAGTAGTTTTCACAGAGTCCTGAGAACGAGCAAAAAAGGAGAATACATTTCCTTTCCGGCATTTCTTTTACCAGTTTGTCAGAGAAACAGCCATTTGAACTGGAGTGGTTCACATAACTACCAGGGTGTAGCTTTTACCTTTAAGTCAGCTGGGATGATGGCCTCCAGCCTCTGCTGTGAACAGGAACAAGATAACATCCTGGCGTAGCAATTATGTGAATAATTACAAACTGTGAAATGAGCAGTAGGGTGGCATAGTGATTAGCACACCTGCCACACAGTCACAAGATCCTGGTTCAAATCTACCTCGGAAAAAAAAATCATGCCTGTTACACTGCAAAAACAGCCATACTTGAAAGAAGCCCAAATTATATTAAAATGAGACAGCTTTTCTTATATCAAGCAAAAAATTCTGCCAATGGGGTAAGCAAAAGTTGTTTGGCTAGAATTCTTATAACTAGAATATTTTTCTTGTGACTTGTAAGACTATAATGAGTCTTAAAATAAGTAAGTTGTTCTTAATCATATAGATAGATTTAAGTCAAATGTTCTTATTACAAGGTAAGAATTAAGTGTTCTTATAAGATTCTTAAATTGAGATAAAATGTGCTTTTATGAGGCTAGATTTAAGCAAAAATATTCTACATATTCTAAATGTAGGAGTATTACTCTATTTTCCTACAGTTTGTAGATTCTTCAATTAACTTATCATGCATATGGAAGGAAGTTATGTTGGTTACCTCTTTTCAACAAGCATGAAGCAAATGATATGGATGGAATTTTTTTATTTTTATTTTTTAAAGAAAAAAGTGCCTCGTGTTTTTCATGTATCTTTTAGTCGGGATACTATACGCTTGTGTATAATGGTGTTTATGATAAATGACAAATGATAGACATCGGCGTTGTGTAAAATTACACTTTCAACAAATGTTTTAAGTCAATAATGGTGTAATGTTATCATGCAATGACAGATAAATCTTTATTGGCTTCCATTGCATGTTTATTTCAAACATATGATTTCACCTCAACACTTAAAATGTGCGTCACCTTTTTGCCATGTCTCCAAAAAGTGCGTACGCCAACTACAAAGGTGGCGTAGCGGTGCGCACATTCTCGCCTCAAGTTGTGTTTTTTAGGTACCACCTTTGTGTGGAAAACTTTTCGGCCCCATTTTGTGTGTGCACAAGCTTTATAAGTAAGGCCCAACAATAGTCTACATGGTGACACACATTCTAAAACATCTAAACCACGCATACTGTAGAAGAAGAAATGTACACAAACAAATCTAGGTGCCCTCTAACATTTGAGTCATCATAATACAAACAACATCTCTACGCAGGCCAGCCCCCAGTCATGCCTCTAAAATGATCTCCACTGCTAACGACTCTGTAATTTGTGAGTTATCATGCTGTAGTTAAATAGATGTAGTTAGATTGCCTCCATGCACACAAAGAGACGCATCTTTCATTCCCTCATTACACTTGTGGAAACATTTGGATTGTAATGGCAACATTATCTCAGATTGTTTAAAGAGAAGATATGGCTCCCAAGGATCTTGTAAATTTTTTATGGTCGTCTCCAACAGAATACAAAAACCTCATGCATGTTTTTGGAATGTGGGAGGAAACCGGAGTATGTGGAGAAAACCCACGCATGCACGGGGAGAACATGCAAACTCCACACAGAAATGCCCAACGGAGATTTTAACACGATCTCCTGACTGTGTGGCCAACATGCTACCCACTAGGCCACCGTGCGGGCGGATTTTGTGCAACGGGACTCAATATTTTCTCAACCAAATGATTCCGTGTAGGAGATTAAGAAGAAAGAGGGCAAGAATTTTGGCTACGGAAGTTTGTAGATAACTTGGTGCCGCGTCTGTTCCAAGCTGCGTTTGCGGGGGCAGGAGTGGTGAGAGCTGCTTCGCTAACACCTTTTAAAATAATTTTTGGGTGAGAAGACCTTTATCCAAGTTTTGCATGATAAACCACACTTTTCGATGACTGCCTACATCCTTGAGTAACTTTAGAGTATCTGTAAGCATGGCAATACACGCCTTTCGATGACATATTGGTCGGATATTTGAGACCCGACCGTTCATACTGCAGTTGCATCGCATACATATCGGATTTATATCCACATACTAGGCCTGGGCGATAAACCGAAAATTTACCATTACCATAAATTTACCATGATAACCGACATCATTTTGCCCATGATGGTAAATTTGGTGTTTTAAAGAAAAGAAAAGTATTTTTTTGTCTGTTTTGATTGTGTGTGCTGGTATGCTATGTTCATTCCCCTTTAAGACGCGGTACAGCGCGTGTAGTCACGTGACTCCACCCATCCAGTCTGAAAAAGAAGGGAAACAGACGATGAGGGAACGGCTGACGGGTCAAATGAAGAAGCGGCTGTACAGTGCCAGCATTTCACTCGCATATGCGCACAGAAATACACTGTGCGAGTAGAAAAAATAAAAAGGAGCACACGTGCGACTACGTTTTTAACCCTTTCATTCGCATTTTGCTCGTGAAATAAGTCCATACAAAGTGAATCAAAGTAGAGTATCATTTTGGCGCATCTGTATATAAATCTACAAGTCTCCTACAACTTATCTTGGTTCACATCGGCAACTCGCGCTGACGCGCGATAACATCTCAGCCGTACAAGCTGCACTCGCTGACGTACCTAACTGGCTATGTTATCAGTTGGATACTGTAACGCTGCGGGAAAGATGACTCCTCTCTGTCACGTACTATATAGTGCTTTCCCACTCATGCGCTAAAAATACTTTTTTCTGTTTGTATGCATCGTAACACCACTCCAAATGATACTAAAAACTAACACAAATACTTGACTTTAAATATGGATTTTTAAAGCCTTTATGCAAAATTGACAATTCACAAATAAAAAATAAGAAAATAAAAACATTATCTATAGGAAACCATGATTAGTTTACTGTTGGTAGCAGTTTTTAAGGATTCCACGCTTTATTTGATATCACTAATAGCTGGTCACATGGCTACAAGAACATGTGAAATTCTCTTTTCATTGTGTGAATGATCATTTTGATGATGGTTATCTATCCAGTTTCTAAAGCCAACATGGCACACGCATATAGGCAAATAACACGACAATGGAATGTCTGGAATTTAATAGAATTGTTAGAAAAATGAGAAAGTCACTATATTTATAAATGGTATTATTATTATTAGTGGAAAATAGTACCTGACATGGTTGTGGTAGGTTGGACTGACATCAACGCCATGTTGCCATTAGTAATGTAATTGCATGAGAGGTGATGTCAGTCATGTTATGTGGCTGTATGTGTAGCTTAGTACATGTGTGTACAGGATGTACTGTAGTATGCCAGGGTATATACGATGCATTCATATTTGTGGACCACAGTCCCAGGGAGATTAATTTTGGGTTCCACAAAGATGATGTTGAGCAAAAGAACGCGAAATGCAAAGTGACTATGAAAACTGTCGTAACCACCCAAAACACATTATGTAAATGGTTGTTGGCGCTTTTTGGAGGTTTTTTCAGAGTGCTTTATAGGCGGAATAGGTGCGTTCCATTACGTGCATTATATTTCATTGAAAGTAATATGTGCCAGTTGGTCAATAAAACAACAAAAAGCAGTTAATTTGCATTTCCTGCAATTTTTTTTCCGATGGCAAAGATATATAGTGGTTGGGGATTTATCGTGCATTTATCATTATCAAGGTAAAACTGACCAATTTATTGTGATATTGATTTGAGGTCATATCACCCAGCCCTACCACATACGATTGAGGCCTGAGTCACATTTGAAAAACTCAGAATTATGCTGTTCACACTGACATGAAAAAAACAGATACAGGTCACATATGAGCAAAAAAATCTGAATTGACCTGCAGTGTGAACATAGTCTTGGACAGGAACAACACCAAATGAATACAGACCAGTAAGAGCCTGGACTTGTTTTTGTGTACAACAAATATACACATTAGCAATCATTAAGGTAATCAAATCTTACCTTTATGCATTCCACATACTATCAGCGTTTGGGAGCTAATATGAAGTGAAAGAAAAAGGGTAAAAATACAGTATAGTAGTCCATCTGTGTGAATTTCTCGTGGAGATGAATAAAGTATCTGTCTGTGCAGTGTGTGAGAACGGGAGATGTGTTCAAGGACCGTCAAACAAAGTGGGACAAATGGCCGCTCGCATTAAACATTCAAAAACTGGGGGACTTCTAACTGTTTATTATTTTTGAATAAAATAATGTCCCATCATGATATCCCTTTTACATAAAATTTGATGTAGTTATCATTGTAGTTATGTATCGAATCATTTACTACAAAGAGATTTACATCCCTTCTTACTATAGATTAACACTTTTTTCATCTGCGGTTAACTATGGACAAAATGCGATTAATCGTGATTAAATATTTTAATTGAATATGCATTTCCAATTGTTATCTGCATGTAAATCTATAATTGTAAAACTATAAAAACATGTTTTCTGTTCATTTTTGGCTTCTGCAACGGATGAATTGGATTTACATTATTTCTGATGGGAAAAATTCAGTTAGCATCCATTTTGGTGAGAGTCGGCCCTTCTGGTACGAAGTAAGGTTCCACTGTACTGGATCTAATTCTAAGCAATGTACTATCCATTGTATGTTACTGAAGTAATACTGTAGAATGACAAATTCATATCAAGACAAACAAGCTAAATTGACGGAAACATGGCTACTCAAAACTCAACATTGAAGCGCGATATTTTCATTGTAATAGTACAAAGGGGTCTTTTTATTTTTCATTGCTCTTTCAAGAAGAACGCTTGCACTTAAGAACTGTTTTGAGAACTTGTTGTGTGTTTCTATTAATAGTTCAACTGCTGGTTTCTGTCCAGCTCATGTCATGTGCCTGGGACGCGGGCTAATAGCTTTTCATTTTGACAGCTTTATGTTATGTGTATGCTTTACTGTCAAAGGTAGCTTTAAAGATGGTCTTATATCAGTTTGGTAAATTAAAGGGAGTAGCCTCATCACCTTTGCTGAAGTCATTACCAAAGAGAAGGTGTCATAGTATTTTTCACAAATTTCAAAAGCAACCGTTTGAGCGCCTCTTCTTTTAAAAGTGGAGCAAACAACTGAGTGAGATAGACTTTTTCTCACGTTTGGTGTTCATAAACAGGCTCTAGGGACACATATTACTGTTAAAACTAAAAAGTCAATTTTGCATGCAAGGGAGTGTTTAAAAAGTGTGACTTGGCATCATGTGACTCTTGTATGTCATGACAGGGCCACAGAGAAGATTCTAGGCCGAGCACGACAGCTGGTGGATGTTAAGAAGGAGGACGGCTTCTCTGCCCTGCATCTGGCGTCCCTCAATAATCACCATGACGTTGCCGAGATCCTCATTAAAGAAGTGAGCTACATTTTTGTATGTTTTTTGACATGAAGTTGTATGACATCCCCATCAGCAGTGGGCTATTTCAACAGTGACTTACCCCACCCCCCATTAGGTCCTGCGAGTCCAGTTCTGCTTGGATTTCCAATATTTAATTAGGCCCCTTTTTCCTACAGGGCCGCTGCGACATCAACATCCGCAACAACCGCAACCAGACGGCGCTGCAGCTGGCGGTGACGCAGGGCCACACCAACTTGGTCCAGCGGCTGGTGGCCGAGGGTGCTGACGTGAACATGGAGGACGAGGACGGCGATACCGCCATGCATGTGGCTCTGCTGCGGCCACAGCTGGCCAACGTAATGCTGAGCCCCGCTGTGGGAAACAGCAGTAGCAGCACAGAGGAGAGCGTCGAGGGATGTGCCTCCACGTCACTCTACTGCAGGGTAAGTCGTGGGAGAGTGGAGTAAAGGGGCCATGTTGCCGACCTCAGTAGTAGGAATAGCGTAATTAATACATTTTACATTGTGACATGCACACGCTAATATGCAATCTATTAGTTTCATCTTGCACTCAATCCAAGCCATGGAAGAAGACAAGAATACACCCAATAACAAAATGTCTCAAATCATGGTCGCTACTCTTTATAGACACCATGTCACAATTAGTTGTTATGTACCCAATGTGGTTGATTTGGTCTGTTAGTAATATATTCGAAACAATTCTTTTTTCAAACCACAGTTAGTTTTACATGCCTGACAGTTTCAACTGCTCACTTGCAGTCTTCCTCAGAGTTGTTTTTACTCTTACACACCCAGAATGTGGTCCTGAAAAATTCAGGCAGCAGATGACACTGTCACCCTGCCTCGACCGGTAGGAAGACAGTGCCAACATCTGTATAAATCCGCTGACATGACATTTCACAGCATCATCACGTGACCACAAAAGAATCTGACAAAAGAATTGTTTAGAACAATTCAAACAAATACTCACTGTATTTACAGCAGCTCAAAGATACTACTTTTCATACTCAGACATTGTGCCCAGCAGCTCTGCTGCTACCCAAAACAGCAGCGCCGCCCGAAACATGTAAAGGGTCTCTTGAATTAATGTGGTGTTCAGATATAAACATGTAAGTTCCCGACACAGTATTAGAGATGATCTTACATGATGTGGAGATGGCAATTTTTTGGTTATTGGTATTAGCTCTCTTTGCTCGATGTATGCATCCATTTTTCCTAGATTCCTGGGAACTATGCAATTTCTGCTCAGTCTGCCTTTGTCCAGCCTTCCTACGTTCTTTGTGGCCCATTGGTTGTGCATTGGATCCGGTGATCAATCCATGGTGTTGTCCGCCTTTCACCCAAATTTACTTATCGTGACCCTGAACAGGATAAGCGGTATTGAAAAGGGGCAGACTAACTAAATGAGTGTTAATTACAGATCTAAAGGACGATAAATGAAGTCCGGTGGTAGTACTACAGATTATTGGTCTTTTAAAAAAGGTGAAAACAAGACTCGCGCTGGGCTGACAGGTTATTAAAGTACTGAATATAGTGAAGTGGTGATAGTAAACAAAAGCCAGGCATGGAATGTTGAGGTGTCACATGAGTAATAAATGACTTACCTAGATGAAAGCAGTCAGGGACGTGACATCAGTTTGAGGAGAAAAAGGGTTTGTCTAACTGCGTAAACACGGCAAGATAAGAGGAGTTAGTTGTTAACAAAGGTGCTAAAACCTTTCATATCTAACCTACAGTATGCTACAAGTGATGACTTGTGTACATGATCACATTGTAGTTTTAATGTGGACAGAATAGTACAACTATAACGTGTAGCTATTTTTTGACTAAAAGATGGAGCTTTGAAGATTGTCTGTGCAGCATTTAAAAAGAAAAATCACATTGTATCTCCCCGGGGGACGTCTTGATTCCAGAAACCACACTAGATGAATTCATGTGCTATTTTCTATCCTCAGAGTCACAGTGTTACTCACTGTGGAGCTCTGTGTGATGTGACAATTTGACATTTTAAACGCAAAGCTGTTCTTCTCTGTGAAATCATTTTGTTCACGCAAGGAGTGGTACTGCCATTCATTATTCATTATTCATTAAAAATAATCTACCGTACCTTTACAAAGCAATAATGTGTTTTTTATAATCATGTTTTTTATACAGTGTATATGTGTTTTATATTTTTATAATATTCCTACTATGCAAGTATGGAAAGTATGGAATTTGATTTGATACATTTCCAAGTCTGGAAAAGTACGGAAAATAGAAACTCAAGTGTGGAAAAATATTCATGTTTCCAAGACTGTTAACACTGTTCTGTTTTATTAAAGATGAAATTATTAATAACTTAAAAAAAAAAAAAGAAAGAAATTGATGGATGTGTTTTTCTAAGCAGCTTGCTAGGGCAGCTAAGACCCTTTAACAGATTAATAAATAGTTGCATCCAGATGGGAACGAATCACTGAGTGAAAACTATGTAATACACAAGGCACACATACGTGTGGCGCTGTGAACAAACACGCGGCGGAACCACATGACACATTGGCGGGGGCGCCAGACTGTATATTTGATAGGCGCACAGTAGTTTAAGCTTATAATTCTAACAGTCCACCTGGAATTATTTGTTTTATTTATTTATTTTATCTGTAAAAGTGTCATACAATCTACTATATGCGCTTGTGTCCCTTTTTTCAGAAGCACTTTAAACATCAGACCACATCAAATAACAAAATCGAATTTTACTTTTTTTTTTTACTGAATAAGAAACCCGGAATGTACATGAATAAAGGATGTGTGATACACAATATGAACTATGAACAATAAAACATTGACTATTAAAGAGTATGTGAACGTCCATCCGTTTTTACTTCCCAGACAGTGCAGTGGGTAGGTTAAGTTTTGTGTCACATATTTGTTGACTTGTGTTTGTTTGGTACCATCGGTGAGGAAGTTGTCTGGATCGCTGCATGTGAAAAGCTACTTAAACCATCAAAAGGTTGTCTGAGATTGACTGACTCTGATGACTTGCAAGTCATGTTGCCAGCTTTTATGTTAAAAGTTTAAGTTAAATACTTTGGAAGCAACTAGCGGGCCAGATTCAAATGCTTGGCGGGCCGGATGTGGCCCCCGGGCCGTAGTCTCCACTGTGGTCCGGGCTGAGCTTAGCGGGTTGCACGGCTACAGAGCGGCAATTGTGATCGACAGATTAGCGACCCCTGCCCTGGGTGGACCAAATCGACATGAAAAACACAAACAGTTAGTGGTTTGGTCCAGAACATATGAGAGGCAAACATGTCCATCTCTGTTTTCCAAAGTCAAGCTGATGTGTTTGAATATTTTATTTTGCCTAAAACACAAAGATAATAGGTCTGCTTTCATGGATGACTGAGGAAATAAAATAATATTCACATTTGAGGGGCTGAAATCAGAGCAGATTTCCTTTAAATAAAAAAAAAAAACTATTAATCCAAGACCAAATAGTTGTCTATTAATTGGTAATGGATCATTTCATCAGTTAATTGTTGCAGCTCTAATGACACACATCGATTAAATGGGTCTGGAAAAAGCCTGTTATAAATTCGAATAATTTGGCATTTGTGGCACCCGCTGTAAATTGCTACGAAGACATGCTACCACTACATGGACTTCATACAGTATAGCCTTAATCTTGTATGGTGATTAGAGGAATCGTCAATAAGCCCAGACCCTTCATAGACATTTTAGTCAAAGACTGACATGGTTTTCAAACAAGCAAATTTTTTTAGACATGACCGTTTGTATTTATTTGTCTAAGCTAACTCCTACCCCTGAACCGCTGTACACAAAAGCGTGAACGTGTCAAAACAAGCACCCCTATTGTGTTGCCTGTACTATTATTTTCTAACAAATACACCACATGGTGGTGCTGTTATTAAACTCCATAACGTGGATTGACTTGAAATTTCTCATACAGCTCTATACGCTCTGCAAAACACCCACTGTAATTTTATAGTGTTTCGCCGAATCAGCATCAAATTTGGTACACACCTGTTTAGGACAGACAAGCATGTGTGTAAAAAATTTGAGCAAGACTGGTTGAAAAACATGGCCAACATAAAAGGCAAAATGAGTGGGACTTAACTAAATGACCATAAGTCATTGAATTTTTGACTAATAATTGTAAAACTTTGAGGAAATATTTATTACATGTATAGTAGCATGTTTTCTGAAGTATTTTGAGCACAGGCCATTTATAGTCATGTGGGGGGAAAAAATCACCCCATGTTGACAGTCTCCCAAGGCTGTGTACTCAGTTTTGAAAAAATTAAAACTGAAATTGAGATATTTTTAGGCTTGTATGTTTTGTAGAAATGGACTATACTTCCATGTCAGTGAGTGTAGATGTCATTATAACAATAAAGAACGTTCTTTCCAGCCCACAGGGCTGCAGCTCCACTCACCATCCTGAGCACCTTCCATAAACCAGACATGCACTTCTCTTAAATAAATATTACTTATTAGAGGGGTTCATCTGACTACTTCAACATGCACAAATGACACTGAAATGTGAGCATATATCAGTGCAAAGGATTTTCAGATTTTTTTTTTCGCTAAGTGTCTTTTTTTATTCCTTTCCCATGCTCTCACAGCTCAATGCTTCGGGTCTTCTCGGGAATACTGAGCTGAGCGTTGGAGCGGCCATTGCTTGTTTCCTAGCGCAAGAAGGGGCTGACATCAGCTATGCCAACCACAAAGGCAAGAGCCCCCTGGACCTGGTGGCAGACAGTGCCATGCTGCAGCTCATCAAGAGCTTCTCGGAGAAGCACAGGTGCTTCTTCTGGAAAGGACTCACAATCAGTGCTCTCACGTACAAGTTGTTGGCGTCATTATAGCTTTTTATCATCTCTCAGATTGCAGCGCCTGCAGGCTATAACGTGCGGCCAGGGACCGAGCACCGCTAACCTGCGGCGCGTTCACACGACCCCCAACACGATGACCAATCTGGTTTTTCCTACTCCACCGGGGCCCAGTGAATGCCTCATCTGTTCCGAACTGGCTCTGCTTGTTCTCTTCTACCCTTGCCAGCACAGTGTGGCATGTGAAGGTGAATGCACGGTTCTGTAGCCACACATAATTCCTATTTGGAAAAGCATGAGAACTAATTATACCATGCTCAAGCATGCTTTGGCCAAAATTTCAAATTTTTGGAAGAGGTGGACATTGTTACAATACACTTGCTAAAGCACAAGCACATGCATCGTCGCACATAATCAATGCGTCATTCCTCTCACTAGTTAATGATAACCTAGTGTTGCTTTCAAAACATTAGTTCATTCATCCATTCCATTCCTTGTTGCTTTAACAGAGTGTGCCCATCGAATGAAGAAATGCATTAAATGCCAAGTAACAATCACCAAGAAAATTCGACAAGGTAGGACAAAACCCCCCTTTCCTTATATTCTCTGTATCAAGATGTGTTGTGAAGTGTTTTCTACTCCTATACGTGCTGTAAACTTACTTAGGCTATTGTTTCAGAGCCTAGTGATCTGCAAAGTAAAGCAGTTTCTTTTGCAAGTCTATACAATTTTACAAACTTGTGTTGCCATCGAAACGTACAAATCCTACCTCCTTAACACTATGCCGGCGGCTCCGTCCTCCAGACCAGACCGAGGTGGACTGCAGCCCCGGCACGGAGAACTCGGAGCAGCACAACCTGCTGGAGCAGCTGCAGTCGCGCTACCGGCAGATGGAGGAGCGCATCACCTGCCCCATCTGCATCGACAACCACATCAAGCTGGTCTTCCAGTGCGGACACGCCTCCTGCATCGATTGCAGCGCCGCACTCAAGACCTGCCCCATTTGCCGGCAGACCATCCGCGAACGGATCCAGTTGTTTGTCTGAACACCCTGTGAGGGCAGGGTGGCATCCAAAGAGCAAGCAAGGGGACATGGGGAGGGCAATGAAATGATGAAATGACCTACTGATGATCCTGTTCATCCCCCTCAGCCTCCCATGAGCTTATTCTTTGACGCTGTCCACCCCTTTCAACTTGACAATCTGTTGCTGCTTTTACATGGATGTCTGTTACCCATCATCCTCTCTTCTGGCTGGCTGGGCCTCTTCTGTTTACACGGCTGCACAGAATGAGCCACCCGCCTCCCACAGCCTGTCGCGTGAATTTGGTCTGCTCTCATTTGGATATTGTAATAATCAGTATTAGTCTCTGCAGAGGGCGCTTTACGTATATAGTCCCCAACCACTTGCTGCTTGTATGCGAGGGGGAAGTACACACTATACTGTATATGCATGAGTATATGCATATTGTAAAGCTATAATGAGTCATTTGTCATGTTGTTGCTTTTATTTCTTTGTGTTACAGATTTTATTTATGTGTGAAAGGTGGTATTACTTTGTAATGTCTTTTTTCAGTTGCTTGGAGGGAAGGAAAAAAAGCATCTAATGAAAAACACCCCAAGCCTATTTTCCTCTTACTCAGGGTATGAAATCTTTTAAAAAGCACTTGTTTGTGAGGATATCCATAATAAAGGTTCAGCGTCACCGTCCCACACAGCTGCAGTGCGTCTTGGGGAAGGAAGATCCCTGAAAAATGTCATTCTCATTAGTGAATTCATGAATGTTTCTGTGTTTGCAGATAAGCTTCTGCAACAAGGAAAACCAAAAAAAAAATTGGGAAAAAAAAGCACCCGTCCACACTGTTTGTGTATTTACTGCATCTACTGTGTCTACCTAGCAACATGAGTGTTTGTGTTTTGTTATTCAACAAAAGCATTGTAATATAGAAGGGCATAAAGAGAGGTGGTTTGTGTGTTACATTTGTCTACCTTCCTGCTGGTGTCATTTCAGGAGAAAGACCCCCTTTTGTTCTCCTTTGGAGCTCTGGATTGTACTTCATATTTCTTCTGCTGTCTGTTTTCTTGAAGGGCTTCTGCATATGAGTAAAAAAAAAAAAGTCATCTTTATTTAATGTTTTGCTTTAATATGTGTTTTGTTTGGTTTGGCTTTGTTACACCTCACATTGTGGGAGATTTGGTTGTTTAAATGTGTACATTATGAATGTCGCGGTAGGGATGATGATGCTGTCTCACTCTGCCTTTTTTTTTTAAAGCGGAAGAAAAGTTGAGAGAGGGAGAGAAAACGCTGCAGGTGTTTACTTGGAACAAAGTACTTTTACATCAGTGCCAAATTGCATGAGGAACATGCATGGACGGTGCACACGTGGATTTATGTCATCGAGCTAAGATATTGAGATAAAAGAAAAAAAATGGGCTAAGTTGAAAATTAGGAGTATTATGTGCTCCACAATGAGTGATTGCAAACATTTACACTCTGTCAGACAGTGACAGTCCTGTATTGTTTGGATCAGGGGTTTTCGAAGTGTGGCACAGTGAGCCTTCCCTCAGAGAATATCATTTGTTTGGGAGCTGACCCTGTTTGTGGGGAAAAAAACACATTTTCACAGACTGTTCACTTTCTCACTATAGTAACTAAAAATCAGTTCATTTTGCCTTTGACATAACTGAAGTTAGCTTAGCGGCTTTGAACATTTTTATTTTCTTTAATTTTCTCACTGCCATTTTGAAAACCCCTGGTTTAGAGCTTTACGTACAATTATCCTTTTATCAATCAATCGAGGGAAGTTATTTTAAATGCCAATGGTCTGTTGATGGGTTTTGTAGGTGTGGGCAATCATGTGGAGAAGTGAAAAGAAATTGTGAACATATTATTTGTGTATATGTGTTTTGTTTATGAATTCTCCCGTTGAAGGAGGTAGCGGTGACGGCGATGTATAAAAGTACTATTCAAGCAGCAAACGTTATTCTGTGTTTGTACAGTTCAGCTGTTGGCCTTACTGTCTCTTCCTCCTCTGTTGTATGTTTGCTCACTTTTCTTCTGTACAAAAATATTTTGCAATAAATATGGAACACTTTTCTAAGGACACAGGATCAAGGAATTGATTTGTCAGTTTTGTGCTATGCAGTTTGGGGGTATTGTATGTGCAGATATACTGCTCAAAGAAATGAAGGGAACACAAAAATAACATCCTAAATGTGAATGAATGAAATATTTTTATTAAATACTTTGGTGTTTACATAGTTGAATGTGCTGACAACAAAATCACACAAAAATTATCAATTGAAACCACTTACTAATGATATTTATGTTATTACTGGGGGTGTCTATTCCATTTGCACAACAGCAGGTGAAATTGATTGTCAATCTGTGTTGCTTCCTAAGTGGACAGTTTGATTTGAAGTGTGATTGAGATTGTGATTGATTAAGGGTTCCCTTTATTTTTTGAATAGATTACGCGCGTTCATAGACCAAAGATGAATTGACAAATCTATGTTTTTTTTTCTTAGATGTTGTGAAACTGTAATTCCCAACCTCTCCACCAAATAGCGCAATTATGCTCGTAGGCTGCATTTACACTTGTGATTCAGTACTGGGGGCAAAAAAAGTGTGCAGTTTGCTTGTGTTCACGCTGGCAATTTTGTCATGGGACCAAACGCTGTGCAGAAAAGAACGTATTCATAAAGTAAGGACTTTACGAATATTCCACACCAAAATGCCATCTGCTGGGTTGAATGCAAAGGTTTATTTTTATATTCGGCTATATTTAGCAGAATAGATTTCACGAAAAGCTTGCGTGTGAACGCACCCTTAATAGTCCTATGATCCCCTCCGGTACTGGAGCGCATGAGAAAATGTCCAGTGGCATACATTGTGGTTCTTTCCAACCATGCATTATTTGTACTTAGGACTTAATGTCACCTTAAATGGCCACGTTTTTATTTTTTTTGTATAAAATTTGACTATACTTCATAAACATAACATTAGTCTAGAAATACCGAAGAAATATTCTAAGGAATGTGGTTATAAAGTACAAAATACCCAAAAATATATATAACTGAGTTAAGCCCACAAGTATTCATACATTGGCAATTTGAATTAGAAGTGATTTTTTTTAAGTTTAAATAAAATAAAAGTAAAGTTTTGTTGTCATGCAAATCATGTACGACCTTGTGCTAAAAGCAACAAAACCCTAATATTAGAATTGTATTGATTTTTCTTTCAGCAAGCTGCTTCCGCGTTTGCTTGCAGCTCGTTCAGGCAGGCTGTTGTCTGTGCAACATCTCTACTTTGCCAGCTGCCACCTCTTAGGCCTTAATTGTCTTAAGGCTCAGACGGATTTGACATATGACTCAGCATTTTTAGCAGTGACGTCTCCAGGGGGCCAGGACGTTTGGACCAATCACAAGGCTGCACCGTGGTGTCGTGCATATAGTACGTTGCATAATGCGTGGTGCAAACGGAAACACTATTTATTCCTGTTTTATTGTTATGTGCTTAGGCAAAATGATGAAAAATGAAGTATTTGTGCCACCAGTTTAAAATAGTAAAATCATATGCTACGTCACAACACATTTTTCAATAACTTAAGATACCTAACTAGTACTGTAAATTCTAATACTGGTTATTATTGTTTGTATCGGAGAAGGAAATTGTTCCATTAAAAGAACAATAATAAAACGTAATGCAACACAAGCAACATAAGAAGTACACACAATACTTTTTTCGTTTTTGCAAAAGTAGAGTTTACAGGTAAGTTGATCATAACATTATTTATTCACTCTGTGTCAATGATCATCTCATGTTATGAAAGCCTGCCATCTCGAGGTAAGGATAAATAGTTCATCTTTTGCAACGCTTATAAGACCGTCTTTCACTGATTTTTAAAATTGCTTTTATACATTTTCTTACTAGGGAACGTTCAGAAAAACAATATTTTACATCCGGGTATCGATGACTAGTTATTTCCTCAACCGGTTGCTAAAAAGAACAATGTCTTATATGTCCTACAGGGGACGCCCTTGCCTTGTCACTCGTGACTCTTCTGCCGTCAAACCCGGTGAACTTTTGTTTTGTATTAGCTTATTCGACACTTTTTGACAATTTCTTTCTGACATCAATTTGATCAAATAAAATGCATTTCCTGACTACAATCGATACCAAACGAAAACACCATATGGATTTTTTCATTTTTATTTTTTGGAAGACAGGCTGTAAATGATAAGTTGACGCAGCAGGGGAGGTGAGGCTAACAGTGAATGGAATTAATAAATCATTATGAAATCATTATGTAGAACCCAACATATATGTTTAATGTCATTCATAAAGTGTTTGGTTAGTCTTCAGACAAAAGAATGAAATATAGACTTAATAAGGAATTAATTTAAAGCTACTGGTTGCATTGTAAACACAAGGTGACAGCCAGCCACGAGTTATCTTACCACTGTCAGAATAACAAGAGTAATTGACATATTCTTACATTTCTAAGAAAGCACACAGCCCCCTAGAAAACAGACACAGTATAAGGATTTTGAAGATTAACAAGATAAGATATTAGTAAGTGCTACCAGTGGAATTTATTTCTAAAATCTTCTTCTTGTTGACATGCTAAAACAGCTGCTAGTTTTAGCTAATTCTTCCATCCTTGCTATCCAAAATATCTTTGAAAAGCTTGTTCATCTAATGTTTTGCCCAGTAAAAGTAATATAACCAGCTTCTTTTAGTTTATTAAATAGTTAGACTAATTTATTATCTTCATCTTTCTTATCATAGAGGACTACTACAAAGACTCATGTAAATGATCACTATTACACACAACAAACATCAGGCTGCGCTATGAATGATGTCGCTTCATGACATCATCAGATAATATCTAGTTAGTAGAGTAATGTTTTCCTATTTGTTTTGTGTGAACCTTCCACAGAAATCAAGTTTAGTGGTGACTCATTGTGTTTAATGCAGCAGCAGGTACCACCCAGCAAAAGAAGATGATGAAGCTTTGTGTACACTATCACTAAACACTTGTTTTTACAACAACAAGCTGTGCTGTGGCAGCACGGTGTGGCGTGTGGTTAGCACATCTACCTCGCAGCCAGGTGCTTCTGAGTTGGAATCTGGACCTTCCTCTGTGCACCGTAACTTAAGTGGGGACTCAAGATCATGACAGTGACTTGCGGTGAAGTTCATGACTGGTGAGGCACTGACTCCTTTGGGGTTTTAAAAAAAATGTTCATACAAGTTGCTCATTAAGTGGGTAACGAGAAAAATGACTAATTCACGTTGGTTAAAAATATTTTTTAAATTGTTTTCAGATACTTCTTAGTTCAATTTATTATATATTTTTTTTATCGACTGACAAACATTTGTGTTATTTTTTTATCCATGCAGTATATGAAGTACATGCACCCTCCTTCTACAGGAAAAGTTCTGACACTTTGTTGTAAAAGTCTGATCAACTCCTCATGAGGTTGGGTACATAATCCTCCATCCTGGCAGTCAAATATAATACAGCAATAATTCAATTTAAAAAACGCAGACTTTTCCTCACCGGAAGGCCGGTTTAGTGTCAGCCGTAGACCGAGAGAGACGCCGCATCCAGTGGGTTTGTCCACTGCTGCGATACGTCAACTTCGCCGCCATATTGTACGTGTCAAGGCTGCGCTGTAAATGAATACAAGTAAATGGATGGACTTTCATAAAGCGCCTTTCTACAAAGAAATCTAAGTTAATTCCTCTCGTTCATACATTCACACACGCACTAATATACTTGGGAAACAGTTAGGCACCAAAAACAATCAGAATCACATTATTTTTGGTGCCTAACTGTTTCCCAAGTTTACCGATCGGTCTGCAAGCATGATCATATGTTATTATATTTCCCATTGACTTTAATTGGTCACGGGTCTGTAAAGGGACATGACTGGGTCCAGATCCAGACCGAGGTCCGCCATTTGCTGATGGCTGGATATAGTGGATCTTTGACCAGCGTTTTTTGCAGTGAGAATTTAAAAATAGCAGAGTACTTCTGTCATATAGAGACGATCTTTGACCAGCATTTTTGCAGCACTTAAGACAAAACAGCGTGATCGTGTCATATAAATGATCTCTGACATGTGTTTTGCTGTAGAGGTCCTTAACGACAACTGTGCAACAAAGAACAAACTTTTCATGTTTTCTACTCACTTTTTGCAAATGAGACATGGCCTATTACGCAAATTCTACAATTATGTCAATGTGCAACCCACCACTGCCACAAATGGATCAAATAGATTGTAGCTCATTGCAGTGCTATCTATCTGTCGATCAATCTTTCTATCTATCTATCTATCTATCTATCTATCTATCTATCTATCTATCTATCTATCTATCTATCTATCTATCTATCTATCTATCTATCTATCTATCTATCCATCCATCCATCCATCCATCCATCCATCCATCCATCCACAGATGTAAATGTACAGTAACTATGGCTGGTAGGATGTTGTGGTTAGTGATAATGCTGCTTGGATAAACGTCTCATCATCTTGTTTTCCTCCCTGTTTTCTCCATCCTCCCAGGCAGCAGGTTGCTATGATGGGATTCCCACTGATGCAATATCAGCCAACCCTGACTCAACTCTCTGGGTGGGTACCGTATGCCAGCATGCTCTTCTTTCTTGTTGCTTGTCTGTGTGCTTTACAGCAGCATTGTTGTATTATCTTTGTTCACCAAACTGTCTTCAATAAGTGAGCCAGGGTCTTATTTTGACTCCCTGAAGGCAAATCCCACCCTTACTTAACTCTCCAAACCGCAAATTGCACCCAGCCCTTCTCCATCCTGCTCTCATTGTAGTCAGCCTGCTGTTGTTGCTCAGGATTTGTTAAGAAGGTGATCATTAGGGTTCCATAGGAGAATACAGCCCATATGCACAGGGGCTCTGTGAAGCAGATGGGTCAATTATATGAGATGCTAGTTAATTGGGCTAGCTTGATGACACACTAATGACATGTCCAAGGGCTGTTATTAACAATAATCTAGTAAAGTCTAATCAGTATTCTTTTGATTCTCACCATTTTTTCCCCAGAAATAATATACCCAACCACGGTACAATCTGATCTATAATAGAACAGAGTCTTGCAGACTATAGAGTAGAGTAGAGTAGTTCACTCATCTGATCATACCAAAATAACGCATGAAAATAAATGAAGGCAGATCCCAGAGATGGCAACCCTCCCAAATTCAGGACATTCATTACGTGTATACGTATATGGACATTTTGGTTGCCTTCAACATAAGCTATGTGAGACAAGCTTATTTTTGACTGTGAAGGTAACAAAATCACCTAGACATTCGTTTTACATGTCTTTTACATGTTGACACTTAAACTATTTAATTTGCTTACATTTTGTCATTTACATTTTTGCTCACCTCCTGTGTGAAAAGAAAGGAAGGTGTCGAAAAAAATAAATCATATTTTGATGACCAAAAATCAGGACACTCTGCCCAAGTGCTCCAAGCCTACTCAAAGATGCCTGATAATTTCAATACATTTAAAGTATGCCTCCTATGTATGGCTAGATAAATTGTTGTATTACAAAATACTATCTATAACCAAAGACACTAATTCAGATAGGCTTCTCAGAGGTTGTGCAACATGCTTTATTATGCCTAAAGTAATATCTCTTTAACAAGTTTCAATGGTGGGCTGCACGGTGGTCTAGTGGTTAGCATGTTGGCCACAAAGTCACAGTCAGGAGATCGGGAAGACCTGTTTTTGAATCTCCGTTGGGCATTTCTGTGTGGAGTTTGCATGTTCTCCCTGTGCATGCGGGTACTCCGGTTTCCTCCCACATTCCAAAAACATGCATGCTAGGTTAATTGGCGACTCTAAATTGCCCATAGGTATAAATGTGAGTGTGAATGGTTGTTTGTCTATATGTGCTCTGCGATTGGCTGGCGACCAGTCCAGGGTGTACCCCGCCTGTCGCCCGAAGTCAGCTTGGATAGGCTCCAGCATGCCCCTACGACCCTAATGAGGAGAAGTGGTATAGAAAATGGATGGATGGATGGAAGTTTCAGTGGTGGTGCAAAATTACTTTAAAATCTCTGGGATTAAATAATAATAGAAATAATGTCTTGTCTGCAGTAGAAAAATCGTCCTGAAAGAAAATAAAAGCTCTCTTTTCAAGTCTCACTGGACAAATGAATAACTAAAAAATACAAAACGATTTCAAGTATATTAGCAAATCCAGCTTTAACAAATGTAGCTCACACAAACTTGTCAATGTAATGATGTAATTAATAAAGATATTACTTCTATATATCTATATACTATTTCTTTTTATCCTCATTTTTGTTTTTTTGGGGATTACGTCATACAACCCTAATTCCGGTCAATGTAATGGCCCAATGTAAAACAAACATTTTAATCACTTTCCAAAAAAAAAAAAAAAAAAACAACCACAGGAAAACGGGACCTTTGGTCATCCTAAATCCCTAAATAAGCAAGTAAGATAAAAAAAAAAATGATGCCATACAGATCTGGAAGGAAGAATAAAAATATTAAAAATAAGGATAAAAATAAAACTTTGTGAAATTTAACAAAAGTAATACAAATTGGAATAAATAGAAAATATATAAGTTAGAATAAGTGAAGACATTAGAATAAAGAAAAGTAAAGCAAAGACATTGAGAATGAATGTAAAAATACTGGAGTAAACACTTTGACTGAATTGAACAATTCATGAGTAAACCTGCGAGGCTACTTCAGTTATGTTTAAAGGCCAAATGAATTTGTAGTTCCTACAGTGCGAGAGTAACCAGTCGCTGGAGTGAACAGAAACACCACAAATATGCTCCAGAAAATTGTTTTTCCAGGGCGTAAGGGAGGACCCAATCGTATTTAAGTTCTCTGAGAGGACACACACCTCTGTTTTAATGTGTCTTGTTCCGTTTGATCTCAGCATTCATGTCACCACGAATGAGGATGTCAAAGTTCCATGATTCTATTTTGTTGTCCAATTTTTAGGAACATATTTGACCCTTTTAAAAATGGCTGTGCAAGAACCAAAACAGCAGCAATTACTGTAGTAGCCAAGCATGGTTTTTAGTTGCAACTCACACTAGAACACCACTATTCATGTAGAAGCTGCTGATGCTTTCACTTATCAACAAAAACTCCTACATGCTGTGTTGTATCACAATCTTGTCACATAATCCAAGAATGTATGGGAATTCTTTGTGATTAATCACGGTTAATCACAGCATGTCATTAACCCATTTAATACCAAAGACGTATTATATGTTTTTATATACCTGAACGGCCAATCCCAAAGACGTATTTATATGCCTTTTATGTTTTTTTGCACGAGAGGCAAAAAGAGGTGATGATGCAACTGCACACTAATAGCAGCAGTTTTAAGCCATAAAAACGGCCACAAAGTGGCAGAAGTGTATTTGATAAGAGCTCGGCATGGATCATTTGCCTGTAAAACCACACTCGACAGCAAGAAGGAAGTAGAAGAGCATGGAGGAGTGTAGCGTGCAGAAGGTCACGCATTGTGCGCCATGCGAAATGATATTTTCCTGAAACATACCTATGTTCCAGCTGATTACTTAAGAACGGAAAAAGGTAGAAACAAACTTTTTTTTCTGATGAACGATGAGAGTCTAATCTTTGTTTTGGTAGGTTCCATGTTTATATAGCAATAGAACACAATATTCTGTGTGCCTTGAAAAATCTGTCAAAATCATTAAAAATGGCCATTGAAAAGCGACTGGGATTGAATGAGTTACAAATGTCAACACATGGCTTTAGAGGAAATGTGTTTGTGTGATGGGACAATTACATGTTTTCTTGGCTACATCTTCAGATCAGGACGGTTTTGCATCTTGTTTGACTTGAACCAGAAAGCTGAGGACAAGGCCAGTGACACAAGAGAACATCTTTGTCTCCTGCAGCTGCTACCATATGATATTTGCATAGGAAAATACAAGTGCAGTCTTTACGAGAAAGGAGTTTGATCTTCAACAGACAATTCCCCCCCCCTCTCTCTAAAACACATCTTTTACCCGTCTTTCATCAAATATTCCTGAGACTTCAGAATTCCACTCCAAATAGAGGTCGTAAAACAAGATTCAGAAAGACTTTCTGTGTTTGAAGCATGTGGACACAAAGTCCCCGTCGCAGGGGTACTTTCATTTGCCTCTCATGCAAATAGCAACTGAAGATGTGTTGCAGTGATGACTCAGATAGGACAAAACGTGTGACCTCGGGCTAAGGTGAAAGATTTAACTGTCAGACTAAAAAGGGCTGTAATTGTCTCTGCAATAGCATTGCTAGCAATAGTCGTTCTATCATCAAGTCTCAGGGTGCACTTTGAAATATTGTGATGTATGTAATTAATTTCATACAATTTGCGCACACACACGTATGCACGCACACACAGCTGTATTTGAAGTGTGTGTATGTTGCCGTGGTCTCTGCCTGTGGTCACATGAATGGACCGAGGCCTCGTGCAGTCGACAGCTGTCTCTTTTGAAGACAAAAAGCCTTCAAACCAGTGACCTCCTCCTTTCATGCGTTCATCCGATACAGCGCTTCCTTGCCTCACTATCAGTCCATTCAGCTCGCGGCCCGAGGCTGCTGCAAGTAGTTGTCGTAGTTTTTTTAAATACCTTGCAGCCTTCAAACTGTGAATGCTTTGGGTGCCTCGAGTGAGAGACAAAATGTTTAACAGAGAATACATGAAGTTTGTGTCAGACAGCATCAAGTTTCTGAGCAGCTGATGGTGACGGCGGAAAACAGAATTTGTTGAAGACAGAAAACTCACTGCTGATAATTACCTTTTGGGTGTTCAATGTAATGGCCATGACCAATTTAGCACAGTGTTGACCTCCACCAAAGCTGAACTGTTAACTGGCTACACCCTGGTTCATGGAAGATGACTGATGGATGATGACGGGCTGTACCATTATGATTCTGGTGGTTGACAGTTCCATCCGTCCATTTTTTATGCCACTTGTTGCCTGAGCCTACACCCTGGACTGGTCGCCAGCCAATCGCAGGGCACATATAGACATACAGTATATACTGTACACATATACAGTAGCTCACATTCATACCTATGGACAATTTTAGAGTCGCCAATTAACCTAGTCTTTTTTCTCCGGAGTACCCGGAGAAAATCCATGCATGGGCAGAACATGCAAATTCCACACAGAGATGCCCGAGTGGAGATTCAAACCCAGGTCTTCCCGATCTCCTGACTGTGACTGTGTGATTCAACATGATGAATGAATCAAACAGTGAAAATAAAGTCCTTTATCCTTACATTTATCTAGATCTTACCAAATTGAATGAGTCCTTTCTGTTGTGTATTTTTTGTGCAATCCTGTTAACTGTCTTACAATTTAAAACAACAAAGATAGTGGTGGTATGGTACAGTATATACAAAGTGCTGTACCAAGAATTCTGCCTTTACATTGACAAGTAATGCTCATAATCACATAATGGCAAAGCTATGTGGTTGTTGTAGTATTTTTTATTGTTGTGTTATATTGGGGAGGATATTGAAAGACATTTGTAATATTTTGATATTTGTATTATTTAGTGACACATGAGCGCCACATGACTTGATACTGACGGGGAAACATCTTGCCATATTTGTGGCCGAATGCTTGACGGGGAAACGTCTTGGCGGGGAAACGACCATATACCCATATATTGTATCATAAAGAGTTCGAAGATGCCTGATAGGACACAATGTGGCCATCTACTACTATGCATTTGTAGTTGTATAGGTAGAATTTTAATGGAGTTCTTGTATTGGATTTTATTATATTATGCAGTTGTTCCCATTGAAGTGGCAAGGTACTCTATGTCAGGTTTAGATTTAAATGAGATCCATCCATCCATATATCCATCCAGATCCATATCCATCCTAGAGTGCTTATTTGGCTCTAAAGTGTCAAGATATTATATCAATGGACGCCTACAAAGGTGTAGAAGCCAAGCTTGTATTTTGGCTCAGGCTACAAAGTTAAGCACTTAAACACATCCTCTCCTCACTACACCTCCTGTACACCCAATGACCTCTGTTGAGAAAAAAAGCCCATACTGTAGATGAAAGCTATAAATAGTAAAGTAATAGTAAGAATGGGGAGTGTTGGTTGTGTGATAACCCAGGCGGTCCGCCTCTCAGTGTCCAACTGCCTCCCATTCACTGAGGGTAATTAGAAAGATCCAAGACCTGCTCGTCTTTGTGTGAGTGTGTGTGTGTTGAGTGTGTGTTTAACTTGTGTATAAGGAGGCTGAGGCCCAACTGTACCAGGCAAAGGTTTCCACCAGTCTTCTTGCATAACTCTGTGAGTGATAACACTGGTGCATTCCTCTCAACACACATCACAGCTGCCAACATCGTTGCCTTGTTTTTTTATTCACCCCTCTAGCTTACATTTAAATACAGTCTGTCTCACTGCTCTCTGCATGCGCCGCAGGGACAACATTGATATTATGCATGTTCAGAGAAGAGTTAAGAGGATACCTTTCTATGTTCTGAGGAGAGATTTGGGTGATTTCATCAAGAGGTAGGTCAGCTGGGTTTAAAGCTGAGTTGGTCATGTCTATGGAAACAAGCATGGTGGTTTAGCTTGTAGCAATGCTACAGGTTCATTTTGGTACTACTCAGCCTACGTATTATCCTTAAATCGATGGCACAAGTTGCACTTGGCTTAGCAGGAAAAAGGAGAACATGTGAGTTCATTTGCTGAGCTTGAGCTGTTTTAACTGCAGCCTTCCTGCATGGCTAACTTACAGGATGTTGATTCAGAGCCACTTTAACAGCACTTCCTCAATGATCAAAGATTAGGGTCGGTAAACACGCCACCATTTGCAATGCACTGCCCATAAACCATCATTGTCGGTCCTGGCTGGTGTGTACATTCGCACTCCCATGTAGTGTTACCTGCTCCATCAACGCTTCCTTGTGCATCAGCCGAGTAACAGCTGGTCTCCATGGCTCCTGCTGTCCCATAGGCCCAGGTGTGGTTGTGTTGCATCTCGATGCATTTACTTGATTGGCTGGACAGGGTGAGCTTATGAGACAGCCGTCTGGAGACTGCAATGTTGACAGATCCAGAAGGGTGTGTTTGGTTGTAAAAGTGTGGGGCCGACCTCAGAGAAGTTCCTTGTGTGTTAATGTGTAGCTTTCTCACAAGAGGCGCCTTTGTAAAGCAGAGAGGTACAGAAAATGTTTCGGGTTGTGGACTTTGATTTCTTCCTGATTCATGCAAAAGAATAAAACTGCTGATCATTGACTAGTATACTGACCCGTATGATTCTCTCTGGAACAGAGGTTTTTCAAAGTGAGCCTACTCTCAGAGAATGTAATACAGTTGGAGCCTCCACTACCCCCCTCCCCAAAAATATTCTGGAACATATTTTGCAGTTTTGTGCTCACTCCAGCATCTGTTTACTTTCTCACCATAGAAACTAAAAGTCTATTTATTTGATATTTGTTGATAATGTTAGCTTAGCAGGTTTGAAAAAGATGCTTTCATCCATGAATTTCCTTCCGCTTATCCGGGTCCGAGTCACAGAGGCAGCAGTTTCAGCCCAGACTTCGCAGTCTCGGGCCTCCTTTTCCAGTTCCAGGGAGACACCGAGGTATTCCCTGGCCATTTGTGAGACAAATGCCTCCAGTGTGTCCTACATCTCCCCCAGGCCTCCTTCCGGCAGGGCATGCCCCGAACTCCTCACCAGAAAGGTGTCCAAGAGGCATCTGGACCAGGTGGAAATGGGCTTCCACTGTTCCCCTGTGTCTAAAAGTCTACTGTAGGGCAGCTAGCTCATCAATGCTTCATTAAGAATACAATTACTACATTAACTCTTGTTGGATGTGATTTTTCTTCAATAAAACCCTATAGAATATTCCCTTAGAGACCCTGACAGGATTAAAGCTACAGAAAATGGATTTATCGATCACTTGATGGAGAGATTTTTGCAGCTAAACCATTACACCATACAGTCCAGTAAGGATGAGTGTTATTTAGGGTTATTATTTCCTTGAGAAACGAGCAGGGGCGTGTTAAACATCTCTCTATCTCCATGCCCACTTCGCAGCTTAGCTCAGACGTATATTTTCACTCTGATCATCATCATGGCTGCAGAAGGTGGATTTATGTTGGCTATAAATTTCACTTAACTGCAGTGTTCTTATATGGAGCACGAGTGAATTATTGCCATGAGATAGTAAAGGGAAGTAATGCTTGTCTGATAGTTTTATATGCTGGAGAAAGACGTGTTTGTGATTTGTACAGTAAACACAAATATCTTACTTGTTGCCTGGAGTCTGTAGAGTAAATCTAGAAAGACTGTGAGTGCTGGCATCGGCTACAGCATCTCCACATTGATGATGTAGTGGATGCAAAGATGTACCACCTAGAATAGTGGTATTGGTGTTTTGAATAATGCATTTGGTACGATGGGCTTTTTGTTGCAGAGCATGTCATTAATGGAGGTTACTATCGGGAAAGTTTGTAATGTTCTCCAACTTCTGCTGAGTGGTTCTTTGAAATTAATATGGCAAAGTGTTTGTACTTGACAGCAAATCCGCATGAGACAGTTCAAGAAAGTACATGTTTTCGAGTGTATAATCAGTGAGTGTTAATGTCAATTTCTTGTACTGCTAATTCTAAAAGCTACATATCTTAGCTCTCGGCACTGTTTCAAGCTATGAACAGGTGATGCTCCACCTTGGTAACTGGTCCCAGTGGTACACTTCCTCGCTGTGTCTTCACCTGAAATCCACAGGGAGCATTCAACCACAAACACATCCTGTATCATTAGTGGGACCTGCTGTTACCCTGCAGCCAGACCCCATGATACACACTATGTGAGAGAGATCGCCCTGTACCCAACACAAAATGAAAATACTGTACAATGGATGATTTAGCAAATTTGCAGATTTTTGGTCCAAAAAATAATAGATCATCTTTTTTGGTCATAATATTGGCCTTTTTTTCCCCAGTAAACACATCTCATTCCCTTAAGTTGGTAATAATTTATAAATACCTTTAAATGCAGGTCAAATGTACAGCATGCAATTTTGACATGTTTCTATCTTTATGCTTCACTGATAATGTTTTTTCGTCAAGCGTTGAGATTTTGCACTTTGTTCAGCGGTCTTTCAGTCAATGTTCCCCTTGGGTTTTCAAGCATCTGAGCATACACAAAAATTATCTGAGCATTCCTTGGACCTCTGTGAGTGGCATCAGACGTGCACACTGTAGTATCGCACCTGTCCAAAACCTGAGAAACGTGACAACTTCCATTCTGTCATATTTTGTATATGACTGCTTTTAAATAGACAGCAAGGAGCTAGCATTCCACAATGTAGCTTTCTTTCTTCAATACCTCAGACACAACAAGCCATGGTCTCATACAGTTAACCATCTGAATCTTGTACAAAACTCCTAGTTATCATTTCATTTTCCATTTCTTTTCTTGGTTGCCATTTAGATTGTTAATTAGGTATACTTTTGTTTCCTTATTTGGCTTACACTTTCTGTTTTAAAGCAACCAGTTGTGGCATTATTTCATCCTGGAAATGTACTTGAAATTTATGCAATACTTGTTTTTATATTTTTACTTTTGTCTCAATAAAAAAATATTAAAAGTAACCCTCAACCGACTTTCTGGTCCCTCCAGCAACACAAACTCGGTGTAACACTTCCTGTATCCGGTACGTCCGTCCAGTCAATAAAATAAAAGCACGGCAGTAGAACCTGCACAGCTCCGCCACACATTCAGTCCACAATTTCAGTCCACAATGTTTTATAAAACCGCCTTTTTTCATTAGAAAATGAAAAAAATCTCACCTAGTTTTGCCTCTTCTTCTTCTGTTTGCACATACTCCGACAGCCAGTCCATCTTAATAGAAACGCTTGTTTTACTTTGGCTTGGTGAGTGGATGTTGCACTAGCATTAGCTATACGCTAACCTGCAGAACAGAAGCATGTCTACGTAACTAACTGTTAATGAACTGATTGTCTGTGGCAGTAAATACATATAAACAGGATCTTATCATTTGCAGGACATTGTTCATCATTGTGTTACATGTTGTTACTGCTTGTTGTTCCAGTTGCATTACTGAATGGTACAGAATAATTTGTTATGTGTTTATTTCATTTACAGTTCAGGTTGGATTGCATTTTGTGCACTGCATGGATTTGTTGTGCGCTGAGAATGCGAGAGCAGTGCGCAAATGCGCACGCGCGCAGCTTCGAGGGAACATTGAATTCACCATAGACCCAAAAGCGAAACTATAACAACCCAGCCTCAAAAATTGCAGCGAGGCGAACACAAGTTAATCGGTACTGGAATTAAAACAGGCAAGCAGTTTGGTTTATGTTGACGAGGCTTGTAGAAACATCTTCTCTGACAGCTAGCGGGATGACCAGCAGCCTGCAGGGTGTAAAAAGAAGCTCGTCGAGTCTAGTGCAGTGTGAAAAGATGTTAACTACTGTCAAAAGCAAAAACTAAAAAACAAAACACACTTTGCCTTCCTGGTGAAATATATAAACGGACGCAGGCAAGTGCTGGCATTGTTCTTCAGAGATCGGGAACAGGGCTACAAGCTGGAACTATTAATGCTGCACTTCAGGCAATAAGGAACTTTCACTTACTGAAAATAAAATGTGGTAAACTATAATATATTCTCTTTTTTTGTAATTATTGGTATTTTTATTTGAGAATTGTATTTATTCGAGGATTACCTGCCAGCAGTTTGTGTTTTTTCATGTTTGATTTGAAAAAGCATTGAAGCTGTAAACACAAAAGCTAAGCAGTTTTATGCTTTGCATTTTGATTTTTTACTTATCGAAAATGAACCCAACTGTGACCATAAAACCGAGGTACATACCGAACTATGATTATCTCGTGACAAAGTGACGTACAGTGAGGTTCATGGCTGGTAAGGCACTGACTGAAGAGGATAACAAGAAAAAGAGAATAATTCACTTTGGTTAAAAATGGTCTCATGATTGTTTTCAAATATTTCTTAGCCCCATTTATTATTATTTTTTATTAACTGAAGAACATTTGTGTTCTTACCTTTTATTTCTATATGAACTACATGCACCCTATCTTTCTCCAGGAAAAGCTCTGATACTTAGCTGTAAAAGTCTGATCACGTTCTGGTGAGCTTGGTATATATTCCTCTGCCTTGGAAGTCAAATTCATTCATTCATTCAGAAGAACATAAAAATATATTGCATTTGATTTGTTGCTCTGTAGCTGTCAAAAAACCCAGCTGGCTTTTCATCTTTATGGAAGAATGGCAGTGACAAGCACCTTCCGGCTCACACACGCCCCCACCCCTCAGGATTTTTGTATGTATTTAATTGTCCGATTAGCAATAATGATGATGTCACATTATAAAGGCTGTAAAAAGTCATGGTGTATATATATCAATGTTTCTGCAATCTTATATTAGTGGTGACATGCTGACAAAGAGAGACCGGCAGGCGTCATGATTCAACTCGGTGCACTAAGCCGAGTAGAGACGCTCATGGCAGCCTCAATTAGGTTTCTGCCATGTATTTAATTGGGAAATGTGCAAATTCAGCGATATTTACTCAAAAGAATGTTAAAAAGGATTGGGATTATACAGAAAATGCAATTACAATACAGTTCAGTGGACAAACATGAACATTTATTTTATGTCATAACATTACACTCCTCAAATAGAAATGTTTTTAACTTGCTATTTTTTTGGACACGGACATGGTATTTACAATTTTATGACTGGATGAATCAACTATTACTACTGCACCCCCTGTGCAAGTCATTGTTACGTGTAGGTTGCTTGTGCTTCAGTAAACACATTACGCTGTGAGCTATTTACATGCGACCAAAGGGAAGTCCTTTGGAGGAGCCAGCCTTGCAGGCAGGTGTGTTTGGAGATGGTACACCATCAGAGCGCTTAACAATGCCTGCAAACTGAACACACACACAGAAACCATTTAAAAGCCTTACAATACTAAATGTGCCCGAGAGGCAGGCAAACTTGTCATGCTGTTTATATTTTGGCACAATGAATGATGACCTTTGGACAGCATTTACACATATTTCCCTAACAAACTGCAGCAGTCTCGCCTGTGAATGAGTGAAACTTGAGCCGGGCGGGCAGCTCTTCGGGAGTCTGGGTTGCTGACGGTTTGTCTGAGTGACTGTAAGAAGTCATGCGTTATCTTTGTTGCTGTTTAAATACATCATGTTGAATTTAGCCATGTAGAACAATTAAAATAGGTATTTATGCAGCAACAATTAGTTTGGTACGCTTTGCTGGTCTTAGGTACACATTTTGTTGCATTTGGCCAGTTTTAGTTTCCTTGTTCAGTCAGTCGGCGTCTCTTACGCCATTGCCGTGACGCTGGAGCATAACAGAGCCTTCAGTCTCTGCGTGTAGAGTGACGTGCACCTCCACAAAAATCCTTAAGCTGCAGTGGCACTGACCTTTAAGGCTGTGATTGGTTGGTTTAGAGTACTATATTTATTGTCTGTACACGACTCATTCAGAGGACATACAGCCCACATCCACAAACACCTCCTCCGATGTCAAATCTTCTGATTTTTGTCACGCATCAATTAGTTCCAGCTGCAGTGGCAGAAGCTCCCCTTCTCTCCTTAATTACGAGCATTCGCTCACGTTGGGAAGCCAACAAGCTAAGGCTATGTCCACACGAACGTGGATATTTGCAAGAACTCACATTTTCACCACTCCTGTGTTGAAAAAAATGTCCACCTACACGAGTTTTAAGAAAATCCAGATGTCCACCTAAAAACACATTCACTGGCTGAAAATGTGAAAAAGCAACCGCAGCTGACGTGGACGCCTCTGTTCATCAATACAGTGAGGTAATAGATGTACAATGACATGTACATGTACATCATCTTTAACATCAGGAACCGTTATGAATGAGGCCCGTGAGCCTTAGAAGGCGCAGTATATACAGTACAACTACAGTAATAGGCATTAGTACATAACAATACAATACCCATACATATTGGATATTTACATTTACATGTAAATATCATATTTTTTATCGTAGGACATACAGTATGCCAAGTTATAGTGGTAAGTCCAGGCTGCCGAGCCAGGCTCCGGCATCATCTGTTGTGTCATTGATTGCCTTGAGGCCACCGTGACAGTATCTGAGGGGGCAGTCTTGGACAACATGCAGCAGTCTGGTCTGATCTGTGATCCCAGGACACTCCAGACATCACAACATCTTGATTATGCATGTATATGTGGTCTAAAAAAACAGAAAGACAAAGAAAAACAACAAGTGAATATTATTATCACGTATTTTGTAACTCTTATGTGGAAGTACAATTTGCTGCATTTAAGTGTGCACGGAAATCCCAGAAAATTCACTCAAAATGTGAATTCAACTTCAATGACATGGTGTCTTAGAACGCAACTCTTCATTGCTCCTAACAACACAGTTCAAGTCTGACTCAAATATTCTGCTATTAAAGAAAGCAGTGTTAGGTTGCTAGTTTAAAAAATGCATAGGAAAATGATAAGGTAATACGATAATATGATAAGGTAATATAAGGTAACATAGTGTGACATTGTGATTAATCATGATTAATTAATTTGAAAACCGTGATTAATGTGATTAAAATTTATAATCACTTAACAGCCCTAGAAGTAAATTAGTTACTGCCGTTAACGCGCTATTTTTGACAGCCCTAAAAATAATAAAAGACTGTTGTTGGCAATCAAGTCGGGTGTGTTTTACTAGTGACATCTAGTGGCCAGTGTAGACTATCGTTCATCAACATCTTTTATTGCCTTAAACTGTATTTGTATTTTAGTTAATTTAGAGCATTATTACGCTTGAAAATACTCAATTTAGGCCAGGAATATTTGCACTTGCTTAAATATGCTTTTTTTTCTTGACCAATAACGTAGCCGTAGTCACAAAACAGCAATCATTTATTCATTAATTAATTTTTGAAAACCCACGATAGAGTGAGGTAGCGATGTTCGACCCACGATGGAGCGAGGGACAACTGTATATAATCCTGTCCTGTCATTCCCATCATTCTGTTCATAAAATACAGCAATACTTGGCATATTTCAGACATAGTTACAAATGGTGATTAATCATGATTAATAATTTGAAAACGGTTATAAATTAATCAAGTCCATATGTTTGATGAATATCTCTTATAGTTTTGCGTCAGTGTTCGAGCAGTTTGTTTTATGGCATACGGGCAATCACCTGCTTCCACCTTCATAGTGCTGCTGCAACCTGGACCACATTAAATCATGAATGATGAATTTGAATTTGAATTTGTTTGACAAGCCTATTTTTAATACAGTATGGATAGTACCTTGCCACAAAACCATCTTTTGGAGACAAACAGGTGTGCTGTTGAATAAGATGCAGCAATAATTGGTATGCTTCACTCCGTTCTGTTCTATGGCAACTACCCCACTAGAGATAATAGCACAGGACTGCATCTCACACACACATACAGTCACACACACACGCACACACAGCACAGAGTGTGTAAATCCTTAGGGGTCAATTAGACGATGCTGGTGGCAGAAGGCAAGTCGGGGCAGGGCCGAGGCTGCTAGACCGCTTTGTTACCTCCGCTCCCTTGGTGATTCTCTGGAATCAGACATGATGCTCAGTGCTCAGAAGTCACTTTCAGATATTGTTATTCATAAAATGTCCAACCTGTGATATATTTCATACGGTCTTCTGTAGACAAGTGTTGCTCTCCTGCTTGTGGAGTAGACAGCTGACTGATTGTCTGGAGACTAGCGTGTTCATCAGTGTAATGAAGGTCTTTTAAACATCACACCTGTGCACAGTCCTCCATTTCCACTAAGACAATGTAAATCTCTGTAATTATCCTGCAGTCCTCTGAGGGAGACAGGTGGATAAAACAACAGAAAGGCTTCAGTGGGCAGATCCTGCATATTGAACAATAAGGCCTCTCCTTTGGGAAAGCCCACATGAAGGTTTCTACTACTCGCCAATGGCCGCTCAGAGGTCATCAGAGATTGATATACATAGTTTAGGACAGATGAATGTATTCACACGAAAAGCAGTGTTGTTCAAGATCATTTTCATGGATTGCCCTGTACAGTGTACAAGGATCAGCACACATCCAACCTCCTCCAATCAAATACTTTAATTCCTTTTCAACTTTGTAGTGCCACACTTAGAATAAATAGTTCTAAAAACAAAAAACACATAAACCACAAAGTACTGATGAAAAATAATATAAAAGATCACAAGTCATCAAGTCATCAAGTCATCATACATAATCATACATGGCCTCATGATCAGGCCTCAGGAGCATTAAGTCCAGTTAGAGCTTTTGAATGAAAGGGAGTGTCCTGGGTGAAATGGATCCCTCAAAATGATAACAATAGAGGAGAGTGGGGCTGAAACAGTGATATTTCAAACTATTTCAGAAAATATTTACTGTGGGCAGCGAATTTGATGCACAATCAAAAGTTCTTAACTAAGGATGTTGGATATCTGTTGGCTGATATTGGCATAAAAATTAGATATCAGTTCATATCGGTATATATATATATATATATATATATATATATGTATTTTTTTGCTATTAATAATATTGGCCGGCAAGTGATGATGTGCTCTACACAGCAACAAGCTTGCTAGGTCAGCATGTCTGCGGTGTGTAATTATTTCCAAGTTTTGTCTTTGGATTGTAAATATGTAATTTGCAATGAAAGTGCTGATTATGCGAAGGCGGCTTCCTATAAAGGTGTAGCAACGTAAGTTATGGCTAGCGTTTAGAGTTCTGTGTGTGTTGGCGCGTGTTGAGGAGGACGGTTGGTTGTTGCTGGAACAGCTAGTTTTGTTGCTGAGGTTGTTTTGGTGCGGTTATAGCCAACAGTAACCAGTGATTGACCACTTCCTCGTTATTCTTACTCATTATTCAACTGTTATTCTTACAGTTGATGAATTCACTGATTGTGTTCATCCAGAGTTTCATACTTTGCACTTTGCTTTGTTCTTCTATGGGTGTTTGTGCGACATAGAAATGGGCAGCTTTCTGAATTGTAGGCTGCCAGCATTATTTAATTGGGTTCTTATTTATGAATTTATTCAAACTAACTAACTAACGCTTATTTGTTGATAGTAGGAGAACATGTTATTTCAGTTGAATATTGGTCATGATTTTTAATCACTATTTTGATAAGACAAAATGTTGAAATTTTAAATGTGGCACTTTTTCTCTAACTTGTATTGCATACAGTATTGCAGTATTTGACTTATTATGTAGAAACTGTTTACCTGTGAAACGCATCCAGTGGCATCACGGTAAAAGAAGCATAATATATTTGTTTCACAAGCTTTGACCTGCCATTAGTCTGAGGGAAGAGCTGCTGCTAATACCGGTATTGGTTGATATCGCTATCGGTAATGAAGTGCCGGACAATATTGGTGTATCGGGGATTGGGTAAAAAGCCAATATTGAGCATTATTGGCTATTCTTAACCCGACTACACAACAAATGGTGCTACCTTGTTTATTTTGCTATAATGAAACATGGCAAAAGGCAAATTGACACCGATTGAGAAATGTTTGCCCCTACAACGAGGACTATGGTCAAAGTGCGGGCGTATTTTCAGGAAATATTGAGACAATATTCATCATTTTGGTCACAGTAATCGCTGAATTAGTCTCTCAATACTGAAGATAATTAATGGATAGTGAAGATAGGTCCAACCTTTTTCCAGTCATCTGATTTTACTAATAAATACAAAGCATTTTTTAAGTTGCTCTACATTATGTATAAGATAAGGTTTGATACACAAATACTGTCAGGAAGTCACACCCGTTTGATATTATGCAGGGATGGAACCCATAAAATGATACAAAAAAATCATTTAAAATTTCGAACTTAACTTTCACTAAGGTCACAGATGAATCCGAGCAGAGGGACACGGTCTCTGTGTTTGTGTTACATTTGGGTTTGTTGCTTCTGACCTGCTGACGGACTGTGCTTGCATCCTGCCTTGCATGACCGGCTGGTCAGATAGCCATCAGTATCCAAATAAGTTGAGGTCAGTCTCCTGTGCGTCACCCCCCCCCCCCAGTCCTCATTTGCAATGCAAATGAAAAACCCCAAACAAAGCAAACCTTTTGGAGCAAAGCAAATGACTAAACCACTCTCCTTAAAGAGAGCAACTTGGTTGAAGAAAAAAGGTTATTGGTTACATATAATTCTGTAGAAAACTTTTTAAAAACTACATTTCCAGTTGATTTGATGTTTATTAATCAGCCTTGTTGAATACAACACACAAGACTCTTCATTGTTCATTTGTTTGGGGAATGATGTAGCTCATAAAAAGTTAGCAGGCAGCATGAATCAGCTTCATTTGATGTCCATATGATTGATTAATATGTCCTGTAGTTTTGCGTCACTATTCGAGCTGTTTGTTTTACGGGCAATCACCTGCTTCCACCTTCATAGTCCTGCTGCAACCTGGACCACACCCCTTGATGAAACAGGATATGGTTCTGGTATTGTGCTCATTGTTGAGAGAATAATCCTGGTAATTACACCTCAAGACCGAAAGTGGCTACCTTGCCCAGCATCCAACCAAGCCTCGGTCAGTTTTGGATGAGGTCCCTGTTTGCCCCTGGGGGCCCAAGAGCCCCCCTGCCCCCGACCTTTTGTTGGTGCTCCCCCACCTCTGGGTGCTCAAAGTGACCTCAAAGCGCGTGTATCTCTTTCTCACGTTTTACTCACCTGCACTTTGTTCACCTGTTGTTCCCACTGGGGTTATTGTTGGGACAAAAAAAGGTGTGTGGACACAAAGGGAGGCAGAGGCAGGGCATGAGAGCAACGGGCAGGTATTTCAGGTTGTGGCGGACTTATACAGCTGAGCTTATACATGTGAAACCTCATAGAAAATATGGCCCTTAGGATGCCTGTCAGTTGGGATGTCCGTTTTTTGTGTGTGTTTGGAACAGAGCAGGTTGTTCCCACAGAAGCCTGAGCTGACATCATAAAAAAAAACACAACAAGGTACCTGGGGGCCAACAGGGGCGGAGGGCGGGGCGGTACTAGGTTAGCGAACCGGTGAGGTGAGAGTCGGAGGGCGCCAGTGGGGGAAGGTCTCGTCTCAGCTGCCATTGGCTGAAGACATTGCAAGGGACACACCTGTAAGCGCCTGGGGCCAAAGAGATTGGCTGCAACCTGAAAATTATACCTGTGGGGGGGAAAGAGGAGGAGGGGGAGTCAGACTACATGTAAACCAAGCCCTTTACAAATTCTGCCTCTGTCTTCTTGAGGAGCTTAACAGTTTAACACCGCTGAAGAGAACCCTCGGAAAGAAAGGTCTGCTGCTTTCGGCGACGGGAAGATACCTGATACGCTTTTCTTCCGGGTTTGGCTCTTCCTCTCAGGTCTACCGGAAAAGGATTGGCATCTTCCTCCTCCTTCCTCCTCCAGCATGAGCAGGAAAGAAAAGGACTAGCCAACGAGGCGTCAAGAGCCCCAACAATGATGCCTCTTGTATTGGGTTTCCAGCTCGGTGACCACACCTGGAAAAGGCTGGGTAAATTCACCAACGTCATATCTTCTTTGTCCTCTCTTGAGACGGTGAGCTGCAGTCAGAACCTGTTGCTCGGTGACGCTGCTGTTCAAACTTTATGGACATTCGTCAGTTGGCTAAGATCAGGCGACGTGTGGGAGAAACGGTCGCACAATTGTATGCCGATGTAGGACGCGCGCGGTAGTTTCGACGGAAAGCAAAAATAACGTGTATCAAATTCCAGTTCCATTTGAGCAGAAAGAAAGACGAGGAAACAATAGAAGCCAACGATCATTCCTAAACTGGATAGACCAGTTGGGGCAGGTAAAGGCAAACTGCCAGACTTGTCAAAGGACATGAAGACAGAAGCTGACTACTTCTCTTAGAGCTTAACGCTCAACACAAGGAGACATCAAGCCAAATGACGGTATGAAACGGTTTTATGACGGTTTTACTGATGACATAATAACAAAGGACAATCAGCCTAGCATGCGAGGGGATCCAATATTATTATATAACTCATTATGCAACTTTTTCTCTGCAAGCTGTCGAACTGTGACGCTAGTTATCTTTTCAGGTCATCTTGTTGCTTGTAAAAAAATCTAGGATGTAGCAATGGCTATTTCATACATTTTGTGTAAAAAAAAAAAGAAAGGAAGTGGCTGTGTGCCGGACTTAAAATGTCTGCTCATCCCTTTTCTTTGCCTCGAAGATTTGAGTGTGTGTTGGGACAAACTGTAAGGTTAGACTTTATAGAGCGGGGAATTTCCACTCCCAGATAGGTTATACATTATTTAGTGTGCTCCTAAGTTATATTTATTCAGATGAGTACTGAGGAAGTGTCGGGGAAGGAAACTGGAGAAAATGGAGGGAAAATGTCGACCACGTACAGTGCACTGTACGGCAGAGGCTGCACAGTGAGGTGGAGGATTGTGATTGGTGGATAGGGAGAGCGACATTTCTTCATTTCTTTCATACACCTGAAAAGCTGCAAGTCACATGAGCTGGACAACACGGCAGGAAGCAAAGAGAAGAACTTTAAAAATTAAGGTTAAGGGTTTTTTAGGTTAGCTTAGACTTGTTTGTTGTAGTTGTAGCTCTTAACGCAATTTTAGGCTTTTTAAAGATGCAGTTTTCAGCGGCTGGGCGCCAAACAAATACATGATGCTACATGCTATGCTAATCTCTAATCTCTTTTATGTTAAATCCATAGGATTGCATTTTAATAATTATAATTAAATTATTTAATTATAAATAATAATATATGGAAATAATAAATAAATTATAAATAATCATATTAATATTAAATAATATAATACAAATAATTTTAGCATCTTTTGAAAAAATTAAAAACAAACAGTAAATGAATAGCATATATAATCGTAGATAAATATGTACATATTTTATCCAGAGTAAAGTGAATATATGAATATAACAAAGGGGGAGGAGTAACCAGTGCCTACATGACACATATAAATCTTATATTTTGCATTCAGGGTTTTTAAATACGGCAATGCTTGGTTGTGTGGAGGCCCAGTAAGGTGGTGCCCGGATAAAGTCCACACTTAAGTAAAGTTTTGGGTTTCCCTCCCTTTGTTTTCTCCACAAAGCCAGCAACTATTGATTAAGGGCCAGGCCAGTTTACCTATCAGGTTGTTCACTTCACAGTGGAGTCACATTCCAGTACAGGGGGCAGAGTTACCTGATCACGCCTCACTTCCAGCAGGTTAAAAGCGTGGGCAGCCACGAGTGGTTAAGACTCCCCCCCCAGCGGAGCTCTGTCTTATACAATCGGACAAACTTTTTTTGAATAAGCAAGAAGAGGAAGTATCTGGGCAAATTGAGGACAAAACGAAGGGAAGTAAATGGATGAGGGCGGACTCTTTAATTTGAAAGGCGCTCCACTTCCACAGGTACTATAAGCTTTACCAGCTCAAATTTGCTGCTCTAAACTTTTGTTTCCACCCTTTCTTTTCTCTGTCTCCCTCTTTTCGTCCTCAGAGGGCCTGCTGCACTGGTTTATAATGCTGATGATTAACTAAATAAAGTCTGGGAGAGCAGGTCCGCTTGGCTTTCTCATTTCATGGGGCCTGACTGACCGCGAGGAAGACGGGAGTGTTCTCAGGCAGCAGGCTGGAAATTCAAGATCTTTCCTCTCTTTCTTTTTCAGCCCCCCACCCGGCTTCCAATCATTGCCACTTTCTTTGGTTTGATTGCATTCTTTCCTTGGGGTGCCTTTCATGACGGTAAGATTACAGGTGCATTCTCCATTTTCCTTCCCCACTATCTTTCCCTGACCTCCCACCCCCTCTCACCCCTGTGCTCTACCTTTGCCTCAGGAATCCATCTTTCTCTTATCAATAATATCATGTACCACACTTTTTCTGTACTTAAGGAAATGCAACTAGTAAGTAGTTGTCACAAAGCTAATCTTAGTGGAAATCCCCATTGATTAGTCATGAAAATCCAATTTTAGCACTGTATTCTTTTTTTTCCGCTGAGAGAGTAACGCCTTCTTCCAAATTCAGTACAAGGGTGAGCATTTGGCACTGTGCACCTGTGAAGGACCCACGTCATTCAGTAAAAGAGCGCCATTTCAGTGACCTTCTGCACACACGGTGCTGGCTCAGGTCGAGCCGAGCAACATTCCATCAGCCTTTCATCACTCCACAAACACAAAGACGACAGCCTCAGAGGTCCACTAACGGAAAAACACCCCAACAAATGTAGTTCATCATTAAATGTCAAATGACTTTAACCCAAAGTTGGCATATTTAAAAAAATCCAATGCACCTGAGCGGGTGATTGAGCAACAACAATGACCAGCTTCTCGGTGGCTGACGTACTTCTAACTATTTTGCGTCTGAAATTAGTAACTGCCATGTATTGTGTGAAAAGGCAGCCCTTCCTCCCATAGTTGCCGTGCCATAGCTTTAGACTAGTCAAAACAGGTTTGGGCAATCATTAACAACTTTTGTGGCCCAGTGTTCTGTGACAGCCAGTTGATGCTAAAAAAAACCCTCAACCACAACATAACGTGTAGAGGTGGATTTACCGGCCCTTAAATGTGTGCGCGTTTCCTTGAAAAATGATTCCCGTTTTGGTGTTTGAATTAGCAGAAATGTGTGCCGAACAGTTTATGGGGTGCAGTTTTTATTTAATGGAAAGATTAAGGCTGCCATCCAGGCAACCATTATTGGCTTTAGGAGTGTACGTTGGGTGATCATCTCCATCTTACGAGGCAGCATTGGACTACACCTCTTTTTCTAATACTGCCTGGTAATGATGATGATAGTCATCTGTCGACGACAAGCAGACAAAATGTGTTTGCAGCAAGAAATAGCGTTAGGATCCATGTTAGTGGTTTGCAGCATCATTCGCAGTAGTGTTATAACAGCCAACACCGGAGAGATGGCTCTCAGGATCCATCTTACCTGACAGTGCTGGATTCTACTACTGTTGTTCTAACACTGTCTGGTAACGATGTTTTCTGGGTGACCTACAACCTGCAGTAGTTGGCACAAATACACAAATGCAAAAAAAATGCATAGTGACTACAGGTTTCTCTAGTAAGGTTGGCGCTATCTGTAAATTTAACAACAAACCTGAATGTGCTTGTAGACTTCTTTTGTGTATACAAAAGCTTTACGTCGGCACGTTTACACGACAACAACCGAGTACAAAATGTTTTCTTTGCCTTTTTGAGAAGTTGTCAAAACCTCCTTATGCTGACATGCAGCACCAACTGAAAACGCTATAATGAATGTATTGTAGATGAGTAAACACTTGGCTCGTGCACGTCAACAGCAAAACATTCTTTTAAATTCGCCTTCATTGGCGTATATTGTTTTTCAATATAAAGCATGTATCGCCACAATTTTTGGTGTTTTTCTTTTCATCCCGAACACGAGGAACACACATTTTTGTTATTTTATGGGATAAAAATGAAGAAGAGTTAAATGTTTTTTATTGGACAGAATGTATGAGTTATGTGAATGCACAGCTATATAAACGTATATTGACACTGTCCAAAAACAAGAACAAGAAAACACTTTGTTTTAGCATACAAATGAAGACAAAAGTCACAAAATTTGGACTTACATGGTTTTTATAGGACATAATTTATGTGATACGTCAATGAAGACACTGGCAAAAAAAACAAACGAAACATAAAAATCAAACATGTTCCCACTGACCTGCAAAAACAACTAAAAACTATAATGTGCCTGCCAGGCCAGTAGTTGGCGACGGCACTTTGTAATAAAACATGTCACTGTCGAAAAACACCAAAACATGAATGGCCTTATTTTTCCTTATCATCCAAAATATAAAGAAACATTTTTTGTAGTTTTGGGGGAATAACAATTTAAAAAACACCAAATTTGGAGTGACATGATGTGAAACAAGACATTGGCAAAATAAAAACACAAAAAACTGTAGTGTGCATGCCAGACCAGTAGTTGGCGATGTCACTTTGTAATGAACTGGCAACACGTCGTCGCTGTCCAGAAACAAAACATGTATCTGCGCATTTATTATTTGATATAAAACATAAACATATTTTGGTAGTTTTTGTGGATAGTAATACAAAGAACCTCACAAAATATAACTCACATGTTTTTTATTGGACATATGATTCAAAAAGAAATACGTAGTGTGCATGCCAGGCCAATAGATGGGGTGGGGGGTAGGATTAAATAGGCTTTACTCCTTTTGGACATGTGGAACTGTGAAATGGTTCATGAGATGTATTCCATTGGAACCTTCATGCATGTTCAAATAAAATTAAACCAAAACAAACCAAAACAAAACAAACCAAACCAATAGTTGGCAGTGTCAGTCTGTAAATAAACACCACATACATGGGCACTGTCTAATAAAAACCGTGCCAGCCTCCCAGCCTTGTTTCTTCAGTTTCTTGTTCATTTTAATGCCTGGTACAACTAAAGGTGCCTTTGTTTGGACAAACATAACAATGACAACAAAAATAGCTCATAAGAGTTACATTTTTTGTACAATGCAATACCTATTCATGTAAGAACTTAAGTGATTTTGGTTATTATCAAGAAAACAATGGAAGTTGCTAGATATCAGCTCTTATATAAACTCGTATATAACTCTTAACTCCAGGCATTAAAATGGATCAATACACCGAAGAACAAGGGTGGTCTAACCATTTTTTCCATGACTGTATCTCCAGTTTATAATAATAATGATTTTTTTTTTTATTGTGCATTGAAGGTAATATTTACCAGACCAGACTTGGATGAAATTAATTCCACTATCGGCCATATCTGTTTTTGCTGAATTACTCTTCATCCTGTAGGTTGCTGTTTTTTGGGAACGGTAAAGAGTGGAGGAACATGGTTTTCATTGGACGTATGTGAGTGTGTGTGAATGAATAGCCAGGCAGTAAAACGCTACGGCATCACTGTGTGCCGCCATTACTATAACGTACTTGTGCGTGCCCGGGCTGAATGAACACTTAACACTTGAAGACTTTAAAGCAGTTTTCGGTTATAAGGAGTGTTGTATAAACGGCCCTGGTACTGTTCTTGACGCCACCCACGTAAAAGAATAGCAGTACGTTGATTGTTCCATCGGTCATGCAAGGCCCTTTTTTTGTTTCCTCCCTTGAACAGCGCCGGTCTTTGTGTCGTGTGGCAGTGATATGGTGCAACTACAGTAGCCTCACCTGCGTGGTACATTCTGAAACTGACATATGAGCTCTCCTGAGAGGGAGATCCATAGAGGCCTCTTGCTAAGTCACCCTCTGGGTTATTTTAGCTTAACTCAGCTTAGGTGTAAAATATAGAAATACTGTACCCATAAGCATGTGAACATGTGCTTATCTCCAGTTGGAAAGCAACACATAGAATAGACGTGAAGCGAGCAGTATGCTTGTGTTTGTGGAAGGAGGGAGAATTACCCCTCATACTAAACACTGAGCCGCACCTTTATTTACCCATGCAGCTCTATTAGCCAAGCCGAAAAAAAACATGAAATGACTTTTTGCCTTGAGTTCCTGCCTTTCTTTATGTGATGAACAAAGACTGGAGGTTGAGGCGGTTTATTTGATTAGCGTGTGTTAGCACCATCCTATTACTTCTCATTATTCCAACTTGTTTCTTCTGCACGTCCTCTCCTTCCTCTCTGCACAGGTGAAAGGTCAGAGGTCCTACTTCCAGCCTGTTGATAGGCGTCTTACCAGACATGGTTAGATGTAATTAATGGAGTCTAATACTGTCTGGTAATGCCGTCCATTAAATGGCATTGCCTTCCGCTGTCTTACTTCCGCTCTGTCGCTCTCGTGCATCCACTGAGTGCACATTAGCATACCTGTAGTGGTGGCTCAGGAACTATGATCCTTGCGCTGGAAGAAGTGATACATTTTAAAGGGGTGTTCTTCCATGTGACTTGAGTCAAAGTTTAACTCCACTCGACTGGAAATGTTTTATGCAGGTATGTTAACATGAGGATGTATTCTGACTTTTCTCGTGCACAATGCACAATGTAACATGAAAGAAAAGATCCAGTAAATAAAATGGGATTCACTTTAAATGTCTCTTTTGTTTTTTTTCTTTTTGCCGCACTAAAATCACAGTCTGTTCCGATCTTTGATCCTTTTTTGCAGCAATGCTAACCTCAGCGAGAGCGGAATGCCGAGCCCCAGTCAAGGTGTGGGTCAGGTTACCGCTGAACAGAGCTTCTTTTTAAAACCGTGCAGTCCCACCCCCACCACAGCAGCGAAGCCCTCATTGTTGTGTCCCACTGTGGCGCACAAGGTGTGTTCTCACTGCCGGTAACCACCTGACTGCTTTTTGCACGCTGAAATCCAAACATTCTAGTGACAGAATAAAACAGCACACCAGAAGAGGAAGCATTGAACACACACACACACACACACACACACACACACGCTGCAGCCAACAGCGTTGCTGCTGGCTTGATTAGGCTTCAGTTAACTGGATACACGCTTTCATTTATCAGTTGCAACACAAACGTGCTATAACATTTTCACCGTTTTAGCTAGCAGGCCTCAGGCACTGATCTTCTGACATGTCATCATCCATTTATAAATCATTAGGCAACAGTGAATGAATGAGGAGAAACTGTTTTTTTCTATTACCATTCACTGACTTTATAAGGAAATGAATAGTTTAAGATGAAAAAAAAGGCTGGATCAGACAGCAATTAAACTCAACCATTTTCCTACTTGTCTTTTATTATCTCTGTCAAGGAGGTTATTTTATTTATACACACACACACACACACTCACACTAGAATAGTAAAACACCTTATAACTACAATAAATATAAAATAATAATGAAGTAAAATTAAAAAATGAAATAAAAATAATACATAATAAAATAAATTAAAAATGTACAATGTTAACTTTTACAACTGTAAAAAACATAGAATATAAATGAATTAAAATAACAATGAAATAAAAATACGTTAAAACATTTACAATTAAAAAGGAAAATAAGAGAAAACCATATATTACTTTTTCATTTAAAAGGGTCAAAAGTTAAACAAAAATAAATGAGTTTTACAAAAAAAGTATTACAGGACTTTTACATTTAAAAGAATTTGAAAAAATGCTTTAAAATATACTACACTTTGCAGTCAAAAATGTAATGTAAAAAGACAACCAAAAATATTATTTAAAAATGTAAAAAAATATTGACAATTCACACATTGATGTTATCCTAAATTTTGGGGGGGATTTTTAAAAAATACCTACATTTTTAAAGATTTTGAGATTTTTTTTTCTTTAAAGAATTATTTCTGTCATGTTATCCAATTTGGAAAAAAAAATGTATTATACTGTATGTATGTGAGGTCAGAAGCTGAAATGTCAAACCACATTTCCACATTCATTTCGTCATTTGCAGCAATTTACTGTAACTTCTGGACGATTGAGCACACCGGAATATAAGCCTCACCCACTAAATTTAAGGAGAAAAAACATTTGTACATATATAGGCCGCACCTGTATATAAGCTGCAGGTGTCCACGTTGTAACATGGGATATTTAGTACACAAAATGATGTTACACAAAGATTTTTAAAAACTTTTAATGAAATAAATGTTTTTTTCCAAACAGTGCCAAATAGTGCGTGTAATATAGCTAGTTTGACAGTAGCCTACCAGAAAAGTCATTCATCATCTTCCTCCTCCTGCCTTTTCTTCGTGTTGGAATTGAACAGCCTCATAATTCCTTCATCTTACATGTTGTTAGTCTCTCTCTCAGTTTCACTTTCGTCTCGAGGCAAATTAGCCCTCCTCATCTCCTCTTCATCACGCAGTAGCCCAGTCTTTCAAAACCCGTTGGTGAAAGTGGATTTTTTTGACACTGCTACACACTGTCAAAATCCACTCTCTGAAATGAGCAAAAGTTGCTTTAGCTTTTAGCTAGCAATCTTTTAGCTCTTAGCCTTTAGCTTGAAAGCTCCATCATATGCATTTATTTCTTTGTGTGTTTTCCATGATGAGGGTGTGTGCATGAAGTGCAAAATTGCTGTTCTGAATTGTACGAGATATCACAAGATTAGACCATAAAATCTCTCACGGTTTATAGACCAGAAATTTATACACAAAATTATGAAAAAATTAGGGTTTATACACGAATTTACGGTTGAACGACATCCCATTTAACATGTTTAAAAGGTATAACTCTCTCAAATCCTTTTTATTTCCAAACATGCTTTTATATTTAAAAACCTTGAATGTGTGACGTCACACGGCTGGATGACATTCCAGACTGGAGGACCCTGCAGAGGATTCCTGAGCTGGTCTGTGCATGCTTGCTTGGAGCAGTCAGACCAGATTCCTGCTGTGGATTACTGGATGAGGATGGAGAGGGAGAGTACACAAGTAAACCTCTTGTTGCATGTACATCACGTATACACGTACTGTATTGTGGATATGCTATACCACATCTTGTCATTTGTTGCACTCAGGAAATATTTTTAATAAGAAGTCAAGACCAATGCGATAACCAGTTAATGACCTCTCAACTTTGTAAAAGCAGCATCACAGTTTTGATGACTTCAGATCAACTCGACAATGTCATCTTAGACTTGCAACCCGACTTGGACTTAGACATCACTGACTCGGGACCTGACTCGGACTTTAGCCCGTTGACTCGAAAATACTTTTTATTTTCAGTGAGTGTGTTGAGTAAAATGCGTCCCCATTCAAAGTATTCTACTCACGTGACCGTTATTATGTCGTTTCCAGCAAGACAACACATTTCCCCACAGAATCTGCCTCATTGAATGCATCGCATTTATTAACGTCCAATCAGGTTTAAGAACAAGAGTTTGGATTATATTTCTATGAGCACCGAGTGACCAGGATGTGTCAACATTCTACCCAGGATCATTTCATATATAGTATTTTGAAATTATAGCATAGCACATATCATAAAAATACAACACATGTAATAATGTGCAGCTTCATATTGTTAAAGGTCATGATTTTTGACATGAATAGATTAGACTAGAATAGATTACAATAGAATACATCGTAAATATCATTGTTTAATAGGATGTAGTGTAAAACATGTACTGGTGTATTAAATGACAAAATACATGAATATTGGGCTATTTTCATCAAGTCTGATCCTTGTACGTCTCACTAAACATTACAGTAACATTACTGACGACACCTAGTGACCAGTGTGGAATACTACAGTTCATCAACATCATTGAATGCGAGTGTACTGTATATGCCTTATATTTGTATAACATTTTTATGCCTATGCTTGAAAATGCTTATTTTAGGCGAATTATACGCACCATTTGCATAAATATGCAAATGGTTTGACTAATAATAGGCTGCATTCAACCACTACAGCATGATTATGAATTAATAGAAGTTTGAAAAACTGTGATAATGAAAATGGCATTTTATTTGGTAAACACTAAACATTGCTTACGACTCGAAAGGACTTCAACATTACAAGCCTATGACTTCGGACTTGACTTGAACTGTCTTGTCTCGGCTTGAGACTTGGACTTGACTTGGACCTGCACGCATTCACTTCAGACTTGAATCGAGACTTGGAATTAAAGACTAGAGACTTATTTGAGACTTGCAAAACACCGACTTTCTCCCACCCACCTAAAAGCCAGATTTATATCATAATTTAGTCAATTCAATATAATTTGTGTTGCATTTTTGCACAAAATGTAATAAGCCATGACAAAAGAGCTTAGGGGGGCTGGAGATGTGTACAATATGGAAGTAATTACATTTAATCAAGTCAATACAGGACATACACCACAACTGCAACATAACATAAAAATTAAAACAATGATGGCATATAATTATTGAAACACATGGCTTCAATTTGAATAATACCACAAAATGATAGTATATTATTAAACAAAAATGAGTCGTAAAAAACATAATAAACAATATACTACAGGACTTTTGTGCTTAAAATGATAACAATACAAAGGAATATAAATAATATTCATTAAAAATACTTAAAAATTGTATACAAATGAATTTTGAACTTAAAAAAGTAAAAATAGATAATAATAATAATAATAATAGTTTTTTTTAATCCAAATGTATTACAGGATTTAAATAATGTGAATATTAGTAGTAAAACAAAACGTACCACATGACTTTTTCAGGTAAAAAGCAAAAGAAATGGTAGTAAAAATGTGCTACAGAACTTTTACAATCGAAACAGTCAAAAGGAAAAAAAATATATAAATAATCATAGAAAAAAATAATATTTAACTTGAAGGGGTAAAGAGTTAAAAAAAATAAAATAGAAATAAAAAGTTATTTTAAAAAAGATTATAGTAAAAGACGTTTTCATTTAGTATGCGTGTCTAAATTACACATTTATTTTCTTAGATTTGAAATGCAAAGAAAAACATCAATGTGGATCTCTGCATACTTGTGATTCAACATTCACCTTCCCCGCAAATTTGCGAATTTTAACTTTTTTTAATATATATATATTTTTTTTAAATCAGAAAATAGGTTGCTTTTTCCAGAGAAACCACATCTCATTCACCCTAAAGCCAGTAATAATTTATAAATGCATGATAGTAAAGCATCAAATGTACAACATAGTAATACGGCATACGGTACAGTATACAGCACATGTACGTAGTAAGAACGTGACATCAGTGCTGGATGTGTGTTGCTCCAGCAGCACTAGCCTCCACAGCCAACTTTCTTGCAACATTTTTAGCAAAGTGAGCAGAATATACTGTATGATGGTAAGTCATTACTGAAATTACAACAGGCAAGTTGACATGGCTCGGAGGAACATCCTCTCTCCAACAGTTAGCCGGGACTCATTAACCCCAAAGAACAGCAGGGATCTACTCTTTTGAGCGGTTTAAAATGATTAAAATGATATCATAATATAATCATCAGTACTTTCCTGTTCTTATGGGATAAATCACAGGGTTGTACTACCTTACAATGAGATCCATTAAGTTTCCAAATGTGTTTCCCTGCCCTTTAACACTCGGTCTACCAGAATTCTGCAACTACCAGAATGACCATAGCAGTCATTTTGACTCTTTGTATATAATTGGGATTATCATTAAAAAGATCTCAAAATAACTTGGTGGAATAGGTAAAAAACACATCAGGACACTAATTGAAAACTATAGTGATTGAGCGTTTGATTGAACTGACACAACATAACTTCTCTGCAATTACACATGCAAACTCGAACTGCAACCATTTTCTCTGAAGCAAGGCTAAAGCCTCCATAGCTGTCACCTTCTTTCTACTTGTCATTTTTGTCTCTCTTGGGTTTAGAGTGACGCTACAGCTAGGTTTTAGCATCACAGAGCATAAAAAACAAACAGCCAATAGAGCAGGAGAAAGGGCGGGAAAAATGTAGCAAATAGTGAAATATGACACCCCCTGTAAAAAGCAGGCAGTCAATTTGACTGCTATGGTCATTCGAGGTAGTAATACTCAGAACTCTTTTGTGTTTTGAAATTTGAATGATAAAACAATGTTAGAATAAAATATACACACATTTAGGAAAAGTCAGGGTCCTATGGGTACATAGGTTTTTTTTTTAACCAAGTTATGACATTGCAAATTTTGAAAACAGTCAAAATGACTGCCTTGGGAGTTCGAGTGTTAAAGGATGCTTAGAACTGTGAGCATAATGCAATGATGACATGATTTGCATGACTGCCAGAGGTAACTAAAACCAGTGGACAAATGGCTGACAAGGTTGAGGCGTTCACACCCTGGAAGTGTTCTGACATTAGAAAGAGTGTGAAATCTGATGTCTTGTAAGGCGGCTTTTCCATACTAACATTTATCACCAGTGGATGTGGGCAGTGTCAGAGCCTGGGAATACAACCTTGTACGCCCCCCAGTCCTGTGTCTATTGTACTTGCATAAGGAAATCATTCAATAGCAGGAGAGCGAGAGCGAGCCTACTGAGACACGCCTCTCTTTACTTGGTAACTTAACTCCGTTCCCTCCACGATATAACACGTTGACAAGGTGGCTCCCTGGAAATAATAGCAGGTTGTGTAGGGACACCATTGCTGCAGGCTGCATCCTGTAATTGGCCACTACTTCCTGATGCACTTGACATTACGTGGGAATGGGTCAGCCTCCGCCCTCCGACGCATATACACCTTTTTTTTCACACAAAAACTTGACAACTCACAATAAAGGTCTTATTCCACATGAATAAGAATATTTTATACAACACCAGTTAAAAGTTTAGACACACTTTGTAATTCAGTCGCATGAAGAAGTGTCCATGCTTTTGACAGGTGCTGTATGATACATTATATGTTATATTATGAGAATATCTTTCAGTATAATACGATGATCAGTTAAGCTTCTTTTTCGGCATGTTTGTAATTTTTTTTCATTATTGTGTATATAGAATACAACTTGTGTTATTGTTGCAGAAACAATTTATATGTATATTATTATTTTATTGATAGAATTGTTTATTCTTTGGTGTAAAAAAGCACGCAAGAGCTAATAAAAAAAATGACAGATACAATGAGTATACTAAAAAGATGGTTTGATAAAAACAGATTATCCCTGAAGATAAGTAAAACTAAAATCATGCTATTTGGTAATAGCAGAAAGGACATTTGTGCGCAAACACAAATAGACGGTATAGACATTGACAAGGTGAACGAAAATACATTTGGGAAGAAATACTTAAATACTGAATAAAGCAAAATTCGTCTGGTGTTTTGCCACTTTTTTTGCGTGGCCATATGGGGTAACTACAAAAGTACACTTCACTCACCAACTGCACTACAAAAAAGGTCAATTTACTGATCTGAACCTTCAAACAGCTAAAATTATGCATAAAGCAAACAATAACCTGCTACCCAAAAACCTAATACAATTCGTCTCAACAAGCGAGGAGAAATATGACCTTAGGGAAAAATGTAACTGAAAGCACTACGGTCGAACAACGCTAACCTTTGGCATATCAGTATGTGGAATAAATTATGGAACAGACTGAGTAAAGAACTCAAACATCCATCCATCCATCCATTTTCTATACCGCTTCTTCCTCATTAGGGTCACAGCGGCATGCTGGAGCCTATCCCAGCTGACTTCGGGCGACAGGCGGGGTACACCCTGGACTGGTCGCCAGCCAATCGCAGGGCACATATAGACAAACAAGCATTCACACTCACATTCATACCTATGGACAATTTAGAGTCGCCAATTAACCTAACATGCATATTTTTGGAATGTGGGAGGAAACCCGAGTACCCGGAGAAAACCCACGTACACACGGGGAGAACATGCAAACTCCACACAGAAATGCTCAGGGGAGAATCGAACCCAGGTCTTCCCGATCTCCAAGCTGTTACTGTGTTGGCCAACGTGCTAACCACTAGACCACCGTGCGGCCTAGAACTCAAACAATGCACCAAAATGAGCCATTTCAAGAATCAGTGCAAACAGTTGATGTTTACAAAGTACAAGGAGGGAGAATCCTGAACCACAGTGTACATACAATGCATGTTTAACCACTCTTCCACTTACTACTTAATTCTTCATTTCTTAGGACTACTTGAAGTATTACATTGTCTGTACTCACTCATCATCAAACTATTAATTTGTCATTACTTATTATTATATATTATTATGAATGATACATACAGTCATTTATTTATACATTACAAACCTTAACTCCTATTGTAATACACCTTATCATTTTCTTGTGTTATTTCAAAATTGGTAAATGGTACATGTTGAATACAGGAAGTGCACAATCAAATGTATTAGCAATTGATGTGAAATGGAAAGGGAGTAGGATTAAATATGCTTTGCTTCTTCCTTCTTCCTTTTTGGACATGTGGAATTGTTTATTGTAATTCTGTATGTGATGTATTCCAATGTAACTATGTTCAAAATAAAATTAAACCATTACCGTTACCATATGATGAGAAAAAGGGGTTTTATGATAGATTATTTCAATCTTAATTGAACATGCACGTACAGAATATGTATGCATATACCTGTACTGTACACTCCTGTTCAAAATTTTAAGACCAGTTGAAAAATGGCAAGAATTTACATTTTGCAGTGTTGAATCTTAAGGAGGATCTAAGCAGAGCTTCAAAATGCAAAATGCAGAAATAGGAGTAAGATAAAAAAAACAACTGAATAAGCCATTTATTGCAAACAACCATGAAAGTGAAATGGGATGTTCATCAGTTGATCAACAGTTGAAGACCATAGCTCAAAAAATAAAATAGAAAACATTCAAAAAGGACTCCATAATGAGTAGCTGTGCCATTCTTGTTAATCACCTCAACCTTTGGTTTGGAATGCTTGATGCCGGTGTTTCCAGGAGGCCAGTGGGAATGTTGCTCCACGTGGTGAAGATAGAACTGTCTGGAATTGATTTGATTTCTGTCCATTTTTTGTAAACTTCCCTTACCATCCATCCCCACACGTACTCAATTGGTTTTAGGTCAGGGGAACACGCAGGATGGTCCAAAAGAGTGAGGTTGTTCCTCTGGAAGAAGTCCTTTGTCAGGCGGGCATTGTGAACTGCAGCGTAGTCCTGTTTCCAAACCCAGTCATTACCACCAGACGACGGCCTTCACTAATGAGGGCTGCCCCCTGAAACATCTCCACATAGCCATCCAGGGCAGGTGCCAGTTTTTGGGTCTATCACTTGACTCATACAGAAGAGAGGTGGCGGACCTCATAGCTTGGTGTCGTGATAACAATCTCCTTCTCAATACAGATAAAACTAAAGAGATGATCATCGACCCAAGAACAAGGGAAAAGGTGCCACATAGACCCCTGTTTATTGATGAGACTGAGGTGGAGAGGGTGAAAACCTTCAAGTTCCTTGGCACACACATCAGCGAGGACCTCACCTGGTCTCACAACACCCAACAAATTCTGAAGAAGTCCCAAAGGAGACTGTACTTCCTGAGAAGACTGAGGAAATTTGGCATGTCCACCACAATCCTGAGTTGCTTCTACAGATGCACTATCGAAAGTGTCCTTACCGCCTCCATCACTGTTTGGTACGGTAACTGTACAACACGTGATAGGAAGGCACTCCAGGGGTGATCAAGACCTCACAGAACATTGTTGGGGCAGCCCTCCCCTCACTGCAAGACATTTATAAATCTAGAGTCCTACGCAGAACACACAACCTCATCAAGGACAGCACACATCCACAACACTCATTATTCACACTCCTACCGTCAGGAAGACGCTACAGGAGTTTGAAGTCCAGGACCACAAGGCTGGCAAACAGCTTTTACCCACAGGCCATCAGGCTTCTCAACGAAGCACTCACACACGCCACACGCAACACACACTCATAGCACTTTATTTATTTATTTATTTATTTGTATTATTTACTTGTATTAATGTCTCTTCTGTTGTTGTTGCTTAATTTCTTGGTATTTATGTATATGTGTTTATGTTTCTTATGTTCTTATTCTTTCTTGTGTTTTCTTTCTTTTCTTGGGAGAATGAACAGAATAAGATTTTCATTGCATGGTATAACTGCTGTTTTACTATGCACATGACAATAAAACTCTCTTGAATCTTGAATCTTGAATCTTGAATCTTTATTGTTCCATAATCAGGATGTTTTTAAGAAGTTTCAAATGACTGTCTTACTGCGTCCAGCCTCAGCAGCAATGGCGCGCTGCGAGAGGCCTTGTTTGTGCAGCTCTTTCTCTCCCTCAAACAAGAGCGAAAGCTGAGAGAAAGAAAATGATGCTGAATTCACACTTTTGCCAAGATTTTGGCTTTTAAAGGCTGTGGTCTTCAACTTTTAATCAGCTGATGAACAGCCTTGCCTGCCGCTTGCCCGATCTCAGCTGGGATAAGCTCCAGCATTCCCGCGACCCTACTTAGGACAACGCGGCATAAAGGATGGATGGATGGATGGATGGATGGGTTGTATGCAATAAATTGTTTCCTTAGATTTTGTTTGTCCCACTCTCATTTGTTGTTTTTGCATTTTGAAACTCTACTTAGAACTCCCTGAAGATCCAACAATCTAAAATGTAAATTCTTGCAATTATTCTTAAAATTTTGATCAGGACAGTCGTCCCTTGCCACACTGTGGTTCGAACATCGCGCACTGACTCGATCACGGTTTTTCCAAAATTAATTCATAAATGATCGCAGTTTAGTGGTTGACTATGGACTATTATTCGTCCAAAAATATTGAAAGACAAATTATATGTAGTATTCTGGTCACTAGGGGTGAGTAATGTTACATTGATGAGACATGACATTAGATTAGATGACCTTCACACTGCATGTAGTCATCCATGGCATGCCCGACATGACATGAAAAAAAGTTCTCCTCCCATTGCATGTGGCACTAGCAAGTTTTTTGCCTCTTACTTTGTCCTTCGTCCCCACTCCATTTGAAACCCTTTCTTAAGTTTAGAATATACACATTTGAAGCTAACTAGTTAGCTCGGTTTGTTACTGTTATTGTTTAAAGCAGCGGCCGTCTAGTGTCCCTGCAGTGATCCCGTAGCCTGCGTGTTACATTTGAGCAATGTGTTGTAAACAAAGAACAATAAAAGTGTAAAGGTGACTATAAGAGCGTTAGCCTACTTCATGTCTAGAGGGCTCTAATAATGGTGAAACAAATATTTAGAAAGTCATAAAGAGGGATTCTATGCCCTAACTATGAAAATATACCATTTATCAATATTGAATCATACGTCACGGAAATTCACTTATCACGGTTGGGTCTGGAAGCAATTAACCATGATAAACGAGGGTGACAGTATAACACTGCACAATTCAAATGATTGATTGATGAAAGATTGCCACTGACACTGTCGTCGAAGCAGTATTTGTTTAAATATTATTTAGGCTTATTTATAACATTTGATTGTAGACATTCTGGTAACCGTAACGGTATAGTTTATTTCCAACATGCAGACCAATTTATATACAGTACAACACGTTTACAATTGCACAATTCAACACGTGCAAAAATGAGCCCGAAGAAGCAGAATTTATTTAATCCTACCCTTTCTCTGTTTTTCAGCTATTACGGGTAGTTATTATTTAATCCTTCCTACTACTTTAGCAGTTTTTGGATGAAAATGTTTTGTAGTCCAGTTTCAACTTGTGGCTAGCTTGTTCTCTAATATCAATTCATACATGAAAAGTTATTAGATGATAATAATATAAGTAGATAAATGAGAAAATAAATAGTAACTAAATAAATAGGAAATACATAGAATAACAAATAAAATAATAAAATAGGGGGCGTACAAGTAAACAGAACTTTGTATGATACATGATAATGATGATGATAATACAATGATAATACAATAACGCCTTAGCCAGCAATGCATTAACAAGAATAAAATGAGAATAAATAGTGATGCAGAAGTAAATTTGGGTATTTATTAAAGTATTGAATTTGTCTTTGATTATTTTGAAAATGGTTAAATAATAAAATGGTTACATAGTACAATATGTATTTGTGTTATTATTGCGGTAGTACTTTTTGCAGGTGATTGCATGCAAGACTACATTTACATTTGCACATTACCTCATTGAACTATACAATAAAAATGAGCATTATTATTTTTGTACCGATTTATTTAAAAATGTCATTTAAATTCATGATCTTTGTGACTGAGGTTGGTTCAGGTGTACCTGTGCTGTGTTCAGTGAGTGTACCTTGCCAAGAAAAGATGGAGAGAGCAGATAGGTGCTGAAAACACTAGATATAGGTTTACACAAGTGTTGTCTTGGCAGATGGTGTAGCATGAGGTGCAGAGGTTGTAAACCAAGCCCACTCTCTTTGTCCACCTGCACTGCTCTTTAACATGGCGTATCTATCAAATGGCGAATCTTTATGAAGGTGTGGCTGCACACAAATCTCTGTTAAAACACCAACGCGGGAGGCCCGCTTTAGGAGCATTTTTTCTTTTTTTTTTTACCAAATAGGCCACACAGGTCTCAATGTATTTCCTTGTGTTTGTGATGAAGTCATGTCGCTCTGTGAATACATTTGAATGTGGCCGCAAACAGCCAGTGAAAAGTCAGTATTTTGTGTTATTCTGGTGACAGGTAACTCCCAACTGTAAGGCAACTTAGAACAAACAGAAGCCCTTTCTGAAGTAATTCAAAACAATGTATTCCAATAGATTTAGCCTCAATAAAAACAATGTTGCAATAGGGACACATACAGCAGTGGAGTTACCACATTTAAATAAATAAAGCAGCATATCATTTCCAGAAAATGTTCGACTACAAAAGTAGAATCCCATTTGAAGAGAAAGGTGAATTTATCCCCCCAAAATCCCTTATTGAACCAATAAACAAAAAATAGCTTTAACTCATCGCACTATATTTACCGAAGCCACAAAAGTTATGTAACACTATCTTAGTGGCTAATGTCATTTATGGTTATGGTTTAGTTTATTTCTCACTTGCATTTTTGCACAATTCAACATGTCTGAAAAGGAGTAGGAAGAAGCAGAGCTTATTTAATCCCATCCCTTCCACGTGTCTCAGCCATTACTGATAGTTTGTTAAAAGCGAAAGTAGTACTGTAGATTAAATGCAGGAGTAAACACTGACAGAAACATTGCATAATGAATACACTAATATGGAATAGATGACAAATAATACCTCGATTAAATAATAATGATAACAATAATAATTCCAAATAAGAAAGAATAAAGAATAAAGCAGGAGTAAAAGCTTACAGAAACATTGTATAATGAATAAGTAAATGCAAACGATTCAATATTCAATATTAATAAATGGAATATTGTCATAGTTAGAGTATCGAAAACCTGTTTATGAAGTTTTTTTAAACTGTTATTAGAGCCATATAGATATGAAACAACACCACTACAGTCACCTTTACAATCTTAATTATTCCTTGTTTACACCACATTGCTAATGCGTAGGCTATGGGATCACTGCAGGGACATGAGAGACAGCCGTGCTAGCGAGCTAGCAAGTTAGCCTCCAATTTATGTATTCTAAGGTTACGAAAGAGTGTCAAACAAAGTGGGGAAAAAAGACAAAGCAAGAAGCCAAAACTTACCACTTCCACACAGAATAGGAAGAGAGCTTATTTTCACTCTATCATGTCGGACAAGCCATGGCTGACTACATGCGGTGTGAAGGTGATGTGGTGTAACATGTTATGTCTCATCAATGTTTTGTGTCATAACTGACGCCTAGTGGACAGAAAACAACATATAACTTGTATTTCAATCATTTTGGCGAGGGATGCGCCGATGGATCGGTCACCGGTCAATACCGGGCGATTCTCGTAAAAAACGTGATCGGCATATGCCGATAAACGCCTTTCAAAGCCGATCACAAAAACCGATCGGCACACCTACATGTGCGCTGTGTCACGTAAGGTTGCCATCAGCCGCATTGAGCCGACAAGGGACGCACTTTGTCCTGTATTGCAGCGTGAATCAAAACTAGACTGGCTTCAGTTAAACAGCTTGACACAGGCTATGATGTGTATGATCACTCCCTTATCAACCCTATTGGCGTTCAACTTTTCTTGCATCTTTGTTTACACGCTTTGCCTAGCTGTCACTTGCTGTACCTAACATTGGCGGCAGATAACTAGCTCGCTAGCCAGCGTTATACACCTAGCTTCTGGTCTTGGGACTCCAAATGTGACTTTTTACCACAGTGATATTTGTTTTTTAAAACAAACAAGCAAGTTGCGAGCTCATTTTTGTCCCATGGGAAAAATACATGTGGATATCACGTTAACGGGGTATGTACGGTAGTAACTTATTCAAATGTCACTGAACAATTTTGCTTCCTTGTTGTCATTAATCTAATCATGTCTTGTCCTCAACACACTATTTGTGTGTGGTTGTTTAATGAACATAAACACATAGTGTGTCCAGCCTTATGATGGTGATACTATCACAGGGGTCTCCTATCTCGCCTAACTCTGATTTTGAGTAGCTCACCGAAGGGTCAAAGAATGTTTGCTTCAATTCTATAACTGTTGAATTTAGACTTTCAGACCGCATTTATTCGTACAAAACATACATCAAATTAAATTCAAGTTTGTGTCAAATAGTACAAAAATCCATCCATCCATCTTCTGTGCCGCTTATCCTCATTAGAGTCGCAGGAGTATGCTGGAGCCTACCCCAGCTCACTTCGGGCGAGAGGCGGGGTACACCCTAGACTGGTCGCCAGCCAATAACAGGGCACATATAGACAAACAACCATTCACACTCACATTCATACCTATGGACAATTTAGAGTCACCAATTAACCTAACATGCATGTTTTTGGAATGTGGGAGGAAACCCCAAGTACCGCACATGTAAACTCAAATCTTCCTGACCTCCTGCCTATAAAACTGTGGCCAACATGCTAACCATTAGGCCACCATGCGTCCCTAGTACAAAAATTGTTTTTTTTAAATAATTACTTATTTGCCAGGAGCGCTTGGAATTGTGTGATGGCAGGCCTGGCCAATACCACTCATCATAAATACATTGAAAAATGTACAGTTAATCCATGTGATCGGTATCGGTATGTCTGTCAATGTCAGTACTTTTGACTAATAATGGGCCATAGTCAACCACCAAACAGCAAGCAAGGTTTTTGAAAAAACGCAACACAGTGAAGGAGTGATATTCAAACCGGGATGCAGCGAGGGACGACTGTACAAAGTTGTGGACCGCTAAACGAAGGTGAAGAAGCTACATGTCTTCCATCTTGGGGGTGGATTTATTTATTTTTCAGAGAAACATGGGAAAAATGTCTACATTCTGCCATCCAGATTCACATCAAATTCTGCTTTTTCTCTTGGAGAAGATAGAAACACACACCATGAAGGCAAACTGAAGTGACACTTGGCTACAAGTGCCAGCTAACAACTGAGTTATTAAAACAAAGCGGGCTGTACGGCGGACTTGTGGTTAGCACGCTCAGGAGATCAAGGGTTCGTATTTCCGTTTGAACATCTCTGTGTGGAGTTGGCCTGTTCTCTCCCGTGTGTGTGTGGGTCTTCTGCAGGTACTCCAGCTTCCTCCCACATTCCAAAAATATGCACGTTAGGCTAACTGGAGATTCTAAATCGTCCATCGGTGTGAATGGTTGATTGCCTATACGGTATGTGACCTTTGATTGGCTGGCGACCACTCAAGGGTGTACCTCACCTCTCGTCTGAAGTCAGCCGGGATAGGCTCCAGCTTACCTTACCTAATGAGGACAATCGGTATCGAAAATAGATGGGTGGAGGGATGGATGGATGGCAGATAAAACACACAAAGTATACATTTAGACATGCTTTTCCCCTTTGTTTCAAGACACAGTACTCCTCCAAATCTGTTTTGGCTGACACCTTGCTCTTTGTTACCAGACAGTTGGCATAACAGAGGCCTCCTGCTGGTTAATATTGAATGAATCCAAACATAGATGCTGTGCAATAGACTGTCTTGAGGATAATTGCTGTTGAAAGGTCGTACAAGTGGCAGCTGTTGCTAGGGCTCCCATTACTGGGCTAACTACTGTTGCTGAGCCACAGTGTGTCAGATAGCGTGATTCACGTCTGTGCTTTTTGCTGGCTGTCTTGGAGGTTGAATGTAGAGTACATCGTGGCGGAAGAAGAGAACACTGAGTAGTAAAGCGGGTAAATCCACTTTGATTCTTAATATAGCAATGTTAAGCATAGGTATGGTGTTAGTCTTGAAAACTCTCCGAATAAAGTAGAATAATAAAGTAGAAGCTTTTCAAAAAGCTTTATTGTTTCCAACAACAAAACAATTCTGGGCCAAAATGCTTTTCTTTGCTGATCAAGATAATGAGTGTGCTCATTTGCCTACTTTAAAATGACAAAAGGGACACTTTAGACTAGCGAAGAAATGCAGTTGTTCGGCACATACACTTTACTACGTGGCTTGCATTTAATGCACTGGGGTTTTTTTCCAGGTTAATGTGATCGAATATTGTATTTTATTGTTATGTGTTCCAGAAAGGCAAAAGGAAAACGTTGCTGTCAAGTAAACTGTATGTCATTAAAATTTGTAAAATAAATAAATAAAGAAGGCAATGCATACAGTTGAAACTCACCACGCTCCTGCATTGTAAAAAAGAAGTCTAAAATAAAACACAATATATGAAAAACTAAAGAAATATATTTGAAAATTAAGGTATAAAGAAGGAAGAAAAGACTGCATGAAGATTCAGTTAACAAGCAAGTGACAACCCAGTGTATACGTGTCACTTTTATTAGAATTTGTTATATATTCATATTTTATGGCTTCTGAGCAGATCTCAAAGCACAGGTCATGAGTCGTGAGCACAAGTCACAAAAGACCATAAAATGCATCAAAGGAATGTCATTAGCATATGTTTTCATCATCATCATCATGTTTGTTAGCAGGATGAGGCAAAAAGTACTCAGTCAATTTGCACTAAGGAAGAACCAATGCCATTTTAGGCGCATTTGTTTATTTTCTTTCAATTCTATGGTACTTGAATTATAGTTTAGGTATTTTAAAAAAAATCTGTATTAGTCGTGATTATTTTAAATCTTGAAGGTTTTTTTTTTACATTGAAAAACATGGTTATGATTTTTCCTATTGCATGTATTTAATAAATACACATTGCTGTTAATGGAGGTCCCTCTTCGTCTTCAGGGTGATGTCATCTGACAGCATGAAGCCCTGCAATGAGGCCCAAAACGGTGAATTGGAGAAGCAAGAGGAAGACAAAGAAATGTCAGAATTGTTAGCTCCTCCTCATGATGTCATACAGATATCAGAAGACGGACTGATGAAGGGCCGGAAGAAGGAAATGCAGTCTGGGTATGGCAAAAGGAGATTTAACAAGAAGAGGCTGGGCGGACGCTCGGGTATGTGTGTGTCACATCACAATATACAGGGCCTTGCAAAAGTATTAACCCCCCTTGGATATTTCAGCCTTTTATTGCTTTAGGCACTGTACATATGTGATTGTATGAAAATGTCAGGTGCACGGCAGGTGGGTGGACTCCATAAGTCCATCCCCAGAAGCTCGCGGATGTGCTCCTGCAGAGGCAAGGAGATGGGACAGCCTGAAGAGGAGCTTGGAGGTGCTGGGCCTTTCTTCTTCATTGGAGGAGCCAATGGTGCAGAGATGTGAGTACAGTAGCTTGATACACTACGTGGTCAAAAGTGTTGGATCAGAGGGCCATCTACAACAAAGTCCTCCAAGCATTGCTTTATGGAAGAGCCCCCTACATCAAATTCCACAATTAGTCACAGAAAACCTAGTAGCGACAAGAAATGGCCAAAAAGACAGGTTCTTGTCCCCTGAATCCAGCATGTCTTAGTGAGCTCTTCTTCTACGAAGTGTGATGACATTCCTCTGCCCTCTAGAGTGAGCACCTACTGTGAAAAGAGAGGATGGAAGAGGATCTATAACAACCACAGGGATGACTTCAAACTCAAGTGGTGTGAGACCAAATCTCCATCCAACTACCTCAACTTCAGAGAAGGTAGTGAGAGAGGCTTCATTTGAGTAATGGTCAGCATAACTGTTCAGTTCTTCTGATAACATTTTGGATTTTGACTGTTCCCACCCATGTTGCTCGCAGGTGAACAACTGGTGTATCAGATCCCCAACAACAAGGTGCTCACCACCAAGATCGGCCTGCTCAGCAGTCTAAGGGAGTACGAGCGAGTCAGCAGCAAAGTCAACCACGGCCAAGCACTCAGGTCCACTGCCTGCGGCTATTTTTAAAAAACACGTTAAACGGGGTTTCTTCTGGCTGGAAATGACATAGCAAATAACTGGAAGAAGTTATTTAGAGTTAAATAATGGGCACTTGGCAGGGTGTGGTGAGTTTTCATGGCTCGCGATAATTAGCCAAAACGTGGGGCAGTCAGAAGTCTAAGGCGGATAGCCCAAAAAGTGGTTGGATTCGCGGACTGGATGGCTGGTCGTCAGCGGCGGTGGAGGACACCGGGTTTGCCGACTGCCTGGGGTCCTGCTGGAGCGCCATCAAGCTTCTCTTGCATTCAAAGTCTCCCTAAAGAAGGCGCCTGATCCTCTAAGTTTCACCAGTGATTTTGAAAAAGTGAGTCAAATATGTTTTTGTCTTAATTTTATGGTTCCTTTTTCATATGATAGCCCAGGGGTCATCATCGGGCACCGAGGATTCCCCCACTACCACATGAGGCACCTGCAAGCCTGCTTTTCATTCAGGTTTTCAGTTAATAATGTGAGAACACTAGAAAGAAATGAATCCTGAAATACAAACTATGAGTTGTGGATACCAGCATTTTGTTCATGTTCTGGTAAAACAAGCATACAGTAGACGCCCTTACAACATAAATAATCCGTTCTGAGAACCTTTATGTTCTAGGGTTTTTATGTTATACGAAGCGTAAAATACATGTAAATAGCCTAATCCGTTCCAAGATCTTCCCAAACTTACCCCTTTGGCACTTCAAAATATTCAAAGTCCACCAAATATGGTGGGAAAATATAAGAAAACGTTAGCATAAACATAGTAGAGTAACATTCCAATATAAAATAAGGTAATAAATAAGATTACTGTAAATGAAAAAACTGAAAAACAAAAACAATCCTACCGTTCACGAGATGTCTTGATCAGGAGCGCAAGTGGAGGCAGGAAGGAGGAGGAGGACTAGCCTGAGTCAAAACGCGACTCAAAGAGTCTAAGAGTCAGCTGGTCTCACAGACAAACGCACACGCACTACACGATAATGCTGTGTACAAAATTTTTATTTGTAACTTAACTTAATTGTTTATACAGTAAGTTAGTTTAAGGGCGACAACGATGAGGAAAGGAGGTTGAAGGGAGAAGCCTGTCTCTCACACAAACTCACGTACGCGCTGTATGCTGTATAAGTCAGCCAATGAGATGAGAGCGTAGGAAGTGCCCCGGTAATCAGCCAATGAGATGAGAGTGGAGGCGGTGCTCCGATAATCAGCGAATGAGAGCGTGAAGCGTCAGAAAGCATCACCAAGTGTTAGTCTGAACTTGCACCGACTTGAGGCATTAATAAAGTTGATTGAAAAAAAAAAAGACTTGCACTGACTTGACGCTTTATGTTATATGGAATTTATTCTGTAATACGATGCAAAAACTTTACATAAATTCTTTACGTTCAGTGGAATTCACGTAAAAGGAGGTTTACGTTATGCGAGGTACTACTGTATTTGGTTTGTTTGGGTTTGAAATAAGCTCTGAAAATAAATGTTACGAAATGAGTAGCTCTTGGCCATTTTCATTATGTAAAAGTAGCTCTCACAAGGAAAAACGTTGGTGACCCCTGAAATAGTAAATTTTAAAATTTTCACTTAATCTATTTGTAGATTACCAATTTTTCTACCAATTTTTAAACCAATTTTTATGATCGGCATTGGTATCGGCAGCATAAAATCCTGATCGGAACATCCCTAATATTGACCCAATGTCCGTGAATGTACCGCGCATCTGTGCTATTTGCTTGCTACGCCACCACAAGGTGCGTGCAATGTTAATGGGCGACTTGGTCAAGCTTTAGCAGGAGGGGAAGGACATCGAGTGTGGACTTAGCGTGCCCTCTGTCCGACACACAGTTGCAAATATCTACTATTCTGCTGTAGAAGAGCTCGCCTTAAAAAGACTCGCTGCTTTCTGCAGCTCACGTTGTGTTCCACGGGGGAATTCCGCCCACAATGACAACTTCCAGGTACAGTATAATGGCATTTCATGCTCAATTCGACCTGTTGACCCAGGGAGAGGGGTGGTCTACAGAAGAAATGGTCCTCCTATTATTCTTAAACTTACCTACTGAGTGCTGAAACAGAGTAACTGCACTCGCTTGATTTTTAACTCCTTGTTTCATTTTTCATCTGCAGGTCCATGTGCAAATGCTCTGATTCAACTCCCCAGATACAACATGTACTGAAAACCTTTACACACACTTTTCGTTGAAATCATTTTTGAATTTGTGCATAAAAACGTATTGTTTCTAAAATTATCATTAAACTTGACTTGTGCTGGCGCACTGTGTGTTATTTTGCCCTACCTAAAATTCAAACTGCACTTTAATGCCTTTTCATTAAAGGTACTGTTTGCAACTAAGCCACAGCTTACATGCTGAGGAGCAGAAAGAGGGCGGGATACAATGCTTGCAGCACGTTCAAAAGTTAGCGCCCTGTGTCTAACAGGCTTTTTACATTTGAAGTTTAAATAAATAAATGTCATTTATTTAATAAATAAGGTACTTGAGGAGTTTACATCAACAAAACATCCACAATTTGCGTCCCCGCACATTTAGAACATTAGACATGCCTGTATTGAGAAAGGGTGCGAATCATGTTGGGTATGTCAAAATGCAAAAAAAAATGATGCAAGTAGCATTTAAAAAAATAAATATTACGTTGTTGTTTTCTTTGTTTCATTTCCAGCTAAAAGATGCTCATTCAACAAACAAAAAGACACTTTAACTCACATTTTGGCTGATGTTTAAATAGTTTTTGTAATTTTTCATTTGAATTTCCTTAAATAAATATTATTTAAGGAATTAGTAATAGTTTTATTTTTTTAAAATGAGTATTGAAGGGAAATTCACACTATACAGTCATGGAAAAAATGATTAGACCAACCAACCTTCAGGTTATTGATCCATTTTAATGCCTGGTACAACTACAGTTACATTTGTTTGGACAAATATAACGATAACAAATGCTGATATCTAGCACCTTACATCATTTTCTTGAAATAACCAAAACCACTTGAGTTCTTACATGAATCGCTATAGCATTGTACTGCCAAAAAATGCAACACTTCTAACAATGTAAAGCTATTTTTGTTGTCATTGTTATATTTGTCCAAACAAAGGTACCTTTAGTTGTATCAGGCATTCACACATGCAGCACGCAACACACGCACACATTCATAGCACTTTTATTTATTTATTTATTTGTATTATTTATCTGTATTAATGTCTCTTCTGTTGTTGTTGCTTAATTTATTGGTACATATGTTTCTTATGTTCTTATTCTTTTTCTTGTGTTTTCTTTCTTTTCTTGGGAGAATGAACAGAATAAGATTTTCATTGCATAGTATAACTGCTGTTTTACTATGCATATGACAATAAAACTCTCTTGAATCTTGAATCTCTTGAATTAAAATGAAGAAGAAACTGAAGAAACAAGGCTGGTCTTCTAATTTTTTCCATGACTGTATACTGCATGTTGTATTGTACACCACATAACCAGACTTACCTGGTTTCCTTGCAGCTCAATCATTAGACATTTTGGCAGTGGTAATTGTATGAAAAAGAAATACTGAGGCTTCTGGCCAAGTCATAAATTGACATGGCCACTTGTCTCTAAGCAGAGTTTGTAGTGTGCCACCTGAGCAACAGCATATAGCAGCCTCGCTGCTTCCCCCACGCTGTTTGAATGGCAAAGTAGACATTTAGTTATAAACATTTAGATGGTAATTGAATCACTATTTGCAATGTTACTTTGTTTTACAGCTTTTATGAATTTCTCATTTCGTCTCAAATCTCATGCTCTCACTGTCATGTGCTGTACAGGAGGCTGAAAATTGAGGAGTTTATTCCTACAACCTTCCGTATGGATCTAAAACAAGAGCGAGAGGCTTTCTTTGCCCAGCAGGAAGGTAAAAATAAAATCTATTATTTCCCGTAATGCACTGTCATCCTACGTTAGCGGGCTCCTCAATCAAACAGTCAAAATTGAGTAGTCTGTGCATGGTGGCGTTAAGACAACAGATGCCTCGGTGATGGTTTAATGAAGGTGGAAAAATGATGCACTTCGTTGCCCATGTGGCCCTGATAAAATCACCAGGGGAACATGTTGTTGCCATAGCGATGTCAGCAGAGGGCAGGGCTGAGGCACAAACACAAGGAGAAAGGCTGAACGTGTTAACAGGGGATGTGGTTGAGGCATATGCCCATGTGACATCTTTGCCAAAAACTGATGTTTTTTAGTGCCCAACCACACATTTACACAAGTTGACACTGGCATCAGTGATTAGGAAGAGGCCTGATTGGTGGTGTACCTTCTTGATCACGACTTCTCTGACTCACAGGCAGACTGCCACTGCTAACACTGGCTGCTGCTGTTCTGTAAAACACAGTTACATGGTAATGTATGAATATTAACACTAAACGTCACATTTTGCACAGGCACAAGCTCAAGGAATTGTCTGATGCAGCAACAAATCAACATAGTTGAGTAAAGCTGAACTTTTATGCTTTGTTTCTGTCATGAAAAAATGAAGACACCGCATGGTGTAACTCCTGAACCGCCGCACACGAAAGGGTGAACATTTGCAGAGTAATGCACCCTTACTGTGTTGCCTGTGCTATTTCTTTCTGATTAATACACCACGTGGTGGTGCTGTTATTAAACACCAAAGTTTGACCCCATCAGTCCCCACATTTCTGCCACCTGTAGGAAACATACACTGTAACTTAGGGTGTTTAGCTGAATCACCTCAAAATTTGGTTCACACCTTTAGTGGACTGACAAGAACATGTCTGTAAAATTTGAGCAAGATTAGCTGAAAAACATGGTTGCCATCACGCAAAACGTCTTTGCGTGGGACATGGCAACTAATTGGCTGTAAGATATTGACCATTTGTGTCATGATTATAAAACTTTGAGGATATCTGTGTTACAGATATGCTATATATACATGTATGCTAGCATTCCAAAGCATTTTGAGCACAACCCGTGGCGGCCCACGAATGTCATTTATAGTCCATCCATCAGTCCATTTTCTATGCCGCTTCTCCTCATTAGGGTTGCGGGGGCATGACTTCGGACGACAGGCGGGGTACACCTTGGACTGGTCGCCAGCCAATGGCAGGGCACATATAGACAAACAACCATTCACACTCACACCTATGGACAATTTACAGTCACCAATTAACCTAACATGCATGTTTTTGGATGTGGGAGGAAACCGGAGGACCCGGAGAAAACCCACGCACACACGGGGAGAACATGCAAACTCCACACAGAGATGCCCAACGGAGATTCGAACCCAGATCTTCCCGATCTCCAGCCTGTGACTGTGTGGCCAACATGCTAACCACTAGACCACCGTGCGGGGATCATTCATAGTCATGTGGGAAAAAAAGTATTTAATTTTTTCATGATTGTAAGATGTTTTTAGTTTTTATGTTTTATTTTCATTTTGTGAAATGTGATGATTAAGTTTTACATACACTTCAAACACTATTGCTGCAAAATGCACCATTATTGTACAGTGGAACCTGGGTTAGCATCATTCATTTGTTCCAGAAGGTCGGACGTTAACCAAATACATTTTTCCATAAAAAAATAATGTAAATCTAATTACCCCCCTCCAGAAAATCAAAAATGTTAACACAAAACAAGATCTTATAGTTTTACCATTTTACAATAATTTATTTATTTATTTATTTATATTACAATTTTTAAATAGTTTTACATGCAGAAAACAAATCGAAATGCATATAAATATATATAAATGATGAATGGAAGGGATAAATGAGCATTTAAGGTTCCTTTTACCTTCATTGAAGTGATTCTGTGACTTTTCCAAAAGACACAATGTGGCAGTGAGATCAACCACCACCATTTTCTTGTTTTGCCTACAGGTACGTCTTGAATTCAATAGTCTCTCACCTCAATAACCCAAAATCGAGCCAAAGAAAGTTGCAAGAAGGTCACAAAGAAGGTGAGAAACGCTATTGAATTCAAGAAATAACTCAAGGTAGAAAGGTACAAAGTTAAACCTTAAAGGGATAATTCAGATTTTTCGACATTAAGTTGTATGACATCCCTATCGGCATTACTTTCTTTCTCGTCGTATCACTGCGCGTCCATTGTTGTGTTCCACGGTGTTTACATCCGCAAGAGTCTCGCGTCACAGCAATAGCTAACTAATAGGATGCTAACAAGGAAGGATGATAAAAAAAATACATTTAGAACACAGTTGGACTCACGCAGTGTACTAACAACACGACAAGACGCACTATATTGTACACTAACTGGAGAATGCTTGCAAACCGAGGCAAAATTGTGACATACAGTTTTGTCATTTACCAAAAAACATGCTAACTGGAGCGGATGCTAACTGAGGTTCAACTGTATTTCAAAATGTGTATCTTCTTTCCAACTTAATTTGGGGCTTTTTCAGGTATGCTTGTAACTTACTGAGGCCAAATCAGTTCCAAACTGTTAAATGTGGATGGCGAATTAGGTACAAATCACTTACTAATCATCCAATTAGAACGTTTTGCTGTGATCCCTATACTGCTCCCTGCCACTAGAGGGCATATGTGCATGGTATCTGGTGGATGGCTCTAATTATTATGATTATTTTGATGGTATTTCAACTTGGCAATTCAACATTTACCCTGTTTTATTGCACTCTACTGTATAATATATCGCTAATTTGATACTATTTTAGAATCCCATCCTTGTAAATAGTGTATATGAGTGATATTGTGTGTTTGTTTGTCAGGTGTGAGCAACAACTACGGTCAAATGTGGATCTGCAAGCCTACTGGTCTAAACCAGGGCAGAGGGATCTTTCTGCTGAGGAGCCTGGAGGACATTGCTGCCTTGAAAGTGAAGTTGCAGGACATTGAAGACCAACAGGTCAAAGCAAAGACGCTTCTACGCCAACCTCAGGCCCACGTTGTCCAGCAGTGAGTACACATACTGACCTCCTAAATCAGCAGTGTGTACTATGTTGTGCCTACTGAGCTAAATGTTGATACATTTTATCGTGCAGCTACATCCAAAGGCCGCTGCTCTTAAAAGGGAAGAAGTTTGATGTGCGCTCTTACCTCCTGATCGCCTGCACGTCACCTTACATGGTCTTCTTTCACCACGGATATGTGCGACTCACCTGTGACCTCTATGAACCCAGCTCCAACAACCTCTCAGTGCACTTGACCAATCAGGTACACCGTAATAAAGTGTGATCTTAAATTCAAGCTGTAACTGAAGTGTATGCATTTGTCAGAGGGTTAGGTGTAGTGTCTGTTATCTACTCCTTTACCACATGATGTGTTTGTGGTCCCCCTGCTGTTCACCTGTAGTACATGCAAAAGAAGAACCCTCTGTACAGCCAAGTGAAGGAGGACACAGTGTGGTCCATGGAGAGCTTCAATGTGTACGTCAACGACAGGTTTCAGGCTGCCAAGGGTCTACCAAGGGACTGGGTGCTGGGCCCCTTTACCGTGAGTGCCGCTGTTGTGTCGTATTTCACAGGGACCAATTAGCAGTAAGATAGTGATTGCTGCTGCGCTTGGTGCTAATTGACAGAGTGAGCTCATTTCTGCCTGAGGGCACATCATCCTATTATGTATACTTGTGTTTGTTACGTTTGGCATTCAAATATGAATTACAAATAGCAATAGTGACTTTTTTAGTGACATTTTTCTTTTAAAAATGTGTTGTATAAAAGTTTGTTACCTACTTTGTTACTAGCAAATCATACATTTTCTTAGATATAAAACGTAATTTAAATATGAAACTTACACAAATGAAGCACTAATTTAAAATACTATCCCTATCTTTCAAACGTAACGTTAGTTTGAAACCCTTCCTGGAAATCCTAACCCTAATCCAAATTTGAAACCCTAAACCATGGGTCAGCAACCTGTTGATCGCAAGCTACTTGTTGATCTTTGGGACTTTGCCGGTTGATTGCGAGAATATTAGAAACAAAATGTATTATTACATCAGTGCCTTCCCATCCCGCAGAGTGACCAGCAGGCACGCATTTTGACCACTGAGCACGCCCGTACGCCTCTCCGCCCTCCAGACATGCAACCCGCAAGCTCCAGCCAGGAGCCCAGTCCCCAAAACCTGGCTGGAGGTACCACTCACACTGGCTCTCCTCGTCCAGCAACAACAAGCGTTCAGCGACAAGCGAAAGGGAAAAAGAAAGGGAGCGAGAGAGAGAGACAGAGCACAGCGATGTGCCTGAGCAGACAACAGTACGGTAGTTATTGCACGTTAATAACGCTCAAAATCTGCCTTTGCTACCTCAAAATTAAGGCACAAATAACTAAATTGACGTGCACCTCCCAAAAAATCTTCAAGCTGCGGCTCGTTAGGGATGACTGTTGTGACGCATTGACCTGTCTCTCTCTCCCCTGTCTGCTGTCTACCAAAAAATCCTGAAGGAGAATGTCCGGCCATCTGTTGGTGGCCTCAAGCTGAAACCAACTTGGGTTCTGCAGCAGGACAATGATCCAAAACACACCAACAAGTCCACCTCTGAATGGCTGAAGAAAAACAAAATGAAGACGTTGGAGTGGCCGAGTCAAAGTCCTGACCTTAATCATATGGCAATGCTGTGGTATGACTTTAAAAAGGCGCTTCATGCTCAAAAACCCTCCAATGTGGCTGATTCTGCAAAAATGAGTGGGACAGAATTCCTCCACAGCGCTGTAAGAGACACAACCATGTGTGCTGCTCTTAAGGAGGTTAAAAACCCTGTGGAAGAAAACAGAGCATTGTGCAATAATATCAAGATTCTGGAGGACAATATTACAGCATTATTGGAAGACAATGCTGCCTTGCGCGCTGCTCTTAAGGAAGCTAAAAACCCTATGGAAGAAAGCAGAGCATCATGTAGTGATATCAACGTTCTACAGGATGATATCAAGGCACTAGTGAAGGATAATGCTGCCTTGTGCACCACTCTTGAGAAAGAGAAAGAAACAAATTGAAATATCATTGAGCAAATGAGAAATATAATTGATGAGATGGAGCAGAACGCACGAGTGAACAACATGATCCTCACAGGGCTCTGATTTACACCCAGGTCAAAGGACAGGGCTGACCAAAACAGAGGAGAACCAGATGGAATGGATGTTCCTTCAACAAAGCAACACATTGCAAACTTCCTACAATCAAAGGAGGTGGATGTAGATACCAACACCATCAATACTGTACTTTAATCCCACTATATGGCAGAAACAACACCACACAAATAGAATAGAACATAGAAAAATAGGGTTAGAGAGTGAAGCCAAATAAGTGATGACTTCCTCCCTTGTGTCATGTTTAGAGGCGCATGCAGCAGATCATGAGACAGTGTTTCTTTGCTGTCAAATCCAAGCTGAACTGCAGACTAGGATTCTTTGACCTGATTGGCTGTGACTTCATGGTGGATGAGGAATTCAAGGTGGGAGACATTTATATGTATGTGTGCATATTTGGCAACCAAGCATGTGTGCATTTCAAGGTGTGGCTGTTGGAGATGAACTGTAATCCAGCTCTCCATGTCAACTGTGAGGTGCTGAGGGAGGTCATACCGCCCACTGTGGTAGAGACACTAGGTACGTTCATTCAAAGTGCCGCACGCATTTTCCACATATGTAGTTTTCTGTCGCTCTCCTTTTCAGATGTTACTCTGGAAATCTTCCACAAGTGTCGTCTCAGGCAGCGTATCCTTCCTTTGGCCAGTCAGAGGGACTTTGTGCTCTTGTACGATGGACACGATAGCTCAGATTCAGCACTGGCGTGCAGGAAAAGCAACACAGACAGTGAAAACAATCACAAAGTCACTAGAAAGAGCCAACCACGCAGCTCTGTGGGCGGAGCCACAGATGGCAACACTGTTCCAAACAAAAACAGTTGTTCTCGAGTGGAGCGCAAACGGAGTACACGCACTTTGCAGCATCCCTCAAAGCGTGCAGATGTGTTGAAGCATACACTTGTTCAACAAGCAGCACATAGCGGTGGCATACACATCTGTCACGTCACCGACTTACCAGTAACAACAACCAGCCCTCCTCTCAAGTGTACTGAAGACCAGGGAGATTGTGAGGACGATACAAAGAGACATTCCACGGAGCAGAAAGAGAGACTGTAAAAAAATATACACCAACCAACGTTTAAGGCCCGGTCACACCGCCCGAACTTTGCTGTAGCGTTCCTGGAGCGGTGAAAAAAATTAATCACCGCTCGTAACCGTTCACCACCGTTTAACAGAAGTTGGCCCCCGTTAAGGCAACGCCGTATACGCTCGGCCACCGCTGATGGTTGATTGCGAGCGGTGAGGAGCGGGCAATTTTCCGCCACGGCAAAGTTCATCACCACTCCAACAACGCCTAGTCAAAGTTTGGCGCCACTAGACGCAAGTTCGTGGACGCTTGGGTCCGCTAGGCAGAATTTGGCTATAAATACGGTGAGAAATGGACCAGGAGCCCATTTGGAATAGCCGTTGAGTGCAGACCTCAGTTTTATCGAATTTGCTCAAAGTTACAGTAAAACTGTACTACCATGGTGTTGTGTTTGCAGACACATTATATTATACTGCTACATGTTGACCAGTAGAGGGCACTGTGGGACTGCGAATGGGACCAACAGTGTGAGTGTGGAGCTGTATGATGCAGCCGAGCAGAGCTGGCGATTAAAGTAATAAAGAACTACTAGGCTTGTTTATTCTACACCAGCCCACATGCGCAGAACGCCGCTCTATCAATGCTCGCGTCACCGCTAAACCAACATAAAAGCAGCGCCGGCTTCAGCAGTGCACCACTAGGACAACGCCTGTGTTTTCGATTTTTTTTCCCATTTTGTGCGCGGTTACGAGCGGTGATGAATTTTTTTCACCGCTCCAGGAACGCTACAGCAAAGTTCGGGCGGTGTGACCGGGCCTTCAAAGCAACAACATGCTGTAACTGATCTTATATAACAGCTGCATTATTTTGAGTACACTGGCCTCACATGCCATGGCAACACCCCCGCCAACTAGTTTTTTTTTCTCATTTGTTTTATGAGGGCTTGTGCCCACTGTGTGGGAAATGTCTTTAAACATGCCAGAAAAAGAATTTAAAGCAAAAGGTCACATGGTATCGTTTTCTTTAAGCTGTTTCATACAAGATTTTATTTAGTAACTAACTTTATTCACGCTCCGTTCTCCGTAGAGAACAACTGTCAATTTATCTTTCTATTTACGACACTAGTTTAAATTAAAATTTTCCCCTTCAAGTGGAAAGGAGTGAAATGAATAACGGGTATTGGTGTTATGGGTCTGCTTGCGGAGCAATGCAATAGAGGCTGCTAATTGCATAGCAATGCAACCCATTTTAATATGTGTGTGACTATTAGTTATTCTTACATGACACAGTGGCGTTATTGTTAAAAAAACAATTAAATTGATTTAAATTGACTATAATGTAACAATATAAAAAATGAATACAATTTAAATATTATAAAATGCCACTAAACAACAGTATCTATTGAAATTATTGTATACTGTATTATATGTGTATTAGTTATTCTTACATGGATAATATATTGAACAAAATCATAAATGACAACTCTGAATATAATATAATTTTTAAATATTTAGAACGAATATGAATATTCAGTAACAAATATATAAAATAATACATTTTGTAAGCTACTAAACAACAGTATCTCTGAAATACTCCAGTGTCTTTTCCACATTTAGTTAATCTTCCATGAATTACACCTGTTATATATTGGGGAAAAAAAATATTACAAATATAGATGCCCAGTATTATAATTAAAACTACTTAGAAAATATGAATGTAATATAAATATATTTTGAAAATTGTCAGGTACTTTTTTAGGCACTTAGTACTCCGGTTTGGTAAATAGCAAAGCTAAATATATGATAAAATATAAAATATAAATAACATAATCTTTCCTCATTTCAATATAGTTTCCTTTCTACTATTAATTCACTCATGGGTTTTATATATTGAAAGAAATATGAATATAATATCATCATTGAAACAAATGGTAAAACCCTTTTGTAGGCTACTAAACTACAATGCTCTATAAAATAATCCTATGGCTTTTCCAACATTAATGCTATAAATTACACATTTGCAAGTCATTATATCAAAAAATGCTCAGATAAAATAAAAAAGATGAGTCATATGCCATGCCCAATATGGCTGGACAACATCATGTGAATTACTCCCAAACAGAAATATAAGGATCATCAATTTATCACTGATCAGTATTGATTATAAAGTACAGAATGTAAAAAGAGCGCCATCTACTGGACTTACAAACTGGCCACTGATAAAACAAATTGTTTTCTTTTTCTGTCACTGATGCACGTTTTTTTCATCGGGACAACAATTTACGTCACATCACACGAACTAAAAGAAGCGCAGCTTGTGTTGAAAGACAAACATGTGCATACAGGAGTGATGATGTACAAATCATTCTAACCAGACAGAGCGACAACAAGGCTCCAGTCTGCATTTAGTGTTGTCTGCTCGTATTGAACTGTTTGGAAATCTTTGCAAACTAGCAGTGTGCCTGCTTTTAAGACACGCGCTGGTTTCAGCTTTGTTGTTCAAAACCAAGCTGAGCGACAGCTGACAGGAAGGAAGGAACAACCACACTGTGTATCACCATTTTTAACTTCAATTCCTCTTCTGACACCTTTGGTCTGCCAGGCTAGGTGGAAACAGAGAAAAAATGGGGAACTAGAGATTAGTGTAGCCACCCCTCCTCCTCCTCTCCTCCTATGCCCAATATCCTCTTTTGGGGTCTTTTGTGTGTGTGTGTGTGTCTGTTTGTTGTGTGCCTGGTTTGAGTGTGGCAAACACACACAGTGGGGATGAGAGTTTGAGAGCAGGAGGACAGGACAGGATAGGAGAGGACTTTGTCCACGATGGGATGCTGCAGTGTGACCCAGAGGCACACTGGAGTGGACGAGGTGGGCCCTGATGAGATTGAGCTACTGGAACTCTCTGGAGACAATTTAGGGTAAGATGGACACACTTGAACATGCCGCCAAATGAGACAAGAGCATCATTTGCTAGATAAATGTACAGTTTAGTGGTTTGGGCCATCATTGCTGCCATGTTGTGTTCAGTGTAAAGCATCTTGCAACAGCTTCCATCCATATGTGAAGTCATTGTGTCGTATAAAAAGATAAACATAAACTTGGAAGCTCAGTGAAGCAGCGCTGACATGATTAGGAGATTACTAGAAGACAATTGCAGACACATGGACGGCTGTAATGCTGAATATGATGGCACAAATCCTCCTTCCTCCTAAGACTTGGGAGATTAACACAGGCTAACCAGCAACAGCCACCGCTTATAGCTAAGCAGTTATGTGTTTAATCAGAACTGCTTAGCATAAAACTCATCCATAATATTTCATGTTAGAAGACAGTTTGTGGAGTATGAAGGTGCACATTTGAATAATTATGCAACTTCTACTTATTCTACTAATATTTCATTCATCATTTTGTGCAAAGAGTTGTTGTCATCAAACTTACTAAATCGAAAATATACAGTTAGTATACATAGTAATAATGTAAATAATTATAATATACCATGTGCACAAAATGAATAACATTGCTAATACTTTAACAATTTAGTTTATTGTAAGTAAAGTGTAAATTAAAGTCTATTTATTCATTAGTTAACATAATTATAATTTAATGCAAATTGGCTCACTGACCTCAACATTAAATACACTTACTACTAATAATAGTATAATACAAACAAATTAATAAAATAAATGATAAATCAAATAATAAAATATCTTACATATACATAATACTAATAAATTATAATAAAAGTATATGAATGAGTTATATAATAGTTCAAAAATGATACTATGGTTTGAAATACTAATTTTTGCATTCAGCTCAAATTGCGTATGTATTACTTTCAAATAGGGGTGTCTTAGAATAGTTGACTAGTCGACGATTCGATTTGGAGGAGTCTGATTTGACTATCAATCTCATAGTCGAATCATATGAAGATGTCATGTGATCAAGGTTGTACCATTCGGACTACATGGGGGTACCCACGGCTGCTGCTGAGTATACATTTTCACATGTTATGTCTATGTTTTTGTTATAAATAGCCTATTTTCATACAAATTCAGCTTCATTTTTGTTAATAAATAATTGAAAATGACGTGTGTGTTTACCCAAAGAACGATATTGAGATGACGGCGAGTACACACAGCGAAACCCAGCATCTTTTACAGATTTTCCGTTTTGTAATTATAATTTTGCCCATATTGGGTCTGGTTGAACATCTTACACTTGACAAGAGCTTTTGGATATTGTATTGTACTTTATTATCACTGATCTTCTACTCGTCCCTGAGATCTCCAGAGTAGTCCCATAGTCTACACACACCACTCAGCCGGGGCGGAAGTGCTTGCAAGTAGCGTCTACAAGGAATGCACGGAGGAAAATGAGCTTAGGTGAAGCTAACACCGCGCAGATTCTCCTTACCGAGCAATTTCCTCGCCAATGTGCGATCTTTAGTGAATAAAATGGCCGAGTTACGACTCCACGTTGCCCACAGTAAGAGACTTTTGGACTGCAACCTCATCATTTTCAAAGAGAAATGACTAAACGGGAGGAGCGGGCGTGCTGATAAACCTGTGCATCTATGTTCAGTGTCAGAATTGAACAGTCTCATAATTCCTTCGTCACACACTTGGTCAATCTCTCTCACGCAGTCGTCCAGCCTTCGAAACCCGTTGGTGATAGTGGATTTTTTGACACTGCTCCATGCTGTTCTGATCTGCTGGCACGCTTGAGCAAAAGTCGCTAGATTGATCAACTAACTTGAAAGCTGCATCCTTTGCATTTCTTTGTGTGTTTTCTATGATGAGGGTGTGTGCATAAGAGCTGTTCTGAAGAAAAATTAGCGGCTTATACATCGAAAACTACGGTAACTGATTTCGACTAGATTTGGTGGAGAATTGGAGCATGGACCCAGGGGTAAAAGCAACATTTTGGGTCAGATAAAGCGTTTTTTTTTACATTGTAAGCACTGGTATGTCCCTTAACTTCAGAGTGAAAAATGAACGACTCTTGTTAATGGCAGTTTATGCACATGAAGTTATTATCATCAAACTCACTGACTGTTTTATTTGCCAGTTTGTAGCCAACATTTTATGTAGCTAAATTGGGCCACACTTGATGTCCGTTACACACAAAGACAAAATATGCCACCAAAATGGGGCCAACAGGTGCTTCTGTGTCTAGTCTGACAGTAATCTTATTATGTCTGATGGTTGCTGGGCTGCAGGGGGCTCACGGCAGGACTTTGCTTCTTTTTGATGTTTTTGCATCAAAGTCATTAGATGCGCTGTGTGGAACATTTTTGTTTTGCATCCCCTTAAAGGACCGGTACATGGTGAATGTATGTGTGTGTGTTTGTGTGTGGTGTTGTTAGGCTGTGGAGTTTGGGAGAGACCAGACTTCAACTGTCAGTGAGGGGCAGCCGAGACGACAAGCAGCCATCGTGTTACACGTCACTACGACACCTGGAGCAACAGGTCAGTGTGTGTGGGTGTGTGTTTTTACGTGTGTCACCTAACAAGACTCTTAGCACTTTTACTTAAGACCATGCTCATTTCATAAATACAGTATATACAGCACAAACACACACACAGTAGTACATTTTCAATGACAACTCAGTCTGCACTGTGATTCAAACTTTACAGGAAGTTCAAGAGGATGGGAAAAAATAAATAAATAGGAAACTCATTGGCTACGTTTACAGTACATGCAGTCAAATAACCCAATTATATTATATTATATTAGCAATAACCTGGTTGCGCACAGCCATGTAAACACCAACAACCCTTTTGAAAAAACAGAATATGCTCATATTCTGTTTTTATAATTTAAGTGATTTATTCTTATATTAAATTTATTCTTGTTTATAAATCAATCCAATGAAAAAAGCTCATTTTCAGCAGAGCTATGGTGTGATACGGTACTTGTGTCTGTAGGGGGTGCTGTGGGGCAAGAGCAGAGAGGAGCTGCACCACAGAATCTTCTCCCAGCAGCCAGTCAGAGGCTGGGAGGGTCAACCTGCTCACATGTACGGAGAGATCATTCACTCCTCCTTAGTGTGTCTGCACAGCAAATACGCTCAGGTCAAATGGCACTACATTACTACATGGTACATACTACAAAGTACACTGGACACATTGTTAACACCTGCATTTCTCCTCACAGGAGAAGTGTGAACACTTCCTGGTTTTATTCTCTTTCCACCTGCTCATCCTCTCACTGGACCACACAAGGCAAGACTTCATTTATGAGGTAGTAAAGTGATGTGTGTAATGCTTAGCCTGTGTGGGTTGTATTTCTACCGAAATTTGATTTTTTGGGTGCGTTACAGGGACTGCTTCCTCTTTCCGGACTTTCCTTTCGCGTCATCTCCAAGGAGTGTGACATGTCACAGTCACCTCACATGTTTGAGATCAGCAGTAAGTCTACAAAAATGATCTTTTGGTACATTTTTAGGGCATGATGGATCGGCTAAAAAGTATTGTCTTCTCCAAAGCTGGGATTAGACGGTCATGAGGCAGGTAATTCAGTGTGTCAACAGTATTATCCCAACCAAAACCATTACAGTATTCCCTAATAATAAATCCTGGGTCTCTAAAGAACTAAAGCAGATACTCCATCCATCCATCCATCCATCTACTATGCCGCTTGTCCTCATTAGGGTCGCGGGGGTATGCTGGAGCCTATCCCAGCTGACTTTGGGTGAGAGGCAGGGTACACCCTGGACTGGTCGCCAGCCAATGACAGAAGCAGATACCCAATAAGAAGAAAATTATTTGTACTATATGTACTGGTTCGGAGGAGGAGAAGAAGGAGGTTAATCGTTAATATGCCAAGCTGAATTATAAGAACAAGGTGGTCCCCTTTTCCCAGGGAACCTCTGCTCTGCTCTGCTTGGCAGGACCTGAAGAACATGGCAGTTGTAAATTGCACATAATCCAGTCAGTGTTGTTTTTGACAGCCATTTTATTTTTCGTCTTAGTCTTTAGGATGAAAATGCTTCCTTTTTTTAGTCACATTTAAGTCACTTCTATATGTGACAGTTTTAGTCCAGTTTTACTGGAAGAAAACTTAAAATGTTTTAGTCTAGTTTTAGTCAGTTCAGTTTTATAAAAAAAAACAACAAATAATAATAATAATTTATGTTAAAGTATTGGAAATTGGTTGAGGAAAAAACAAAGAGGGCATACAATCACTCTGAATACAAAGTACACTTGTAAAGGTACTTAGTCCCCCCCTGCTCTCAGCACCAAACCGACACCATAGTTCTGCTCTTCAGGACTTTATTTACAGTATGTGACGACGCTTGTCTCCAGCCTAACCCAACCAAGAGCAAAGAGGTGATTGTGACGTTTGTCAGTAAGCAGCGACAACTGGCAGAGTCCATTACTACCACCATTGGGGGGGAGCCAGTGGAGGTGGTTGAGGAATATAGGTACTTGAGCACCATATTTGACAGCCTTCCTCAAGAAGTTCCACCGGAGATAGTCTCATTTGAGGAATCTTTGTTTGTTTGGAGTGAACAAAAAACTTCTCCTGGGTTTATTTAGTTAATCTTCATGCTTACTCAGCATCACCGGAATTTGTTCCAAAATGACTGGACACCCAGTTAGAGCCCTTTACCTATATTGCAACCAGAAAATACCTCGCACTGCTCACAGGATCCTACATGACCCTTCACACGCATTACACTCTGTGTTTGACCCATCGGGTTGTAGGTTAAGATGTCCATGCTGCAGAACACAAAAGAGGAGGGCAACATTTGTCTCCACAACAGTCCAGCTTCTGAACTCTGACAACTCCCTGTCCAGATATTGCACAAACCTCATTTAATTTCAATTTTTAATTTGAAATTGTACAACTTTGTGTCTGTTTTATTGTCTGATGTTCTGTTTGTTCTTGTCCTGTTCTTCTGTCTGCTGCTCTTTGTGCCTTGAATTGCCCCTTGGTGAGAAATAAAGTGTTTGAAAATATAGGTAATGCATGATGGTCCTTGTTTTATCCAGGCCGGATGATGGACCCCAAGGTCTTCATAAGTTCCACTGGTGCAGAGTTGCAGACATGGATGCAGCACGTAGAAGACAGGACATACAAGTCAATGACGCAGCCCATGAGTCCTTCCCACTGTGCTCTCTCCTATCTAGTAATGAATGCTCATGTGTTCATCAGTGCATATGACAAAGAAGCTTTAATTCTTAACACATTCCTCTCTGCAGTTACCTTGTGATGAGCACTGGAAAAGACAGGAGCTGAAGAAGTACTTGATGCATGCTCCAATATGGGAGTGGGAGGGTTCACCTATACAGCACATGGGACGACCAGCCTACTTGTCAGTGGTCCATATTATCAATACACACAGACAGGTTAGAAATAGTAGCGTCTTCCAGCAGCAATGATGGCTGCATGCATCGGGTATTCTAGGACAAAATATGACTTTGCACAAAAGGTGTCTGATTGTGGTGGTTTTGTTCTCACAGGGTCTTCAAGAACGACTTATGGTTCTCTTCCCTCAAGACGTGCTGCTGCTGTCAGTAGACAACAAGCTGCTCAATATCACGTACCAGGTCATGACCCATCTCGACATGCTATATACTTTTTTTATACACTCTTGCAGTCTTGCAGTCTGTTCTCATGACAACTTAGATGCATGCACATACAGTTATTAACCATATTTGGTAACCCTAAGTCAAATAGACAGCACACGCCTTACTATAAGGGAGTAGAATCACACCCTGGACTGGTCGCCAGCCAATCGCAGGGCACGTATAGGCAAACAACCATTCACACTCATATTGTGGTTTATGGACATTCCAACCCTTGATCTCCTGACCCAAAAATATATTTCATAATTTTTTTTTGTTTTGTCCTGAAAATAATGTGACATTATGGACAAATGTAGTAATAATAATAATAGTTTTTGAGGACTTATATAGTGTTTCTCGTGATACTCAAAGACATAGAAAAAACCCCCCAACAAAAAAACAAACCAAAAAAAACCATAATAAAATTAAGATATTTTTCCCCCTGTGTCTGCGCACGTATGTGGATCATGTTGCTAAATTAATATATCAAGCAATAATAATAATAGTAATAATAGTAGGAATGTTAGGTATTAGTAAACTTTAAAAAGACATTTAAAAAATGTAGTTTTGTTGTAAAAATGCTGAAAAGCCACAAGAGAAAGTAAGGCCCTGTCCACATGGGAACAATTGCGTCCATACAGTTTCGGATCAGTAAATAGTCACATCCACACGAGAATGGATCATTGTTCTAACTATACATTTAGGCTACTGAAAATGCAGTGGGGAAGTAGATATGTTAACTTTGTAACAAAGTAAGTAATAATGGGAGATTGCATGTCCGGTCCTTGGGCACTTACATTTTTCAAATCGTGGTCCTCTTCATGAAGTAGTTGAGTCGCCCAAATACAGTATATACAGTAATATATTTTTCCAAAAATAGGGCAGGCTGCCGCGTCGAGGCATCGAAGCCACAGAGAGATCAGCCCAGCCTGGACGACTTGAGTTTGAGCTGCGAGGTATGCAAAGCTAGATTCAATATACTGTACACACAAACAAAGTTTACATGTAAACTATTAGAGTATTCATCAGTACTGTTGTCTTGTAGGCGAGCTGGTGGAGCCTCTGCAGGTGTCTTGTACCTGCATGGAGGATCATCACAACTGGATCTTTCATTTACGCCAGGTGTGCAATATTGTTATCTCTGGTTGTACAAACACTGTGATTGTATTTATATTTAATACAGAGTACTGATTCAGAGTAGAGTAGGGGTGTCACGAGACAAGACAGTACAAGCAATCTACTCATAATTTAATTTCTACTACGTTACACTCTTCTGCACTCTGTGTGTATGCTACAGGTCCCACCCATCAAAACAAAGAGACTGTATGACTGACAAAAGGGCTCACTCCGTTCATGCTGTTGTTCTATGGAACAAACATCATCTCAGCACTAGTGCCGAAAAACAGTGTTTTTCTGAACGAGAAATCTTGTCAAGTTTTAATCTCGTGAGGTCATGTGACACAAGATCTTGTGACACCCCTAGTATAGAGTGCACCTAACTTGCATATTTTAACTCATTGGTCTATGGGGCAAACAGTCAACATGCACTAACTTGTCAGAGATCAACACCATGCTCTGCCTTTTAATATTTCTAAACTCTTACATTATACATGGTTTCTTCTTCTTGTGTTCACAAATAAATAACTATACGTTTACATTTTGTTTTGCCCTTTTCTCTGACAAATCAGTGTTTTTTGTAGATGTCAAATGAAAGGTTTGCATGGAAAATGTCAAATCTTCCTGTGTTTTTGTGCTGTAGCCAGACAAAAGCGTTGCTGCTGTGTCAACCGTCACAACAAAGCCGCACAGGAGTCGCAAGGAGAGCATCACAGCAAAAGAACAAGCACACGTCAATGGGCGCAGCTGAGGATACAGCATAGTGTTGTTTAGACTGAGGTGAAGGGAAATGTGTATTATGTGCAGGTACAATGAATATGCCACAAACATGGAGATGACATCTTCTCAAACCAACTTTGGTACATTGTGTCACCATAAACATTGTCTTTTTTAATATCTCATTTTTGTGGGCTTCCAACACAATAAACTGCTCACAGACAAGATCAATCGAATATATTCCAGTTTATTTCATTGTTGAAATGTTTACAGTAGTCTGCACACTTCCAGCCTGTTGTCTGAGTAATGCAAAGTGTCCAAAGTGCGGCATGGGGACTATTTTTGGTGTTTTATTGGCCCTCTGCATATAAAATGATTTCAACATTAATGAGATGTATTATTACTTAGTACACTAATTTGCTCTGTTGGATAGGTTAGCATATATTAACCTCCTAGTACATCAGATTGTTTTTAGCATTTTTAATGCACAAAATGTCCTCCCACACCCTTCAGTTTTTCTGTATGTGGCACCCGGTTGAAAAAGTTTGAACAAGTGTTCACATAAATTATAGTTAATGCATAAAGTCATTGAACTAGATTCAGCATATCCTTATAACGAGAACAAAACAGCTGAAGAAGTATAAATATACGTTTTAAATTACAAAAAGAAGTAGTGATTACAAAAAAAATTCCATGTGCCACCGACAAGAATGTAGGATTGAAATGTTAATAATCAGTGTTTTAAAAATACAACAACCATTTAGAGCTATCAATAAGGTCTCAATATAGCGCAGTGCTTCAGAATGTTGTCCACTGTCCAGTGAAAAGCATGGATCTGGAATTTAGACCAGTAACACAAAACACCCCACATTATACATATTTTTGAGATGCATGGTGTTTTTTTTTTTGCAACAACTGAATTGCTACAACAATGTGACAATATGTCATTTTTATTGCTGGCATCAACGTTTACTAAATAAAACCTCATAGATTTATTTTTATTTTATTATGTACATTGTTAAACATTTACTGCACTGATGACTTATTTGTTTAAAGCTGTAATTGTGGAATAGCATTAAAATAAAAGAACAAATGGAAAGTCATTCATCCATTCATTTTCATTCATTCATTCCGTGAAAGTGAAAGTGTTGCCTTCAATTGAATTCTGAATTGTATTTATTTTTATTGTACTTATATACTAATTGTAATTTATTTTAATTGCAGCCTTTGAAATGATGGTAGCTTGCTCGTCATCTTTTAGCTGTACTACGCAAAAAACTACACAACCAAATAATACGAAACATTGTAAAGGAGTGGCACACGAGCTGAGCAAAAACTTACATTGCATTTTGGTGCGGATCAGAAGAAAGGTGCAAATACAAGAATTCATTTTGCATTGCGGCTGAGTGGAGCAGTGACCAACCAGAGCCAGCAGATGGCGCTCCACCTACAAGTCTTGAGTGCTAATCTAGTACTTGATGCGTTTTTAATGGAAATACAACAAATGGCTTCGGCAACCCACAAGAGTGATGTATTTACTTGTGCTATTTAAAATACATAATTCTAGCATATGCCTTTTATGACAGAGTCCAAATATTGGAACTCTTAAACTCATATACAGTATATTTATTATATTCTCTATATACTGTATATTTAGATGTAGCGATCAGCTCTCCAAAGTGTAAACATGTTACAGTTAGGAATGCTCCGATCAGGGTTTTATGCCGATCATCCATGAGTGAGATGGGCCGATACTGATACCGATCACATGGATTAACTTTAGATTTTCAATGTATTTATGGTGAGCGGTATTGGTGAGGGGCGCTGTTAGAAAATTCCAAGGGCCCCTGGCAAATAGATAATTATTAAAAAATAAACGTTTGAGGGGCTATTCTTTTTTTTCTCTTTATTTGTGTGAAACTATTTTTGTACTATTTGACACAAACCTGAATTCAATTTGATGCATGTTTTGGGGTAATATGAATACATGGGAAATAAACTGTTTAAAACTTATTTTTTAGCTCAAGATAACAAAATTAACCGAATAAAATAATACAAATAAATATCTTTATTAAACAGAAATCTGTCCTTTTCAATGAAAAACAGAATAAATTGAGTGTCCAGGTTGCAGGGGTCTCCAACTTTCATCCCTATTGGAGCTGTTAACTATTTGTGTTTTATTTATGGTTTATTTATAAATTGTACACTACTTTATTTACCAAGCAGATCGCCACTCAAACAGTGTGGCCATCGTCTTATTGCTCTTTTGTGCTCATTTGTCATTATATAAAAGGCATAAAGTCTGAATTCAATTCATTAGTTAAAAGTTAGTCTGTACCCCATGAACGTGATATCCACTTCTGGCTTTCCGTGGGACAAAAACGAGGTCTGAACCAACCGCATTGCTTGTTTGTTTTAAAAACAAAATGTCACTATGCTGAAAAATTCGCATTTGGTGTCTGAAGACCAGAAGCTATGTTGATAACACTAGCTAGCTAGCGAGCTAGCTGCTGCCAATATAAAGTACAGCTAGTGACAAACAGGTAAATTGTGTAAACCAGTGGTTCTCAATTATTTCCAGTCATGCCCCTCTCTGGTGACAGAAATGTTTTCCAGCCCACCCCCCTCCCAATTTGAAATACTATTGAGAAACTGATCAAATCTATTTATTTATCTGTACTGTACAGACTGAACTCAGAACTGAAACCACAGTCCGTCCCACTACTTGAGAAGCCCTGGTGGAAACAAGCTGGCATCGATTGGCGAAGCCTGTGGCAAGCTCAATACGAGACGCAACATTTTGTTGGCAACCCTACGTGACACAGCAGACATTTAGGATTTGCCTCCGCACGCCAATCGGTTTTTGTGATGGGCTTTGAAAGGCGTTTATCGGCAAATGCGATAACGTGTTTTCACACGATATGGCTGATCGATCGGAGCGTCCCTAGCTATAGTACTGTACATGAATGTGTCTCCTGTACTTTATATCATACATGTTGGCAGTGACTCAGCAATCTTCCTGAGTCATGTCCACCACAGGACTGACGTAATTAGCAGTAGTTTTTATTTGAGTTCATGTCAAATGTGCATTGTGAGACCACTCCCAATGTCTCTTCACTCGTCCTCGCCTTCCAGTTTCTGTGTGACACATTTAATGCGGATGTTTTCCCGGAGGTTGCGGAGACGTGCGCTGCGACTGGTGATTTCCTCAATGTAGGATTTGGGGAACCAGCCCCGTTCCCCATCAGACAACCTGATGCCTTCCACCCAGCCTGGAAGGAACCACAGCAACATTCCTTAGACATTTTTAATTCATTTATTCTTTGCACTCACATTTTAATATTATTACATTTCATACAAGTGTAAAAAGAAGGTAACATCAGGAAGTAAAAATACTAAACATTAACTCAGGGGTGGATTGGCCATCGGGAGTACTGGGAGTTTTCCCGGTGGGCCAACCAAAAACGGGCAAATGGACGGCGGTTTATTTATTTATTTATTGCTGCGCCTTACTGTTCGCTATACTAAAAGGAAATTGATACATGCCAGGTTCTAGGACCTAGTGGAAAATGGCCACTGAAGTTAAAGCAAAGACAGAGTTGAAGCCTGTTTCCCCTTAGACCTCCGGCAAGCTCATCGATTGGCTCTTTCTGTATCTTGCTAAGAGGTGATTGGCCGTACCCGCTGCCACTTCATGAGCACTTGGCCTTGCTCGCTGGTGTTTTACGAGTTCGTGTTCCGATCACTCTGTAAGCTAACAAGTTGGCCGTTTGTTCTGCTTGGATCACGCCAACTAAACTGATTTTAATATCGGAGGTTTTATTTACATGAATATTTGCATCAGTGTGCATCTGTGTGTTTGGTGGGGAAAACCGAGGCAACACTATAAATGGTTCAGAACGCTAGCTTAACTGTCTATGAACTTTACTTGACATAATACATAGCAAACATGGAGTGGTGAGTTACACCACCACCCACCCCACCCCCACCATGTCACCTGCGGAGTTCAAGTGTTTAAGTGTCAACATGCCCCTTTTTTAATGCCCACAGTTCGGTTAGCATCATGAAGGACATTGATGTAACAAGTTAAACAATATGTATGCTTTACATATTTTTCAGTTAGGGCCCCTGGCAAATAGGTAATTATTAAAAAATAAACGTCTGTGCGGATTGCCTTTTTCTTTTGTTGCCTTTTTTTGTGTGAAAGGTTTTTTGTACTATTTGACACAAACCTCAATTTCATGTTTTGGGGTAATAGGAATAATATAATATGGGAAATAAACTGCTCAATAGTTGTTTTTTTAGCTCAAGATAACAAAATTAACAGCATAAAATAATACAAATAAATATCTTTATTAAATAGAAATCTGTCCTGCTCAACTTAAACAGAATAAATTGAATGTCCAGGTTGCAGGGGTCTCCAACCTTTATCACTATTAGAACTGTCAACTATTTGTGCTTTATTTATGACTGGCAACATTGAAATTGTACACTACTTTATTTACCAAGCACAATGTAGCCATCGTCATTATGCTATTTTGTGGTCAATTGTCATTACCTCCGTTGAGGAGGTTAGGTTATGGCCTTTATCTGTTTGTTTGTTTGTGTTCAAAATAACTTGAACATTACTGAATGGATTTGAATTCAATTTTAGGGGGTGATCCAGGATTTTTTAAAAGGATTCTTTAAAATTGCGAGATAGGCCCATTTTTGGCATTTGTGCATAGAACTCCACAAAAAATGGTCAGTGTACTTGGAAAAAAAATATAGGACAAGTTTCCAACAGGTTCTACAAAATATCAAAGACTGCTCCAGATAATGGAATAATTCCAGATACTATGATCCAGAATATGAAAAAATAGGGGACCTTTGGAATTTTCATCATAGGAGGACAACAAATGAAGCTATAAACATGCAACAAACATCATTATATGTAGCCAAGACACCGTGGCATCTGGATTGTGCCAACAAATTAGTTGTATCTTCACAAGCTATGGAGCTCGATGCAGAAGAAAACTGCCATTATGGAAAATGTGATTTTTGTGAATAACTACTGAAGTAATATTGATATCATTATAAATCCAATTGCTAATAGCATGTTTTATGGTCAAGGAATCTAAATATGTAGATAAAATAAATGTAGGACTAATATTTATGGTGTAAATCACAATATGGGGGGAAGTATGACGCTTGGCGGAGGTCTGCGCACTCAGAGTTATTCTCCAGTTATATAAAGGCATAAAGTCTGAATTCAACTTCTAAGTGGTTATGAAGTTATTTTATGACCCTTTGCAAGCTATTCAAAATCACCTGGCGAGTTAGGAGACACCTGTGATAATAATATCACCATCATAAGGCTGTGTGTTTATGTTCAGTAAACAACCACACACAAATAGTGTGTTGAGGACAAGACATAATTAGTATAATGACAACAAGATAGTAAAGTTGTTCAGTGACACTTGAAAAACTTAGTACGTACCCCATGAACATGATATCCACTTCCCCGTGGGACAAAAACAAGCTCCAAACTCACCGCATTACTTGTTTGTTTTAAAAACAAAATGTTACTGTTGTAAAAAAGTCACATTTGGAGTCCAAAGACCAGAAGCTAGGCGGATAACTCTAGCTAGCTAGCTGCAGCCAATGTAAAGTACAGCCAGTGACAGACAGGCAAAGCGTAAAAAAAACAGATGCAAGAATAGTCGAATGGCAATAGGTTTGGTAAGGGAGTGATCAGACACGCTGGCATTGATTGGTGTAACCTGTGTAAAGCTCAATACGAGATGCGTGATTTTGTGATCGGTTTTGAAAGGAGTTTATCAGCATCACCAATAATGATTGGCGGCTGATTGATCGGAGAATCCCCAATTGTTTAGTATAATGGTGTTGCGTGTTTGTATGTACATCAATGGGGCGAGTTGGCACAGTACCTGCATATGATTGCAGTGGGCCTGTCTGGACCAAAAAGTCCAGGGCCAAATTTTTGTCCACCCCTGCCTTAACTTATGATGAAGGTGTAATAGGAAGTTGAGTTTCAGATGCACCTCATGCATCAAAATTTTAAGTGTCAGAAGAAGTTAACCCCTGGAAATCGTGAAAACAACAAAAGACCCCACCTTAAATAATTTACCTCAATGGCTGTTAACAGCCATTAACCTGAGGCTGCCCCTTTTTTGATGATCATTAAACTGCGCTCAGAGATACACTGAGCTCCTGAGTCATCCCTACAAACTCCCTACTATAGAAATATGCTCTATTTCCCCAAAGTTTGGTTAAATTACAGATTTTGGCAAATTCAAATTAGATTTACTGGTCCCGCTCACCACCTCTTTAATGAGTGAAATTCACTAAATTCATGTTGCAGTCCATGGAGTTTTTTTCAAGCGACTTAAAATAAAATGGCTATGAAATAAATAAAAAATACCATTAAATCATACAAAATTCAATTAAATCAATAAAAAACATTACGTTATAAATACCATTAAATCATTACAAATACTATTAAATAAATATGTCATTAAATACGTAAAAATGTCATTTAATAAATAGAAATACCATTAAATAAATGTGTCATTAAATCATTAAAAAAGCCATTAAATAAATATGGCATTAAATATTGAAAAATGCTATTCAATATAGAAAAATACAATGAAGTAATTAGAAAAAGCACTAAATACCTGAAAATGCATTACATACTGTGTAAATATTATTAAGTCATTAGAAATTACATTAAATAAATGTAATTAAATATTAAAAAATGCCATTCAAAAGATAGAAATATCATTAAATCATTACAATGCCATTTAACAAATATGTCAATCTATCCATTGATCTTTCTTCTACCACTTATCTGACGTCGGGTAGCGGAGGCAGCAGCCTAACCAGACTTCCCTCTCCCTGACCACTTCGTCCAGCTCATCCCCGCTCTCCAATGTGTCCTGGGTCTTCCCCGAGGCCTGCTACCGCTCGGACGTGCCTTGAACACCTCCCCAGGGAGGTGTCCGGGAGGCATCCTGACCAGATGCCCAAGCCACCTCATCTGGCTCCTCTCAATGCGGAGGATTAACAATTCTACTCCCAGTCTCTCCTGGATGACAGTGCTTCTCACCTTATCTCTAAGGGAGAGCCCATCCCTCCTATGGAGAAAACTCATTTCGGCCGCTTGTACCCGCGATCTTGTCCTTTCGGTCACTACCCAAAGCTCATGACCATAGGTGATGGTAGGAACGTAGATTGACCGGTAAATTGAGAGCTCGGGAAGGATTGGGGCAGGATCTCATCCCCGACCCGGAGATGGCACTCTTTTCGTGGCGAGAACCATGGACTTGGAGATGCTGATTCTCATCCCGGCGTCTTCACACTTGGCTGCGAACCAATCCAGTGAGAGTTGCAGGTTACGGCTCGATAAAGCCAGCAGGACACATCATCAGCAAAAAGCAGAGATCCAGTCCTGCAGCCACCAAACCGGAACCCCTCAATGCCCTGGCTGCACCTACAAATTCTGTCCATAAAAATAATGAACAGAATCGGTGACAAAGGGCAGCCCTGGCGGAGTCCAACTCTCACTGGAAACATGTCCGACTTATTGCCGGCATTGCAAACCAAACTCTGACATCGGTCATCCAGGGAACGAACAGTCTGAATGAGGTTGTCCGGCACCCCCAGTCGAATGCCTTCTCCAAGTCCACAAAACACATGTAGACTGGTGGGCAAACTCTATTGCACCCTCAAGGACCCTGCTGAGAGTGTAGAACTGGTCCACAGTTTGAACTTTTTTGAGTGTTTAAACAAGAGTGAAATGTGAGAAAATGTCTAAAAAGTGTACAAAGTGTATGGTGAGGGGTTTTACGGTCTTAAAACATACAATAATTGTTAAAAAAAAAAAATTAAGTTGTCTACTTTGCAGATTTCACTTATTGCGGGCTATTTTGGGAACCTATCCCCCACGATAAACGAGGGAACACTGTATACCTAGTCGGAACTTCTCCACCTTGCGCACCAGCTCAGGCTCCTTCCCCACCAGAGAGGTGACATTCCATGTGCCAAGAGCTAGCTTCTTTGCCAAGGTCCCCGCTTTCGGCTGCCACCCAGCTCACTCTGCACCCAACCCCTTTGGACCCTCCCATTAAATAAAATGAAATTCAATTAATAGAAATACCATTAAATCATTACAAATGGCATTTAATATATAAACTGTAAATATGATTAAATACTTAAATATGTGATTAATTAAATAGAAATGTCAATAAAAAATAAACATTTTAAAAGGTAATAAAATATATACAGTACATTTGTCATGACAGTTTGATCAATGACATAAATCATTTTAATTAATTCACGCATGTTTTAATTATTGAACTTGTCTTTATATTTGTTATATTTTAATCATTTTAGAAAGAAAAAGTGGACAATAAATATACAATATACCGGTATAGCCAAAACGTGCTATGATGATGGACTTAAAAAGACTGAATGCTGTCATGAAAGGAAAAGAACAGTATTTTCCTACTGTTAGAACTGTGTTTATTAGATTTGTTCTTCAATCTTCTTAAAAAAATGTTAACATAAACTTACCTTCTATTTTAACAAGGGTTTGTACAGTACAGGACAAAAGTGTGTGTGTCCAAACTTTTGGCCTGTACTTTATGTATGTATGGGATGTATTTCCATGGATAAGTGTTTACTTACCATCACTTGTGATGGTCTTGGCTTGAAGAATGTCAGCCTTCTCCAGCGTTAACTCATCATGTTCCTGGGCCTGATAGCTTCTAATGCACTGCACCTGAGATATGTCTGAGAGGACGACATAAGACATAAATGAGAGATTTACAAGTGTTAATGGTGTTTATCCAGCTGAGCACTGACCAGCATTCTCACTGGCGTGCTCTATGTCCTCCAGTGGATCTGATGGAAACATGGCAGTGATCCATCGCTGCTTCCCGCTCCTTGGTGCACAAACAAGTTACAACATTCAAGCTACAGAAGCACTCATTTTATGTATGACAGCAACAAATGAAGACGCACTCAGTGTGCGATTTGAGCAGGATCTGATGTTTGAGATGCTGTCCTTCACACAGCTGAAGGTGGAAGATGAAACCTGATATGCCCTGCAGCTTCTGACTCAGATCCTTCACTTTCAGCTCTCCTATCTTGGCATGCACAAACACCAGGAACTTCCATGTGCTGCAAGAGACCAAATATCACAAGCATTTGTACATAAATACAACAGGAGGAGACATGTTTGTGTTGTCCTTTTTCATGCTGAAATCAATCAAAGTTGATAATCCAGCTATTGCAAACATAAGTATTTATGCAACTTTAGAGAAAGTTGTGGTCATATTCCCAATTGTGTGACTTCCAGAAAGATCATAAACATGCTAAAATTGCCCTTTTAAACCTATGGTGAAAGACTTTTGAGAATTGGTGGAGGCCTTTAATTTGGTACAGAATGTCACTGGACCTACACAAATGCACGGACACACTTTAGACCTCGTATTGTCTTATGGACTTCCTGTTGATAACAACTTGTGGGAGATGCAACATTTTCAGACCATAGTCCGGTCACGTTTGACTTTCATTTAAACTATAGTACAAAACTGCCTGCTCCTATACGCCTTGGCCGTTTTAATCAAGCCTCACACGGCCGCTGCCTTTGCCACGCTATTCACCACTGCAGCGCAGGCTCAAACGACCCCTGATGCTGCTCTAAACACTGACCAGCTAATGAACTATTTTACTTCTACCTATGCTGATGTCTTGGACAGTTTAGCCCCTCTAAAAGCCATGCGCCCCAGTGCCAAACAGGAGTTGTGGCTCAATGACGTCACACATACAGCGTGGCGTGAATGCAGAAAGGCGGAGCGCAGGTGGAAAAAAGACAGTCTGCAAGATTCTTATCAAATCCTCAAAGACAGATGGAAGAACTACCAGAACGTTGTGAAAACTGAGAAAACAAAACACTTCCCTGAATTGGTATTACACATGTTAATGAGCCACATGTTCTTTTTAAAACAATTGATACTGTTTTAAACCCCACTCCGTCCACTACACTGGAAATATCGTGTGTGACATGAAGATTTCTTGCACTTTTTTAACAATAAGGTTGCATCTATTCTGATCTCAAAGGGAGACGAGGCAGCCTACAGAGAGGAGAAGCTTACAACCTGGTGTTCTGACAACAACCTAGCACTGAACACTGTAAAGACAAAGGAGCTCATCGTGGACTTCAGGAGGAACAGAACTCTACATCAACGGCGAGTGCGTGGAGAGAGCCCACACATTCAGGTTCCTGAGAGTTCAGATCTCAAATGAACTCCCCTGGACAGACCACATCTCGGCTGCTATAAAGAAGGCTCAGCAGCGTCTTTACTTCCTGAGAGTCCTCAGGAAGAACAGCCTGGACAGGAAGCTGCTGCTGGCCTTCTACCACTCGTCCATCGAGAGCCTGCTCACATACTACATTTCCACCTGGTATGGGAGCTGCACTGAGGCAGACAAAGTAAGGCTTCAGAGGACAGTGAAAGAAGCACAGAGGGTCATTGGCTGCCCTCTCCCCTCCCTGACAGATATTCACTCCTCCCGGTGTCTCAGCAGAGCTCAGAGCATCATCAAGGAAACTTCACATCTCGGTTTTCATCTGTTTGAGCTGCTGCCATCTGGAAAGCGCTACAGATGCACTAAAGTAAGGACAAATAGACTGAGAAACAGTTTCTTTCCGACAGCTATCACCATCCTGAACTCTCACATGTAAAGTGCTGATATTCCTTTCAGTGTTACTGCTGCTGCCTACAAAGTACCTCACTATTCCTCATCCGGGCAATGAATGTAGGGAAACTGTAGCTCTGTGCAATACTATTGTGCAATACGTTGTTCATAGTGTGTTTTGCACGTTTATCGAGCTTGTTTTTTTATTGCGCTTTACACTTTTACTGCATTACTTCTTGTTTGTACTGAAACAGGAGAAGCCTTTTTGATATCGTTGTACCTTGTATAATGACAATAAAGGTATTGTATTCTATTCTATTCAAGCCACTATATGACCCCTTTCTTTTAATTTGTCCACATTGGCACAGTGCGCTAAAGTTTCAACCTGTGTCGCTGTTTTTTATTACCAAGATAGTTGATGGACTTAAGCCTTCTTCCTCTCCCATTGACCCAGTCCCTCCTCGCTTTTTTAAGGAGTTGTGGGCAACTATTGCCGCCTATGTTTGTAATATCATCAACAGCCTGTCCTCTGGTATTGTGCCATCCTTTTGTAAAAAGGCTGCTGTTGAACTTTTGCTTAAAAAGACTGGTCTGGACTGGCACGGCTTTTAACAGGAACCAAAAAAAGGGAGCACATCACCCAAAATCTCACCTCTCTGCACTGGCTGCCTGTTCATTTTAAAATTGCTTTTCAGAATTAATTGTTTGTTTTAAAGGCATTGAATGGACTGGTCCATCGTGGACCTCATCCAAATTTACACTCCAGCATCATCTTTGAGGGCCGAAGGCCAGCTCCAAATAGTGGTGCCTAAGATGAAACTTAAGACCAGGGGAGACTGGGCCTTTTCTGTAGTTGGCCCCAAGCTGTGGATCACCTTCCACTCTCATGCCGCCACAGTTGAATGCTTTGAGTCTCGTCTCAAAACCCATTTTTATTTTCTGGCTTTTAACTTGGCGTGACTTGTGTGGTCCTCTGTGTCTTTTATTTACATATTTTTAGTTCATGTTTGGTTTTACTCATCTTGTTTTTTATTTATTTTTCTTATCTTTTTTTAAAATTGATTTTATTTACTGTTTTTATAGTTGTTGTAAATGTTCGTGTTTTTATTTCATTTACGAGCTTTGATTGTATTAATTTGTACTTTTAATTATTTATTCTTTTACTAGTTTTAGTGTGTCCAGCACTTTGGAAACTGTGTTTAGAAAATGTGGTATATAAATACTGTATAGTGGACTGGACTGGATTAAAATCACCACCCATTTATGTTTCTGAAATAAAATTGCACACACCTACTTTTACTATTCTATAAATAAAAACAATGGTGGACCAGCCTGGACACCTCGTGGCTTTAATTTGACAGCAAAAAAAGCAAAAGAAACAAAGGCAGTTGTTTCCTACTGTCACTTTAGAAGTCCCCTTTTATGCAAAACAGAATTTTTAATGATGTCTTAACAGTAATGTGTCCCTAGAGTTTCTTTAGGAGCATGAAGTCTGAACAAAATCTATCACCTCCCTCACTTGTTTGCTCCACCTTTGAAGATCTGGGTTTTCATGACATCATGAAGCAAAAAAATTCTTCCTCATGGACATATAAAGTGGTATGAGAAAGTGTTTGCCCCCTTCCTGCTTTCTTATTTTTGTGCATGTTTGTCACACTGTGTTTCAGATCGTCAAACAAATTTAAATATCAGTCAATGACATCACAATTGAACACAAAATGCAGTTTTTAAATGAAACTTTTTATTATTAAGGGAGAAAAACAATCCAAGCCCTCAGGGCCGTGTGTGAAAAAGTGACTGCCCCCGAAACCTAATAACTGGTTGGGCCACCCTTAGCAGCAACAACTGCAATCAAGCATTTGTGATAACTTGCAATGAGTCTCTTACAGCGCTGTGGAGGAATTTTGGCCCACTCATCTTTGCAGAATTGTTGTAATTCAGCCACATTGGAGGGTCTTCAAGCATGAAGCGCCTTTTTAAGGTAATGCTACAGCATCACAATAGGATTCAGGTCAGCACTTTGACTAGGCCACTCCAAAGTCTTCATTTTGTTTTTCTTCAGCCATTCAGAGGTGGACTTGCTGGTGTGTTTTGGATCATTGTCCTGCTGCAGAACCCAAGTGGTTTCAGCTTGAGGTCACGAACAGAAGGCCGGACATTCTCCTTCAGGGTTGTTTGGTAGACCGCAGAATTCATGGTTCCCTTTATCACAGCAAGTCTTCCAGGTCCTGAAGCAGCACAACAGCCCCAGACCATCACACTACCACCACCACATTTTACTGTTGGTATGATGTTCTTTTTCTGAAATGGAACGTTACTTTTATGCCACACACCTTCCAAAATGTTAAACTTTTGTCTCGTCAGACCACAAAGTATTTTCCATAGGGCCAAAATTGAGACAAGCCTTAATGTTCTTTTTGTTCAGCAGTCGCTTTCGTCTTAGAAATCTACCATGCAGGCCGTTTTTGCCCAGTGTCTTTCTCATAGTAGAGTCATCAACACTGACCTCAACTGAGGCAAGTGAAGCCTGCAGTTCATTGGATGTTGTCGTGGGGTCTTTGTGACCTCTTGGATGAGTCGTTGCTGCACTCTTGAGGATAATTTTGGTTGGCCGGCCACTCCTGGGAAGGTTCACCACGGACTCCAGCGAACCACAATGAGAGCCATTATCCACAAATGGCAAAAACTTGGAACCCAAAGCTTTAGAAATGGCTTTATAACCTTTTCCAGACTTATAGAGCTAAATTAATCTCAGTTATGTTTTAACACGGGGGACAATCACTTTTTCACACAGGGCCATGTAGGTTTTAATTTTTTTCTCCCTTCATAATAAAAGGTTTCATTTAAAAAATGCATTTTCTGTTGTGTTCAGTTATGTTGTCATTTACTAATACTACATTTGTTTGATCAAAACATTTAAGTGTGATAAATACGCAATAAAAAAAAGAAATCAGGAAGGGGGCAAACACTTTATACTCCTACCACTTAACAAAGGACAGCTTTGTTTAAAAAAAGAAAAATAGGCTTCAATATATCAATCAGTCAGTTACAGCTGTAAGCTGTAAGTTTGATCATTTTGTTTTTCTTCAGTGAAAGGGCTAATCTAGCATGATGTTGCTGTTCAAATGTGCAATTTTAGCACTGTAGCTCACATAGCTAGTGTTGTCACGTTTGTGTTATCCTGTCCCACTTCTTAATGTTACGTTGTTATATGTGATATATGAAGGGGCACCATAAAGGGGGAAAAGTTAGGACAATTCCAAGGGCCCATGACTGACAAGGGCCCCAGTAAATAGATAAATAATAATAATAATAATTCATGGTGGCGCCCATGGATATATGGCATCTATTACATTGGACAAGAGATCCAGTGTAAATGTAAACTGTGGACAAACTGTAAGTGAATGCTGACTCACTCTTTCCTCCTGGACAGCAGCAGGCAGTCATTGAACAGATGTAGATACACTGGCTTGGTGGGCAGCTTGAGCTTGGATCCAGAAATACTCATGGTCTGAGTGTCCACCTCCAGGAGCTCACCGTGCTTCACCAGCCAGCGAGACTGAGAGATGAGAGGAAAGATCTAGAAAGAACGGAAATACGTGAGTAAACTAGAAATACGTACAGTTGATAAAGTGGTGTCACCTTGCCCTCAAAGTGAATCTTCTTATTGAGGTGGATGAGTTCTTCCATTCTCTTCATGGACTGCACACTGCTGTTACACTCTTTAATCATCTACGACCAGACAGTCACTGTAGTTATTACTGCTTATTCATTTTGTTATTATTTCTTAGATTGACAGTAAATACCTTTTTCAGCTCATTGAAAGCCTTTGTCGCTGTGTCTTCATCTCGAGAACCTGGTGTAGTCCTCTTTAAGATGTTCTGCAAAGTAAAGGACATGTTTCACACTAGCGGGAGAGAGAGGGTGCACAGTTGAAGTTGCACTTCATGTTCGCGCTTGAAACTCAATTAGTGTCGTGTACCTCCACCAGCATTTTAAGCCGTGTGATCCTCTGGAATGGCAGGATTAGGAATGAGGTCAGAGGGAGTCTTTGGCACACCGCGTCCTCCTCCAAACGAGCCAAGATGGAAGGGAAACGAGGGCTTTCTTGACTGAAAGCAGCAGATAAAAAAAGGCAAAACTAAGAAACCATTTTATATCTTAGATGTGGTTAGGTCATGCAATTGTAAGACAGCACCTGGACACCCTTAGCAGCAACATACTGTACATACTTTACACTGTAGACCAAAATTCACATTATATGCATTTCATCTTCTCTTTAAAGTTTGTATGTGTGTGATAGTAGTTACGTTAAAAATATTGAACTTATTCCACAAAACAACAAATCATTTCTTCAAGTCTTCCAACTGTTTGGTGGTTGATAATCTCTTTTTAAACACGTATTACTGCCACCTGTAGGACTGGAGGGGAACAGTAGTGACTACAACCACTCCAACATGAGACAAACATTGTTCACTTGCATTAACAGCAAAATATATATTCTATTCCACATTTTCATAATTTTTTTGCGGGGTGCATATAAGTTTTTACAAGGGAGTCAGCGGTGAAACATGGAGTTAAAAAATAAATTAAACAAATATAAATCCAAATGAATATATAATATAGTATATCGTATTTTCCGTACACTTTTTTTTATGGTTTGGCTGGTCCTGCGACTTGCACTAATAAGCGATATATATGTTTTTTTTCACACTGACAGCCGCGAGAGGGCGCTCTAGACTTGTGTGCCAGTATCTGCTCTTCCTATCACTCCTGTACCACTGAAAATTTACAATGTAAACAACTGAGGCCCTGTCCACACGAATACGGTTTTTGCGCCTCTGCAGCGCCCCCCTTACTTTGGCATGCACACAACAGCCACAAATGCCCCCAATAAGAAAATCATATTCTGCAGATTACAAGCTGCAAGTAGTGAAATATGCAGCCAAAAACGGTAATCGAGCAGCAGAAAGAAAGTTTGAAGTGAACGAGAAACCTGTGAGAGACTGGCGAAAAGCAGAGGATACTCTAACTGCAATGAAGAAAACAAAGCTAATCACGAGATAAAAGCTAGATGGCCACAGCCAGCGGAACAAGTTCACAAATGGTTGCTTGAATGAATGACTACACTATTAGTCAAAAGTTTTAGAACACCACAATTCAATTTTTCCAGTTATTTATTTAAATTCAAGTCGTTCAAGTCCAATGAATAGCTTGAAATGGTACAAAAGGTAAGTGGTAAAGTGCCAGAGTTAAAAAAAAAAAAGGTAAGGTTACCCAACACTGAAAAATATTGTGTATTTCAGAATTATACAAAAAGGCCTGTTTCAGGGACCACAAAATGGGTCAACAATTTGAAGCTGTTCTACAGAAATGGAGGTTGATCAAGCTTTGGCAGTTAGTGCAACTAATTCTTACAGGTGTTCCAAGTTGTGGAGTACTTACTTCCTTCTCTGTCTGCATTAAAACAGTGTTCAGAACTTGACCAGTACTGTATATGTTACGTTGACATACTACCTATTCATGTTACGTTAACAGACGTCTATTTAGACTGTTGTTCTCTATTTTATTGTTCTTGGTCTCTTGATTTTATAAAATACATTTCTCCCCCAAAATGCAACTTATAGTCCAGTGCAACTTATATTTGCTTATTTACGCTTCATTGTGCATTTTTGGCTGGTGCAACATACTCCGGAGGGACTTACAGTCTGGAAAATATGGTAATAAATCAGTTATTTAATAATACTATTAATCAATTTATATATTTCACTGAGTTTTTATTTTACTTAACATTCATTATCATTTGAGAAAATATGGAGAGGTGCTGGTGGAAAGACCCAACTGTCTACCGTAGTGAACCGTGTTATTTTGCTGGTGTGCTTTTATTTTGAAGTTCGGACTTTACTGCCAACAGGATGTGTTACAGATGTGTTTTTTTTGTAATTAATGAAAGCTAAACGGTAGGGTTGCCAGGTATGCATTCACTATTTGCAAGGACAATGTAATTGTTGTTGTTAACTAATGGGTTGTAGCAGTGTTTTAGAGATTTGTAAAGCGTTTATTATACTGTAGTGCACTGCAGCTACTCACAGTAGACGCTGATATGTCTGTTCTTGGTAAGCCTGGTTGGTTACATAAGGTAAGTAGACCCTGCGTAGAGCCGGACAGTGATCCAATACAATGTCACACACGTCAAAACGCAGGATGTCTTCCTCCAGCCTGTGCTCCAAGTCCTGAAGGAACCTACAAAAGTCATCAAGAGCGATGGATTCACCCTGAGGGGAAGAAGTGACGAGGGTGGACGTGTTCAAAGACAGACGAGCAGTTCATTACTTCACCTCTCACTGACATCTTTGACTTCAGGCAGCTTGGAGAAGAGCCACTGCTTGTCCTGAGCTCCGAGACATTCCGAGAGCTCCTGTGAGAGCATGAAGTGATCCACCACAATCGTCAAGCTGCGGATGTATGAGGCCTCAGATGTCACCAGCTCAAACTTGGCCTGGGTGGAGGAGGACACCGCATGAGACATGAAGGCCTGCTTGTGTGGTGAAGACATCCAGTCAGCGATGTTGAAGCTACCTCCTGTAACTTCCTCTCCCCGTTACTGAAGTTGTCCAGCTGACCACTTGTGCAGACATCGGGGATGTCCTGCCACAGGGCAAAAGCGGAACCTCGCGAGGAACGAAAGGAACTGGACGGAGACAAATTTGATGGAGACGGCGTTCCATCGGAACCCGCGTCCCTTAGACCCTCCTCTTCTGTGCCTGGTTCGTTGCCCTGTTGCCTCTGGATCTCTCTGTTGATGGCTACATCACTGTATTCTTGGTACAGGATGGCTACAGGAAACATGTGAACCTGATTCAAGTGTCACTTTAAATACATCAGGTGCACAAGTGCTGTGAAAAGTAACTTACAACTTGGCAAGAACCTTGATAAACGATTGGAAGACCCAACTGTAGGAGGTGTGCACGTCTCCTCTTCCATGGACTTCTTTCGCATTCTGTCGAGATTATTCATCAGTCAATGTTAGGTTACTTTGGACAGTAAAGGGGTAAAAAAATATTAATATTTAAATATGTTATTTCTCCATATTCACCCAAGTTTGGTGCTCCACCAATGTGTAGATATTCCAGTGTCACTGCTGGCCAGCGGCGGTGCAGGTCTTACAGGACTATGTGGGGCACTATCACTGGAGCCTGAGCTGAAGTGCTTTGAATTGGACTTATCTAAGACACATGGTTAAACACAATAGTGCAAATGTAGTGAAATGTGTTGAGTATTCAGGTTTAAGCAAGCATAATATTTTAATATACAGTAGATCTATTTTTGATATATGTTGTAGTGAGTGAATCTGTGGTAATAAACACAACATGAAAATTGTTCTTATGAGAGATCGTCAGGTGTGCCATGGGAAATTATCAAATTTTACTTAATTGGTCCAAAAATTTGCCCACGTCATAAAGTGGCATATTGTGATGTGCACGAGTTCATGAGGACCAGTCAGTTCTTTATTTGACAGTAGCCACTCATGAGCAATGAATAAACTCACAATGAGCTTGTCAACCCATTGGAAATTGCAGGAGGTCATTACTCAATATAACAGTCTGACTCACGGTTTCATCTTACAAACAAGATTAACTCATCACACAGCAACTAACACTCAAACCTCAGCAATATAGAAAAATCTATCAATGCAAGTTTATATGAAAAAAAAACAACATCTTAAAGTGTTCCCATAATGCATTTTGTTTGAGAAAACCATTTCATTGGAGGAGAGCATGGAAAATGGCGCTGCAATGCTGCTTCTGTCCACCAGAGGAAGCTATATGACCTGGAGCCCAAAGCAAAAAGAGGGAAGCTGACGTCATTGTAACGCCCCAATGAATGCGTTGCTCAGAGGCATTATACTAAAACTTTAAAATGTTTTTTTTATTTTAAAGTCATATTGGGACATGTTTGCATATACACCATTTGAGTATTAAGTTGCTGTAATTAATTTAGTGCTGTTAGTAAAGTGTGCTTGGAAAGATGACACCAGGAGTCAGACTATTATATTGTTATACTGGTATAGAGACTGACCTCCACTGACTTCAGAAGGGTTGAAGGGTTAAGCTTGTTGTGAGTGCACTGATAGCTCGTGATAGGCTCCTGCCAAAGAAAGAGCTATCATTTCCTCACTGACTCGAGCATCACAGTATTTAAACAATTAGTAGTAGTTCTGAAGTAAAGGAGATGTCACAAGATTAGAATTTAGCCATAAATACCCTGCTGTATAAGCCGCAGGGTTAAAAGTTTAAGAAAAAAGTAGCAGCTTATACACTGAAATTTACGGTAATTTATCTTTGATCATCTATCTATGCCAGCAACGTATTGCGAGAGCCTGAACAATGAAATGCTCTTCCATTAGATGGCAGGAGGTAAATAATTGTGTATCCACCTCTTGCCATTCATACAACGTTTTGTTTGGTGTGTGCCATGATTTTTTTCTAATGTTAAGTATGTGCCTTGGCTCAATAAAGATGAGGAAACACTGGTCTACAGCAGTGTTTCCCAGCCTTTTTTGTCTTGTGTACGCTCAGAGCCTTTTCGTCATCCCTTTCGTACCCCCTCACTCATGATTTTGGTGCAGCTGTGCCACAGGTTATTGTCTCCCTGGGGAAACTAGTATTTTCTGGCTCAATATGAAACGACTGAGAATATTTACTTACAGTATCTTGGAAATTAAATGTACCCCTTCCAATTTGCTTGCGTACACATACCCCTGGTTGGGAATCACTGGTCTACAGCACACTTGCAAATAACCCAGTACAATTTAAGGGGCCGTCAAAAGAAAATGATCCTCCTTCACACAGTGAAAATGCTAACCGCATACATGCTAAACCAATGGTGTCCAAATTGCGATTCGCAGCTCATTTTTTATTGGCCCACGACACATTCTAAAAATACATTTACAAAAAGGAACAACAAAAAGGCAAAATGTAAGAAGAAAAGGGTTAAATCAATTCATAGGTGGGATTAATAGATTGAATTTATGTTGTTGATGTTGATTAATCACGTCTTGAAGCAAGTGAAGCAAAATCGAGTGCACTACTGGACTGCAACCAGCAGAGGTGCTGTTGCTGTAGTCTCAACTTGTTTGCTGTCTAAACAAGGCCACATGACGTCATGGGAAGTTGAAACAGTTAGATTTTTGTTTCATATGATTCATTAGTCATGTGACCTTGTCTACTGTTTACGTCTTTTATACTCACTGTCTAGGGTCCAACTGCTAGAACTCTGTCGGTCCCTGGAGGTGACGCGGGCCGACAATGACTTTCCCAGCTTCAAGGTAAAGGAGTTCTTCCTTTGGGACAGCTGGAGTCTGGAGATCAACTCTGAGGCTGAGAAGCGACGTCTCTCATGGTCTCCCCTGCGTGTTAGAAAAATACCCCTGGTTGCAATGGATGCATCCAGACTGTCTTCGCCCACACCTGGCACTGAGTCCTCTAGCAGCTGCAGCGGTTCTGCAGGTAGATCTAAGATGTCATCCTTAGAAAGGTTCTGCAGTTCTGGACCTGAAGCGTCTGAAGATGAAGGACTTGTGTTAGCCTCTTGTGAGGACTGTCCACCGATGTCCTCCTCCAGGAAAGAAGCAAAAGGTCCGGGGAAGATGAAGTCTGCATCCTGGATGGGGCTGCTGAGAGACTCATCACTGAGGCTGTCTGGAGAATAAACCTGCATCTTACGGCCTGCAGACATCAACATGACTTACACACACAATGAAGAAGATGATCTGTCAAATAATTATAGCACGGGCACACTCACGGATGGACTTCTCTTTGAGTGAACCCTGAGATGTTCTCCTGTGCAGTTGGTAGGAGTCCCGGCTTTGAAACTCTGGACCCTCAGGTGGAGATGGGGAGCACGGTATCTGAAAGTCCCATGAGTCTCTGTTTGTGTAGAGGGAGGACAGCGGGAAAGCCAAAGGGAGACTAAGAGATGTTTGGAGAGAATGGTACACTGTTGTGACACTTTGTGGACCTTCAGTCTGCTCATGTAAAGATGTCCTCAGACCACTTTGGCTTTCAATGTCACCCAAAATTGAAGTCAACAGTGTTTCATCCTCATTGGCCGTTTCGTGGCAGCCTTGTGGCAAGTCAATCAGTTCACTTTGTGAGAGTCTCAAGCTGTTCAGGGGTGTGGCATACGTAGTGTATTGGCTGTCTAAAATGCCAGTCCTTGGAGAGCTGTGTCCGTTTAGTTCAGTGGGTTCTGATTGCTGAAGGTCGATGATGGTCAAAGTCTCCTGCTGACACACAGCAACATGCTTGTGGTGACACGAGTGGAGGAGAGGTCCGTTGTCCTTTGCTTCGGAGGTCACAACTGCAGACTTGCCCGGGCCGGGCATCCACATGCTGGGACTCTCTCCTCTGCTGTGCAAAGCGTGGCAGTGTGGCTGAAAATCAGGAAAAGGGGCGAGTCCATCCCTGGGAAGCATGGCTGCTCAACCACTCTGGAGCTGAGAGAACAGAGGAGGGAAAGAATCAGAATTTAGGCAACACGTAATGTTGAATCTTGTTTGGGTTCACTCCTGGTACCCCCAACCTCCACACAGAGCCCTGAACATGCACACCAACATGATCAGACCCAGCTAGGAGGTCCCCATGGTCCAGGTCTCTGACATTTTCTTCCCTCTCAGACAGATGTTTACATGATCTGTGTAGGTGAATGCACTGACAGATGTCAGCATTATCCCTTTATGTAAATGTATAGACCGATTTTTAAATTGTGTGTGTAGGCCTATGTGCCGAGACAGACACATGTTTATATGATGTGTGTATGTGAATGGATGGACATGTTAGCATTAGGTTTGTCTTTCAAATGGACAGATAGATGCGTACACACACGCATATTGCATATGTACAGTCATGGAAAAAATTATTATACCACCCTTGTTTCTTCAGTTTCTTGTTCATTTTAATGCCTGATACAACTAAAGGTACCTTTGTTTGGACAAATATAACAATGACAACAAAAAAAGCTAATAAGAGTTACATTTTTGGGCAGTACAATGCTATATCTATTCATGTAAGAAAACCATGGAAGTTGCTAGATATCAGCTCTTAAATGAAACTCTTATGATTTATTTGTTATCATCATTATTTTTGTCCAAACAAATGTACCTTTGGTTGTACCAGTCATTAAAATGGATCAATAAACTGAAGAAACAAGGGCGGTCTAATCATTTTTTCCCTGACTGTATGTGAATGGACAGATAGACATTAGCAATGTGTTTGTATCTAAATGGATGGACAGATATTTATTTACATGACGATTTACATTGTGTGTGGAGATGTCTACATTATGCTTGAATGGACAGATTTTTTGACAGCATATATGTGACTGGAGAAGCAAATGTTAATATTGTCATTGTATGTGAATAGAGAGACATAATATGTATGTGAACAAGATACGTGTCTACAGTATGTGTGAATGGACAGATATTTTGATGGTGTGTGCTTGTGAATGGAGAAGCAGATTTTAACATTTTACTAGTATGTAAATGGAGAGATTTTTACATGATGTGAGTATGTGGATGGACAGATGTTAAAATTATGTTTGTATATGAATATGAAGATATTTACAAGAGCTTTGCATGTAAATGGACAGACACGTTTACTTTGTGTGCATGTCCGTCTGTGACTGGACTGGCAGGTCATTATGAGCATTACAAAACAGCAATTAATGAGGTGATATAATCTGGATACGTGGAAGGAAATATCACAGACCACACTAGACGTGCATGTGCACATGCAACGTGCACACACACGAAACTGGTCTCATGTGTGCTCGTGTCTGAAGTTGTGTCTTCCTGCTTTAATTAAAGACCTGTCCACACACACCACAAGGCCCCTGTACTTAACATGTGCACATGTACGCACACATACATACACGGCCAGAGACAGGAAGAGAGCACACCCTATGCACTATGACCTTTGACCTCAGATGCATACACATCTATCAGGCGTCAGTGCAGTTCGCCTATAGGAACATGTGACTGTATTGCTATACTTAATAAAAGTGCATATGATCCTTGACAGTATAACTATATAATATTAACCCGCACTTCCTCTTTATGTGCTGTCCATGGAAGCCACACCTGTTCTGGTAAATACACGTCATCAGTTGGATCTTATCTCTCTACTTACAACACACACTCTCAAATGTTTGTATGCACACGCACACACCCACACTGTAGTACAAATGGTTACCTGTTCCCAGACAAAGGTTGTCTTTATACAGTATGTGTGTGTGTGCATGTTGTTAGAGGCAGTGCTGTAGTGAAGACATCACCTCATACAGTGCAGCCACTGGGCCATAGACACATGCAAAAGATGCATAATGCTGCATAATGATACAAGTGGATGCACGTGATCAGCCACCGACACTGCAATGATCAGCAAATACTCAACTGGATATATTACAAGGTATATTTTTTAAGGAGGATACACACACAAACTGTCTGATTCCACCTGCACATTCCTCTCAATTACCAAATTGCACCATTAGAAATCCAATTCCTGAGATGTGTAATTTGCTCTGTCCAAGCAGGCTATTATTTAGGGGTCTTACTGTATAATAAGACTCTGCTGCCATAGGTTTTTTTGCCCTGTAATTTCACTTTGGCTGCTGTGAGGTACTGATGCAGTCTACATGCATTATGGTAGTGTATGTGCATAAATCCATTACTGACTGATTCAGAGCCCATTGTTGTTTGATGGCAAAATTAAAGGCTGGCTTGTCAAGAGAGGAATGAGGGTGTTAAAGAGATGAATTTACCGTGTGCAGACATTTCTCAGTTGACTTATGTAATGCTGTGATTGTGTTTAATCTGCTTAATAGGGTTGGAAAGGAATGAAAATGGGCATAATACATCAGTTTGTGCAGTTACTCTCTTGTTAAGTGGTGCACACCTACTGTATGTAAACACTGTTGTACACTAGCCGTAATTACACAGTCTTGTTAGGGTTATTTATTTCATGATTTTTTGCACATTGTCATTTTACAACACTTATGCGTCACTTAGGACGTAACACTCCCGAAGTAATTTATTGTTCATGTTTCAATAACTTGTGTGTATTGATATCAAGTTTTAATGGAATTTCAAGTTTAAATGTCACGTGCTTTCACAAAAATGCATTGTCAGATGTGGAAAGTACAGTATTCCCTCGTTTATTGCAGTTAATTTGTTAGAGACACGGCCGCGATAAGTGAATTTCCGCAAAGTAGGATTCATTAGTTATAAATTAAATGTTTTTGTAGTTATGGCATAGAAAAACAGTCAGACGTCATCAATCATTTGAAATACGTGTTTTAACATTATTACAGCCTTCTAGACATGAAATAACACCCAATAGTCACCTTTACATTAGTATTGCACAATATAGTACATATAATCAGAGAAAGACATAAGACATAAATAAAACACATGCTTGTGTGTGTCGCAGTAAATTTGGTCCGAATGTGTGGAGGACAGGAAGTGACATCAGGGGTTCAGAGTTGAGTTTTAGCTTGTTGTGGGTTACATCCACAACAGTAGCCCGTGTTATTATTATGATTATTGTTTTTATGATTATTATGTTATTATTATTGTGCCTTTTGTGAGACAATTTAAACCTGCAATAAAAGCCTGTTGTTCCGGCAATCAAGTCTGGTACTTGTGTGACTGGACAATTACTAATACCAAGTGACCAATGTAGAATACGACATTCACAATTTGAATCTGACTTTTGATGACTTGTATTTCTGTTTTAGTTCATTTAGTTGAAAATGAAAAAAAACGCTTAAAATGCTTAATTTAGGACAAAAATATGTAAAATTTGCTTCAATATGCATTTTTCACTAATAGGGCGCATTCAACCATGAACCAACATGATTTATTAATACACACTATGTTCAAAAAACCTTGACACAGTGAAGTCTCAAGATTGGAATTGCAATGTGGCAAGGGTGGAGTGGCTCAATAGACTCCTATGATGAAACAAACCATTAGACCACATTGTCCCTTGCCCGGACGCGGGTCACCAGGGCCCCCCTCTGGAGCCAGGCCTGGAGGAGGGACACGATGGCGAGCGTCTGGTGGCCGGGCCTACACCCATGGGCCCGGCCGGGCACTGCCAGAAGAGACGACATGAGCTCCCATGAGCTCACCACTCATGGGAGGGGCCAAAAGGGTCGGGTGAGAGTGAGCTGGGTGGCAACCGAAGGCGGGGACCTTGGTGGTCCGATCCTCGGCTACCAATCAGATCCTCAGCAATAAGTCGGACCCGTTTCCAGTGAAGGTTGGACTCCGCCAGGGCTGCCGTTTGTCACCGTTTCTGTTCATTATTTTTATGGACAGAATTTCTAGGCACAGCCAGGGCTTTTTGGCTGAAGGATTGAGTCTCTGCTTTTTTCAGATAATGTGGTCCTGCTGGCTTCATCAAGGCGTGAAGTTCAACTCTCACTGGATCGGTTCGCAGTGTGAAGCGGCCGGGATGAGAATCAGCATGTCCGAGTTCATGGTTCTCGCCCGGAAAAGGATGGAGTGCCATATCCGGGTGGGGGATGAGATCCTGCCCCAAGTGGAGGAGTTTAGGTACCTGGAGGTACGTCAGATCAACAGGCGAATTGATGCAGCGTCTGCAGTGATGCAGACTCTACAACACTCTACAACATCCGTTGTGGTGAAGAGAGAGCTGAGCCAAAAGGCAAAGCTCTCCATTTACCGGTTGAGCTTACGTTCCTACCCTCACCTATGGTCGTGAGCTTTGGGTAGTGGCCGAAAGGACAAGATTGCGGGTACAAACGGACAAAATGGCTGGGCTCTCCCTTAGAGATAAGGTGAGAATCACTGCCATCCAGGAGAGACTCGGAGGAGAACTGCTACTCCTCCTCCAGATTAGGTGGCTTGGGCATCTGGTCAGGATGCCTCCCAGACGCCTCCCTGGGTAGGTGTACTGTTTTATCAACTCGTTAGCTGAGCAGATGAACATTTATTGCAAATACATTATAGAAACACATAAGATAAAGTACACTGACATAATCAGCTGACTGATAAGCCCATAGAAAAGTACTGGCCATTAGTAGGTCAAATTAGGTTCAGAGGCCACTTGCAGCTACAGCTGATTTTTTATTGGCCGCAGAACACTCTAAAAAACAATAAAAAAAAATCAAGGGTGCCGTAAAGTACAAAACCAAATTTTTTCCAAATTAATAATGATTAATGGGTTTGATTTCATGCTAGAATTGTCAAATTTGGTGCAGTTTTGAGTAAATCTGTCTTCAACTCGACTTCTGCTTCGCAATGCTCCGTTCATCATTACAAAAGTCCTTAAAATAACTCTCAGTTTCGGTAAACTCCAGTTGTAAAACTTAACATTAAAACATGGGGAAGAACAAAAATGGAAAGCTTGAGGCGACATCGTCCAAGCAAGCCAAGTTGACGCATTATCATGCCCGTGATGAAGCAGAGGCGGCTAATGAGGAAACTAGCAAAGAAGGTGCGGAGCCTAGTGAATTGCCTGAGCGCGGTACAGCTGCGGTGCTGGTGGCGATAAATGCCAAGAAAGTAGAGTCCTCATCCAAACTTGATGGAATCCTGATAGCAATTGCAGATTTGAAGAAAGATGTGGGAGATTGCATGGAGCAAATTGAGCAGGAGGAGCTTTGAGTGTTGGATGCGAAAGATGCGATCGGAGGCATGCAGGCTAAACTGCTAGCATTGGAAGCAGGATGCGAAACTTTGGAAGATAATGTTTCAACTTTGGAATCCCGCTCGAGGCGAAACAATTTGAGACTCGTCAACCTCCCTGAAGGGAAGGAGGGACCGCGCTTCTTTTTGAAGAAGTGGCTTCAGGAGGTTTTGGGCAACGCAGAGCTGCAGGTTTCTGTTATTTTGGAGAGGGCTCACAGAATTGGACCACAAAAGGAAAACAAATCAACACCGAGAACACTGATTATGAAGTTCCTTAACTACGAGGACAAGATGAAGATCGTCAGAGCAGCGCAGGAGAAAGAGGAGATCAAATTTCAGGGGCAACTAATTCGATTCTACCCCAATTTGGCCGCAGGAATTCAGCAACTTCGGCGGCAGTTCGACCCAGTGCGCAAGAAGCTGCGTAACCCCGGACTGCGACACGTATTCATTCATCCGGCAAGAATGTTGGTCACATTGGAAGGGAAGACCTACACCTTCAAGACCCCCTACAAGGTGCAGCAGTTCATCAAGGAGCTGGAGAAAGAACTTCAAGGGAACTAAAGATATGCACAACAAAACAGACTTTTCAGATAAGTAAATGGTTAATAATAAACAAAAGGTGGTACAAAGTTTGGTTTGAGTGTGCTTGGTATTACATTTTACAAAAATCTCTGGAGAGAAATATGGCAGTTAATCATGTGTATGTGTATATTAACAGGAGTATTATTAGTAGTATTAACACTGAAATAAATGACGCCTTTAGAGAGTAGTATGAAAACTATGAAAACACAGGAAATCATATTGACCTGAATAAGCTAAAAGTGTTCCTGGATGGGTTGGATATACCACACATCTCAAACGAACACAAGGATCATTTGGAATCGGAAATCACTTTAAAATAAATTGAACAAGCTATTGATGACATGAAACTAGGGAAAAGAGCTGGTCCGGGTGGCATTCCTATTCACTTCTATAAAACATTTAAAAGCAGACTATTGAAGCCTATTTGGGAAACTGTCCTGGAAGCGTTTCAAGATTGCAATCTACCACTTTAGATGAGCAATGGGCTAATTGTGTTGCTGCCAAAACCGGGTAAACTCTCGAATAAATGTGAAAATATGAAACCTATAAACGTGCTGAACTCTGACCTCAAGATAATATGTAAAATATTATCTAGGGAGGCGATTACAACAGGCACTGCCGCAAGTTGGCAACCAAGACCAGAACGGCTTTGTAATAGGGTCACGGGGCTTTCATAACGTACAAAAGGTATTCAATGTTATTCATTTTAATAACAAAGCAAGGGACACGGCACTCCTGTCTTTGGACGCCAAAAAGGCATTTGATAAAGTAGAATGGCCCTTCTGTTTCAGAACATCCCCTTGCCACCACCTATGGATTTTTTCCCAAAATTAAAAAAATGCTTATCGAATTTATATGGAATAGAAGGAGGGCTAGAATGCGTCTGACACTACTGTATCTGCCTTTTGACCGTGGCGGTCTAAAATGTCCTGATATAAAATTATATTACTGGGCGGCACAGTTACGGACCATAATATTTTATTTTTCGGCATCTGACCCTCCTCATTGGACTGCAGTTGAATCCTGTGGTTTGCAGTTGCTGCTCTCCCTGTTTATGTACTCAAAATTTAAACAAACGGTTAAGAATCCAATCCTAAAGCACATGAGCAAAATATGGAACACTGTTAAAAAATATACGGCAGAATCATGAGAACACTTGCAACTTAATCTGATATGGGGTAACCATTTCTTTAGACCCGGGAGGGTGGATGGTGCTATGAAATCATGGTATGAGAAGGGGATTAAAAAGATTAAAGACCCATACCTATCAAAATCGAGCATAATGTTGTTTTTTGACCAACTGACAGCCAAGTATAATTTGGATAGAAAACATTTCTTTAAATATCTTTAAGTTCGAAATTTTATCAGATCGAGCCAAAATGGTGCTCACGTTTGGAAATGTTACTAATAAAAAATAGTGTGAGAAAGGGGGTAATTTCAGAGTTCTACAGTTTTTTGACAGTGGCATCCTCTGATAATACACAGAATAAATTGGGGGCCTGGAAAGAAGAATTACAAATCGACATTTCGTTGGAGCAGTGGAGGAGGGCGTGTGCTTAGGTGCAAACCAAATCAATAAATGTAAGACTTAAATAAATACATTATAAATGGTAGGGATCAGCCGGATACTCGTTGTAGACGAGACGAGATACTCGTTGTAGACGAGTATCCATTAAGTATAATGCATTTTTGCCGTATACGAGCATGAAACGAGTACAGCTCATCATTATCCATCATCGTGATGACAGGAAATCCTCATTGTGTATTCACTCTTCATGCTCTGTGATTGGTCAGACACAGCGACCGCCCCTCCCTACACATATCCACAAATGCACAGCAACATAACATCTCAGCTATCAGCAGTGAACTAAACACATTGAAGTAGCATGCTAACAATATAATAAATTGGTGGCAATATTGACGAGGCTAACTTAGCTCAGCAGTTAGTGACCAGCTCGGCGGCTGGATGTCATTTAGATTACATTACACACAGTCAGCCATACTAAAGGTTGCAGTTAAACACAGTCTTAGGCTGAATCCCAATTCTACCCCTTATCCCTTCCCCTTCATCTTGCCCCTTCCCCTACTCCTTCAAACCTAGGACCAAGGGGAAGAAGCCACTATGTCATCACCCTTCACCGCTTGCTGGCTGTGACATAGGCAGATGAGATAATTAAATGGTTTATAATAAATAGTTCCTTTCATAAAGTAAGGTGCATACATGTCTACATTATTTCAAAGTTATATAGACTACCTACCTCAGACTACCTTTTTTTTTTTTTTACTAAAAAGGCACACATTTGTACAAACTGTGATATTTTGCAAAACAACAAGTAGCATAGTAATAGTGTGCTGAAAACAAATATAGAGTGATGGTAAAAAAATAGAAGTTTGATAATGTGGTTTGCTGTCCACATATGGCCATCTTTTATTTAGCTCACTTCCTGACCATCCATACTGTGTGTTGAATACAAACATATCTCACCATGACAATTGTTGATGGACTAGGGTGGCTATAATTCACAGCAAAGAGACTTCACTATGATGTGCTGCGTTGAATGATTAGATTCGAAAACGGTGCATCCGAGCAGCCTCCGCACTGCCACGGAGCTCGGGAGTATAGAGTGGGGGATATCCACCCGCCAGTTCAGTAATGTAGATTCCCCTCGTGAGCGATTTATTTAAAAATACAACTTACAATGAACGGGCTAATGTGGTTGCCATCTAATCATTGTCTAATCATTTATTAAATGCAGTAGATTGCAGTGAAGTCTGATATCGATGTTAGCCGGCTAGTTACAACTCGCAAAAACCAACAATTTAAAAAAACGTGGCAAATATTTATGTGAAGTAGCAAATGATTGAATATATAATAAACCATGAGTGACGTTACTGTGAAATTCAATAATTATGCATAATTACTTTCATTTATGTGTTTCTTTCAGTCTCTGCGCTTCCATCTTCTCAGCGGGTGTTGTAGCTCCGCCTACCCCTTAGTTACAAGTGTGGCCAGCGACCACACTTGTTTTCAAGGGGTATGTACCGCTTAGCACTTACCCCTTACCCCTCGGTTTAAGGAGAATTGGGACACCACTTGATTCTCGTGAACACGCAAAACCTAGGGGTAAGGGGAGGGGTAAGGGGTAGAATTGGAATTCAGCCTTAGTAGTTTCCAGTGAACAATTGTTAAATGGTGCAGCAAATCAGCTTAGCATCAGGTATATTCTTAGCTATAAGAAGGGACCAGTCCAGCTGAGATGATGCCAACGCGAGGGCCGCATTCGAAGAGGAGCCAGTTCCAGTTCATCCAGGTGACCACAAGTAGGGAAGAGATTTGATGACCATCTACTTCCCGCATGTGACGTGCCAAGTCACCAACTGTGCCAAGTCATTAGCTTATCTCCATGGGAAAAGCCTCTCATCAAAAAGAGTCCCTCGAGATGACATCATGCTGCTCGAAGAAAGGGACTGAAGATGGCCAACACCGTTCTTACAGAGGCACAATAATCCTCTGGGTGGTGATAATTCACACACAACCTACCCACATCCCCAAACTAGATGTGTGGCACCCTGATTGATTGAAAGTATCTGCACTCACAGCAGACCCACTGCAATCCTCTTCAGCATATGTCTAGCTGTGGTCCAAAGGGGGAATTGTAGGTTAATACTGTTTTATTAACTCGTTAGCTGAGCAGACGAACATTTATTGCAAGTAGATTATAGAAACACATAAGATAAAGTACATTCACATAATCAGCTGATTGCTATGCCCATAGAAAAGTACTGGCTGTTAGTAGGTCAAATTTGGACATGCTGCATTCTTGTCCTATCTGTGCAGAGAACATAACTGACAGGAGACCACAAAAGGACCCCTGACATCAGCAGCGGAAGTGACTGAACGGCTGTTGCACTCACTGACTCTGTGACTGACACTGATGCTTCTGTCTTTCCTTTTTCTGGTGTCATAGAAAATCATCGCAAAAGAAATGCTGTTCTTTAATACAGTCGAAAAACCAGCATTTCAAGAAATGCTGCAAACATTAGACAGTACAAGTTACAAACAGCAATTCCTCAGCTTTATAAAGAGAAAGATGACATATCAAAGAAAATATTATATATTATTATTATATATTATTATATATTATCGTAACATCAGTGGTTAAATTTTTCTAAAAATATGTTGACAGTAATATCGTTTAGTGTCAATTTGTGGCACAATAAACATTTCAAAACGCACTAGTTTTTTCATTGTAATTTTCTTAAAATGTATGTTAAAATCTCGTCTCGTTGGACGAGTTGTGTTTTGTGACACCCCCAATAGAAACAGGTAAAAATATTTTTTCAAACCTTAAAATATTGAATCACTTACTCCTGGCCACAAATGTGAATAAAACCTAAAAATACTAATTTAATACTGGTGGACAAGCCAGGACACAGTACAGCAAAGTAATTACACTTTACAACTGTAAGTGTAGCCTGAGAGAAACAACATGACTATTGTTTCTCCTTTGTTTTTTAAAGATACACATACCGTATATGCAAGGTGGTCCCATCCCACCCCCATACCCACAGCGAGTCACTTGGTTGGTCAGTTAGTGTGGTGTGCGACAGACTGACTGGAGTGTCATCACAGTATGGTGAGAGTAGTTGTGTGTGTGTGTGAGATGGCACTTAAAGTTGGTCACATCAGCACACTAATTGGCAAGCAGTTGACTCAAGAACCCAGCATTGTCTGCACACAGCAGACATGACATCATTCAGCCACACATGTGGAAAATCAGTCCTCAGTGGGTTTTTTAAGTGCCATTTTTCCATGGACAACATCTTTACGTAACTAGTACAATAATGTAAATATACTTTCATGGCTAAAAATGAGTAAAAAAAAAAGGTCATTTCCCTTGGGCATGAAAATCAGTTTTGCAAAATAAATACAATAAAATAAAGTGAAATAAAATAAAATACATACAGCATTAAATATTTAGAAACTAAAAAAAAACAACAAAAAAAAAACAACTACAAAAACAGATTAAAACACGGATAAATTATTCTACATTTTATTATTCATATTTATTACTGTTTTTACCTGACTGGCTACGAGAAATTATGTACGGTAAACCAAAACAAAACATGCAAATATGCTAATTTACTTAATTCTTTTTGTGCTAATATTCTTTTTAGCTGAAAATAATGTGGTTCATTGTCACACCCACCCACTTAAGTAACCAAAAATGGTTCCCGTGATTTTAAACTGACAAAATAAGGTCACATAAGATGCCGGTTATTTGGCACGGCATTAAAAAGGTAAACAAAAGTACATCATGGCATTTGAATGTGCTTCTGTTTAGGAAAACAAAGCCTGCATCTGGACTTGAGGTGCAATCCCGCTGAATATACAAGATGTCAAGTTAATGCATTTTTTGTCAGATTAGAGTCGTCGCTGGTACGAACATGGCTGAGTGAACTCAGGTCAGGCGGGTTTTAGGCCCCTTCCTACAATCGTGAGACAGGTGAGGACCCTAGAGGCTATGAGAGGAGGTGGGGTAGGAGGCTGGGTTACCTTAATATTTACACATGGTGTTGTTACTCTTACAGCCTCAGGAAATGTGTCCAAGACCTTCTTTCCCAGACACCACTAAGACGTGCTGTCTGACTAACATACAAAAGCACACCTGAATCTGTGTGTGTGTGTGTGTGTGTGTGTGTGTGTGTGTGTGAAATGTGCAAGGATGTACAGAGGCTCTCCTTGCAGCAGACAAACACAAATCTCTCATTTATGATAGCCTGAAAAATGGTGACCATCTCACAGGTAAACACCAAAAAAGTTTGGAACTTTGACCTGCATCCGTCTTCCCCTCCTACAAATCTGTCTCTTCTTCCAGCACAAGAAGAGTACAGACAACCTCCCCCACCCCCCCACACACACTGGAGCTTTTCACAGTCTTAGAGGGAATTAACTTGATTTTAATTGTGGTGCCTTGATGTAAGTCGCACAAAATCGTACAATCATCAGCCTCCTAAAGGCCCTGTCACACCTTGACGATTTAGCCAGCTTACGCCAACGTATGAAAAATTTGGCCAATACGCTGGCGTACGTCGAATAAGTTATGTGTAAGTTTTGTATATGTTAACAGCACGCGGAAGCACGCCGGCATATGTCTAAGTCGTCCAAAAATTTTGTGCCTGCATAAAACTTTTCGACGTATGTCAACGTATGATTCATACGTCCCGCATCCACGGGCAATAAGTTATGCGATCGTTGACGCTCGTTCACACACAATATTTGTAAGTTACGTACAAGTCAAAATACGTCAACATACCTTGAGACAGAACTGTCTTCTTGGCGAGGGGAGATGGACATAGAGGCTTGCATTTGCAGGTAAGTTTGCAGCTTGACCAGTAGAGGACACTGTGACACTGGGAATGGAACTAACATTTATTTTTTTATTTTTTTGCGCTTTGTCTGAGAGAAACAATGCACGTTTTAATCAAGCATTATCGATCACGTCAACATTAAGTGCATGCTGGCGTGCTTCTGCGTGCTGTTAACATATACAAAACTTACCCATAACTTATTCCACGTACGCCAGCGTATTGGCCAAATTTTTTATACATTGGCGTCAAGGTGTGACAGGCGTTGGCAATTGGGCATAAATTGTGAACATCAGCAACACGCTACGCATTCGTTGATGTAAGTTGTCTATAAGTTAGAGAAACTTTATAAGTTAGTAATACGTCATGTTTATGTCGACCTCGTTATGAATACGCTATGTATACGCCCAAAATTGGAAAAAAAACCTGTCGGCAGTTCAACGTATGCCATCAAAATCACGTCAGGCATGCGCTGCCTAAATCGTCAAGGTGTGACAGGGCCCTAACATACTGTAGCTGCTTTGTGTGTACAATAGGATTGCACGAGCTGGTTAACATTTAAAACACTTTAATGAGACACGTCAACAAACTTATGAGAAAGTGCAGTATTGTTCATTGTTAAGTCTGCCTTATGTAACATAAAGTAATTGTCCATCCATCAATCCATTTTCCTCCGCTTATCCGGGTCCACGTCGCGGGGGCAGCAGTCTCAGTAGGGAAGCCCAGACTTCCCGGTCCCCGACCACCTCCTCCAGCTCCACCGGGAGGACACCAAGGCCAGCTAGCTGTGAGACATAATTCCTCCAGCGTGTCCTAGGTCTGCCCCGGGGCCTTCTCCGGGCTGGGCATGCCCGAAACACCTCACCAGGGAGGCATCGGGGAGGCATCCGGACTAGATGCCCGAGCCACCTCAACTGGCTCCTCTCGATGTGAAGGAGCAGCGGATTTACTCCGAGCTCCGCCCGGATGACCAAGCTCCTCACCCTATCTCTTAGGGTAAGTCCAGCTACCCTACGAAGGAAACTCATTTCAGCCACTTGTATCCGCAATCTCGTTCTTTCGGTCACGACCCAAAGCTCATGACCATAGGTGAGGGTGGGAACATAGATCGAACGGTAAATTGAGAGCTTTGCCTTCCGGCTCAGCTCTCTCTTCACCACAACGGTCCATTACAGCGACCGCATTACAGCAGACGCTGCACCGATCCGCCTATCAACCTCACGCTCCAACCTTCCCTCATTCGTGAACAAGACCCTGAGTTACTTGAATTCCTCCACCTAGGGCAGGACCACATTCCCAACCCAGAGAGAGCAATCCACCCTTTTCCGAATGAGAATCATGGCCACAAATTTGGAGGTGCTGAGTCTCATCCCAGAAGTTTCAAACTCAGATGCAAACCGTCCCAGTAAACGCTGTAGGTCACAGCCTGATGAGGCCATCAGGATCACATCGTCTGCAAATAGCAGAGACGAGATCCTAAGACCACCGAATTGGACTCCCTCGACGCTTTGGCTGCGCCTAGAAATTCTGTCCATGAAAATTATGAACAGAATCGGTGACAAAGGGCAGCCTTGGCGGAGGCCAACATTCACAGGAAACAGGCTTGACTTACTGCTGCCAATACGAACCAGGCTCCTGCTCCGGTTGTATAAGGACCGAATGGCATGTAGTGGCGTGCCTCCAATCCCGTACTCCCGGATTACCTCCCACAGTACACTGCGAGGGACACGGTCGAATGCCTTTTCCAAGTTCACAAAGCACATATAGACTGGTTGGGCAAACTCCCAAGTACCTCCCAGTACCCTCGCAAGGGTGTAGAGCTGGTCCAGTGTTCTGCGACCAGGACGAAAACCACATTGCACCTCCTGTAGCCGAGGTTCGACTAACGGTCGTACCCTTCTCTCCAGCACCCTGGAATAGGCTTTCCCATCTATGGAAGGTATGTCAGTGGGATTGAGAAAAATAAAGTAATTTTATTAAATTCATTTCTTTTATTTGTATTTTTACCCCAATGGACAAATACATTCTTTTGAATTTCAATGAAAATACTCCAAAAATATTCGTATAAAAATGTTTGTATTTAAAGGGATTCTATGGAACTTAAAACCATTTTTAAACAAAAAAATATAAGAACACCATCGCCAGCTAGCATATACATATATGCCAATTGTGGAACAGTGTGTACAAAGAATGTCTATATTTTTCACAATTACAGATTAAACTGCATAAAAACTGTCAATTTAAAATTTTTGTGCGGCATGAACTGGTGTTCAAGGCTGTCACTCACAGCTGGTATTCACTTACATGTCCGCGGCGCGTACACACACGCAAAAGCAGTCTCAGACAGGAGATAAACAAATTGCAGTCATGTTTTTGTTACAATAGGCCATACATTCAATGATGGCTAACGTTAATAGCCTAACTTTGCCAAATTGCTGTCTCTGCCAAATCAGCTGACAACATACATAACTAGTGCGTTTGCGTGTGTTACGTCGGCGCACTCAAGGCAGGAAGAGGCGGGATATACTGTAATGCTAGCAGTATGTTTGAATTCGAGTACAGTCCCTTTAAAGTCTCACTGGCTCCCTCTACACTTGTACAGTGTAAGTAAACTTGAAAGCCACTGTACCTTATTTCCTCATATTGTGGTGGTGGTGGTGGGGGGGGGGGACTGATGAGCAGAACCAGGCGTCTATTAGGGGTCAGGTGTTTATTTGTATTTACTTTGCCGATCCAACATCTTAGTGAGTTTTGACTGTAGGGACAGAGGCTCTGCATCTCAAAGTGTTTTCCCAGATGGGAAAACTGTGTCAGGTGGATATGTTGGTACGTCCAGGTGGTACGTTCATGCCATTGTACTATGGAACGCCATTGTTCTATGAAACATGTAGGTGCTGAGCCAATGCGCAGAATAAGTCCTCTTCCTGCCTGTTTGGAGGCAAGAGACGATGAAAACAGACATGCATGCACGTGGCAGTATACTGGATGGAGGTTGGAAAAATGATCGAGTTCATATTCATTTACTGTGTCATTAATGTATTTATTATTGAGAGAGATTTTTTTTCTGAACGAAAACTCTTGTCTTGTGACACTCCTAGTAAAGACACTCCCCTGCAAAAGAATCAACCTTTTATAATAAATATCATTGATTAATTGATTAATTATTCACTTAGTAGCCAACATCTGTTAAATAGCTAACTAGGATAAAACTGAAGGAATGTAATGAAGCCACACAGTCATTTTACTGTGGACACAACTCTGAATAGTACTGTAGCTAGCGCAACATGAAAGTGTGTCCTGGCGGGACCACTCCCAATATTAGAGACCTCTACATTGTGTGAGAATGGTGTCGTCATGGCAACCACAGTGTAGCATCATCAGGATGCTTAAGGTGTGAATTTAAAATACGTACTGTATCTTTAACACTGATTAAAAAAATAACTCCCACTCTAATTCCCTCAGTGAAAGGCTGCATGAATATTGATGTGAATAAAAGTTTATTCATTTAGCAGAAACCAATGAGAAGGGTATCTGTTGTAGATACAAGGGATCTTGCCCATCATCCACAATCCTTATGTGAGACATGAACACATACATCGTTCTTTTTTCTGTGTATTTTAAAGCTATAAAAACAGATAAAAAACAGCCAGTTCATTGCTGCACGTGTGGGACATACTTATTCCTCCTATGAAGTCGCCTGAAAAAGTCTCCAAAAAGCGGCAACAACGCTCCATTTACTTTTTTTAACTTTATTTTTCCATTTTCAACTGTTTTTTAACACCTGAACAAAAACACAAACACACAAAGGGGCACTGGATTACATAATTTCCACAAAACTTCACAGTCATTTTCATGGTATGATATGCAAGTCTTTTCCTTAGTTTCTGTCAGTGAACAGTGTCCATTTTGCCCACTTTTCTCAACATACTGTACAGTATGTCCTCTTCAGTTCTCAATATGTGAGAACATAGATCGACGGGTAAATTGAGAGCTTTGCCTTCCGGCTCAGCACTCTCTTCACCATGACGGCCCGGTACAGCGACCGCATGATTGCAGACACAGCACCAATCCGCCTGTCAACCTCATGCTCCAACCTTCCCTCAATCGTGAACAAAACCCCGAGATACTTGAACTCCTCCATCTGGGACAGGACCTCATTCTCAACCCGGATGGAGCAATCCACCCTTCTCTGACTGAGAACCATGCCTTCAGATTTGGAGGTGCTGAGTCTCATCCCAGAAGCTTCACACTCAGATGCAAACCGTCCCAGTAAACACTGAAGGTCACAGCCCAATGAGGCCATCAGGACCACATTGACTGCAAATAGCAGAGACGAGATTCTAAGGCCACCAAACTGGACTCCCTCGACGCCTTGGCTGCGCCTAGAAATTCTGTCCATGAAAATTATGAACAGAATCGCAGACAAAAAGCAGCCTTGGCGGAGGCCAACGTTCACCGGAAACAGGCTTGACTTACTGCTGGCAATGCGAACCAGACTCCTGCTCCGGTTGTAAAAGGACCGAATGGCACGTAGTAGGGCGCCACCGATCCCATACTCCCTGAGCAAACCCTACAGGACACCGTGAGGGACACGGTCAAATGCCTTTTCCAAGTTCACAAAGCACATGTAAACCGGTGGGGCAAACTCACAAGTACCCTCCAGTACCCTTGCAAGGGTGTAGAGCTGGTCCAGTGTTCCGCGACCAGGACGAAAACCCCATTGCTCCTCCTGTAGCCAAGGTTCAATTAACGGTCGTACCCTTCTCTCCAGCACCCTGGAATAGACTTTCCCAGGGAGGCTGAGGAGTGTGATCCCCCTATAGTTTGAACACGCCCTTCGGTCACCCTTCTTGAAAAGGGGGACCACCATCCTGGTCTGCCAATCCAGAGGTACTGTTCCCGACTTCCATGCAATGTTAAAGGGACGTGTCAGCCAAGACAGTCCCTCAACATCCAGAGCCCTGAGGAATTCAAACTCGTCCACTCCCGGAGCTTTGCCACTAGGTAGCGTTTTGACTACCCCAGATACCTCAGCCAAGGTGATGGAACTGACCGCGTTCGTGTCCTCAAACTCTTCTTTCTCTATGGAAGGTACTGTATGTCATTGGACCGTCACCTGGGACCTCTTTGCCTTGGGAGACCTTACCAGGTTCATATAGCCCCATACAACATAACTCCTAGGATCACTCGGGCACGCAAACCCCTCCACCACGATAAGGTGGTGGGAGGAGGAGCAACTTTAAGGTATTTCTGTTTAATTTCTGGTGTAATAAAGAACCTAATTATATTCTTCCAGAAATGTTCCCTCCAGAAACGAGAGGATGTTGGGGAGTTTTGAGTTACAATCGTACATAACCATTCACCTTCTGTGATGTTTATCTTTAGTTCTCCTTCCCATCTTTGTTTAATATACAGAGTGCTTACCTTTTCCTCCATTAAATTCTGGTATAGTGTGGACACTATCTTAATGGACTTTGATTTGTAGGGACACATCACCGTTTGAATAATTCCATGTCTGTTTCTGTGTATCTTGCGTTTTATTTCCCTCTTAGTTAATTTCTCAATTGTAAGTATTTAAAATTGTCATGCTTACCTAGGTTGTATGTTTGTTGTGGCTCTTGAAAGGTCATGAGTTTTCCCTTGTTTACTATTGTAACAAGGCTCCATTTACATATAATGTGGCATGCATATTAACCATGCTACAGTGACATTGCTACTAGCCGGTTAGCGACTAACTTCACCACAGACTCGCCCGTAGCGTGTCAACCCTAACGCCTTAAACGCGACTAAAAGGTAAGGCTACATATTCAAGATGCCGCCACTGCTGCTGTGTGTTTTACTTCCAAGTTTGGAAAATTTAACACTACGTGTAAGCGTTTGTTTCTACGACATTGCAATGTGAAATCAATGTGCCGAGGAAGGAAGCTCCGGTCATGCTTAGAATGGCCGAAATACACAAAATACTGTAAGTATTACATGTTACCATTATTGTACCTGTTACTACATGGTCACAGTATGGATATGAAACCATAAAACCTTGTTGAAGGTTTTTCTTGTGGACAGCATAGGTGCATTCCATTATGTGCACTACTGAGCTGTCGCTTTTTATGTGTTTTTACATCTTGAAAACGCACAGAGAAGAGAAAGACATATGTGTTCATGTCTCACAAGGATTGTGGATGATGGGCAAAATTTAAAAAAAAAAGTGCAGTTTACCATTAAAGGCATCATGTCATGTGACTACAAGCATTACAGTACCTGAGTAGGGAATTCAGTTCAATTAATTCAGGTTCAAAATAAATTGTTGTGTTATCTACTTGGTTTTCTCCTGTTAACTCACGTGCACTTCTTTGCTTTTTTTTTCTTTTTCTGCTGCTTTCCTAACCAACTCCTTTACTAATGTGAGAACCGGCAGTTTGGGCTAACCCCTTTTATTATCAGAACAGGTAGGAACACGCCATCCATGGGGGCCACTTGCTGTTTTGAAACATGATCGACTAAAAAAAAAAAATGGAACGTGCCTAACAAAGTGACCATTTAGCGAAAAAGTGTCAAAGTATGGCAGAACACGCAAAACTCACAAGAATTCCAGTCATGTCAGGTCAAACTAAACACACCTGCTTTGAAAGTGCACTGAGACTAAACATTTCATGCAAAGAAACATTTACTTTCGCATGAATGCAAATGTTAGACAGGTGTGCGCTGTCAGCGGCGTGATGCTCACCACCTTGGGCCTCAAAATTTGCACACCTGCTTTAACCGGCTGACATGTGCCAAATATTCTCAGCAGTGCAGGTTCAATCAAAAAATAAATATCAACGTGTGCACTGCTGTCTTAAATGACTTCACTTTATCTCCTTACAATCACAAGTATTACTTTTTCATTAGCTCAATGCACAGTAGGAGGTCCTTTTTCGTTTCAAGTTCACATCCAATTTCAGACCTCCTCCCCCTCCACAGGTAAGACACTTTTCCACATTCCCAACATGACTTGGCACACACATTTCTCTCAAATGAAGCAGAGGCAGGAGTGAAACAATGCAAGTAGAATGGACACATGTATGTAGGAGTGTCATTATGTAGACCACTGATACTGTATTTAGGCCACAAAAAACAAAAATATGACCCACTGATGGATCGACATGTAATCATTTTAGCCTAGCTTAGAAGAGTCAGAAAAAGCAGACATTATGGCAGACAATGTGTGTGTGTGTGTGTGTGTATGTGTTTGCGTTGCAGGCCGATGCAACATTAACTGGGCACACGCACACACACAAAAGATACACACAACACACAGTCTGATCACCAGACAGACACTTGCTTGTGATGGGGGAGGGGGGACTGTACAGTGGAATTTCCAAAGTCAAACACTATCTGTTCCATGGGTATTTGTTTAATTTTTAAAAAAGGAGTTTAAGTACAAGTGGCCGAAATGAGTTTCCTTGGCCGTGTGGCTGGGCTCCCCTTACAGATAAGGTGAGAAGCACTGTCATATGGGAGGAACTTGGAATAGAATTGTTGCTCTTCCGCATTGAGAGGAGCCAGATGAGGTGGCTCGGGCATCTGGTCAGGGTGCTGCTCGGGTGTTTAGGGCACGTCTGACCGGTAGGAGACCTCGGGGAAGACCTAGAACACGGACAGACTATGTCTCTCAACTGGCCTGGGAATGCCTGGACAAAGTTTCCCCGGGAAGAGAGAAGTCTGGGCTTCTCTGCTTAGGCTGCTGCCTCACAACTCAATCTCGGATAAGCGGAAGATGGATGGAGTTTTTGCCAGGTACCGTTCTGTTGTACAAAAACAACAACAAAAGCCTAACAAATCGAAGTTAATCTTAAAGATGCTGACACCAATCCAATATAGGACATATATGCTAAGCTATCTGAACAAAACATTCCCAGTTTAGCTTTGGGTTATTGGTGACAAAGCAAATTAGTGTACTATACTGAGGGCCAACAAAAAATGAGCTGCAGGCTGAAAATGGCCCCCAGGCCACAACCCTACTTCAGTTCAATTTTGATGTATTTAGGACAGCCCCTAGAGATGCAGCGTCTCATTTTCGTGGGGGTCCTGACACAGATACAGAAACAAATCATAAAATATACTTTACAACAATACACAACAAACACAAAAACACACCGCTCATCGCTTCCACAGCCCCCACAACCTAACCTTCGGTCACCAGCTCATATACATAATCCATTTCAGTACTAGATGCTCACTGAGCTCACGTCTCATGAGATTTCTTGACATCTCCCTTGACACTCGTTTGAACATGAGCTTTTGTGCAATTGCGGTATTTTCCTTAAAAAAAATCACAATTGTACCACTTTGGGAAGTTCCACTGTATGTGTAATAAGTAAATATGGTGTCTTATACTAATCGATTGTTGATTAATCGCATCTTGAAGCAACCAAGGCAAAATGGGGTTCTATGCTCTAATAACACAAATATTGCATTTATTAATATTGAGTCCTAATTTTCGGAAATTCACTTATTGTAGGCAGGTCTGGAACCAACAAGGGACAACTGTACCTTTTTTTTTTTTTTGCATTTTAGAGTGTCTCTGTGTGTGCCATTGTTAATGATTTCCTGGTGACATGGATTTGCCTTGAGTTTCTTCTTTGGAAAGTTCCAATAGTTTTCTGGAATGTGGCATTATGGTGAGGGGTTACAGCACCACCTGTCACTTTGGCATATGCTTGACAAACGTGTATGTGTGGACATGGCTATAATGTAACATGCCCATGTACTCATCCAGATGGTGTGTTCAGGTCAGCTACATTGTAGTAAATCAGATAATCCAACAATATTTGCTATTAGAACCAGACAGCCCACACACACAAATGCATGAACACACACACACACATGTTTGACATGACAGCTCATTTAGTCATCAGCATGGCAGACAGTCACCTCACTTTACCCTCTAAAGGCCAGACTTTAAAGGAGCTGCTGATGAGTCACAATGGCTGCAGTGTAATTTAATTACCCAAAAACCTAATTAGGCTGCCTGTGTTGTAGTAATGAAGAGGTGTCAACAAACAAACAGTACTGCAACATACACACACATTTCCACATCAAGTCCTTACTTTACAAGCCGATATGTCTCCCCTATAAGCTGTGTCCTTTGTTAAATATTAGAGCTGCGCTCAGCCATGTACAGTTTTTAACAAGCTCCCATGCAGCATACCCCAGACATGCGCTTACCTGCCCCGCTGAGCAACAACTCATTGGTTTGCACTGTAACCATCACGTTGGTGCAACCATTCTGCACAGCCGCTGCAAAAATCGACAAGCAAGAACTTCTTCCTCCCATGGAATACATTACTGAAGGAAAGCAAATGGTCCCTTGGGAAGCCTCAGCTGATGTCTAGCTACTGTGCTGTGCTAACATCTTAAAGCCAACACTAGTTTTGACATTATTTGACACATTGCTTTTTGCCTCAATTGTGTATATTTTTAAGTAATAGTCTTATAAGTCTTATTAATGGTTCTGTGTGTTTATGTGGCAAATACAATTAGTGCCTGCTGAAGTCACTCTAAACCAGGGGGGTTCAAACTATTTCCACCAAGGGCCACATACAGAAAATTGAATGCGGGGGCCACTTTGATGCATTTTGTACATATGCTATAGCCAATCCAGTGTTGGACAATATACAGTACTAGTATGCTAATTTATCTGAAAACATCCACATCTTAGTTTTTTTTATAGATGAAAAAGAAAATTACTGTAATAGCTAGTAATATATCTCATTAATAATACATACATTTTATTTTTTTAACAATATGCTGAGGGCCAGTGAAAACCCAGCTGCAAACTGAAAATGCCCCCAGGGCCGCACTTTGGACACCCCTAATCTCAACACTTTTTTGTGTGTGTTTTCTGGTCATATTCTATGAAAAAGACTGAAAATAATAGTAGATGGTCATCACAGCATTTCGAAAACAAAAATCTCATTGTGCCCCAATACTTTTGCACAGTGCTGTACTGTAAGTACACCTTATATCTTTCAGGACATACTGATTTAAAGTGTCCAAAAATGCTGCTTTGTGTCTCGAATTCCCCCGCAAACAAGTTTTACAACAACTTTGAGTTGTCATGTTCATGCAACATCGCATAGAGGCTGTGCACTGTGACCTCATGCAATGCTATGACATTTGTGTAGCATATTAACAGCAGTGCAAATGTGGGATGAGTGAGTGTGTCCCAGGTGCATGTGTTCAATACCTTAGGTGTGAGCAGCCTAGTGTGGCTGCTGGATGGAAACCACCAGCACCACCAGCAGCAGCAGCAGCAGCAGCGTGAAGGTCCACGCCAGTGAATGCTCAGGCTGAGGAGCGGTGTTATCCATTGCCGCCTTGTGTTCCTCACACCTTCTGTCCACCTCCTCTCTGCATCTTCTTCTCTTTCGTTCAACTTCCACTCCTCCTTTGGGAAACACAAAAAAGAGAATGAAAAACAGCCAGCAACTTATGCACATCAGACTGTCTAACTCAGGTTCCGTCCTTCTCGCTCCTCCCTCTCTCGCTCTTTCTCACTTTCTGCTGCTGTTGTCCTCTCATTTTCTCTTTCTCCTCCCCCCTCTCTCACCCTCCCTCTAACTCTAACGGGTGAAGTGTCTCACTGCAGCATCTGCATGGGGAACGAAAGACATATTTTACTGAGATGGTGCATACATTTGCATACACGCTGTGTCTACCTGATCTATCTCACGGTATCTCACAAAAGTGACGACACCCATTTCATTACATGATATCTGCTGAAAGGACAATTCTATTGAAATAAAACATGGATATACTGTAGTTTAGTCAGTGTACAGCTTGTAGAGCAATATATATGTACTATACACTTAAAAATGACTCAACACACAGCCATTATTGTCTAAATAGCTGGCAAAATGAGCACACCTCACAGAGAACATGTCCAAATTGTGTCCAAAGTGTGAATACCATTGGTATGTAACACTGCCTATATCCTCGTGGGCATGGAATTCACCAGGGCTGCACACGTTACCGCAATCCTCTTCCACACCTTCATGATGGCATCACTGGTGGAGCTGGTGGATGTTAGACAGCTTGCCACGCCTGCACCTTCCTTCTGCGTTAGGATGGCCCAAAAGTCCTCAATTGGGTTCAGATCTGGAGACATACTTGGACACCTTCAGCTTTCTGAGCCACTTCCTAAAGACACAGTTTCTGCTTCACAATGCAACAACAGATGTTTCCCTTCAGTGAACTGCAGCTCCTGAGTGCCAGCAACACTCATACAGCCTCAGACCATGGTGCCACGACTTCATGTTGGACTGCAGGCAAGACAGTTATTTTGGTATTGACTTGTGTTGTTAGCCATTCAGATAATAATAGTTCTGATGACTCATTTTCAGTGGATAGTAATGCTGAATCCCGATTCCACCCTTCCTCTTCGTCTTACCCCTTGTCGTTTCCCTACCCCTTAAAACTGATGGCCTTGGGGAAGAAACCACTCAGGAATGGGACGCCACCTGATTGTCATGTCATCACCCTTCACCGCTTTCTGGCTGTGACGTAGGCAGATGAGACAATTAAATTGTTCATAATAAATGTTTCCTACCATAAAGTAAGGTGCATACATTTGTACATTATTTCATTGTTAAAAAGCCTACCTTTTTTTTTTAAATAAAAGGAATGCATTTTTACAAACTGTGACATTTATGTCACGCTTTGCTATTATATGTTGTAGCGTCACCTCAGGATGTGAAGACGTGGTGGCTGGCTTGCATAAATCACCTTTAATGGCAATAAGTATACTCACAAAGAGCAGCAATGTACAAAAATGAACAAAGGGAGCGGTGCAAAGGACTAATTACTGTAAGTAAGGCACCAAGTAAAAATGGAAGAGTGCTAAGGTAGTGATGTTAAGTAGCACAAAGGACACAAAGGAGGAAGAGTAATAGCAAATCCGACTAAGTTAGCGATTGGTGTTAGTTGGTTCGTTATAACTAACTACAACCAACAATTCAAAGATATGGGGAATATTTACATGGAGTAGCAAAGGATTTGAATATCTAATAAAACATGAGGGACATTACTGTAAAAATCAATAATTGTGCTTCATTACTTACATTTCTATGTTTCTTTCGGTCTCAGCTCTGCCATCTTGTCAGCGGGTGTTGCATCTGAGGAAGCTCCTCCTACGCCTTCGTTTCAAGTCTGGTCCCCGACCTCATTTGCTTTCTAGGGCTGTACACCTTTTAGACCTTACCCCTTACACCTTGATTTAAGGAGAGCTGGGACACCGCTTGATTCTTGTGAACGCACAAAACCTAGTGACAAGGGGTAAAGGGTGGATTTGGGATTCAGCCTATATCTATATTCATCTATAAGCTGTACACGGACTACTCTAAAGTACAGTAATCCCTCGTTTATTGTGGTTAATTGGTTCCTGGCATGGATGTAATAAGTGCATTTCCATGAAGTAGGATTTCTTCTTTATAAATGCAATATTTTCTTAGTTATGGCATAGAAAACCTATTTACGATCTTTTAAATACTTTTTTTTTTTACATTATTAGAGCCATTTAGACATGAAATAACACCCATATCGTCACATTTGCATTTGTATTACACAATCTAGTAGATATAATCAGAAGAAATAAGCCATTTAATCATGATGAGGCGAGGGACAACGGTGCAGTATATCCTAATTTAATTTCTTTGTATTATGTGGTATCTTGAGAACATGTACTACTACTAAAAAAATTCTTAGACTACCTCATGACTGTTTTTCAGAAGTATTGTGACACCATGTGTGCATCATGTGAGCATCTCTATGGGCTTCCAGCAGCCAGCTGGAGTCCACAGTACATACCTGTGCATGCTGACATGTACTAACTCCCTCTTCCTGCGGGCCATGGCTGAGGAACGCACATCAGTCAGTCATAACAGCGCGGAGGTGAACGTGGCCAAAGCACGGAGAAGAGGAAAAGGAAACTGTAAGGACAACAAGTGAGGCTGAAGTGAAGAAAGTGTGGAGGACAGGAGAAGATAAAAGTCAGGAGTTGCTCAAGGCCATGGACAGTGGTAGTGAGTGAGGGGAGGAGGGAAAGGAAGAGAGAAATCATTAACCAACACCTGTCTGTCACCTTAGACCGTTTGCACTCCTCAAACTATTTATTAGCTGTGAAAATGTATCACCTGCATCTAATACATGAGTGATATGAAAATAAATTATAGACATCAGAGAGCAAGAGTTGGGCCAAAATATTAGACACATTACAAATATAATTACGATGGAACCATTTAATGTATAAACTAAAACGATTTGGAATTTGAGCAAAATTTTGAGTTAACTCTGTCCCTTTGTATTTAGCTTTTTGTTTGGAACACTTATTTCAAGAAGGAACATTCATCTAAAATTAGGTGGGGACTTCCAGCAGTGTCCTATTACTTTTGTCCAGTGAACAATACATGACGTTGTCATCAAGTGCTTTACTACTGTTAAGTTCTTTTTACACTTGTGTGTCAGTTTGTTAAAAAGTGGCCAAAGGGGAGGTGCAACTTTTTTATTCATCATTAAAGGTTAATACAGAGTGTATATTTGTCTTTACCTTATACAATTAGCAGTGGTTAATTTATTTTGTTTTTACATTTTTAGACTTTAGAGTTTACACTGTTAATGTTAGCATTGAAAAGAAAATTGCTTGTATAGTTAATGGAACTGATGAAATTATGTCCAGCCTCATGGAACACTAACACGACTACGGAGATTCCACTCTATTATTATTACTTATTAATGCAAGCAATAGACCAGTTGATACTGGACTCCACTGCCATTGCATACGTCACCGTAATGACATAGCTATTGTTGCAATACATTGCCCTCTGATTGACATCCCCTACATCAACTGGGATAGCTTCCAGCTTCCATGTTCCCCAGGATACTTTTCAAACACAGAACACTGTTATCCAAAAAAATAATAAATGCTGCCACATGATGTGTATGCATAATGCCCCCTTCATATTTCTGAGTGCCCCCCAATATGTGCAAGCTTAGAACTGGCCCTGCTTAGAGTAATTATAACTATAACCCACTCAGCTGCAATGAGGCTTTATATCTACAGCATTGGTTGCAGTGACATCAGTCTGTCACAAAAGGTTAACAATTTCATGATGCACAAAGTTTGTTTGATTTGTGTCATCTGACCAGACGGCATGTTTGCAGAGCTGCAGGCTACAAAAGTCTTAAAAATGTGGAATTTATTGATGGGAATCAAAAGTGACAGCTTTAATGCCTCTTAAACTGTGATGAGATCAGGTACACTGACTCTGTGTGAGACCACATAGAGAAAGACATACATATTCATTTAAGACACCGTAGGTCACTTTTCATTGGCAAGGGGCATTTTGTTTTTTTCTCTTGCGTACTTTATCATTGGTTTCCATGTAGGCCCTTACTGAACCATGCTACGGCCAGGTGCTGTCTACCTTGGTTAGGCAGAGGTCGCAAACCGTTGAAAAATATACAGTATATTCCGCCTACTCCCTGATCCAACGCTGCAAGCCACGCCCCACAAAACACACACGAGCATTAAAAACAGCGATTTGAAAAAGTTCCGCTGTCATTGAATGTATCGCTACACAGTGACTCCAACTTGCGGGTCGCTTCTCTGAGACTGCTGTTATACTTGTATATGTGCACGTGCTATGGACATTTGCATGAATACCAGACAGCGGTGACTGAAAGCCGTGAATGTTAATCTTCTGAATGAAATCAACTAAATAAATTAGTTTTAACTTGAAAGTATGACAAATATAGACATTGATAATACCTGCTAGCTGGTAGGGGGATTCTTAAATTTTCTGGTTGAAAAAAGTATCATGATCTGTGTTGTCGCTCTGCTGCCGCCTGCTGTCGTTTGTTTGTAGTGCACTGCTGAGGCGGAGCTAGCGACACACGCACCTCCAGCCAATTAGACTCATTCAGTTCATAAACTGTTGGAAGGCAGCACTCCAGTGCCAGATTGTTCTTCGAACTCTGCCTGCGCCGATCCTGCCTTCCCACTCTTGTGCTTTTTGCCTCGTGCATTCCAACAGTGAAGTAGTGAGTAGTTCTATTGTCCAGCATTTTTGTAGCTGTGCCTGCCTCGTTTTCGGCAGCGATTTCTGTTTCACCTAGTGTGTTTTTTCCTCCTGCAGCACGTTTGGCTAGCACTGATTTTTTGTTACACTTTGTGGCTTAGGTTGTCTTTAGTTTTTGGACTCTGGTATTTTTCTGTTGGACTGTTTACCTCTTGTAGACCACCTTTTGTCATTAAAGACTCTTATTTCGGCCCTGTGTGTGCGTTTTCCACTCTGCATGTTGGGGTTCAAATCACCAATCACGCCACTGCGTGACAAAAAGTGTAGTTTGGAGCCATAGAGAGACCGCATCAGCACAAAATGCAGCAAACGAAAGAAAAGCATTTTGTTGAAAGATGAAAATAATATGGAACATCAATGTGAATTTGGAGTCATATTGTTAACGATATGCGGCAGCCGCAGGAAACCATCCATCTTCTATGTCGCTTAAACTCACTACGGTCGACACATGATGTTGGCATACTTGAGATATACTAACGTATAGTTTATTGCTTTAAGTTATATATTTTTTCAATACTTTTTTAAAACCTGGGCTTCATACATTAGTGTAATAAATGTTTCACATCCGTTGTATCAATGTTTGTTATGGTGGTGTACGGTGTGCTCTTTGTTCTACTTGACCTGAGGATTTACAATAGAGTATTACCGCACAACTGTTCCCCCCCCCCGCTTTATTCTGTCATTGCCTTTTCTTTCACAAGTTTATTTATCCCACAATCATTAGCACAATAAACAGTATAAAAAAACCTCTGGACATGCACATCTGTGTGAGAGTGTATGTTCTGTGTCATTAGTGCTCTATTTACAACACAATAAAACATAATACACATATCACTTGTATGATTTTTACATGGAGAAGAAAAATCTAAAGTTGCATTATTAATTTTTTTTATACAGTGGATCATTGAAAGAATGTCACAAATCATTGGCCAGCAATGTGTCGCATACAACACTGACTTTATCTACATGACATTTTAGCAAATTACACACACCTTAAACTTGGACTAAAACTTTCAAGGTAAGCCCAATTTACATCTGTACTTCCCATACAAGGAGGATGATCATGTTTACCATGATTTATATCTTTAGAATTTATCACAGTCGAAAACAAATCGTAACCTCAAAGCCATTCAACTTTGTTAATGTTCTAACTTCTTTGAAGGCAATCTTTAACACTTTGAGAAACCTGCTGGAGAGATACAATTTTTTTTTTTTTTTTTACACATTTTGCTTACATGGATTGCAATAACTTATTCAAAATGAGTATGAATACCTGACATGGACACTAAGAGAAACCAACTATATATCATACATATGATAGAAAATACATTTTCCATCCATCCATTTTCTATGCCGCTTATCCTCATTAGGGTCGCGGGGGTATGCTGGAGCTGGAGTCCAATTAATTCCATGTAAGCGCCAACTGACTAAACATTTTAATACAGTATTTTACATTTTTACTCCTTGCATTGTCTTCTTTATATACAAAATACCTCCATGCTCCATTGCACATACAATGAATATGTAAATTAAAATACAAATAAAAGAGCAGGACTTTTTAAAACGGGGTGAAAAAAAGTGGTGAATATTGAAGGTAAAGTACCGTTTTCACCTGAGATTAGTATTCTTCGTAAAAGGGCATCAGAGGCTATCAAGTGGCACTTGGAACTATTTAAAGCACTTGACAAAACAGTATGTATAGTATGCAAATATAAGTGAAAATGTATGAATTGGTTTTGATTTATGCCCGTTAAGAATTAAATGTTTTTCTGATGACCTCAATGATTGTTTAGAGGTTTCCATCAATTGTGCAGTGTAAGGCAACTACTGAAAAGGAAAGGAAAAACAGTGCTTCATTTCAACATTGTAGTTAGCCAAGGCTATCACACAAAGGCAACGTTGTCACTGCAAAGGAAGCTTAACGTCTACATTGAGCCTCACAATGACAGCAGCCGTAAGGCACATGCACACACAACATATGATGGTAGCGGACGCTACAGTACAAATACAAGAGTACATGTCATTTGTACCGCTGTAAAACAATGTGCAGGCTGAATGGAAGCATTTACAAGTGACAGCTAAAGGAGAACGTGCTGCTATCGTGGTAAAAAGCAAGATGCACAAGAGAGGAAACATCATGTAACAGTGCAAGTGGGAAGCATACAGAGGTGTCTGCAGCAATTAGTGACTAAACAAGGGTAATATTGGTCAACAAGAGTGTAATATGCCCAAGAAGACTGGAATTGTCTTGAGTGCTCGAATATCACTTTTCTGTGCAGCAAGCACTAGTAACAGATCACTATGAAGGTGTCATTTACAATAATGTGGCATGTCACTGTCCAAGACTGGAGGTTACTTTTGTAGAGGGATACTCACAAAAGGCAACTGTTCGCTCCATTCATTAGGAAACAACAGCAGAGCTTCCTTGATATGACATTTGTGCTGCTACAGACAACAAACGTTCCAGCAGTGCAACTGTGGAACAGCCCTGTGTCATCTCTGCTGTTCGTCTTTAGTCTCTCAGTGTTAACACTATCATTCACATATCCTGAACACACATCAGGGTGATATAACTGACAATAGTGTGCATGTGTGTTTGTCAGCACCAAGGCTCACGCTGCGCTCGGCCTCGAGCCAAACTGTCTGCCCGCTGCCACGCACTCTTCATTAAAGCAAGGGCTTCACTGCAGCGCTTCTGTACTGATGGCTCGGACACCTCTCTTTGCGGGAGGGCCACCTGTTGACAGAGACATCGAGGTAACAATTGGACAGAGGGGGCAGTGCTGAAAGGTTTCACAACTGCAGATGTTACATGTAATAATAATTACAATTTTCATTCCAATATTCTCCGATCGACATGCCATTACGTGGGTGCAACAAATACAGGAGCAGTCAAACGTCTGGGCACAAGCGCTTATTCAATACCATGAGATAGTGTGCTCAACTGTTGACTGGTACTGTATATAGTTGTCCCTTGCTACATCACAGTCCAAACATCACGTCCTCACTCAATTGCGGTTTTTCAAAAATGAATACATTTATTAATTATCTCTGTTTTGTGGTTGAATATAGTCTATTAGCTTTTAAAAAATGCATATTTAAACAAATTGTACATATTCATGGCCTAAATCAGGGGTCGGCAACCCGCGGCTCAGGAGCCACATGCGGCTCTTAACCCTCCTTGTTGAGACTCCCTATGCTGAGCTCTGTGATCTTTTTTAACACCGAAGTAGGGGAAAGTGGATTTTCAAAAAGAATTTGAAATATCTGACTCACTGCAAGTCCGTGAATGCATTTAGACTGCGTTCTGACTGCTGACTGGATGAGCAAGGGAAGGGGAGGTAGGTTAGTGTATGCGGTGAGTCTCACTGGAGAGAAAGTTGACCGAGTTTGGAGTTGAGTCAGAAGCAAGTTACTGCACAGTAAAATGAATCTATAGAATTTACGAGAGCATAGCAATATAACGAGAAGCACAATGTAGCTATGTGTTCGGAGCCTGTGAAACGCTAATCGCTGAGGTGGTGACTCCGGGAGAGGCGGATAGTGTGCTGCGGGAGCTGATGGGGTCACCCCACTTGTGACTGCTGTGAGGCGGGGCACAACAATACGTTTTTTCACTTTTACGTCTCCAGATACCAGTCCCTACATTTGTCGCCAGTTGCTTTTGGGAAAATAATTCACCAAGAGAGTTTGGAAAGTCGCCAGATTTAGTGAGAAAATACGTAGGCAAGTTGGCAACACTGGGCTGCACATGAGATCGTAAGGAGGGGGAAGCCATTCACAGATAATATCAGCGCATCTATTCTTCAAATAAAAAAATAAAGAAATGATTCAGAAAATGAAACAATGCCTCCGTCGCAAAGATAGTCAAGGACAGGACCAACAGAATGGTTATTGATGGCAATTCAGCACAGGCAAAAACACATATGCAAAAATGTAACTCTGATGAGCTTTTTTATGTTAAAGTTGGCTACATTTGGATACAATTATAAGCTGTGTAATGTTTTGCAACTCTAGACATTTTTTTTTTTTTTTTTTACTGGAAGAGCGGGCAAAATGGCTCTTTTAAATGCTAAAGGTTGCTGATCACTGGCCTAAATTAAGCATTTGAGAATAAATGCTAAGTCAATGAAAATACAAACATAAGGCATTCAAAAGATGTGATATTAAGTGTAATACAGTATCTGTGACTTTTTGTGTGTGCCTTTAAGAAGTGGGACCTGGGAAGTGATGTGTGTGATGTCATCTAGTAGAGTTGACTGTTAGCTGAGTGCTAGCAGCAGGTTAGCAGTGTAGAGCAGCAGCTCCTGTGTGACTGTTTACTGCATGGGTTCTCTGCTTGTTAATAAAGCGACTGAAGTGCATGATGAGTCTCTTCTTAACCAAAAACAGCGGCAGTAGAGTAGTATTCTACACTGGTCTCTACGTGTCAGTAACATTAGACTGATGAGACAATAGCCACCAGGAAGTATGCTATCAATGCTAACATGTGAGTTTATCTTATCACATGCCATTTATGGCACCCTTTGAGTTGTACTCAAAATGCAGTCAGAACACATGTAATACAGATATCCTCAAGGTTTTATAATCATTATACAAATGGTCAATAACATCACTCTCTCCTCCTACCTGGAATATGCTTCTCCAAGTGCTGTCCAAGACCTGCAGCAGCCGATCCCGCTCTTCACATCCACTGAAGTACAAGACCCACGGTGGGAGGAAATGATCACGATCTATTGCAAACTCCTATTCAAAAGAGAAAGAATGTCGAAGGGGTCAGTGCAGGAATTGTGTAGAAGTCCTAAATGTAAAACTCAGTATACAGTTAATGGAGAAACATTTTAAAGCAAAATGTTTGAAGCATTGCCTATGAAAGCATTTCATACACCTTCATAGATGTCAAAGTTAACAGCAAAAGGCACCTACAATGACACAGTACTCCATGTCGGCCTCCACACTGACGGACATGATGTCACAGATATTGGCACTGCCCAGCGAGCGGAAGAAGCTGGTCTGGCAGTCCTGATGGCAAGTCAGCAGTTTGTTATCCGTCACAACCAGGCAACATGGTATACATGGGGTGGGAGCCACACCTTGAGGAATGACCTTTGGGGAGAACATTACAGTTAGATCCATTGATTCTAATTGATGTGTTGACCACCATGTTGAAAGATGTGAGCTAGGTTTGATCTTTACTCCTTTAGAGACAGACTGGCAGAGCAGTTGCATCCAGTCAGCCATGTCCTGTTCATTGTTGGCACTGAGTTCCAGAGGGGGGCGCTCTGTCAGGATGACTTGAAATGCATGACGACGCTCTGTGCTGTGTGAGCGACGGCAGCCTCCACAGTATTCTCCCCTGATGTAAGATTGGTAGAGGACATAACATTAGCTTGTGAAGTAGTTTATGCAGAATATACATTAGGTCATAAAACTCACCCCATTGTAACAGAGAGCAGAGGCGTCACATCAGTTCTTTCTGAATAGAGATACAGTATGCCATTGCTACAAAAAGTGAAAAAGCCACAATATCTTATATGTTCAATGTGAACCTCTGGTATACCTATAAAATAGCATACTCAAAGCAACCAGGGAAGGAGAAGCTTTCTTTTTGTTTGTCACACTTAAATTAAGTTTCAGATCATCAAACAAATTTAAATACAGTATTTGTCAATGACAACACAACTGAACACAAAATGCAGTTTTTTTTTTAATGAAACTTTTTATTATTAAGGGAAAAAAAAGTCCAAACCTGCATGGCCCTGTGTGGAAAAGTTAAAACATAACTTAACGGTGGTTTATCACACCTGAGCTCAATTTCTCCAGCCACACCCAGGCCTGATTACTGCCACACCTGTTCTCAATCAAGAAACCACTTAAATGAGCATGCCTGATAAAGTCAAGTAGACCAAAAGACCCTCAAAATCTAGACCTCATGCAGAGATCTAAAGAAATTCAGGAACAAATGTGAAAGAAAGTAATTAAGAAAGTAATCTATGATATTGTTATTATTGTATATTGTTACTATGTTTATAGTACCGTAGATTTTTCCGAGTAGATTGTTTATCTTTTCTGTACATTTTGTGTATCTTTTCTGTATTTGGTATATGGTGCTTTTTGTATCTTTCTGCTGCTGTAACTTTTAGATTTCCCCATTGTGGGATAAATCAAGTACAATCTAGTCTAATCTGATGTTATCAGTGCGGAAAAGGTTATAAAAGCCATTTCTAAAGCTTTGGGCGAAAACATGGAACAGTGGTGAACCTTCCTAGGACTGGCCAGCCAAACAAAATTACCCTCAAGAGCGCAGCTACGACTTATCCAAGAGGCCACAACAGACCTCACTCACAACAACATCCAAAGAACTGCAGGCCTCACTTGCCTCAGTTAAGGTCAGTGTTGATGACTCCACCATAAGAAGGCCACTGGACAAAAACACCCTGCATGGCAAAGTTCCAAGACGAAAACCACTGCTGAACAAAATGAACATTAAGCCTCGTCTAAATTTTGACAGAAAACACCTGGATGACCCCAGGACCTTTGGGAAAATACTCTGTGGTCTGACGAGACAAAAGTTGGTTTGGAAGGTGTGTGTGTCCCATTACATCTGGCTTAAAAGTAACACCACATTTCAGAAAAAGAACATCATACCAACAGTAAAATATGGTGGTGGTAGTATGATGGTCTGGGGCTGTTTTGCTGCTTCAGGACCTGGAAGACTTGCTGTGATAAATGGAACCATGAATTCTGCTGTCTACCAAAAAATCCTGAAAGAGCATGTCCGGCCATCTGTTCATGACCTCAAGCTGAAACTGGGCTCTGCAGCAGGACAATGATCCAATACATGCCAGCAAGTTCACCTCTGAATGGCTGAAGAAAAACAAAATGAAGACTTTGGAGTGGCTTAGTCAAAGTACTGACCTGAATCCTACTGAGATGCTGTGGCACCTTAAAAAGGCGGTTCGTGCTGGAAAACACTCCAATGTGACTGAGCTACCACAATTCTGCAAAGAGTTGGCCAAAATTCCTTCACAGCGTTGTAAGAGAGTCATTGCAAGTTATCGCAAATGCTTGATTGCAGTTGTTGATGCCAAAAGGTGGACCAACCAGTTATTAGGTTTAGTGGGCAATCACTTTTTCCACACAGTCATGTTAGGTTTGTATTAATTTCTCCCTTAATAATAAAAAGTTTCATTTAAAAACTGCATTATGTGTTCAGTTGTGTTGTCACTGACGAAATTAAATAACATTTGTTTGATGATCTGAAATATTTAATTGTGTAACATGCAAAACCAAAAAGAAATCAGAAAGGGGGCAAACACTTTTTCACCCCACTGTGTATGAGCCCCTACCTGAGGATGAGGTAGCAGCTTTTCCACAGCTCCTTGCCCAGGTATGTGGATCCTGCCCTGTACTGCACCACCCCTTCCTTTGTGCTGGACGGTAATTTAAAATTTGGTGTGTCCCCTTGGGGGGACAAGATCACATCCATAGGATCCTCCCAGTGGACCAGTGAATATAAATGTATGGAAACTTCAGCAACCTGCAGGTACAGGGAAACACTGGTTCATGGTTCATGGTTCATGGTTTTAATTCATCTTGAACATGCATACAAGTCAAACAGTTGCAGTTGTTCCTTAAAGCAGTTGGTTAACAACTGCTTTAAGGGTTAAAAAAAAAAAAGTAAAATAGAGGCCCATGGTGACAGCATGTCTTTACTTCACAATGAGATTCTTGGGAGACAAACTTGGTGAGAGCAAGTTTTTCCATGGTGGCATCAGTCAGAATGGAAGGGTATGGGGACTCACGACAACCTTTCACCATGGCTGACTTGAGAACTGACAAGAGCCATCTGGAAGCAAAGAGGTGGGAGATGAGGTGGTTAGGAGATGACCACTCGACCACTTTCTGCCACTAATGTCAAGTGTTATATATACGCTATATTATAAAAGACATTTGGAGGAATGATGAGGGGACAATTGACAGACATTTGCAGGAAAACACTCACAAGGTCAAAGAGGCATCAGCTGTGTCCAACAGGAACTTCCTTCTTCGATTAGTGCAAACTATCGTCACTGTCTGTTGATCAAGTCCCACCTACAACATTGCATGAGATGTCATTATGGCATTAACTCATTCATTGATTTTGAAACGTCTAGGTGTCTTTAACAGCCTGTAAAGTTCATAAAACTGTGTATACTGTACAGGTAACTTGAACAAAAAAAAGTAATGCATAACCATTTGACTTAACGGTTTAAGTCTGAAATTGACCAGCTGCTGTGACTGTGTGGTTGCACAAAAGTTACAAATGTGTTGCCACTGGGTTTCACAATGCAAATGAATTGCATCTTCATTTGACCAGTTGCTTTTACTGGGTAAAGTCAGCTTAAAAAAACGGAATGAAACTAACTAAGAGAACAAAGATCTTACTGAAAGGTAGTCAAGCTCATTGTATGAAACAGCATCTTCCACAGTGTACGGCTTCTCTGCAGCACCTGTGGAGAAATTTAACCCCAGAAAATTGTGTAGACCTTCTGAGACAAAGGCACAACAGCATATGCATAATGTTTGTTTTACAACCAGAATAGCACGGTGGTCACACATTTCGTATTATTCACAGCTTTTGGGAGCTTTATTGGGGGTGATTATACAGAAAAAGCCTGGAAGTTTATAAGTATTTGAGTATTGGCAGCCATGGGTAAAACAGATGTATTGTGACTATTACTGACCTTTCCTAAGGAGGTATATGTAACAGTCAGTCAGCAGCATGTAAAGAGGCTGCAGGTCTCCCTCCATATGGCCTGTACTCATCCTCACCATCTAAACAGGCAAAAAACAATATACATGGCATACATAATAGCTGCTACAAATACAACGGCAATGCATTACATAATCATTAAAGTGCCGTTAATAAACACTGCTAATAAAAACGACCAGCAATACAAAAAGTGAGGATGACTTACTAATAAGATTGCAAAAAAAACATTACAACATGTTCAAAAGGATGAGGTCATTACCCTGAAGAGCTGCTCCTCATTCTCTCTGAATACATGGATCATGAGTAGTAGTAAGTGGTTATTGTCCACCCTAAAAAACACAAACAGTAAATATATGAAACCCACTCACAATCAGAAAAAAAAAAAGATCCCTTACTTAAACTCAGCCGGATGAGGAATTTCTGAGGGACTGAGCTTCTCCTCTTCGACTTCGGCATCATCAGAAGTTATTTTACAATTTTCTGTACTCTTTTCACCCCCCTTTTTCATGTTGGATTCCTGTCCTGTTGGCACTGTTGCCTCTTTTTGATCTTCATGGCCACCTGATAGAGTCTGTGACTGGCTTTGCTCTGTAGCATCATGGTAGCCACCACCTGTGGGAGCAGAGTCTGTACCGTTGGGGGTAAGGCAGAATAACTCTTGAGTTGCTGAAGAGGACTGCAGGTTTGGGCTTGTGGCCACAGTGAGATGGAACTGCTTTCCGGATGCTGGGTCAGGAGGCTCACCCCCAGAATCTTCTCGAAAGGGCTGCTGTGCAGGAGGCTCTGGTCCCCGGTCACCTCCTTGATTCTCCTCATACTTCGGGTGGTCCCAGACCTCCTCTCCATCTAGAGCGCCACTAAGCCTGTCCATGACATCCCGGAGGGGCTGGCCAACAGAATCCATGGAGGTGTCTGTCATCTCAGGAAGCCTTAGCAGGGCCTCCACCCCGTCATCATCAAGTTCCTCCCCCGCCACCTCTTTTCCGGCCTTGCTCCTCCTTGTTTCTGTCTCACAGTCAAGGTGGATTACAGTGCCGTTCAAAGCATCTACATCCTCTGAGCTCTGGAAGGCATTGTCCATTTCTATGTGCTCGTATGATAAAGAGTTGTGGATGCTGCTGATGGAATCTGTGGAGCTCTTCCCACGTCGTTTCTTGCCTGGTTTCCTTCTTCTTGCCATCCTGGAAAAAAGAGGGATTCAAACATAAGTGGATATAAATGGAATATGAGCAAACAACTGAGTGTACTGTACCGAATGACTTCCAGCTCGTTGTTGGTGCTCTCGGTATCATCTCCTGTAGTGTTGATGTAACGGCTCGGGATGTGAACTGGTGTCACATCAGCTGAGGTGTTGGCGTCTGAGTCCTCATTGAAGGGATTGTGTCTGGACGTGGGGCTGTGTGGAGATAGATGAGAGCCAACCTTCACCTTGACATTGCCGGCGGTTAAGACCACTGTTTCGCTGATGACAGTTAAGGGATCGGAGCCACTGGACCTTGGGCAGCTGGCCTGGTCGGTGAGGTCTCCTTCTTTCATGGAACGTGACACCAAGACACTATATTAGGACCAAAAAAAATCTTACATACAGTAGATCCCTGCTATTGGCGAGGTTTGTGTTCTCAGACCACCCATGATTGGTGAAAACCCGCAAGTAATTGAGACGTCCATAAAAATGATTATTTTTGACACTGTAATCAAGCATGGGCTACGTCTATAGTGCTACTGGTCATAACATACATTTGTTTGAGGAAGTGCTGTCTATTGGCAATGAATTAGCTTGACATTCACATGCATGCTCACACAAAACAAACCAACAGGAGGTCATCAAATCAATCACCTCACTCACTACCAAAAATTAACAACACATGTGAAACACACAATGTAACATCTACACACAAAAAAAATACTTTTTGGATCAAAAATATGCAAATTTGCGGTGTTGTCAATGCTGAACCATGAATATGCAGGGATCCACTGTATTTGCTTTTATAGGCGTAGAAATACACAAGACTTTTTGGCACTGACTTGCTGTGGGACAAAAACAAAGTAAAATTCAGTTGTTTGTGGAGAGAGATGTTTCTATTTTACCATGCTCCACATGACAGAAGCGTTGTGTATTTCTACATCACTATTGCACACCAATAAACAGTTAGGTATTGCATCATTGTTGAAGTTCATCGACAGAAAAAACATACAAAACAAAACAGGAAGACATCAAGCAGTTACACAAGCAGCAGTGCCACATGCCTAGTTCAAGCATCAATACTGTAGTTTGAGCGCAGGCTTATGTCATTTAAAATGGGATTTTAACAAAAAAATCTCAATTGAGCACCATACCCTGCAGTGTGAATGTAGCCATAGTGGATGACAGGTCAACTTATTGTCCATCTGGAACAATATATGTTATGTATATAAACCACCAAATCAACCAATCAAATGCAATAAGGCAGTGCTTCACATAAAATATTAACTTAAAGTGACCTCTTTTGGGATTACAATAAAGAGGTGTTCTTTCAAACTTTATTGATAATTATATCAATATTATATGAACAATAAACATAGCATAACATTTCTTTACTGTAACGTGCAAAGGGGGGAAATCTATAAAATCAGCAGGGAATCAAATACTTATTTTCCCCACAGTATATACTGTATCTACATTTTAAGTATCACCTGGAGTGCATTCATTTACCCTGAGCGGTAACTCATTTGGGAACGAGTGCAAAATAAGGTACTGTATATTAGTTGATATAAAAATAAGGAAAAGATGTGGAAGCTATTGTTGATGATTGCCTCCGCTCACACTTCAGTGTATTGCACAATCTTGGCCAGTGTCACATATCACACATGAAAAAGTGTACAAGACAAAGACAGGTAAAGTAGACAGACTGGACAAGGTGAGTAGAGTACAAGAGACGTTCAAACTTGTCTCACTGTGCCAAACAAAAAATGACAAATGAGCATTAGGATGGAGTATCATGCCTAAAAAAAAACAGCCCACACTGAAACTTGCCACCTTAACAATGTGCTGGATAATAATAATAATAATAATAATAATAATAATAATATGCTAGTCTATTAGTGCTGTATTCATTCATTCAATCATTATCTGTGACACTTAATCCTCATTCTGACTCTGGGCGAGAGGCGGGGTACACCCTGGACTGACTGCCAGCCAATCGCACGGCACATATAGACAAACAACCATTCACACTCAAATTCATACCTATGGACAATTTCTGGCCGCCAATTAACCTAACATGCATGTTTTTGGAATGTGGGAGGAAACCGGAGTACCCGGAGAAAACCCACACGCACAGGACAGAACATGCAAATGCCATACAGACATATCCAAAGGAGGTTCGAACCCAGATCTCCTCACTTTGTAGCCAACATGCTAACCACTAGGCTACTATGTGGCCCTATTAGTGCTATAGTTATTTTTAATTTAAAGTTGTTTCAGATGTGAACAGTACATTATTTAACAAAGGAATTGTTGCAATTAAAATCAAAGCTACACTTGTGAAACACTCCTAATGCTCTTTAACTTTAATCATTAAGTCTTCCACTTAAGTTGTCTACTGTGGTTGGCCTTTTTTTTTTTGGATAATGACGTGACATAGTAAGTGCTGTTTCAGGTACCCAACATATATCAAGCACAAACGAAAGCAGGACCATGCCAAAGGTGAGCGTTAACTAATGTCCCACCTTCCCAGTCTGCACTTGGCATTGCCTGCAACACGGGGAAGATGTCACCAAAATCATAATCTAAAAAAGGAGGAATAACATTAAACATTAGAAAGAGGTGATGAGGCAGTGATATGAGATAAAATAATATAAATTATGGTATACCACAAAAGAAAATCAAAGGGAAAATGTAGAAACTCAAACTACATTAAGAACACTAAACAGTGATGAACTCATCTGGCTCAGCAGTTGCAATTATCATGCACTCTTATCTGAGCCATGCTATTAAAACTGACATCATCATAAACTTTGGTTCCAAATCACTCCAGTGTAAGCCCCTGCAAAGACCCCTGCATTTTTCCTCTATTTAATGACAAGTTGTGTAAAGTGGTCATTTCAAGACCAAGAATTGTACAGAAGTGACACTTACACTTGAGTGCCAAACTGAAGGGCCAAAGGTGCTCATCAAGTAAAACTGTTCCAAATAAAGTTAGAGGACAGCGCAGCTCACCTTCACTTGAGGGGGCAATTGCACTGTCATCCCACTCCAGGTTGGTGGAGGTCAGGGAGGTGAAGGAATGCAGGGATAAACTATCTGAACTGGGCAGCCTTTCCTCAAAGTCCAGCAGGTTGTGTGGTTTATAGTAGTCTGGCATGTAAGGGGCCACGTCCAAATAGGGCACATCCTGGAGCAGCAGCATCAAACAGGTGAGGTTAGAGATGTGTTACTATGTGTTACGAAACAATGCAACTGATGCTGACCAGCTCCAGGTCGAATCGAATGAACTCCAATCCTGCCACAAGTGTGAGGAAGAGTGTGAGGTGGTCGTGACTGCACACCAATGCATTCCTGTGAATAAAAGAACGACAAAGACATTTTTGATCTTATGACAACGCTGATTTGTCTGCAATGTCTGTGTGTCTTCAATTATAACAAGAGCAACATTTTAAAGGTCACATTTTAAACTGTTGTGCATTTTAAATTAATCTCAGAGGTCTCACAATTGTGTGTTCTAAGTGATTTTCCCAATATCTATGCTTGATTCTGGAATTTAGGCCGTTTAAAAGTGCTTTTAGTAAGTCCTACTGGGAGCAGGCTGTTTAATGCTAATGAGCTGCGTTTGTTCATACCCGTCTCTGACAGCGTGCGTGGCTCAAGATAGGCTATTATGCATTTTACTCACTTTTTACATACACAATGTAACTCTGCACTTAATAGATGCCATATATCACGTATAACAACATAACATTAAAGGGGACTGTTTGTAACTTGCTCCATATTACATTCTTTTTTACACCAAAAAATATAAGATTACCACTGGCCAGTGTATGTTACCATGAGTGGTTTCAAAGAACAGATTGAAAACCAAAAGGTCTACATTTTTCACAATTACAAATTAAATTGAATAAAAATTGTTGTTTGGCCCAAATAAGATGACTGGCGTTCATGCCTGTCGCTCAAGGTTGTGGTACGTACGTGCCCACATGTACATACCCGTGACGCATGTGCATGCGCATATACACAAAAGCAGTCCCGGAGAAGCAACCAACAATGTGTGGTCATGCTGTTATTGCCTCCATCATTATGTTTTTGCCAGCATTGATCTTTGTGTTTGTGTTCAAAATAACTTGACAAGTTCTGAATGGATTTGGATGAAATTTTCAGGAAATGGGATATGGAAAAACTGATTACATTTTAGGGGTGATCTGGATCACCGTCTGGAACCAGAAATTTTTTAAAGGATTAACATTGCGAGATAGGACCATTTTCGCCATTTGTGCATGTAACTCCCAAAAAATGGTCACTTGGAAAAAAAAAATACAGGACAAGTTTCCAACAGGTTCTACAAAATATCAAAGACTGATCCAAAAAATGCAGGATTAATATTTTGGTGTGAATCACAATATGGGGGGAACTATGGCGCTTGTCGGAGGTCTACGCTGTCTGGGTGCTTTTCTAGTTATGATAGGCTATGCATTCAATAATAGTTACTGTAACGCACGTAGCTAAACTTTGCCAAATCACTGACAACAAACATACCTAATGCGTGTGTGTGTGTTACGTGGGGCGTAGTTTACATGCTCGGGGCAGGAAGAGGGCAGGACATAATGCTTGCAGCATGAATGAAAGTTAACGACCTCCGGGAAGCGGTGAAAACAATATGTAGAAAAGCCTTCCTTGTCTTTTCTTCTTACAAAGAACTTCAAAATCTCTCCTTACAAAAGTGGAGCAAGTCGAGTAGTAGTGGAGTAGTAGAGTAAGTGAGAGTTTGGTGCTCATAAACATGAACTCTTGGGAATTACTGTTATAGTATCATTAAAAAAATATATATTTTGCATAATATGGGACCTTTTTAATGCACTGTAACTTGCATCTGAGGGTACCAAAAATAAACATTTCTCATGCTATTATATCATTAGAGGACTTACTTGAAGTAATACTTCTGCAGCAGTCCCTGGTTCTCTTGGAAAAGCCGCAGGTAGCTCTCTAAAGAGCTCTCACTCAATGCCAGGTATAACCATGCCCGACCTAGCAGCAATGTCAATAAATAAGGCTAACTCTAATTGAATTGTGAATGGTCATTTACTTTCCAAACAAGTAAGACTCACTTCGTCCGAGGTTTGTTGCTATGTGTTGAAGCTCATCTATCTGGCGCACAGCTTCTCTCCTGGTGAAGTGAAGGACTAGAACCCAGTAGCCTGAGGAAATATCCTGAAGCCTGAAATGGAGAAAGCAATCAACAGCTTCTTCATATGTACAAACAAAAGTCATATAATTTGTAACACATTTACGGAGGAGATACATTTTGAGTAAATATGCCAACTGTCTTACCCATACAACAGCGCATGGTCAAGGTGTTCGCAGAGCCTCTGTAGAACACGGTCATGATTTCGGATGGCTGGGGTCTCATCTTCACATGCTGCAAAATAACTCTGCAACTGTAGAAAGGTTTTTTGTGCATGTTTACTGATGACATGTTTAAAACCACAGAGATTCTAAAATGGCTGTTTTAACTTTGATATGAAGCATTACACCTGGGAAATTCACATATAGCTTAGAAAGTCTTCATGACTTCATGACCATAACCTCATGCAATTAGATAACATTAACACAAATAGGCGTGTTAAGTTCTTTGAATTAAAGACTCCTTGTCTTTATTATTTTTATTGGATTTTTTATAAACAAGGATAGCTGCCATTTCAAGGAATGCTTAGTAGTGACAAGCAGAGATCTAAGGAACAAATCAAATTATAGAGGAACAAATAGAATACAAGCCATGAAACCAGGTAATTTTGATTTTTTTTTTTTTTTTTTTTTTTTTTTAAATATGAGGTGTTATGAGCTACAATCTGTCTTAGAAATGATTGCCTTACACTTTTGCCAAAAGTTTCTGTGGAACAATAAACCTCCAGTTCAGCAAAATAATACAAAAGATGGAAAATTGATAATTTGACCTCAATCCACTAGTGAAGGCCAAAGTGAAGGCAAAGCAAACATACATGTGGATGCTAAACTGATCGCAGAAAAGGCCTGGCAGAGAAATAAAAGATAAATAGTGGCAATTTTACCGTGGAGGTGTGATTACTGGATTCAACTGTGTTACATTAGATGTCCAAGGTCAGAAGCTTTTTTATGCAGGCTTGTACAGTGATTCAATAAGGTGGAGTGTGTTTCTTTGAGGACCACACAAGTTTTAAACCTTCATGGACTGGATTCGTAAAAATATGCTTTGCTTATCACTCATATGACACAAGTAATGAATTCATGCAGCACATTTACATGAGGACGCACCATTTCATGTGTACTTTCGCAGTGATTAAACTGCATAACGATAACAGTTATAAATAGGGCACATGCACTCAAGCTTGATTACAACATTGGTCGGTTAAATAACAACTGAGTGATGTGCATTTTTAAAAACACTCAAAATATAACACTGGAGTTTTCAAAGTGAGGCGGAGACTTCAGGAAAGCTGAGCAGGTTAATAAAAATAAAGAAAAACCCTTGTTGGGAAATGTTAAGCTAACCTCAGCTATATTTAAAAGTTAACTCATTTTTAGTTGCTACAGTGAGAGCGTCACTAAAGCCTTGAGGGAGCAGAAAACACCACAAAATATGCTCCAGAAAAATCTTTTTTTTCAAGTATAGGGGAGGCCCCAACCATATTTTACTCTGTGAGGGGAGGCTTACTGGGCCAGACTTTGAAAACCCGAGGGTTGCTTTATGTGACTGGGTAATGGAACATACACTTACACTTAGCTGTCAATGAAACTTATCAGTTGATACAGCTTGTTTCATTGTGAAGGTGTACCTAATGTATGTAGCCCAGTTTAGGAACTACTACAAACATGAAGGAACTGGATAACAATGTTGTCAACGTGTTGTGAGGATTCCACAACAGAAATGTATAAAAATGTCCTAGGCTTTTTCAAGTTAGTAGCAGATGTTTCTAGAAAAAGCATGATGAATACATGCGACATTTGTGTTTAGCACATATGCCGCAGTGGGACAATATTGAGGCTTGATGTCATAAGCATTGCTGCCGTTTATGTGAACAGGAAACATTGTTGCCATACAAGTGAACAGACTCGAACATAGAGCATAATATCAAGTCTGATGGGTATCTAATTACAGTGAGTAAGTGTAATCGTTAGCAAAATGGATGTGGCTGGGCTAAAGCCCTTCTCAGACGACAACACACAAGAGTGGTGTTAGTTTGCCTTCTTTGTCGGACAACGATTGAAAACCACGGAACGACTTCAAAAAAGTGACAACGTTATTGTGAAAACAGAGTAAAAATACCTTCTTGACGGATAAAGAGATGTTTTCCAAAATGCGGTCCTTGACTTCGAGTTGATCCATCTCTGCTGTTTACAGTCAAGACTTGTCAGCTGACCCGAGCCGTGCTAGTTTGGCTAAAGCTAATGACGCCTTAGCTTAGGTAGCTAGCTAGCACACATTTGCAACATTAACACCGATAATGTACAAATAGACACTGACGCTAAGTTTCACAGATGATTACATTCACTTTTGTGAACCCATACAATAGTACTGTACACTAATACTGCGTTATTTACAGCATTAGACAACACAGCTAGCGGCCATTGGTAGCCGCAACGTTTTTTTTTTTGTTTTTTTTTTACCAGGTTTCCGTTAATGAAACTTTAAGCTCAAAGCACTTATTTGCAATTAGGTGAAGTGTGTTTTTCGCCTTAAAAGCATTTGTCACAGGTTGCCAACTACTGCCAACTTTTCATGCGGTACGGCTCTCAAGTCAATATATACGTCACAGGAAATACGTCACTACGAGACTTGGCCTTCAAAATGTTTTGTCGAAATTATAACACTACTTAGACGTGTAATGGTCTACAATTACTTTTAAAAATCTTGTCAAATCTGTCACGTGCAATAGTCTAAATATTACTTAAAAACCTTGTCAAAACATAATACGAAAATCGGCCACCTGTGGCGAAGTTGGAATGTCGGGTGCCTACAATGGGCATGTCCTTTGGTCAATTATTCATAAGGCATCACTATTCTTGGCACTATTTGTGACAGAGAAACTCAATGGGTCACATTCAGATATAACAAAAAAACCCTACTGGTCAGATGTCACTTGACAGTTGGTATGTCAATCTTTTATTAAGATAATTAAAAAAAAAGATTACAGGCTAATTAGCAGATGTCAATTTTATTCAGTGCATGGCTACCACCATAATGGTGAAATACGGGTCAACTGATACGGGTGGATGATATTTTGTGTCACATAATTTTATAAAATGGCTTACCAACCAAGTACAAAACAATGACCTGATTGTTTTCAAATAAAGTGAAAAGGAAAACATCAGCACACTATTTTTGTGTCAAGACTCACTTGAGTGCCATGATACCAAGCCCCCAAAGGAAACTGCACTGCCCCCCCCCATTCAATTTCAAGTTGCTTTCAAAAGTTCCATCATATTTGTTTTTCTGTTCTCCCACAGATCTAGTCAGACTTCTCCTTCTCTTTCATGTGCAAGAAGACAATGCTGAAGACAAAGAGTCCCGACATCATGGAGAAGACGCTGGCATAGTACGGGAACGCCGAAGGGATGAAGCGTTCATACTGGGTGTGCTGCAGAGGGCGCACTGACACCTGTGGTAAACAAACAATGGTAGTGAATCAAGAGTTTGGAACACTATACAGCCTACAAACACTGCAAATAGACAGGCAAGATACAATCAAATAAGGCATGCGGTGTCCTCTGAGTGACTTTTCTTATTTTAAAAAATTATTATTTTTTTTTAATCACACTTGCAGCTTGAACGCAAAAATCAGAATGAGACATGCCAACAACCAACAACCAAGTAGGAAAACTTATGTGGTTGGGCCACCCTTAGCAGCAACAACTGCAATCAAGTGTTTGTGATAACTTGCAATGAGTCTCCGACAACGCTGTGGAGGAATTTTGGCCCACTCATCTTTGCAGAATCGCAGCCACATCGGAGCGTTTTCCAGCATGAACTGCCTTTTTAACGTCATGCCACAGCATCTCAAGATTCAGGTCAGAACTTTGACTAGGCCACTCCAAAGTCTTCATTTTGTTTTTCTTCAGCCATTCAGAGGTGGACTTGCTGGTGTGTTTTGGATCATTGTCCTGCTGCAGAACCCAAGTTGGTTTCAGCTTGAGGCCACAAACAGATGGCCAGACATTGCTCCCTCAGGATTTTTGGTAGACAGCAGAATTCATTGTTCCATTTATCACAGCAAGTCTTCCTGAAGCAGCAATATAGCCCCAGACCATCACACTACCACCACCATATTTTACTGTTGGTATGACGTTCTTTTTCTGAAATGCGGTGTTACTTTTCTCGCCAGACCACATTATATTCCCAAAGGTTTTGGGGATCATCAAAATTGAGACAAGCCTTAATGTTCTTTTTGTTCAGCAGTGGTTTTGGTCTTGGAACTCTGCCATGCAGGCCGTTTTTGTCCAGTGGCATCTTATGGTGGAGTCGTGAACACTGACCTTAGCTGAGGTACGTATGGCCCCGCAGTTCTTTGTATGTTGTGGGGACTTTTGTGACATCTTGGATGAGTTGTCGCTGCGCTCTTGGGGTAATTTTGGTTTGCCAGCCCCTCTGGGAAGGTTCACCACTGTTCCATGTTTTCACCATTTGTGGATAATGGTTCTCACTGTGTGGTTTGCCGGAGTCCCAAAGCTTTAAAAATGGCTTTATAACCTTTTCCAGACCGATAGATCTCAATCTCAGTTATATTTTAAGAGGAGGCATAATATTAAAATTTTTGATGATCTTAAACATTTAAGTGTGCACAAAATAAGTCAGGAAGGGGGCAAACACTTTTTCACACCACTGTATGTATGTGTATGTGTATGTTTGCCTGATTGACTGACCTGAGTGGAGGAGTAGAGGTGTGTGTAACCCAGTCTATTGTAGTCCACCTTGAACTGGAAGACTCCGTACACATCTGGCAGCTTAAACTGGACACTGTATTTCCCACCTTGCAGCAATGCAAAACAACAAAGTGCATTCAATTTCAAATCCTAATAATGACGCATGTAAAATTTAGGCTACAATACACTCATTTAATTAACAATACCGTTTCTCTTGAGATAAGTCCTGACGAAGGGGTCAATCCGCACAAACTCCAGCTGAATGTCGTCACCATCGAAAGGAACCCAGCGGCCCTCAGAAAGCATCTCAATGACAATGCTGTACTCCTGCATGGCCAGTATATTTCTAATTAACTCAGTTCAAATGTGTTCAGGACTTTACAGCTAGTCAATTTACTCACCACAAGATCGGTGATGGTGTAAGCTGCAGGAGGGATGGTCTCACCCACGGGATGATGGGTAACAGCACCCACCCTGAGGACACCAGCCTCTTTGAACACCCAGCGGGAGAGAGCCTCAGCCAGCTCCATGTTGCCGGTCTGCTCGTGTCTTGAAGAGCAAAGAAAATGCACTCAGTTGGACTCAATACTTGATATTTACAGTTGGAGGCTGCGCAGTATGATTAGGTTCATATAATCGTGTGACAAGTGGCGGTTAAAGGCTCATAAATACAACCCCTGGCAAAAATTATGGAATCACCAGTCTCGGAGGATGTTCAGTTGTTTAAATTTGTAGAAAAAAAGCAGATCACAGACATGACACAAAACTAAAGTCATTTCAAATGGCAACTTTCTGGCTTTAAGAAACACTAAAAGAAATCAAGAAAAAAAAGATGTGGTAGTCAGTAACAGTTACTTTTTTAGACCAATCAGAGGGAAAAAATTACAGAATCACTCAATTCTGAGGAAAAAAAATTATGGAATCACCCTGTAAATTTCCATTCCCAAAACTAACACCTGCATCAGATTAGATCTGCTGGTTAGTCTGCAGTTAAACAGGAGTGATCACACCTTGGAGAGCTGTTGCACCAAGTAGGCTGACATGAATCATGGCTCCAACACAAGAGATGTCAATTGAAACAAAGGAGAGGATTATCAAACTTCTTAAAGAAGCTAAATCATCACGCAATGTTGCAAAAGATGTTGGTTGTTCACAGTCAGCTGTGTCTAAAATCTGGACCAAGTACAAACAACATGGGAAGGTTGTTAAAGGCAAGCATACTGGTAGATCAAGGAAGACATCAAAGCGTCAAGACAGAAAACTTAAAGCAATATGTCTTGAAAACAGAAAATGCACAGCAAAACAAATGAGGAACAAATGGGAGGAAACTGGAGTCAACGTCTGTGACCGAACTGTAAGAAACCGCCTAAAGGAAATGGGATTTACATACAGGAAAGCTAAACGAAAGCCATCATTAACACCTAAACAGAAAAAAACAAGGTTACAATGGGCTAAGGAAAAGCAATCGTGGACTGTGGATGACTGGATGAAAGTCATATTCAGTGATGAATCGCGAATCTGCATTGGGCAAGGTGATGATGCTGGAACTTTTGTTTGGTGCCGTTCCAATGAGATTTATGAAGACGACTGCCTGAAGAAAACATGCAAATTTCCACAGTCATTGATGATATGGGGCTGCATGTCAGGTAAAGGCACTGGGGAGATGGCTGTCATTACATCTTCAATAAATGCACAAGTTTACGTTGAAATTTTGGACACTTTTCTTATCTCATCAATTGAAAGGGCGTTTGGGGATGATGAAATCATTTTTCAGGATGATAATGCATCTTGCCATAGAGCAAAAACTGTGAAAACATTCCTTGAAGAAAGACACATAAGGTCAATGTCAAGGCCTGCAAATAGTCCGGATCTCAATCCAATTGAAAATCTGTGGTGGAAGTTGAAGAAAATGGTCCATGACAAGGCGCCAACCTGCAAAGCTGATCTGGCAAAAGCAATCAGAGAAAGTTGGAGCCAGATTGATGAAGAGTACTGTTGGTCACTCATTAAGTCCATGCCTCTGAGACTGCGAGCTGTTATAAAAGCCAGAGGTGGTGCAACAAAGTACTAGTGGTGTGTTGAAGTATTCTTTTGTTGTTGTTTTTTTCATGATTCCATAATTTTTTCCTCAGAATTGAGTGATTCCATATTTTTTTCCCTCTGATTGGTCTAAAAAGTAACTGTTACTGACTACCACATCTTTTTTTCTTGATTTTTCTTGATTTCAAAGTTGCCATTTGAAATGACTTTAGTTTTGTGTCATGTCTGTGATCTGCTTTTTTTCTACAAAATTAAACAACTGAATGAACATCCTCCGAGACTGGTGATTCCCTAATTTTTGCCAGGAGTTGTATAAAATCAAGTGAATCACATGGTGTGTGTACTTTAAAAAGGTATGTTTTCATGCGTCTTTCACTGCAACTGATCAATGGCAGATTTAGTGATCTGTGTAGATTAGACAGACAACAATATGTGAATATGACATGACCTATAGTGACAATGTTCAGCCATCCATTAGAGTGTATTACTTTTGCTAAATACAACAACCAGATTACAGTACCATAAAACCTGCCATAAATTTACTGGTAGCATAAAGTTTCACTTTGGTTATAGTCATCTTCATTAAAATAGTAGGAGCTGAACCAGTTGTTAGTCTTTTTTAAATTTCAATTATGTGACCAATGTGCTATGACTACAATGTCAAGCTGTACTACCACAAAAAAAAATAAGGTGAGCCAGAACTGACCTTTCAGATCCAGGTGCTGCTTTCTGCACTGCAGAGTTGAAGAAGGCATCACTAAAGAAGTCCAGGGAGCCGCTGAAAACCACTCTGGCATTGTTCCTGGCCTGAATGCCGGCAATCAGCAGAGTATTTTTGCCTACAGCATGGGGGTACTTTAAAAAAAAAAAAAGGATCCATCTTTTATTCATTGCAGTTTATTGACTCCATGACAAAAACTAACCACTCTGGACATCACAAATAGCATGAATGCCATTATACTGCAGATAAGTGTACTTACCTGAGAAATGGGTCTGTCAGGAAAAAAGGAGTAGGCCGTTGATGAGCCAGTAAGGATGTCCAGGACCAGAGGGTTGTCAGGGTCAGCCACCATGCTGGAAGCGCAATCAATTATATTACATATAGTCATCCCTCGCTCCATCACGGTTCGAACATCGCTCCCTCAGTCTATCACGGATTTTCAAAACTTAATAAATGATCACTATTTCATGGTAGACCGATTATTAATAAAACAAACAATGGATATTTAAGCACATGTTATGTAGTCTTGGTGTAAATTAAGTATTTTCAAGTTTAAAAATGCTGTAAACGAACTACAAATACAAGACACTGATTAACTGTAGTCTCTACACTGGCCACTACGTGTCACTAGTGACACACACACCAGACTTTCATTATTTTATATTTATTTATCTCAACAGGTACAATAAAAGGGCCACACGGTGGTCTAGTGGTTAGCACGTTGGCTCCGGCTTCCTCCCACATTCCAAAAACATTCAGGTGAGGTTTAATTGGAGACTCTAAATTGTCCATAGGTATGAATGTGAGTGTGAATGTTTGTTTGTCTATGTGTGCCCTGCGATTGGCTGGCGACCAGTCCAGGGTGTACCCTTGTGCCCGAAGCTGGGATAGGCTCCAGCATGCCATCCAGCATGATGAGGAAGAAGCGGTATAGAAAATGGATGGATGGTACAATAAAAACATAAGTCATCTTCACCATAATATTAACACGTGCTAAAGTTGCGTCCATACTCCCGCTAAAACTCAACTCTAAATCCCCAATATCCCTGTCCACACGTCCGGAACACATTTATTGAAACACACACGAGCACAAGTCTTATCTATGACTTAAATGGCTTATTTTCTCTGATTATATCTACTATTTGAAGTAATATGAGTGTAAAGGTAACTGTGGGGGTGTTATATCATGTCCAGAGGGCTCTAATAATGGTAAAAATCATATTTAGAAAGTCAAACAGGTTTGACTTTGAAAATATTTAGTTTATTAATATTGAATCTTACTTCATGGAAATTCACTTATCGCAGTCGTGTCTGGAACCAATTAACCGCGATAAACGAGCGATTACGGTATTACTTGCTATGGGCATTTGGAGATAATTATTTAAATAACAGACCTGCCAACCCTGAAGAAATTTTATGAGTACAAAATGAATTTGACATGCAATTGTGTCTCTTCCTACAAAAAAAAAAAAAAAATCCAATATTACTTACGCAACGCCTTTAAACAAAACTGGTTTATTGGTGGGTTTGCCGACAATGGTGGGAGCTTTCAGCATGTTCTCTGGGTCAGCAACAATCAGGGTGTGCTGGAAACAAAAATGACCACTTGTGAATCAATAATGATGTAAAAGGACAGTATGACTGGATTGGTGCAGACTTTACAGCTCTGAGCTGCTTACTTCTCCAGGATCAGACACATCATAGTTGTGATGGTCGATGACGGCAGTCTTTTCCTCATCAAACTCAATGCCGCACTCACTGCCCAGCTCCCTCAGAGGGTCACCTAAGAAATATAGTAATTAATTAATGGTCTTTTCTATTATATCAAAGCAAGTCGGTGAAGTGAACTGACCAATTTCAGAACTGGCAGCAACCAGGACATTTCCTCCACCATCAATGAAGGATGTAATTGTCTCCACGTTTATATTGCCTCCAAAGTCTGCAAATCACCACATATAGTTTGTTGTTTCAACATTGTTTGAACAGTTAACATCACAATTTAATTAGAATGACCATTAAATGTACCCTCAACTGATGGTGAGAAGATGATCAGATGGTTGTACGGGAACTGGCCATATTTGATGAGTGACAGTGAGGGGTCATCAGCTGTCTTGAATGTAAGGTCAAAGCCACGATCTGAAAATTAAATGTAGATTACCAACCATATAAAATTTACTATGTTGTTGTACATACTGGAGCTAAAAAAAACAAAAAAAAAGCACACCACTCATATTTCAGCAGCCATTTGTTGTGCAGTATATTTTCTCAAGAGACAATAGTATAGAAATTCAACTTGCACATTACACAAGAGTAGTCATAACAGTATAGATTGTTGGAATTTATGCTTTCCTCAATGAACCGCAGCCGGAACTTGTATAGCCCATGATCATGATGCTACCAACATGCTTGACTATTGGGAAGACTCGGTTACCTTGTTACTCACTTGTGTTGCCAGCTATTTAGACTATAATGGCTGTGTGTTGTCATTTTCAGTGGACAATATTTCCTGAAATACAAGCTGTAACTGCCTAATTTGAAGTATATCCAAGATTCATTGTTATAGTTTTGCCTCTTGAGAAGATTGTAGTGTCATAAGGGAGATACTTTATAACTGCAAACACTGGTGAGAAATGACTAGTAACATTAACATCAATCGTCACGTGTTTTTCAATTACAGGACTGCGATTGTAATTGTTAACAGACTTGATCTTAAATAAACTATAGCTGACTACAATTACATGTTGATGTTCCCAAAAACAAACCCAACACAGTGAGTCTAAATGCAGTGAGTCTTGCCGCAAGTCTATAACCGTGGTGCTTTTCAAAGCTACATGACGTTTTTGACTTTATGGTACATACTGTAGCAGCATATACTGCAGTTAATGGCAATACAATACGTCACAAATGAAATGTTTGCAAAACTGTTACTATTCGTTAAACCTCAAAAGCAAACGAATACAGTTTGACAGAGAGCATAACAATGCGAGGCTAATGTTAGCATCAGTTCCGCCTAGCATAAAGCCAACATCAAAGCTATCTATTCCTACTAAGACGTTGTTGTTTACGCTCCATACAATAAAGGAAAACAAAACATAAAGACATTCGACATATTTGATGCTTACTGTACCTGCCAGACTACGGAAGAAGATTGAATGGGTGTCTCTGATGTTGAGGTTATCCAGTAGGACCAGAGTCTTACCGTCGGCCAAAGCACAATGCAACAAGCAGGCTAACGAAAGGAAGAAAACAACATTGCTGCCCAAAAGCTTTGATCTCTTTTGAATTAACGTCCTGACCGGTGTTTTGAACGAAAACCTAAAAGAGGCCCGGTGTGTGACTGCAATCGACGCGGCCATCATGCTGTGGAAGTAGACGTCAGCCTTAGTACAACGTTTACCTTTAACCCCGTAAAGCAACCAATCAATAGGAGGAACGCGTCGCCTTTAATTTCAGGTCCACCAATGGAATGAATGCATGGTTGTGGCCCACTTCCGGCCTGTTATACCTATGTTAAATTGTCAACATTTCTGCTCATCTAATATTATAATTACTTTGTGTAAATATTAAAATACAGAACAAAAAAGAGAATTGGATTGTGATTTAACCACTGACGAAATATCAAATGCAATTCAAAGTACTAACAGTGGTAAGGTGCCAGGACCAGATGGTCGACCTACTGAAATGTAGAAAAGGGTGCATTTGAGTTTCTCCATTATTAAATATGTTTAATAAATCATTTCAAAATGGAATTCTTCCAAACTTATTACTATTGGCAATGATAACACTAATCTTAAAACCAGGGAAACCTCCAACAGAGCGCTTCCATATAAACCCAAAAGTTTGATGGGGTGTGATGCTAAAATACTGTGCAAACTTAGCAAAAAGGTTACAACAGTACATACCACATTTGGTGCGCAACAATGATAATAGTTTTATACAGAAATGCCAAAGATTTGTTGGAGATGAAATTCTCCACAACCTACTAAATGTCAAAGGACCACTTTAGAAAATTAATTAAGCCAATTTCACTTCCCCTTACGTGTTCATTAATCTCCAGTTCTAAGAAGGAAAGAAGACTCACACACCAGATTACGTTTAAGAATTGTACTGAGAATAAATCAGACAGAATATATTTCGCAGCCCTGTACTATTTCTCTTCCCATTGACGCCTTCCGCCTCCTCTCCGGATGAAGAGAAACGGCTCCCGATCGATGGTCCCTTCTGCTCTTTTATGATTGTTTTGCTCAGGACATTGGTGCCAGTCTCACCAAAGATAACTTTCTCCCGGATTCTTTGACAAAGTTGTGTGACGCCAGCAGGTGATAGTCGCTGAGTTGTTTACACTTATTTAGCATAACGTCACATTCTTCCCCGTCTATCTCAAGGCTTACTGACTTGTTTATGTTTCCCTATCTGGCTGCTGGTCCCGGCTGGCCTTCACTATGTGTGAGCGCTTCACTATTTCTGTTTAACCTTTGACACACTTAAACAGTTGTTCATCCACTCAGCTAATTATTTAATAAAGCATTATTTCTATAAACAACTTGTAATCACTTGCTCAGTTAATCATAGGACAGTTATATTTATACTGTACTTATATTAAGGCACTCAACTAATAGTTGCATCAGTAAACATCAATGCAAACAGTTATTCTAAAATCTACATGTTACTTAATAAAATCACTCAGTAAATCAATTTTTGCCTACAGATTTCATAATATAAGACGTGTCATCAATATAATTCCCAAAAAGTGTGAAGCTAAAGACACAGTAGTGTTGTTGCTGGATGCTAGACAGGCCTTCGACAGAATAGAATGGCTGTACTTATTCAGTCTTCTACCGAGATATGGACTTGGACATATGAGTCCAATGGCAAGTGTGTTAACCAATAACCATACTTCAAAGCCATGTCTCTGAAACGGTCCACTCATCAGGGGTGCCCCTTATCACCTAAGTTGTTTATACTCACCATTGAGGTGCTGGCGATGGCTGTCAGAGCGCAAACTGACATAGTACAGTGGTGTGAAAAAGTGTTTGCCCCCTTCCTGATCATCAAACAAATTAAGTACCGTATTAGTCAATGACAACCAAGCGCGTAATTTGCATGGGGATACGGGGTCATGACCCCTGCAAAAATCAGATCCAGCCAATATAACCCCCGAATATAACCACATAATTACGATTTAATAAATATACACATGATCTTGCATTAATATATTGTTGATTGTTGATTAATGGCTAACTCCCCCCACCCCCACAGCCCCCACCCCAGAATCAGACAACAATTTTTCATTGTTGCTCGACACCAACACCTAATAAAAAAAGATCCTGACCAAAAAGAGGTAAAGACCTGCATTGTTAAGTTAGGCGAGGATTTATGATTGTAGTTGGCAAGCTTGTTGTTCGATTGCCAGTGTCTTGTGAGGTGAGGCCAGAGGGTGTCAGGGATGTACTGTGTAGGACCAATGTCAGTTTTGCTGACTTTGCTCCAATACACAGTGTTGGGTAGTGGCGTTACTAGTTTAATTACATTTCTGTTATCGTAACGTTGTTGTTTCCACATCAAATATCTTGTCAGTCGTGAAGGTATTTTACTGATCAAATAACGTGATAGCCTACACAGAAGCTACATTTAACCAGGCATTTCTAAATGTTAAATGCACGGAGCGGTAACCATGGTGATGACAGACGCTCCTTCAAGTGACTTTCTATACCAGTCCTGACTCCTGCTGCAGCAGGGCCGTTGGGGAGCACGCAGCGGGTGACAGTGACAGAGAAGGGAGAGAAGGAGAGAGAAGTGTAGATCGACCTTATGTCGTAAATCTTGACAAGCTTTGGGAAATACCTGAATGTTTTTTTCTTAAATTCTGCTTTGACGTCACTTGTCATTCTTAATTGGCCTGTTACCATTGGAACATTAACTAAGCTTTTTTTTATATAAGGTTCCAGAATGTGATTGCCGAACAGGTGACCAAAGAGAAGGAAATGACCAAAGAGGCACAGCTTAACCACAGTAAAAGTATCACAGTGTATTTCTAATACAGGCACGCCAAATTACCCCGACTCCTTTTAAAAAGGTAAATTATTCAATAAATAAATTAACAGACAAATATTTATCTCCCCCAATGATAGACCCAAAGTTACGCCCTTGATGACAACAACCCGCTCTTTCTCATTTGGAGCACCTCACAATTGCAAATCTTGAGGGAAAGGTCAAATGTCTTTGTTTTAATCAGCTTTGGTGGCTTATGATGAGGAATCCTCTACCGACAAGTTAGAGGTGTGGAACTCTGATTTTGAGGAGATTTTGTCAGAGGAAGATTGGAACAGAACATGTCTTAAAGCCCAAAAGCAAACGATCAATACAAAAATTAGGTTATTACAATACAAGTGGTTGATTAGGATTCATATAACACCTGTAAAGTTGAACAGTTGATCTCCTAATATCCCAGACACTTGCATTAAATGTATAGACGAAAGAGGTACTCTCTTTCACTGTGTTTGGGGTGTACTAAATTACAAAGATACTGGATGGAAGTGGGCCAGGACATGTCTAAAATCACTGGAATTAATGTACCTCACCAAGCAAAACTTTTTATATTGGGATCTACCCCAAAAGATTTTGTGGTTTGTTTAAATAAATCAACCTTGATTGACTTTGGAATCCTGATGCTGATTGCACTATTCTGGAAAATAAATAATGTACCATCAATAAATCTATGGATAAAGGAAATGACAAGCTATGTCATGTTGGAAAAACTGACTTACTTACTCGAGGAAGGACAGAGGACTTTGAAAATATGTGGAAACATTTACTGGACTACTCTAAGCAATGGGGTGCACAGTCACCTGGGCTATAGTAAGATGTGGAGTTGTGTGATGTGTGTAGTGGCATTAGTCTTTTCTTATTTTTTATTATTATTCTTTGTTTTTCTCAATTTGTTGTCACAGTTTTTTGTAAAACGTGTGAAAAATTAATAAAGATAAAAAATATCATTAGGGCAGACCATCCTGAGAGTTGGCTGTCCTCCGGCCTGCCGGCGCCCTGTTTCTGGTCGGGGTTGCCTCTCCGGGGGGAGGCTTTGGGGGCCGGCATTGGTTTTGGCCGCCCCCGTGGGGCTGGTGGTTCTCTGGTGGTGGGGGCTACGCCTGGCTGTGTGGGGTGGGGCTTGCTGGGTAGTGGGAGGCAGTCCCTCTCCTTTCATACGTTCTCAGTGACAATTACACAATTACACATACAGTATGCACATACAGTATATACGTATACATGCAGACATGCACACATACAGTACATACCTAAAGAGATACCTGTACACACAGTTTTTCTGTAAAAGAGACACTTATTAAATTATTTTAAAAAATTCTGAGAAACCAGTGCAGTTTTATTTTCCAGAAAAATAAGCCTCTTCGCTGTGAAAAAATGTGCATAAACGGACTTTACTAAGTTTTAACTGAAGACCCCTGATTTAGGGTGTCCAATCAACCTAACATGCATATTTTGGGGATTTGGGGGGAGGCGAGACTACCTGGAAAAAATTCCACACAGTGATGTCCAACAAACAGCCAAACCTGAATCTTTTGACTGTGGTGCAGGCATGCTAACCTCTAGTACACCGTGCTCTCCAGTACAAACTATTTTTTCTATCACACAACTCCGAAATGTGATAATTTTAGTTTTAATGCACAACAAGAAAAATGTCTGTGAAATATGCAAGCAGTGATTACTGTTTATTCCCCAGACTTGATGATTTTTTGAACTTATAACAGACAAGTTAAGACTTTGGGGAACAAAATAAATAAAAAAAATTATATACATACAACATATGAACAATTAATTTCTAGGAAAATACTTGAAACATTTTCATACATTAAATGAATGCCATGGGGAAAATAATGCGGATAGTTTTCTTCAAAGCTTCATTTGGGTCTAAATGTAAAGATGTTGAAATGATATGGAGCTAACACGGCATCATTCGGGACCATTAAAAGTATTGCATCCACTGGAGTATAGTCCAAGTCCAAATACCTTTTAAAAGTGACTACACTTGAACCTCACACACAATCAGCTCCGTCTCAGTTTCAACTTTTTCACCTGCCTGGATCTCACCCAGCATTTCAACTTGTCCATCCATACCCTTCTTCCCATGATTCACCCCTCCTTCTCCTTGTGGCTTGCCCACAATCCTCTGTTCTGCATCTCCCTCTTGGCCATGAAAGATGAGCCCCTCTTCCTGGATGACCTGTTCGGTGCTGGGTGTCCACGCTGTGGCGGTCTCACCCTCAGCTGTGGTGACTGTGGTGTACTGGTAGAAGTCGGAGTCTGCTTGAAACATGACCAAGGCCTGTGCTGTGTGGATGCGTACATGCTGAGCTAGCGAACTAGCATCCAGGAATTTATCACCACATGAATCGCAGGCATAAAGTATCTGGGTGTTGGGGTCTGGAAACAGAGGTAGTGTGCAAAGTGAGAAATAGTTTAACAACTTTGGCGGATTTGAGTGCTGTATTTAATCCTTAATAGATCCTGGAGACATTTTGTACCATGACATTTTTTCTTTTTAAGCCATTTTGGCTGTGTTCAATGATTCATTAATTTACCAAAATATATATATTTTTAATTTAGAGTTGTCATCTCGCTAAATTAGCTTAAAATGTCAAGGCTACAAAAGATAACACATTTGTTACTTATGACAAAAATGTCAAATTAAAAATCACTAAAAATGAAATTTTTTGATCCCACATTTTTCTTAACATAAACCAATTCAGTCCTTTTTATTAACATTTAAAGTTGGACTACTACCCATATACTGCCACTACTACAATTTAAATCAGATTCAGATTAATGCACCAGATAGCACGGCTTTTTCCCATTCAAGGCATGCAGCAAGGATTATCTGTATGGGTGCCTTGACAATGAAATGTTAAGTGTGTATCTCTATTGACCACGATAATGGAGATGGTAATGTTTTTTTAAATATGTTTTTTAGCTTTGTTTTTGTTTTTTTGAATTCAAAAACAGTCATGCCATGTAATCATACTGGCCTTTACATTGTTGTTTGTTTTTGTTGAAACACATATAAGTGACTTTCAAGGACTTTTGAGTTATGCATGTTGATTTATTCTCTAAATTTGCATTTACAGTGAGCTTTGCACACTTACCTGCTTCTTGCACTTTCTCTACTGCTTTGGTAATTTCTGCTTTCAAAGCTTCTGTTTCATCAGCACACACTGATGCATCCACTGGTACCACTGTAAAATTTCAACATAACATGGTCACATCTGCAGCTTGCTCACACAGTCCAAAAATATGTACAGTTTGTTAGGTTCATTGAAGACCTTAAATTGTCTTTAAGTGTGAATTGTTGTCTCAGTGTGATTGACAGGCAATAGTTATAATCATCATCACACCCCGAAATCTCCCTGACCTGTTAGCTGAGCTACAGCGCTGCCTGCCAGGGTTCCCGTCGCCAGTGTGACAATGTCCTCACTAACAGTTACTATGTTGATCTCGCTGTCGGAGGTAGACGCCTCAGCACAGCCTTCGGCGCCCTCGCCTGTGCTGCTGCCAGCTACAGCCAGCAGCTTCATGCCTGCTTTCCCGTGGTGCACGGTCTTGACGTGAGAGCGCAGATTGTCCACACGGTTAAACCCCCTGCCGCATTTATCACACAGAAATGGTTTCTCCCCTAAAGAGAAGTCAGATGAAGGTATATGGAGAATAACAGCAAATAAAAAAAAAATTCAAACATTTGCCATACTTCTTACCGGTGTGAATGATGATGTGCTTTGAAAGGTCTCCCACATTGACAAAGGCCTTGTTACACATTTGACACTGGTGAGGGCGGACATTGTCATGGTGGCGAATGTGATTGGCCAGTTGACTGGACTGTACAAATCTGCCAAGGGAGAAAGAAAGTCATGTTATTAGCTTGCCATAAGATGTTTTTCCTCCCTTTAAAATGATACACTTATGGGATTTACAAACTTTCTTGTCAGGCTGACCTTTTACCGCAACGGTCACACACAAAGGGTTTCTCTCCAGTGTGCTGGCGGACGTGTGCAATGAGGGAGCTGGCCTGTGTGAAGGCTTTGCCACAGGTGGGACAGACACAAGGTTTCTCTCCTGGAAGACATCAGACAGTGTCGCTAAGGTGGGGAAATACAGTATGTCATACGGTATATGACGGGGTTCTTAAATGTCATCAAATTACCTGTGTGGATGCGTTCATGCCGTTGCAGAGCCCCTGGGTCACTGAAAGCTCTTTGGCAGTGCACGCAGACGTATGGTTTTTCCCCGCTGTGGACCCGTAAGTGTCGCTTCAGATTTCCTGAGGAAAACATCAACACGCATAAAGGTTTGCCTCACTGTCTTCAGACAAAAATATGTGCGGCGTAAAAATCGTCCTGTAGTACACCATCAGATTCAGCAGATGGCACTGTGGTGTAAAAAGCTTGCTATTTGCTACAATGTTGAGTTGGGTTTCAGTTCATGTCTATCAATAAACTTGTCTTGTTATTTATGTAGTGTGTGTGTGTGTGTGCGTGTGTGTGTGTGTATTGTTATCATAGTTTTAAATATGCTATGTTTTTTGCTATTGCGCTTTGTGGTACAATTCTGCCGAGCAACAGGTGGCTGCGCACATTTGTGTCATGGTCAGAAAAATGTAAAAACACAACCTACCTGAGGTGGTAAATTGTTTGCCGCATTCTCTGCACTTCAGGGGCCCATCTGCGATATGGATTTTTAAGTGAGCCTTCAGATTTCCGATCTAACAGACCCCACAACAAAACGGGTTAGGACATCCCATATTAAAAGGATGATCTTTCAATGAAATTATACATACTATCTACTATCATAACTGACACCATTACCTGATTGAAACGTTTGTCGCAGTGTGGACACTTATTGCCCTTGTTGGCGTCGTGTGTCTCCAGGTGTCGCATCTTGGCAGTGGGGTCGGAGAAGGCCTTTTCACAGTAGTCGCAATGGTATGGTTTCAAACCACTGTGCACCAACCGGTGACGCTTCAGGTTCCCCGACGTAGTGAAGAGCTTTCCGCACACCTCACAGCTGTACTGCGCCTCTCCAGTGTGCCGCTTGCGGTGCAGGTTGAGCAGACTGATCTGCCGGTAGCTCTTTCCACACGTCAAGCAGCTGTATGGCTTCAGTGGGCTGGGGGAGGGGAAATTACGGCACATTAGTTACCCTTGATGAACCGCAGCTCCCCCATGTAGGCAGCACTCATGTAGATACAATAACGCACTTGTGTTGCCATCTATTTAGACAATGGCTGTGTCAGTGACTCACTATCAGTGGATAGTAAATGTACACTATTATACAAGCTATACACAGACTACTTTAAGTACATCCTCATTTACTTTCTATAGTAATGTCCCTTGAGAAGACATACTTTAATAAAAATGGTTGCTGTAATGTGAGGGGTACTTGTAGGATACTGTACAAAATGCAGCTGACCTGTGTGTTTTCTCATGAGCTTTACAAGCCGCCGGGTCAGAAAATGCCTTGTTGCAGTCTCGACACGTGAAGGGCTTCTCACCCGTGTGAATACGCATATGTCTCTTGAAATTCCCAGTGTGTGTGAATTTCTTGCCACAGTCCTTCAAAAATAAAACAACAAATCATACTGTATTTTTATTGAATAATTGCCTAAAATGAAGGTATCAAAATAGACAAAAGGTGAATATTGCATTGCTGAATTAAAATGATCCTTGCATTCTGCACACTTCTTACCTCACATTTGTGTGTCATTGAGCTGTAAGGCTTGGATTCGGATCGGTTGGTGAAACCCGTAGAGTGAACCGGTCTCTCCTCTTTCACATTGCCCGCATCCATGGGATGATTGGTTTCTTCCTCAGTTGCCATGTCTTCCTCATCTGCCTCATCGTCACAATCATCCTCCTGGTCTTGTCTGGTCTCCTCTGTTGACTCGGTCATCTGCTTGACTTTGTTTTTTGTTCCTTCATCATCTGTGTCGTCTTCTTTCAGCCCATCAATAGAAAAATAACAATATTGACAACTAATTTGGGATTCAAAAAAGTAAAAACATGAAGGAATATGACAAAATGGATGAGGTGACATTGGTACGGCAAAAAAACCCCAACGACATCAATTGCTTACCAGGTGGGAAGTTTCTTCGGGGAGGTTTTCGAATTCTTCTACCACGAGAGCTTGTAAAAATGGGGGTGGTGACTGACTTGATGGGTTTATCTGGAAATCAATTGTCAAAAACATACAGCTGCTGTAATATGATGTATGATGTATAAATGTTCCTTCCTTTTGCCAAAGCACACTATCGTTCTCTAATCATGTACTTACAGGGTGTGTAGTCTCCATCAGAAGCGTCAGCCTGCATTGTGGGTGCGTCCTGTGCAGCGCCATCCTCCTCCTCCTTGACAAGCATCCTCCTTTGAGCAGCAGTGGCGGTTTTGGCAGGTCGTGCCCAACCTGGATGGGTTTTGGCGGGGCTCAACTCAGAAACAGTCTTCTGTGTTTGAACAGCAATGTCTTCATTTTCTTCGGTGAGGTCCTGATGTTCTGTGTGCTTATTATTGTCTTCCGTGGGTGTTCTGGAAGGACTATGCTCTGCTTGTAATGCCACTTCTGCCAGGTCACAGTCACGCTTCTCGCTTGACTGTTCGTCACCTGTTTTTTCTCCTACAGAAGTAAATAATTTTCATTATGGATGACTTGAACACATGAACAGTATTTGTTCTATCAGTTAAAGGTCCCCTATTATGCATAATTGACTTTTTAATGATGTTATAAAAGTATTATGTGTCCCTAGAGACTGTTTATAAGAATCAAAAGTGAGAAAAATCTATCATCTCCCTCACTTGTTTGCTCCACTTTTGAGAGAAGAGGCGCTCAAATGGGTACTTCTGAACTTCTGTGTTTTTCATGATGTCATGAAGGAAAAACCTCTTTCATCATGGACATGATACTGCCCCTGACCCGCACCTAGCCAGCTGACCCACCACTTTACAGACGACAGCTTTGTAAAAAGCAGGCTTTGCTACAAATCTTAAACTAAAGCCAGGAGCTTTGCTAACTATTTGTCAGTTACAGTGTAGAGGTAGTCCTCGTTTTTTTTTTGTTCCGTCTTACGTTTCGTGGTTATAAATGTGCTCCCATAAAATAATTAACAACTTAATTTTGGTCCGTAAACACGAGACTCGCTGGAGAACTACTTGTACTTACAACGCACAGAAGAATACATGTATGTTCAGCTCACACGCAGCCATCATTAGGGATTAAGATCGTATTGCCATGTTGACACGGTCGTTGTAAGGACAAGGATGTGGTCTGCCAACAATCTCCTTATTACAAAAACAAAACGGGCTACTGTTGGCTGCAACAACATTAGTAAACTCAAGGATCCTCTCTGCACGCACACACACATTCAGGACTCAGTCTGTCACGTTCATGGTCTCAGACAGCCGTAAATCACAAAACTATTTAACACTACACACTACACAGTCCCTACTGTGTCCTTGAGCATGTTAAAGGATTCGCTCCTCTGAAAGCGACAGTGATAACTAAGCAGCGCAGTGGTCTTATTATTGAGATGGAAAGGTTGCCACTGCTTTGGCAGGAAGACAAGAATCAACACCTCTTCAACTTCCTCCCAATAAGCCGCAGGAATGAAGGTAAGGATGTTTTGCCTTTTTTAAATTACTGTTTCATTTAGTTCCTGTATTTAGTGTTTTTATTACTGTATTTCATGTGCTTCATGTGTTCTGTGTACAGGGTGAGTGACTTAAGTGTTAATTTAAAAATAAGTTCTGATTTACACAAAAATCTGACTAACAATGCGCTGTAGGAACGGAACTCATTCCAAACCCCACCTGCACTGTATATGTAAAAAGTGGGCAAAGTGCAGAAGAGCACTTCTTGGAGCCACACACTCTGAGACAGGTGTTGACAGATTCAGCTCATTAGCATTAAAGCTACAGACACACAAAACGCTGTGTCCCCGTTGGGCTTACGTAAAACACTTTTACACTGTCAAAATTCCAGCATCAAGGATAGAGTTTGGACAACGCACTTCCATTACTCCATTGTGGGACCTTTGAGACCTATTTAAAACTGGTGAAAAACATTACAATACAGGACCTTGAAATTCAGAAGGAGTGAGTGCTTTCCAATGTCCTCTGCAAACATACACCAAGACTGGACTCACCTACAATATCCAGTGAGAGAAGGGATGGAGCTGGATTTGCCACTGACTGGTACACGGAGCAAGCGTTTATAATCTCTTGCATTTGCAGGAAGTTAGCAACTGCCATCACATCTTCTAAATTTCCAGGATTCAAACTCAGCTTGGCTGTGTACATGAATTCCAGGACTTGTCCCAAACCTGCAGTGATAAACAGCATAACACAAGTCATGCTAGACATTTAACTAAATAGTTCCAAATCTAGCTAAAGTCCACCTGCAGCATTACTGATGTCGAGATGCACCACATCCTTTTGGTCTAAGAAGAGGGTGCGGAAGTAGACGCTGCAGGCTGCCAGCACAGATTTGTGGGCCTTGAAGTCAACTCCATCCACAACAAAGGTGCAGTCACACAGCAGGCCCTGCTTGCGCTGGTGGTTCAGCTGCTCCAGAACCTTCCCACTATGCCAAGGGAACTCCATTGCCCTTCAAGGCTTTTTGACTTCGGCCGAGGATGTAACTATGAGGATGGGTGAGTGTTTAAAAAAAAGGCAGTTGATTAATAATCCATTCATTCTCCGTATCACATATCTTCTTTAGGGTCATAGGTGAGCTGGAGCCTATTCCAGCTGACTTTTGTGGTGAGGGGTGGGGACGCGGGGTCCACCCTGAATTGGCTGCCAGTCAATCACCAGACACAAATAACAATTCACACTCACATTCACACCTAAGGATAATTTAGAGTGTCCAGTTAACCTAACATGCAAGCCAAATCTATACAGACATTTAACTTTCTTTAAAAATATTCAGTATTGAACCGTGTTGTCCTGCTTTCAGTCTCTGTTAAATTTTAAAAAGAGATAAAATTTTCTTACAGGCCAATTTTTCTAATACAGAAGAGAAGTTATTTTGCACCACTGATCAAATAAATATTATTTTAGGCATAATAAAACATGTTGAGTAATCTCTGAAAAGCCAATCAGAATTTGTGCCTTTGGATGTCAATAGTATTTTGTAATATACAAATTTTCTATCCATACAGAGGAGGCACACTTTAAATGTATTGCATTTATGAGGCATCTTCGACTATCATTTGGGTATCACATTGCCGGGCCGAGTGTCCTGGATTTCGGTCATCTAAATATGGTCACTTTTGCCTTGGCATAATAACAGATAGTACAAAGTATCTGATCTTTACGTTTCAACAGACAAGAGACATCATTTAACAAACAGTTAAACTATAATTATTTTAAGTATATTGGCAAATGACACAAAACATTAATCCAGTGATTAAACACACAAGTATTACGTACAGTGATTAATTACGCCGGTATAGTATAATCAAGCATGAGTACAGAATGTTTTCGAACTGCAAATGAAATTTTTTAGTGGTGGCGAACTTAAATTGTAAAGTTTGTACATTTTCAGTTTGACAGTACACTAAATCGATTGCAATGTCTCTATCCTTGTTGCTGTTCTATCAGGGATTAATTTAGCATGCCTAGCAAGGACGTTGTACGGAGACAAGATGGCGGACACCGACCTCGTCTGTTGTTTTCTTAGCTAGCTCGACCTACACTCATTGAAAGCTGTTTCATTTTAGGTGAACATACCCACAGAATCGCGTGTATAAGGTCGCTTCTTCAGTGCGACGTCAAAACGCGGGTCTGGGTTGTGTTACGGAGCGCTTGTCTCGGTTAGACAGAAAATCCCCAATCGAGTTTTTCGGCGATCGATCCTGTGCTGTTGACTTCGCTCACCGCCATCTTCCTCTCGCTGATCGATTGCTAGGGACGGGTCAGACGTGTTTCTTCGAGCATGCGCAGTGTGAACCATTTTTGGTTCCGACGTTAGACCGCGCGGTGGTGCTCAAACTCGGTACTTCACACGAGTGCAGGGCTATTCAACCAATTTGTTCTAGAGGCCACATTATCACCAAGCTAAGGACATTCACTATTATTGACATTATATAGAATGGCAATGCAATGCAATGCAACACCCTCATGTTTTTACTTCACCAAATGGCTAATATACTGTTGTAAATAAAATAAGTAATATGGTTACCCATCCATCTATTTTCTATGCCGCTTCTCCTCAGCGTCACGGGGGCATGCTGGAGCCTATCCCAGCGAACTTCCGGCGACAGGCGGGGTACACCCTGGACTGGTCACATCAGTTTATATAATAATACATTTTATTTAGAAGCTCTTATTCAAGGAAATCAAAGGCAGTTTACAACAAAGCATTATAAATCAATTTATAAATAAAATATACAGCCAAATACAGAAAACATCAATCACTGAGTTTAAAAACGAGAAACAACTAAACAGAATAAAATGGAAACATTAAAAGCCAGTTTGAAGAGGTGTTTTTTGGCATGAGTCTTGAAGGTGGACAGGTCAGTGCACTGAAGGGCAGATGTGGGGAGAGGGCAGTGAAATAAAAATCAGTGTAATGGGAGCGTGCTGCTGTTTTTAAAGAGCAAATGTGTAAGTGTCATTGAAATGGCTTAAGCATAAAATAAATTAACATGTTCCAATCGTTAAAAATGTTTTGTTGAATATTATAATATATTTATATATATCATATTCATTATATTAATATAATATTATAATGTAAATTGTGATCATGTTTAATCTTATGTGTAAGATGTATTTCATTTTGTCACAGAGGTGTTACATAAAGCAGTGGTCCCCAACCCCCGGGCCGTGGGTCATTTGGTACTGGGCCGCACAGAAAAAAAAATAATTTCCATTATTTTATTTTTTTTATGTTTTATTTTGAAAAATCACCGGATTCTCTCTGTTACATCCGTCTCACTTCCATTGTCCATTGTGCATGTGCTAACTTTCGATCATGCTGCACAGATAGACTACTGCTGTATTTTTACCATTTTTCTTTCACCTCATATTTGGTCTCAAATGCCGATACTATGTGGGAATGCATAAAGGTAAGTTTTGATGACTTCTTGAGTGCTAATTTGCACATTTGTCTCAAGTTAATTCATGCTAGCAATGTAATAATCTTTCTGGAAAAACTTGGCTGGAACTTGAACTGTTGGATGGTGGGTCGTCATTCATTTTGTGCTTTTAATTTGATGTTGTTCATGTCTTAGTTTTACACAATACATACTAAATAAGATAAATTAATCGCTATAATGTACGACACCCCCCCCCCCCCCCCCCCCCCCCCCCCCATTTCCCAAGAACGAGGGACTTTACTATCTCAGGAAGTATCTTGGAGGAGCTGCAAAAAGAGCAGTCGAAAGATTTCTTCTAGTAGGCACAGATGAAGCATATGATTCAGCTTGGAAAGTGCTGGAAAGGTGTTTGGAGATCTATTCAAATGCTTCAGAGACAAGCTTCATGGTTGGCCTAAAATAAGCTCTAAAGATGGAAGTGAGCTGAAAGAATTTGCAGACTTCCTTGTAAGTTGTGAAGCTGCCATAAAGGCATTAGATGTTCTCCATGACTGTTTGGAACGTCAGTGACTTTTGCTGAAACAGATTGGTTGACCACAAGATGGAACTGCACAGCTATGAAAATAAAACAAACAAATAATGGCAAACAACCATTGTTTCACACATTTTGTATCCACTGAAGCAGAATTAGCTTGCAACCCTATAGGTTGAGGCAACCCGCCTCAATTCAAGTGCTCAAAGGCTTGGAAACAAGCAAACCCAAACACTCACGCAACCAAGTCCATCCATCCATTTTCCATGCCGCTTCGCCCCGCTGACTTCGGGCGACAGGCGGGGTACACCCTGAACTGGTCGCCAGCCAATCGCAGGGCCCATATAGACAAACAACCATTTACACTCACATTCATACCTATACCTAATTTAGATTCGCCAAGTAACCTAACATGCACGTTTTTGGAATGTGGGAGGAAACCGGAGTACCTGGAGAAAACCCACGCTAGAAATGCCTAACGGAGATTCGAACCCAGGTTTTCCCGATCTCTTGACTGTGACTGTGTGGCCAACATGCTAACCACTAGACCACCGTGCGGCTCACAACCAAGTCATTCAAATAAGAACGCGAACAACAAACTCAAGTCACTCAACTAACTCAGGTCACACAAATACCATACAAATACCAAAACCTGCCTTTACTGTAAAAGAAATGGTCACACTTGATAAATGTTTCAAGTTCACAGAAAAGACACTTCAAGATCGTATTAAGTTTGCACAGACAGAAAGGCTGTGTTTTGGATGTTTAAAAACCAGACATCCTTCAACAAAAGTGCGACCAAAGGAGCACATGAAAAATGTCACAAGAGACATCCAACATGCCTGCATGTTGGAAGATGGTGCCTCGGATGGCAGCCTCTGCCACCCGCTCTCTTGTGTGTGCTTTTTACACTTTTTAAAATTTCATATGCCTCTCCACGAGTCACTTACAGCAGAGACCAACTTTTAAATATTAACCAGCTGTCTGGCAAACTTTTCTCTCCGGTTTTCACCGAAATGGAGACGTTTGCAAAGATTTTGGTCAATGCAGCAGCTGCTCTCCATGGAGTTTCCTGAGGGAGAGGGTGAGCCAGAGCACTCGTGAGGTTGGGGAGAAGAGGTTTTCGCTCTGCTCTCTCATCTATTTATCTTGCCAACGCTTGCTCCCTGGCTAACAAGATGGGCAAATTGCTGCTTCTTTCCAACAACAACCGGGACTTTCATCGATTGCCGTGCACTGTGTTTCACAGAAACTTGACAACATTCCGGACAACACTCTCCATCTCCAGGGATACCAGTTGCTTCGTGCGGACCGTGTACCGGCGCTCGCAGGAAGCTTAAGAGAGGTGGTGTTTGTTTTTTTTTATTAATCAATGTTCTTCTAATGATGTTACGGTGTTGAAGAGGACATGCAGCCCTCACCTGGAAAGCTTCTTCATAAACTGTAAGCCATTCTACTCTCTGTTGGAATGTTTACATCCCACCTGATGGCACTGCTGCAGCTTTCTGACCAGCCCACCAACGTGGAGGAGAAACACCCTGACTCCCTGCTTATAATTATGGGGGATTTTAACAGAGCACATCTCAACCATGAACTCTGAAAATACAGACAACACGTTACTTGCTCCACCAGAGGCAGTAACATACTGGACCACTGCTACACTGTTATAAAGGATGCATATCGGTCTGTGCCCCGTGCAGCCCTGGGACTCTCCAACCGCTGTCTTATTCATCTCATTCCTACCTACGGGCAAAAACTGAAGTCAGCTAAGCCTGTGATGAGGACTGTGAAGAAGTGGACATTGGATTCCAAGAAGGAATTGCAGGCTTGTTTTGACTGCACAGATTGGAGTGTTTTTGAGGCTGCAGCCACCAACCTGAATGAACTCACTGACACCGTAACAGCTTACATCTTACATCAGTTTTTGTGAGGATGTGTGTACAGTGCAGAAAAAAATAAAATAAAATAACAAGTGAAATAACAAGTGTCTGTATGTGTGTGAGCATGTGTACGTGAGCGTGTGTGTCCTCTTCGGGTTACTCTCACATTCAAAATCATGCGTGTTTTGCATGTGAAAGGCAGATCCGGTCGTTTGTAAGAAGATGACACCTGTTAAAAGTTTCATTAAATTGGGTACACATTAAAGAAAAGTCAAAAGTTGGCCTGATTGGGGATTCAGACTAGGTGTGTCCAAAGTGTGGTTTGTGGCCGCTTGCAGACCACAGCTGATTTCTATTGGCCCAGAGCACTCTAAAAATCAAGAAGTCAATATTTTGTTTTTTTGGCATATTTTTGGTTCTTTAGCAAAATTTCTTGGCATATTGGATTGGGTTTTAGCCTCATTCCTGCTGCAGGAGAGTACTCCTTTTTACCAGGTATGATCCAACTGGTTACAGTATTGGTTGTTTGGCATAGTATAATTCATAATGTGACCACCTTAGTGAGTTATTCAGGGAAATATGACCCCACCTGGTTTGTGACCAAGGACGTGGCCAAAATGGACGTATGGTGGGAGGAACAGGCGACACCCACATTTACTGGCAAAATGGACTGGTATGAGTGAACCTTCCTCTGTTTTTCCCCAGGGGAGGTGGAGCCCTGCAGGTGGCTAGGATGGGACCTGGGATTTCGGACCTTTCCAGAGAGAAGAGGAGTCTTCCTTGGTTGGGCTACGGTCCCAGGTTCTGCATCGACACCATGGGGTTGTCTCGGAGTGTGCCAGGCGAGCGTAAAGCTTGTAATCAGGTGAGGACGGGCTTTGGATTGTTTTTTTATGGTGGTTCACTGTCCATAATGTGCTGTAGATTGGATCAGCTGCAATTAACTACAATTGCAAAGGTTGTTAAATAAACCAGGAGTGCTGTTGGGGATGTAGCAGAGCAACTGGATGCTTCTCTTCTAGCCTAAGGGCGTGGAAAAATAGAATAAGTAATGTCAAAGTGCATTTACAATAGTTCTTCAAATAGTTCACTTACAGGGAGTCAGTCAGTTATCATTTTAGATGTTTCAGAGCTTCAGTTATTCAACAAAATTGTTAGTATAGAATAAATCAGGTAGTGTTTAATATTTTAGCTACCGTCATTTAGATTACATCACACACAGTTACCCAAATGAAAGATTGACAATTAGCTATGGGAAGGAGCCAGTTCCAGTGCATCCAGGTGATTGGGTGACAATCTACTTCCTGCATGTGACATGCAAGGTCACCAACTGTGCCAAGTCACCAGTTCATCTCCAAGGAAAAAGCCCCTCATCTCCGCCCTTAATCCAAAAAAACACTCCAGATGATATTTTGCTGCTCAAGAAAGGGACTGAAGATGCTCCACACCGTTCTTACAGAGGCACAATAATCCTGTAAGGCGGTGATAATTCACACACATCATTCCCCCATCCACAAATCCACGTTGGACAATGTGCCGGTGGCACCAAATGCTTCAGAGAACAATAATATCTGTGTTTTAAGATGTCTCTTTGTATCTTTGTGTGGCCTAAAAATGTGGGCCAAAAAGGCTGTGGCCCACAAATAGGGGAGTTGTAGAAAAAAATAAAAATAAATCATTTACTGAGTGGGTAAATAATTATTACAAGTAGATTTTAGAATAACTGTTTGCATTGATGTCTATTGATTGAATTATTGTTGAGTGTCTTAAAATAAGTACAGGGTAGATATAACTGTTTAATCAATTAATCTAAAAACTTGAATGATTACAAGCAATTTATAGAAATAATGCTTTATTAAATAGTTAGCGGAGGAGATGAACATCTGTTTAAGTGTGTCAAAGGTTAAACAGAAATACTGTTGGTCACAGCTTCTACACACCAAGGTTACCAGGCTGGTACGGCCCATAGTGTAGTCAAAACAGAAACACTGGCTGGAGCAAATAATGTTTATGTCTTTATGTCAGCAACTACACTAAGTGTTATCGGGACGGCGAGGGAGCCGGCTATCATCTGCTGGCGTCCAGGAGAAAGTTATCCTTGGAGAGACTGACGCCAACGGTTTGAGCAAACAAGTCTAAAAATGACTGTGGGACAATCGGGCGGGAGCGCTCTTTCATTTTCAGCCAGGAGATGGGTTCAGGTGAAATGAAACGGGGTCCAGGTACCTGTAGACTGCGGAAACTATCCTGTCTGACTTATTTTCAATTATTATGTCTGACTTATTCTTCAATACATTTGGAAAAAATCTAATTTGTTGTGAGTCTTTCTTCCTTCTCATAACTGGAGATTAAAAACATGCAAGGGGGAGGTGAAATTGGCTTAATTAATTTTCCAAAGTGGTCCTTCGACCTTTAGGAGGTTGTAGAGAATTTCATCTCCAATAACAGACAAAAGCATTCTGCACATACACTACTAAATCATGGTTCAAAACAGAACTCAGAGAACTTCATTCAGCCAAGGAGGACGCTTATGGGGGGGGATCGCACCATGTATAGGCAAGCCAGGAATGCCGTAAATAAAGGAATCACAGTTGCAAAGGGGAATTACTCTGTGAAACTCAGAAAAGCATTCTCAGACAATGACTCAGGAGCAGCAGAGAAAACCATCAGGACCAGCCTGCCCTCCATAGAGGAACTGTACTGGTCCAGAGCCAAGAAGAGGGCAGGCAACATCTCTGCGGACCGCTCACACCCCGCCCACAAACTGTTCCAATTCCTCCCCTCTGGTAGGCGATACAGAGTGCTGTTCGCCAAAACAACCAGACACAGAAACAGTTTCTTCCCTCAGGCTGTCAAACTATTGAGTACTTAATAACCCCCGTCCCGCCACACACAAAAACACACTCCCACAAGCAGTCCATTATGTACGTATGTATGTACTGCTTTATTATTTATCCATATTTATATTACCAACCACTGCTATTTGCACCCATGAGCATTGCACTACATACAGTTCTGGATGTAACATTGTAAATACCAAATTATGGTTTTTGATTGCTCAGCCCGCTTCTAAGAAACATCTCTGAACGTTCACCTTTTGACTGGGACAGATCTTACCAACACACTTGTTGGAGTGTTATGAAGATTTAGAAAGGGCCCCATCGCCATCATGTGTAACGTGGAGAGAATGTTCCATCAATTCCATGTTGTCAAGGAACATCAAGACTACCTGAGATTTCTCTGGTGGGACAGAGACGATTTGAACTCTGAGCCATCAGTGTACAGGATGAAAGTGCACCTTTTTGGGGCAGCTTGATCTCCCTGGTGCTGTAACTTCAGACTCAAACATCTTGCATCACAAGGCAGAGACAAGTTCAGCAAAGAAACTGTAAATACTGTTCATTCAAAGAGTCTTTTATGTCGATGACGGACTCCTTAGCGTGACGTTAACAGCCGAAGCCATACAGCTGCTCCAAGAGTCAAGAGATCTTTGCAAAACAATCGCCATTTGCACAACTTTGTGACAAACAAAAAAGAAGTGCTTTCAGCTATTCCCAAAGAAGAACTAGTTCAAACCAAAGACCAAGACGTGGCTCTAGGAGAACCCTATATCAAATGTGCACTCTGAGTACAATGGTGTATCGAAGCAGACAAATTCCAATTCAGTGTCCAAGCCAAAGACAACCCATTGACAAGAAGAGGGGTGCTCTCAACAGTCGCTTCAGTCTTCGACCACCTTAGGTTTGTTGCTCCGTTCATATTAATTGGAAAGCAAATAAAGATAAAGTTAATTGGGACGATGCTCTCCCAGACCACATTCTATCAAGGTGGGAAGCATGGTTGAGAGACCTGCCCAAGTTGGCAGCTCTGAAGAGCCCACGAAGCTACTCACAAGACATCCATGTCGTACAATATGAGTTACTTAACTTTTCAGACACAAGCCTCGAAATTTATGGCGCATGTTCACACCCCAGAGCAACAAGCAAAGGACAGATCAGGTTTTCATTCGTCATGGGTAGAGCAGGAGTTACGCCCACTAAACAAATGACCATCCCTAGACTTCAATCCACAACGCAGATGTAGTCAAACGAGAAATGTAAATTGAAAATCTGAAGGAATTTTATTGGACCGATTCACAAGTCGTATTGGCATAGATAAGTAATGATGCAAAAAGATTTCACACGTTTGTCGCCAATTGAATCTAGCGAATAAGATTTCCTTTGGAAACAAGATCTTCCACTCAAAGAGGAAACGGTGGGAGAGATAGAAGAAACCGATCCTGAACTCCGCAAAGGTCAAACGTACACTGTACAGTTAAATGAACAATACCCATTGCTAGACTGTTTAAAGAAATTTTCTGATTGGTCAAGAGTAATGAAGGCTTTTGCCAGACTCAAGAGATTGATCAAAGAGTATAAAGATGTCTAACAGCGACAGAAATGGCAGAAAGTGTCACAAAACATATTTCATACCGGTGCTTCATACGGGGATTGTATCTGTAACATTCCTACATATGTGTTTTGACCTAGACATGTCGCGCTGGGTGATGATGTCACTGAGCGTCACTGCTACTGGACCATAAGTACCGTCCTTGCTTTGCATATAGTCCCCATAAATGTCACTCAATAGATCTGTGTAGGCTCTCAGTCGTACAGGAGTTGTCCTATAGGAGGAGGGTATGGTACACCCTCCTCCTATAGCACTCCAATTCCGCCCTCCACCTATGGCACACCAATTCCGCCCACTCTTACTGTATTTAAGGCCTAGGCTACCAGCACCTATTAGATTGCTGACGAAGATCTTCGGATGAGGAGCGAAACGTCCAACACCTTCTTCACAGAAGTACAGATGACGTCTCAAGAAGCCTGTCCCTCGCCACTTAATAGAGTTTCAAATAAGGCCAAATGAGTTAAATATGAATACTGAGTGAATGAACTGACCAAAAGAAGAAGAAGCAAATTAACTGTATTTCATTACAATTTCAAAATTGTAAATTCAATTCAAATTAAAAATTTCAAATTTCAAAACTACTATTTCAACTACAACTCCCATGACCACCATATACCCGGAAGACAATGACATCAGCGACAAGCCGATTAACATTTAACGTCTTTATCATTAAAAGTGCTGAAATAAAACCATATGAAGCACTGTAAATAATGCTAATGTAAATAATAGCTCACCTCTCCTTTGTTTTTGTAGAAGTAGCTCTAATAGTGATGACCCTTGCTCTAGTATGATTGCATTTTGAGTTCTCCTCAAAGACAATGTGGTTTGTTATGTATAAAAATATAAAACATGCAAAGAAATCACTTTAAGCAATTGCATCCTTTCTCCCCTGGAAGCTTGTGAAAGCTGCTTGTTGATGTCCCTGTGGCATCAAAGCCTATAAAGGGATTGCAGGAGTCCTCCACGCTGCTGTGCGACTCAAGAAAAACACAGCAGAGTGATTTCCTTTGACAGAAAGGAGAAATGCATATTGTTATTCTTCGGTGGTGAGGTACGTCATCTGTGCTCTCAGTGCCATTTGTAATTTTCTAATAACGTCTGCTGTGTAATTTTGTAAATACATATTTCATGTCGCAACTGCTGGCTATCCATGTTGGTCCTCTCCAATTACTATTCTTAATGTCAAGTTTGCAACGTCTTATTTATCATTTATAATTCTTTCTAATTTCAAGATACATCTTATTTCAGTTCACCTTTTGGCTCTGAAGGGTTTTTATGTGTATCAGCAGCACCATTTCCAGTCTATTGCCTAACATGTTAATATGTAAATCCTAATCACTCTAATTTGATGAGAAGCTTTCAAAAGGAGCATTATCTTGGTTGCTATGGGAACAGGACTCTCATCATAGTTGGAGGCAAGAATGCTGTTGCTGGGGGCTGTGTATGTTAGAAAAGTGAATGATTACAAGTAGTTTATAGAAACAATGCTTTATTAAATAATTAGCAGAGTAGGTGAGCGGGAGCGCTCTTTCATTTTCAGCCAGGAGATGGGTTCAGGTGAAATGAAACGGGGTCCAGGTACCTGTAGACTGCGGAAACTATCCTGTCTGACTTATTTTTCAATTATTATGTCTGACTTATTCTTCAATACATTTGGAAAAAACTAATTTGTTGTGAGTCTTTCTTCCTTCTCATAAGAGATTAAAAAACACGCAAAGGGGAGGTGAAATTGGCTTAATTAATTTTCCAAAGTGGTCCTTTGACCTTTAGGAGGTTGTGGAGAATTTAATCTCCAACATAACACATTGTATGTGAGAAGTCTATGTGTGTAATTTTTTAATTTTACTTCACAGGACTTGCCTCGGGCCGCACGGTGGTCTAGTGGTTAGCACAGGGGTGGGCAAACTTTTTGACTCGCGGGCCGCATTGAGTTAAAAAAATTGTCCGGGGGCCAGACTATATATTTGATACATGCACGTTATTTTACGTTTATAATTCTGACAGTCCACCTGGAATTACAGTGTCATACAATCTACTATATGTGCTTGTGTCCCTTTTTTCAGGAGCACTTCAAACATCAGACCACATAAAACAACAATTGAATTTTACATTTTTTTTCTACTGAATTAAGGATGTGATACACAATGTGAACTATGAACGCTGAAACATTGACTATTAAATAATATGTGAACGTCCCTCCTTTTTTACTTCCCAGACATGGTAGTGGGTAGGTTAAATTGTGTGTCACATATTTTTTGACTTGTGTTTGTTTGGTACCATGGGCGAGGTAGTTGTTTGGATCGCTGTATGTGAAAAGCTATTTAAACCATCACAAGGTTGTCTAAGATTGACTGACTCTGACTACTTGCCAGCTTGTATGTTAAAGGTTTAAATACTTTGGAAGCAACTGGCGGGCCGGATTCAAACGCTTGTGAAAGCATGTGGCCCCCGAGCCAAAGTTTGCCCACCCCTGGGTTAGCATGTTGGCCACACAGTCACAGCCAGGAGATCGGAAAGACCTGGGTTCAAATCTCCGCTGGGCATTTTTGTGTGGAGTTTGCATGTTCTCCCCGTGGGTTTTCTCCGGGTACTCCGGTTTCCTCCCACATTCCAAAAACATGCATGTTAGGTTAATTGGCGACTTTAAATTATCCATAAGTGTGAATGGTTGTTTGTCTATATGTGCCCTGCGATTGGCTGGCGACCAGTCAAGGATGTACACCGCCTATTGCCCGAAGTTAGCTGGGACAGGCTCCAGCATACCCCCGCGACCCTAATGAGGATAAGCGGCATAGAAAATGGATGGATGGAAGACTTGCCCCTGTGCGCAGTATTTATTACAGCTATATGATTCTTTTTTCCCCTTTTCTTATACATTAGGCTAGTCATACCTTCATTTATTCAAAATAACTTTCACAGAACGGACAGCGTTGTTAAAAGTCAGGCTTTGCTACACATCCAACTCTTTCTTTGTCAGCTACAGACGTACGAACTGTAAGTTTGAAGTTGCTGTTGCTGTTGAAGTTGCTGTTAAAATGTGACTGTAATGTTAACCCTGTGGCTGACATAGCTGTGCTACTGCTGCTAAAGTTTGTGTCCTCCTGTCCCACTCCTTAATGTTGCATTGTTGTATGTGATATGTAGCATCCATTGGACAACCTCATTTATTGAAAAATAACTCAATGTAGACTTTATATACATACACACTCGGAAAAAAAAATCTTCTAATTAGAGATTTCCTTGATTGACTTTTGGTTAAATTAATGATTAAATAATGAACATTTTTTAAAGGGATAGAAGAAATCTTATCGGGGTAACACTTTACAATAAGGTACACAAAATTACAGTAGTTAATGAGGAACAAACCTACATAACCCAAACTCTAACCACTACTCATTAGTTAGTCATTACTCCATTGCTTCTTCAGTAACTACTCTAAATTTATGTTTTATAAATTTATTGGACTCTTCATGTTGGTTGAAGACATTTCACCTTTAATCCAAAAGACTTCTTCAGTTCTAGATTTTAGGTGTGGAGTTCCCCTCCTCATATGTCGATGGTGGCCGTGTCCCCTGGGGATGGTCACCACGGGCTGTTGTTGTGGTGGTCGGTGTGGCCCGTGAACGTACAGTAACAATCTTCGGGGGAGAGATTGTCACGCTCTGTGTCTGTCACTCTGCTGCCGCCTGTCTGCCTTCTGCTTGCGGTGCACTCCGTTCTGCGGAGGCGGAGGCTCCTGAGCACACCTGCAAGCAATTACTTGGGACCTTCTTAAGCAAGGCAGCAGCGTTACCTCCTTGCCAGATTGTACCTCCTAATTACCTGTTACCTGCTTCCCGCTTAGTGCGGCTCCTGTACATTTTCCCTGCTTTCTGGTCCCTGTATATTCTTACTGTGAGTTTTTGCCTTGACCTGCTATTAAGCTACGTTGCGCTGTACGCTTCCTGCTTGGGTTTGCCCGCAGTGTTTTTTTGTTGTATTAGTGCTAGTTATTTTCCTGTCAGCCTTTTGCTGTCAGCGTTTTCTGTTTTGATTTGTGTTGTACTTTCTCTCTCGTGGACACCCTCTGTTATTATTAAATATTTTTGTTACTAATTTTTTGTCGGTGTTCCTCTGCACAGGGATCCACTCTATTATTGGCGTGCACCAATCGTGACAGAGATGTCAAGACATGACTTTAAGTAGATGATAGGGGATGGCATAAACCTCCTTCTCTGTTCAGAGAGGGCCTTTCAAGTTTGACGTAGATGGCACCTCTCAAACCTGTGGTCCTCCCGATCCAAAATATGGATGTCATCGTCCTCAAAGGAATGTCCTTTTGGAAATGCAAATGATCGTCTGAATCTAGTCCTGAAGAAACTGCCCTTATGCCATATGTTTGTGTGGCAAAGGGATTTGCGGATTCTTAGATTGTACTGAATTCTATTTCCATGCCAGTTGTGTATTGAGCCAATCAGCACTGGCCAGAAGTCTGCATGGCTGTAGCTCAACTTTCCACAGCTGATGTCATATACAGTACTTCTTTAGACAGCAAACTAGTTGAGACTGAATCAACAGCACCTCTGCTGGCTGCAGACATGTAGTGCACTTCATTTTGCCTTAATTGCTTGAAGACATGATTAATAGGGGTGTAACGATTCACCACTACATTGATGTATTGTTTTATATATCTGTTATCCAACTACATCGATCTGTGTTCAGCAATTGCCATTCCGGATGACATATATCGATCTAACATAGTTTAAAATGTAATCAATCGATTGCATCGATACTATTTAATAAAGCATTGGATTTAAGCACGGCAGGCTTTATATGAATGTGTGTGTTTGTTTAGCACTTTTAATGATAAAGACGTTAAACGTTACAAGTGTAACAGTTTGATTTGGCCTAAGTTGATGGACCACATCAAGTCTTACAAGTGCTTCGAAAGTTAAGTCCAACCGTAAGCCTTTCAAACTCATGAAGATAAAAGGTATGTTGGATATGAATTGACTAATATCTGCAGATTAAATTTTGTTAAAATCTGTTTTGCACCGGAATTTGTGTGTACGTGCAATGTGTAGTGTGGTGTGGGCACTGCGGTATCAAATTTGCTCTAACTTCAATACTTCACTTGATTTAATTCAACCTGTTAATTCATTCATTGTTAATTCAACCTGAAGTGTTGGTTGCACTTGATTCAAATAAAATGTGAATGCATTTGCCATTAATTGTTGATTACTTGTTTTTTTCATATCCACAATTAATGTATACCTGATTCCCTTACGGGAATCTACGAAACTTCACCTGCACTGTCCAGTATCCAGGTATTTATTTCACAGTCACACTGGTTTAATTATTGGCTAAAAAGTTACTGAATTGATTTAAAGTTACTGAATCGTTTCGGACTGTATCGTTGAATGAACCAATATCGTCCCTGAATCATGTCGGCAACCATGAATCGTTTATACGAAACGAATTGTTATTAAAACGAATCGTTACACCCCTAATGAGTAATCAACAATTAAAATCAGTTAGACACAACATAACATCTGTTTGAGTCCCACCGCCAACAATAACACTACTGTGTTTTTTCTCATTATTTAAAACAAGGCATGTTATATAAATAAACTCACTATTATCTTTACCATTAGACATTCTTTATCCTTTTTTCCCCTCTTAGAAAATGGTAATATGTATGGCTGTCAAAAATGGCACGTAAGTAATTTATTTCATTAATTCATTTTTATTTTTTTGTGTTATTAACACATACGTATCATGGCAAGGCACGGCTGTCTGTTATGACGATTGAGGCGGCACAGTGGAGCTCCCCACAGTCACACAGAGTCTGACAGTTTTATAACTTCATTGTGACTTGAACACATCAACAGCAGTGCAATTCCAACACCATCTATGTGTCTCCAACTGCAAACAAAAACGTCTCTAGTCCATTCATTGCAATGACACTTCCTCAATGTCAGTAGACAGACCGCGAGATGCATTCACAGACACTCTGAACATCAGCGGCTTTATTATTGGCGTATGTGTGGTCTAAATAAACAGAAATGCAAAGAAAAACAATAAGTGGATATTAGCATCACTCACTTTGTAACTCCTAATGTGGAAGTACAATTTGCTGCATTTAAGTATGCTCGGACATCCCAGAAAATTCACTCAAAACATGTGAATTAAACTTAAATGATGTGGTGTCTTTGAATGCAACTCCTCATTGTTCATAATAACAGTTAAAGTCTGATTAAAATATTCTGCTATTAAAGAAACCAGTGTTCGGTAAATAGATTTTCAGACGTGTGCCAACTCTTAACTTGATTTAAATTTTCAGTTAATTTGGCGCTGTTAATACATACAAATATATGTCATCCTGCTCTGTCATTTGTCTTTCTTCCAATCAAATACAGTAAAAATGGGCACATTTCCGACATAGTGTGACATGGTGATTAGTCATGATTAATTTTAAATTTGATTAATCTGATTAAAAATTGTAATCATTTGAAACTAAACTAAACAGCACTAAAAACAAAACAAAAGCACCCTTGTTGCTATTGACATGACAATGATTTTGTTGTTTTCACAGACTGAAAAAATAAAAGATGTTGTTGCACACACACTTTTTTTTTTATCTCACAGCTTCTCATCCGTCATGTGTGAGCAGGAGGAGGACAATAGAGATGTAGAGGGGAGGGGATTTGTTGGAGACGTCACCAAACGTGCATTAATACTTTCTCCTCATTTTCTGCCCCCTCTCTCTCGCTCTCTCTTTCTGTGTGTGTGTCATACAGAGAATAGATCAGCCTCCAGCTCATGTAGCTTTCACTATTACGCCCCCTTTACCCCCCACCCCATTTAACAGCATTTGGTCACCTCTCTCTGCTGACAGACTTCTTCTTCAACTCCTGCCTGTCTCTCTGTGATCCAGATCCGCGACTATGGGGACCAGATAACCGCCAGGCATTCCAGAGATCATGGGGAGCTGCCTCTGCAAAGCTCACAAAGGTCAGTGGCACGGTGCATGCGTGTCCTTGTATATGTGTGAATGTGTCTGGAAAAGTTTGACTGCTGCTTATCATGTCATCTGTGCAACACTGATTGGCATCGCTGATATCTCCAATGCAGAGCTGGAACGTCTGCACCCCCAAATCCAATCTGACAGGCACATTCATGACCTGAATCTATCATGGAATTGATGAGTGGGAAGCAATCCATCCCAAAAACTTATTTTCACCCATTATACCGCTGGGAGTCTTTGATGCGACCTAAAGGACAACAAATGGCTTCATGACATGATAAAGCCATCTAAAGCTCATCTTATTTGTATTGTGACGCTGCTCAAATGACTGATGTTTACTAAACAACATTCTCACTCAGGACCTTCCTTCTCTTATGAATGAGATCTGCTTCTTTGAGAGATATTTAACCATATTCCTTGCTGTCATGCAATATTAAACTGTGATGCACTCTGAAAAGATTTACACACATGAGCGCATAACAGGCAAATAGATATGAAAGCAGGTGTGTGTGTGTGTGTGTGTGTAAAACAGAAAAAAGATGGTAGGGTGGGAGAGTAGAGTTGAGAGTTGAATTACTGTATATAGTTTGAACAATTACTTGACTATTTAATTAGTATTTATTATAGTTATATTATATTTTAGTTTATTATTATTTGTGTTAAGTATTTAATGCTAAAATTGTATATAAGTATTATTAATTATTAATTACTTAATTTTTGTCTTCATATTTTTTGCAGCAACACAATAAAAAAAAAGTTTCCAGCTCTTGGTTTTGCAGCATATTCTAAAAAAATTAAAATAGAAATATAAACAAGCATATAATATTTCACTGTATACAATATAACATACCATGTAGCATATAGCTCATATACAGTGGTATATGAGCAGTGGTATGGTGTTTGCCCCCTTCCTGATTTCTTTTTTTTTGCATGTTTGTCACACTTAAATTTTTCATATCATCAAACAAATGTAAACATTAGTCAATGACAACACATCTGAACACAAATGAAACTTATTATTAAGGAAGAAAAAATATCCAAACCTACATGGCCTTGAGTGAAAAAGTGATTGCCCCCCTGTTGCCCCACCCCCAACCTGAGAAAGAAAGTAATTGAGATCTATCAGTCTGGAAAACGTTCTAAAGCCATTTCTAAAGCTTGGGACTCCAGCGAACCACAGTGAGAGCCATTATCCACGAATGGTGAAAACATGGAACAGTGGTGAACCTTCCCAGGAGTGGCCGGCCAACCAAAATTATCCCAAGAGTGCAGCGACGACTCATCCAAGAGGTCACAAAAGACCCCACAACAACATTAAAAACTGCAGGCTTCACTTGCTTCAGTTAAGGTCAGTGTTCATGTCTCCACCATAAGAAAGCCATGGGCAAAAACGGCCTGCATGGCAGAGTTTCAAGATGAAAACCACTGCTGAACAAAAAGAACATTAAGGCTCATCGCAATTTTGCCAGAAAACATCTTGATGATCCCCAAGACCTCTGGGAAAATACGAGACAAAAGTTGAACTTATTGGAAGACGTGTGTCCCATTACATCTGGCGTAGAAGTGACGCAGCATTTCAGGAAAACAACATCATACCAAGAGTAATATATGGTGGTGGTAGTGTGATGGTCTTTGGCTGTTTTGGTGCTTCAGGACCTAGAAGACTTACTGTGATAAATGGAACCACAAATTGTGCTGTCTCCCAAAAAATCCTGATGGAGAATGTCCAGCCATCTGTTCGTGACCTCAAGCTGAAACCAACTTGGGTTCTGCAGCAGGACAATGATCCAAAACACACCAGCAAGTGACTGAAGAAAAAGAAAATGAAGACTTTGGAGTGGTCTAGTCAAAGTACTGACCTGAATCCTACTGAGATGATGTAGCACCCTAAAAAGGCGGTTCATGCTGGAACACCCTCCATTTTGGCCGAGTTACCACAATTCTGCAAAGATGAGTGGGCCAAAATTCCTTCACAGCCTTGTAAGACACTCATTGCAAGTTAGCGCAAACGTTTGATTGCAGTTGTTGCTGCTAAGGGCGGCCCAACCAGTTATTAGGTTTAGGGGGCCATGCAGGTTTGTATTTTTTTCCCGCTTAATAAAAAGTTTCAAAACTTGTCTTAAGTTGTGTTGTCATTGACTAATATTGAAATTTGTTTGACGATTTGAAACATTTAAGTGTGACAACCATGCAAAAAAATAAATCAGGAAGGGGGCATACACGTTTTACACCACTGTATGATAATTATTTATCATTATAATGATGAAATGAAAATATATGTGTCTGGAGAGGTAAAATGAAATAATATAATAAAAATGCAACAGTGGTAATGGATAGGTAGATTATGATAAAGTAAATATCATTTAAAATGGATCAATTGGATATTTGTCTTTGGGTTCTGGCTGCACAATGACATACTGCACAAGTGCAAAGTACTTACTAAAAACAAAAAAAGCATTAAAGAGCAACATAAAATCAATTTAAAGGATAGATAGATATTCATAAATATGATATGACATTTTGGTGTCTTATATGTGAATATGAATTTAATGTTCATATTGGGTGTATGTACATGTATTTATATGTGTATTTGTGGCTGTTTTCTGATTTAAGTCAATAGAAGGGCATCACTTGCCTCCTGTTGCTGTAGCGTTGCCATAGCAACAACCGATTGTCTTGATGCCACTTCTCAGGGGAAACCCTCTGTGTGTGCGTGTGTGTGTGTTCACTGACCTTTTTAACGTTAATTCCCATTTGCACTTGTCATTCATTTGCGACTCATCACCATCAGTTGCAAATTAAGTTGGCAGCGAGGACCAAAGCCAAGATATGCATGCCAAGAGGCTCCAGTTTCATGGATGTTTGAGGATTCAACGGTCTCTCGTCTCATCTAAAGTGGGCCTCGCTTGACCCCTGGCCTTGAAAATAAATAGAAAGAAAGCGGTTGTGTTATGAAGGTCCTGAGCTCACACTCAAGCTGAATTGGAGAACCAGCAATCTAATACCAGTGCTTGTGTATGATTTCCCCATAGAGCTCCACTATCCCATGACAGTGATACATGAGGGTCACCCTGCAGACCCCACCAAGGTCAGTAAATTATCAAAGAAGTCATCCTTTTTCATTTTTGTTTTAGGTTGTTAGGTCGAAAACACTTCACTTTGGCCTCAGGCACCAATAGAGTGGGGAAAATAATAATAAATAATAATAATAATAATATTTTATCCCCTGCCCTCCTTACAAAGACATGGACACTGCATAATTGTGTTGGTATGTCCTGATTTATTTTGAGGTAGAATATCAACAAAAAAGTATGAAATAAATATTATAAATGAATTTGTATTTGATCGAGAGAAATAAGTATTTGATCAAGCAAAACGTGGCTTAGTACTTGGTGGAGAAACCTTTGTTAGCAAGAGCAGAAGTCACACAGGCACATCTAAGGAGGGATTTTGGTCCACTCGTCTTTACAGATACTCCCCAAATGCTGAAGATTTTGAGGTTGTCACTTGGCAACTCCAAGTTTCTGTTCCCTCCACATATTTTCCATGGGATTAAGGTCTGGAGACTGGCCGGGCCACTCCAGCATCTTAGTGTGCTTCTTCTTGAGCCACTCCTTTGTTGGCCTGCACTATGTTTTGGGGCACTGTTGTGCAGTGCTGCCTACGACCCAGCTTTAGTGTTCTGGCTGAGGTCAGCAGGTTGTCACCCAAGATTCTACAGGACACAGACTGGTCTGGATTTTTTTGTAAATATTCTGTAAATATTGTATAAAATACAGTGAAGTTATGGACTGCTCATGAAAGGGGTAAACTTACAAAATTTGCATTGGATCGAATGATTGCTTTATGTGGTCACTGTGGGTATACAGTATATGGTGTTATTCCATAAGCATCAACATTTGTATCATATACAATACATTCTTCAACTATGGCATGATCTCATGCCACATCTCATGACCAAATTACTTGAAATTTTGGAAGGCAAACACAGCACAGTTCAGATGTACAGTAGCTGGTCATGTTATCATTATCTGTGAAGTATAATCCGCAAGAATATTAACTATATTACTATATTACTATATTATATATTGACAATATCACATACAGTATATACTGTAAATATATACTGTATATGTACCATATAGGTTAACCCCTGGTGGTGTAATGCTTCTGCCTTTCAGAGAGCATGGGTTTGTTTTCTTTATATTAGACTGACATATGTATGTGTGCTTTAAATCAAATTAAAAGTGCCAGCCTGGCTGGCCCAGCTAATTGCCAATAATTATGTGTTGCATTCATACATTTCACTACTTTAAGTAAGACCTCGAAAAGAACCTCAAAAAAAAAAAAAAAAATTACCAAAGGAGAAAAGTAAATTTGATTATTTTCTTGGTAATGTTCTGGCTTCCAATAAAGTACTGTAATGTACTTTTCTTTCCCTTGTTGACTCGAAAGGACGTTCATGGCAAAAGCTCTGCTGATGATACTAGAAATTTGATCTATTTTGGTGCTTTCCTGACTACGCTAACCGCTGAAGTTCAAAGCGGTTGCCTAGCAACAATGTCAAACACAAAGCGAAATGATACTGGCCCTGGAAATACGGATTTAAAACCAGAAATAGGGCCAGTCTGGCGGTCGGATAGTACAATGTTGCTTGCGCGCTGCTCTTAAGGAAGCTAAAAACCCTATGGAAGAAAATAGAGCATTATGCAAGGATGTCAGGGTTCTACAGGATGATATCAAGGCACTGTTGGAAGATAATGCTGGCTTAAGCGCTGCTCTCAAGGAGGTTAAAAAAACCTATGGCAGAAAATACAGCATTATGTAGCGATATCAGTGTTCTACAGGATGATATGAAAGCACTATTGGAGGATAATGCTGCCTGAACTATATGAAGCATTCAATGTAAGCTGCATGTTTGAAATAAATTAAACCATAACCATAACCTCCAAGTAGAGAAGCATCTTGATTTGTATGGAGAAACACAAGTATTTTAGGCAACTCATTAATCAATAAAGGGTTAGGCCAAGATACAGTATTTTAGACAAGGCCCTTTTCTGTTTCAGCAGGACTGTACCCCAGTGTACAAAGCAAGCTTGGATGAGTTTGGTGTGGAAGAAGCTTATCAAACACATTTTAGAATGAACTACCACAGAGATCATGAGCCAGTAGGCCGTCTCTCAGGTCCAGCATGAATTTAAAAAATCCCAGACACACAGTCCTGTAGAAAGTAAAAACAAAAGAAGATATAATAACTCCACATTTTCACTTCCTTTAGATGTCCTAGTACTTTTGTCTAGAGCAGGGGTCTTCATTTAAAATTGAGTAACGTCTGTTTATGACATTTTTTTTCACAGCGAAGGTCTGAATCTTATTTTGCCTTAAATTGCATCAAACAGATTAGCTCATACGGATATCACATGTAATGAAACCCTGCACATCACCCTACAACTTATTTTGGCACCTAAATTGCACTTAAAAGAAAACAGGACCAAATTTCACAAAAATAATAAGTTTGACTCTACAAACAATGAATGAACACAAGATGCTTATTTTTCTGTTAAATAAAACTGCACCAGTTTCTCTGAAAAAATAATATTAAAATTATTAAATCAATGTAATAAGTGTCTTTAACAGACAAGCTGCAACAGCACATTCTCTTAAAGTTTCACATTTTTTTTGTTATTGTTGTAGCTGACATTGGGATTTGCCGGAATTTGTCACACAATTCCTCTTCTTGTTTACCTTTGAGTAAGGTCTCTGCAGCAAAAGCACTCCTTCCTTCACAACTCTCCCATCAGTGAAAGATGTTTTGTTTTGCACCAATATCCATACAATCCTAAGTGATGACTCATTTGCATGTTGCTGTGCTATAAATGAATGTGCTATGACCCCCGTAGATTTTTCATACTGGGATCTTATTTTCCTCGCTCTCACATCAGACTTGGGTGGATACTTCCCCTCGAACGATGTGTGTTTTGTCAAGTTGTCGCGTCACATTTGCACTTTTGAGCAGCTACAGTCTCAGAGCATTCAGATTCTAGAAGAAGGAACATATATTGGTCCGTCCATTCACTTTTAAATGTTTACTTTTCTTCATCAACTTTTCTTACTTTTGAGCAAGCCATGTTTCTCATTCGAGGATTTAGCGGCATAGAAAATGGATGGATGGTTCTCATTCTCTCGGCACGTAAACAAACGATTTCGTTGGCTCATTTTAAGTGAGGTCACTTTGTTTGCTGTCACGTAACCGTAATAATTGAAGTAATTACACCCACAAACTGCCGCAGGAATCGGTCTGCGAGAATGATCATACGTTAGCTTGGGCTGAAAATGCCATTCTCCATATGATGTACTGCTGTGTTTTCTATTACCTGTGCAGGATGGCCAGGCTCCGTCAAATGGCACAGCCGCAGATAAAAGCGAGCACTATGGAATTGGCGAGCTGGCCACCTCCTCTCTGTTAGGTGAGACTGCATGGGCGCGCGCACACACACACACACACAAAACACAACAACAAGCTGTGCTTCACTGTGACTCAACATAGCAATTATATTAGTAGCCATGGGAGGTTGGCAATAGGGATGAGCAAGTACACTACTATCTGTATCTGCATTTATATCTGTTCACTCATCTAAATTGTCCGTATCTGTACTCGGAGTGGGCAGGGCATAAAGCGAAAGTTGGCTTGGTTTCCCGGAAATGGGTGGGGCTTAAATCTATACATTATTTTAAGTCTGAAATTGACATGGATTGATCAGAAGTTGCTATATTTATTGTTTATTATTCAGCTACGTGTGTATGTGTGTAAGTGATCTGTAAGACCTTATTATTTCATTATTTTTTGTAATGATCTGTATGAAGTTGGTGATTCATGCAAACAGTGATGGCATGAGGGAAATAATCTATAATCTCTCAGCCTTCTTCACTGTATTTTTCTCAAAAGGACCGCGTTCAGTACCACAAGCAAAGTTTTCCAACTGACTTCATCGCACCAGCCAAATTATAAGCTAGCAAAAAGAAACCCGGCAGTGACTGACGCACGAGCCGTATACAGCTGTCTTGTGAAATGCACCACCTGACTTGCGGCTGGAAATGCGAACCAAACACTGACATTGGTCATACAGGGAACGAACAGCCTGAATTAGCTGGTCCGATACCCCATACTTCCTGAATACTCTCCACAGAATTCCTCAGGAAACACGGTTGAATGTCTTCTCAAAGTCCACAAAACACATGTAGACTGCTTGAGCAAACTGCCATGCACCCTCAAGGACCCTACTGAGCGTGGAGAGCTGGTCCACAGTTCCACGACCAGGACAAAACCCACACTGCTCCTCCTGAATCCGAGATTCAACTATCCGTTGCATCCTCCTCTCCAGAACCCCTGAATAGACCTTACCAAGGAGGCTGAGGAGTGTGATTCCACGATAGTTGGAACACAGACTCGTGAGTCGTGTCAACCAAGACACGCCCACAGCATCCAGAGCCTTAAGGAACGGATCTCATCCACACTGGGGCCCCAGAGATAGGAGATCCCACTGTGGAGTCCCCAGGCTCTGCTTCCTCATAGGAAGAAGTGTCGGTGGGATTGAGGAGGTCTTTGAAGTATTCCCTCCACCGATCCACAGCATCTCGAGTCCAGGTCAGCAGCACGCCATCACCACCATACACCGTGTTGACTGTGCACTGTTTCCCCCTCCTGAGATGCCGGATGGTGGTTCAGAACCTCTTCAAAGTTGTCCAGAAGTCGTTCTCCATGGCTTCTCCGAACTCCTCCCATGTCTGAGTTTTTGCCTCAGCGACTGCCAGAGACGCAGACCGCTTGGCGTGTCAATACCTGTCAGCTGCTTCCGGAGTCCTATGAGCCAAAAGGGCCCGATAGGACTCCTTCAGCTTGACGGCATCCCTCATCATTGGTGTCCACCAACGGGTTCTGGGATTACCGCTATGACAGGCACCGACCACCTTACGGCCACAGCTCCAATCACCTGCCTCGACAATGGCGGCATGGAACATGGTCCATTCAGACTCAATGTCCGCCGTCTCCCTCGGAACATGGTCAAAGGTCTCCCGGAGGTGGGAGTTGAAACTCCTTCTGAGAAGGGACTCTGCCAGTCGTTCCCAGCAGACCCTCACAATACGTTTGGATCTTCCAGGTCTGACCAGCATCGTCCCCCACCATCGGAGCCAACTTACCACCAGGTGGTGATTGGTTGATAGCTCCGCTCCTCTCTTCACAAAAACATACTAAAACATTTGGCAAAACATAAAACATATGGCCGCAAGTCCGATGATATGACCACAAAGTAAATCCTTGAGATGCGGCCGAGGGTGTCCTGGTGCCAAGTGCACATGTGGACACTCTTATGCTTGAACATAGTGTTTGCTATCGACAATCTGTGATGAGCACAGAAGTCCAATAACAAAACACCGCTCGGGTTCAGCTCAGAGGGGCCGTTCCTCCCAATCACGCCTCTCCAGGTCTCACTGTTGCTGCCAACGTGAGCCTTGAGTCCTCCAGCAGAACAAGGCAATCCCGTGGGGGAGCACTCTCCAGTACTCCCTCTACAGCAGGGGTGGGCAATTATTTTTCCCAAGGGGCCAAATGAGAAGCAGAAAATATTGTGGCGAGCCGGGCCAAAAGTTTGTACTGCACTCTGGCTATTAATTTTATTTCTACTTTGAAACCAGTAAATGGCATTGTTTACTCAAGCTGGTAAGAGTATGTGTCATTATGAGGTAATGTGAAAGTGAGGTTGTTTTCCAAAAATTAATTTATTCAGTGAAATTCTCCAAAACAATGGTAAATGTGAAACATTTGTTACTCTTTTTCAGTCACATTAACCCCAAAATGGGTTTTGATTCCAACTTTCTATTAAGTCACCACAATCTGCCAAATATCATGAACAAGATATGTCACAATATTACTGCCAAACTGTGCAAAAAAAGTAAAAGTGAACACATTTGATTGTTTCTTTTTGTTCAGTGAGAGAAATCTAGCCTCTGTTGAGCTTTAACCAGTGCATCAAAGTCAGGTTGAATGTCTGAGGTAGAGATGCGAAGTACACCTGACAGATGATCATCATTGAGTGAGGATCTGTACCTGCATTTGGTGAATTCATTACTGAGAATGTATGTTCACATATGTAGGTAGATCCAAAAAGAACCAACGTCTTCTGAGCATGTTTCCTTATGTTTGGAAAGTTCTCCTCCTTGAGAGATGAATAGAACTCCAGCAGTGATGCAGACTTAAAGTGCTCTGTCAGTACTGTATCAGACTGCAGGTCAATGAGCTCCAGTTGTACATCACTGGGTGCATTATACCTGTACACAGTGCATGCATAGGGAGAGGAAATCAGGTGCATTTCATCCTCAATGCCTTGAAAACTCACGGTGCAGTTCTCCTAACATGGATGAGTACCCGCAGAGGTGACCAGCTGATAGTTTGACTTCTTTTAGGGTTTGCATGTGAGTGAGAGCGTTGTTCTCAAGTTGACTTGAAAGAAACTGCAACTTTCTCATGAAAGAGAGTTCTGTCACTTTATCTTGAATCTGTTTCAAAAGTCTGACTTTCCTGTTAGATTCAGACAATCATCAGTAGTGACACCTACCAGTCTGTCCCATTTCAGTCCAAGCTTGTCCATGCATGCGTTTACCTCCTTGAACAGATCACTCCCTGTTGTTGTTGCTTTCACTGGTCTCATTGCTGCTAGCTCCTCTGTAATCTTCAAGTCCCGTGTTATTCCTCGGAAAAATACAAGTAATTGGGCAGTGTCGCAGCTCTCATCCAAAGCCCAGGAGAAAAAGTAAAAACTTTCCACTCCACTTTTGAGTTGAAGTTCGAAATTCTCCGCGATGTCCTCTACCCTTCTGGTCTGGGTTCGCCTGGACAGCGGGACTTTCTCAAATGCTTCTTTATACTCCGGACATATTAGCGCTGCAGAATCCACCAAGCACTCACCCTCTTACCCTCACCCAAGCACTCACAATGGCAACAGTTTTTAGCGATTTTGTGAGCTATTACAAAGTTGGTCTTGGTCGCTTCGTCCCGGGCTGCGTGTAGCTTGGTAAAATATCTCTGTTGTTTTGCTAGCTTTGCTAGCAAATCTTCGGATGTTCCCCCTCTCTCAGCCTCAGTCAAGTTTCTGTATTTCTCCGCGTGTTTTGTGTCATAATTCAGACTCAAATTGTACTCCTTAAACACGGCGATCTGCTCACCGTAAACTAAAAACATGGGGTTTACCCCTGGCTTCAGAAAATAAATATTTGACGTATGTACGTACACTGATATAAATAAACAGGCTTCAAAGTAAAAGCATTGCCGTGTTAGTCCACACATTATGTAAAATTTGAAACGAGGTTTTATTTTCTTAATTCCAAGCAACCCTTAAAATGCCCAGGTCTGCTCTAGAGACTCCAAAGAGGCTGGGTATTCTGAACTGCTGTTCGGCGCATAAGCGCAAACCACAGTCAAGAGCTAGCTTCTGTAGCCGAGGATCGGACCACCAAGGGCTGCCGCCTTCGGCTGCCACCCAGCTCACTCTACACCAGACCCCTTTGCCCCCCCCCTGTGAGTGGTGAGCTCATTGGAGGGGGGGGATCCATGTCGTCTCTTCGGGCTGTTCCGCCAGACGCTCGCCATCATGACCCTCCTCCAGGGTTTCATGCTCGTATTCAGCAAAAATGCATTATCCGTAACGGATACTCGTTTATAATGAGTATCCGGTGCATCCCTAGTTGGTAATGTCATTTACTTTCTTTTTTGTGCTCTTTTGCTCATACAAATATTTCAAGAAACAGCACAAGCAGTTGATGTTTACAAAGTAAAAGGAAGAAGAGTCCTGAGCTAACTAACTCTTCTTTCTTTTGTGAGTACATTGCCTGTACTCAACCAGCTATGTTTCTGTCAACTATTAACCCTTTCATCAGTTATTATCTATTATGACTGTTATATAAATTACTTTCGGTGACAAGAACCTTGACTTCTGTTTTACCAAATTGTTATATTACATTATCCTTTTGGAATACAGGAAGTGAACAAATGTATTGCAATTGATGTGAAACGGATGGGGGGCAAAATTAAATAAGCTTTGCTTCTTCCTACTCCTTTTTGGACATGTAGATCTGTGAACTGTAATATGTGATGTATTCCAATGCAACTTGTATGTTCAAAATAAGCATGTTCAAAATAAATTAAACCATTACCACATATGCAGGATATTCAGAGACAATGAGATAAATAATCAGGCACACAAATACTGCCTTCCCATTCAAGTATTATGACCACTAATATATATATATATATATATATATATATATATATATATATATATATATATATACATACACACACACACACATATACATACATACATACACATATATACATACACACACACACACACATATATATGTAACCCGCACTGTTTCGCACTGCCTGGGGCTCGAACACAGGACCTTCGGAATGGGAGGCGAGAGCGCTGACCACACGGCCAAAAGCCTTGACTGCGTGTTCAGCGCAGCCCTCAAGGCAGAGGGAGTGAGGTTTACCAACGTACACTTGCACAACCTCACTGTCTGGCATCCGTTACATATATATACACACATATACAGTATACACACATACATACATATATATATATACACACACACACACATATATACACACACAAATACATACATACGTATATACATATATACATACACATACACACATACACACAGTATTAATTCAGCAGAAAAATTTTATTGATCCGATTACAAATTTTAATCTAATTTGTCAGCCCTAGTTTTAATATATCAAGTTCTTTCAGCCTCTGCTTCATATTCTGTACATCACACTTGTTCATTCACGAGGTGGACCTTTTCTCCCATCCGGCCTAAGGTGCTGTTTCACCCATATTCTCAATTTAAAATCACATTTAGATCAAAGAGTTGTGTCAACCACATGCACATCTTCCCACCCCTGCTTTACAACACTCATCTTTCAAGAATTTCCTTCAAATTCACTCCTATTTCCTTTGTCTGCCAGGCACTTTATCAAGATATATCCCTCCATCTCCTCCTCCACCCTGCTGTTTCTATTTAGGTCTGGTGGCCACGATAAAGGAACACATCACCAAGCCGACAGCCATGGCCCAAGGAAGAGTTGCTCACCTGATTGAGTGGAAAGGCTGGGGAGGAGGAGGCGGGGTAGGAGGAAGAGGCGGCGGCAAGGCTGGAGGAGGCGGAAGCTGGGGGGCGGTGGGCGCCGAGCTGCAGGAAGACGAACAATTTTACTCCCAAATGACGGATGAGATCAAGGAAGCTCGCTTTGCTGCTGGTGAGTCACAGGAGGGAATTGAATTAATCAAAAAAACATCCCTCTGGACATTAGGATTGATTCACCAGTAGGGTCGTAACAATGTTATTACATTTGTTCCTTGGCGTGAGTGTTTGCACCTACGCACAACTGAGTGTGCAACTACTCCTAATTAACATTGGTAACACCAGTGCAGAGGAACAACAGTCCATATGATAACAACAAATATTTAGTAGGAACAAAAGTAGTCCTCCAAGGGAGTAAGAAGGTACAGCACAAATACCAGAGTCCAAAAAGGTAACAAACAAAAACTCTGAGAGCAAAAGGCTAACAGGGAAAATCTAACAATACTGTGGAACGGAAAACACTGCTGGAAAAACCCAAGAAGACAGCACGTAGCCTTAGAGAATATACACAAAGCTGCTGGAAATACCGAGCAGGAAATATAACTCACAACCCGAACACTAAAAGCCAGAAAGCAGGGAAACAAGTACAGGAACCAAGCTGAGCGGTGAGCAGGTGAAGCTGGAGGTACAACCTGGCAACTGGGAATAGCTGCTGGCATGCTTAAGAGGATCAGGCATGTAATTGGTTGCAGGTGTGACCAGGAGTCTCTGCCTCAGCAGGACGGAGTGCACCGCAACCACAAGGCAGACAGGCGGCAGCAGAGCAACTGACACAGAATCGTAACACATTACATTTGAAGAAAGTCATAAATCAGGCCACACGGTGGCCGAGTGGTTAGATTAGTAGATTGCAATATATTGTCATAGTTTTTCTAGTTTGTCATTTTACTTTTCTTAAAAGTAAAGTTAAAATCACGTCTCATCTTGTTCTCATAGACCCAATCTCGTGTATCGTCTTGTCTCGTGACTGAGTGTCTCACGATACCCCTAGTGTTTACCTATGGTAATCAGGATGAGCTGGTCCGTGCCTGACTTTTCTTTAAAAAAAAAAAACTTGCTTAAAAGCGTTCTTAAAAGTAGACTTAAAAATATGCAGGTCCTAGTCAAAATGATGTTGGAATTTAGACAGAATTTTTAACATACACACTGTAACTATACACTTGTCCAATGTAATAAATGGCATATATCACATATAGCAAGGTAACATTAAGGAGCGGGACAGGAGAACAAAAACTTTAGCAACACAAATATAGCTGACATTTTAACAGCAACATCATTTTTGGTTAGCCTATTTGCTGAAGAAAACAAAATGATCAACAGCTCTAACATCTGTAGATGACTGACAGAGCTCCAGGCTTTACTTTAAGATGTGTACTGAAGCCTGTTGGTTTTTTTTTTTACAAGGCAGTCTTGTGTGATCTAGTTCGGGGAGGGTGGTATCCACAAGGAAGGAAGTTTTCCTTCCCAACTCAAAAGCAACCGTTCTCTCAAGAGACAAAAAAACAAACAATAAAAGACGCTCTATGGACACATATTATTGTTATAAGATCATTAAATGGTACATTTTGCCTAAAAGAGGACCTTTAAATGCTTGTAAGCTTTGTTTTGAGGTGCGTTGTTTTTGGGTTCAACCATGTACAATCAATAGCCTGTGGGATTAGTCGATTTGGTGAAAAACAACAGCTGTGTTTGTGTGCCTTCTTTGTAGGTGTGGCAGAGCAGTTTGCCTTGGCTGAGGCTGCTATGACCGTGTGGTCCATGAACGACAGCTTAGAGCAACCTTCTACCAGCTTGCATGGTTTGTCATCACTCACATTATTTCTTCCAAAAATGTTTCTTTTCTTTGTGATGGGACGATGGTTGATTGGGTTCAGAGTCCGCCGTCTCCACAGAGGTATCCTCTGCTGGTCACAATTCTCAAGCAGTATTCTTCAAAATGTCACTGATTATTTGTAGAAGTAAGAATCCTGTGATTTTGATTGAGCCACTACACTCTCACTACACACTTGAGACCAGTTGAAAAATTGCTAGAATTTACATTTTGCAAATTTGGATCTTAATGAGGTTTTAAGTAGAGCTACGATATGCAAAAACAAGAAGGGGGAGTGAGACAAAAAGCATTTTGAAAATTAATTTATTGAAAACAACAATTCAAACTGAAATATGCTGTTAATCAGCTGATCAAAACTTTAACACCATCACTCAAAAAATAACAAAAAACCAAAGTAGAGCAAAAAATGTTCTCAGTAGGACTCAGTAATGAGTAGCTCCACCGTTCTTGTTAATCACTTCAAAAATTGCTTTGGGCATGCTTGATAAGGCACCCAATTGGCCTTAGCCTAAATCTAGCCATCAGTTTCACTGGGTCGTGTTTCTTTCTAAATGTATCCACTTACATGTTCCACAATACTTAAAACAACTTTTGGTTCAGTATATAGCTCCATATCCTCTTAGACATATAACAAATACATTTTTCAAAGTCTGTAAAATCTATAAAGGAGACCTATTATACTAATTCCTGGGCCTTTGTATTGAGTTGTGGACTCCTATAGAGCAGCTACACACGATAACCACACAGAAAGCTTTCTAGATCTTCCAGACTCTGCACCTCTTCCTGCAGTGTTTTCTGCCTCCTGCCCAAATGGTTTGTGTAATTTACTCCACCCCCTGCCCTCCTCCAGGTACGCTTCCCGCCGAGCCCACTACGCTGTCATTGGTCACACTCCCTCCGCTAGCTGTATACACGCTCTATAATGCTACACAGACAACCGCTTTTGTCTGATTACTTACGCAAAATAAACACAGTTAGGACACAGATAAAGTGTTACTTACAGCTTGCTCTTCTGACTCTTCAACTCAACCAGGTAGCGTTGGAAAGGCATCGGACTTCAGCAACAGTTTGGCGATGTTCCAATGTTCACAAAACAGTCCCGTATGAAGTGCCGTTGACAGATGAGCATATTTGTCTCTTGCTGGCCGGGAATCAACCACTTCTGCCTGATGCTTGCCTCTTTAGATCACATTCAAATAAACATTTCCTGGGAGCCATACATGCTAACACGGTGAACAGAGCAGAGCGAAGCAGAGCAGGGGGAGGGAAGGCTTACAGCATGTGCCTGGACATGCCCATGTAAGGAAGTCCGGGTTGTGTTGACTCAGTGGAACTTGGTGTTAAAAAAAACTCTGTAAAACACAGTGCAAAGCCATCCAAAATTGCTTTCACGTCTCACTTCCAAATGATCTGATGTGTTGGCATTGTGTAACACGAGAATACAACATTGTAACATTTATTGTTCAGAAAAGATGAAAAGCATAAAAGAAATAGGTTGCAGGTCATTGAAGTTCAAAGCCTGAACTTCTATCTGATTGGAATAATCTTCCTCTATCTTTAAAGTCCATTACTGTACCTCTTTTTTATTTTAAGATCAAATTTATTTTTCCACTCACAAACCAGATGTTCCTGCTTTTAAAATTGTTTTCATGTTTTATTTGTTTTATTACCTCTAAATTGCTGTTGTATCTGTTGCTCCTGATGCTGCATTGTATTGAAATTGATTATGTGTATGTATATGAGCTGGTGATGGGTGTGGTGTAGGGGCTGTGGAAATGGTAGAGCAGTGTGTTTTTGTGTTTGTTGTGTAATATTGTGTATATTATGTATGTTTATGATGTTTTGTGTATCTGTGTTTGGACTCCCTCGAAAACGAGATGGTGCATCTCAAGGAGCTATTCTAAGTAAATTGATATTGAAAGCATGTGGCGCCAAACAATTTCTCCCCAAGCCAGAGCTTTTCTTTCTGTCACTCGCACACACCAGAGTGACCTGGCAAACTGAAAAAATGTCTCGAAAGTTGTTAGCAAGTTAGCAAACAACAGAGGATGAATTCTGCTATATTTAAGATAATGGTGATCAGTGAAGCTGGGTCATCATCACAAACTGTTTTTTCCAAATGCTGGTCTTGAAAAAGAGGGTTTGTCTCATATTCAGTGTCATCTCATATTCAGGTCGATACAGTATTTACCTGTCTCTTTTACTGTCTCTTCTCAGCAGCACAAAGCCCCTTCTTGTCTCACTTCCTGCTGGACGGTGGAAGCGTCGGCGTCCCGCAACACCTGTACAGCATCCATGCCCAGACATACAGTAACAGCCAGCTAACAGGCCTGGTGGCCCCCTCACAGCCACCACCACCACCAATGGCGTCCATTAGTCCAACGTCCATCAGACAGCAGGAGAGGATTTCTACCAGAACGGACAAATGCACTGTCACTGCAGAGGCCACCGTACGACACATAGACAGCAGCTCCTTGTCTGAGGATGATGTTTTTTATAATTAAAGTAGCTTAGCATTCCAAATATCTGGATTTGGGTACAGCACCAATGTGGTTAGCATGTTGGCCACACAGTCAGAAGATCTGGGTTTGAGTCTCCGTTTGGAGACACATCTCTGTGTGGAGTTTATATGTTCTCATGTTTGCGTGCGTGCGTGGATTTTCTCTGGGTACTCTGGCTTTCTCCCACATTCCAAAAACATACATGTTACTCTAAATTGTCCATAGGTATGAATGTGAGAGTGAATGGTTGTTTGTCTATATGTGCCCTGCGATTGTCTGGCGAACAGTCCAGGGTGTACACCGCCTCTCGCCCGAAGTTAGCTGGGATAGGCTTTGACATATGACCTTAGTGAGGATAAGCGGCATAGAAAATAAAAAATAGATGGATGGATGGGTTTAGCACCAGCAGTGACTAAAAAAACCCATCAAAACTCTTTCAATGGCCTTTAGATAAAAGACTTTGAAGAATATGTGTGAATGTATACAGCAGATGCTGAGCTACATTTAACTTTTCTATTGAGTGTACATCAGATAGCATACTATTTTCTTGTATGTTGAACTTAGAGGCAATCAGAAGTGTTGTAGATATCTTGGACTAAAACCACCTGTGTGATATGAGCTGGTTGTTTTCATCCACTAATCCTTCACACTGGCTCAATGAATAATTGTCATGGGCTGCCACTGTGGCATTCAATCACCAGCAAGATCAACATACACCATTTGAGATCTGAGAGAGAAGAGAAGAAGCCTTCGATATAAAGCCAATAATCTATTTGAGCTGCTGCGTACATGCAGTGTGTATTTCAACACGTACTGGACAGACATGTCATTGCTACCTGTCATAGTGACACTCTACCATCTTCTTGTGTCCTTTTGTTTCCACACCAAATAGAAGAATGGTGTTCGGATGAGTCGCTGAAAAGGTCAACAAAAGGCTGTGTGATGATGTCCATCATGGAAGAAAACCAGCAGAACCATCTACTGATTTGAGATGGCTTCATTGAATTATTGCACAACAACAGAATGGCCTTTTTAGGAGAGAACGATAACTCACTGGTGTCAGCGGTAATTGTCAGTCGTTGGCTGAAAGATTTGCACTTAATAGAGTAAGCTGACATCATTCGCCTACATTTTTATAGATAATACAAGTGTCAAAACCTTCAAGAGCAGGCAGTTATGGGTAGAGGACTCACACTGGGTAATTAAGTTGGTATAAAATGGGACACTTCACAATGTGACTTTATGAAGAAGTATGCTAAAAACAGAGAAATGTATGAGACAGCTGTGAGTGACAGCCATGAGCGCCAGTCCTCTTATTTGGGCTGAACAATTTTTATTAAATTTAATTTGTAATTGTGAAAAACAGACTTTTTTTACAATCTTTTCTTTTAAACCACTAAGGGTAACATACGCTCACCAGTTGTGTTCTTATATTGTTTTGTTTGCCGGTAACATACATACACAGGCATTAAGCATCAAACAATTATGAATAATTAGTTGTAATAATTTACAGGAATTCAGTCATAATATTATACATTACAACTTTATTCTGAATTCATGAATGCATGGTCTGTTTTCAGCATCTTCTAATTTGATACTTAATCTTATTAATGTGATTGCTGTCACTATACAAGAAACATTTCATGGATGCACTGGGACGCATCCTCAGTGATGTATCCTGGGATCATTCAATTCAATTCAATTCATCTACAGTACATATATAGCGCCAAATCACAACAGCAGTTATCTCATGGTACTTTACACATGAAGGTCACAAATGAAAACAGACAACCAACTGAAACCCTACATGAGCAAGCACTTGGCGATGGAGGCAAGGAAAAACTCCCATTGGGGAAGAAACCTTGGACAAAACCCAGGCTCTGTGGGGCAGCTGTCTGTCTCCACTGGTTGAGTTGAGGTATAAAAATAGAGTGGAGAGATAGATGGAAGATCATGCCAGAATTCTTAGTCTCAGTCCGAATATAGAGGAGTGTCTCTCATACACGTCAGCGTATCAGTGGTCATTTCTAACTATGCTTTAGCAAAGAGGTGAGTTTTGAGTTTACTTTTAAATACAGTATAGAGAGGGTGTCCCCCGGATTGTGTCGGGGAGATGGTTCCACAACAGAGGAGCCTGATCTCTAAAGGCTCTACCTCCCATTCTACTTTTACAAATTCTATGAGTAGCAAGTAATTGTAAATTCTGGGAGCGAAGTGTTCTACTGGGTCGATAGGGTTCTAGGAGCTCTTTAAGATATACTGGTGCCTGACCGTGTAGTGCTTTATATGTAAGAAAGTTTGAGGCTATCACTGCTAAGAGTGGTAGGGATGCATGGTTTAATGGTGCTATGACACTTTGTTAACCTGCAGAGGCCGGTCGTTACTGTACAGGTGGGCCCCGTGAGCGTTTACGCCTGTGGAGGGGAGGGGAGCGCTTGAACAGCACACTGACACAACTCCGTGTCTGTAAGGTTGCCGTGCAGCGAAAGGGGAGATCAGGCACCATGCACCAATGGCGAAACTGTAGGCATAACGAAGCAATAACAGGCCTGGACGCCACAAACAGCTGGGTCCACATACCTGTCGACTGCAGCACCGGGAGAACGAGACAGCCTGAAGCCAACAACCCGCTGACAATGACACAACCCTAAACTCTACGACAGAAGGGCCACAACATAGCTGCATAGATTTCTAATTGTCATATACAAACAACTGCTGCCTACCGTTTATTTCCTGGGGAGCTGGATTGCACAAGGTGATCAGACAGGGGGCGTACTTCAGCAGCAATGAGCAAGAGACTGGGGACGATAACACAGCCCCTCTTTATAGGGTGCCCTCTGGCGGCGATTAGCTAACAGTCACAGTCAGGCAACACACTAATACGTTGGATGACCAACCTATAGACAAAGTTAGACGTATGAGTCAATTACTTATACTATCGCAGATGTGGCAAACACCTGATCCAGCAACATGACACAGTAACATGATAATAGAGAAATGTGGGTTATTCAATTGATTTGAAATCCTAAAGGTGCATCAGACACCCTTCAATTCAATAGCAGTAAAATGCTTTTTTATAACCCGAAATTCATTTTATAAAACCTAACTGCACCCTTTTCTTCAGAGATTCTGCAGAAAATGATAGATAGCTGCATATAGGAAGCTTTAGAGGTAGAAAGTCAGCTTGTGTGGGGTCAGAAACATTTAATTTGACATTAACATCATTCAAATCCAACAATTCTGTCAAATTGCATAGTGAAAATAACATTTTCATATTGGAAAGTGGCGGCCAGTTTGTAAAATGGTGGACATCTTGAAATTTTCTGTGGCTAACGGGCTTTTTAAAAAAAATGGTCCCTGATGAGTATTCATTCCAATTTTGGTGCTTGCATCACTATTTGAAAGATTGTGTCACTTATCTGCTACACTAAAGTTCCAGGATGATCAGATGTCTTGAATCCTCAGAGGTAATGATCATGTCTGGTCGGAGACTTGTTTTTGCAATGTGTTGTGGGAACCTCAGCTATTTTCCCGGGTCGACCTGCAACTGCCAGTCAGAGGCCGTGTGGAGTAGGCCTGTTGTTAATTGTGGGCGCACCCGGGATTGATAAAGGGGACTGCCTTCTTTGGAGCATGATGATGTTTGCTGGTGTAGATAAGTGGTGTAGGCTATGGTGAAGCTCTCAAAGACTGATTTAAGCACCTGGTCATGGCGCCAACGATAGCGACAATCAGCCAGAGCTTGTGGGCAGCAGCTGAGATGATGTTCTAAAGAGCGTCTTCTCCCTGCAAAGGAGGCAGGAGGGTGTCTCGCTGTGTACCACCATGAATTCTTCAGTGAGGCCACTGAAGGGCAGCTGGAGGATGTTACTCATTCCATACAGTGCAGCTCTGGTGAGACTACGTGGAAGGCCCAGCCACTTCTGAAGAAAGCCACTGATCTTCCTTTCTAGGGACTGCATTGGGACGGCATAGACCAAAAAGGGCCACAGGACTCGGGGCAGGATGGAATGCTGGCAGATCCAGGCTTTAACTCTACCAGGTAGACCAGACCTGTCAACCTTTGTGAGCCAAGCTCCAAGTTTTTCGTTGGACTTCGGGATAGCTGCAGTCTTTCAGGCTGGAGTCAAAGAGCTTCTCCAAACTCTTGACAGGTTTCTTGGTGATGGCTGGGATGACAGTTCCTAAGATGGAAAACCAGAACCAGTCCATCACTTTCCCATTCTTCAGCACCATGGACCTTGACTTGGGGGGCTTAAAACTCATCCTTGCCCAGGTGATGCGTCTCTTAAGTCCTTGCAGGATCCATCTGCACCCTGGGGCCGATGTTGTTGTAATGGTAAAGTCACCATATAGGCTCTTATAGGGGGTTGTCGTACACCTGACTTGGACAGGGGCCCTCTGCATTCCACCTCTGCTGACCTGACCACAACGTTCATGGCAAGAGAGAAAAGAGTAACAGATATGGTACAGCCTGTTATTATCCATCCATCTATCCATCCATCCATCCATCCATCCATCCACCCATCCATCCATCCATCCATCCATCCATCCATCTTCTATGCCACTTAAATGTTTTCTCAATGCGATGCCAGTCTAATGTTTCTGACCCAGAAGTGATCCTCATCCCAAAATTATTGTAGTAATCCAAGATCAGGTCCTTAATCTTACCTTACTGGGAACATGAAGGAGGTGTTGAGCGCTTGTATGGTATGGACCCGTCGGTGTTGTCCATGTCCAATCACAAGACTACTAGGTCACCTCTATTTTCGCGGGCCTTTCTGATGAGCTTTGTAAAAACACCTGTGGGTTCCAGCCGAGAGCTCCAAGGATCCTTCGCTTCTGTACTGATGGGTCGATGTTTGGTTTGGTTTGGCTTGGTTTAATTTTAATTGAACATGTATGCAGATTACAATGGAATACATCTCATGAATCATGTCACAGTTCCACATGTCCAAAAGGAGTAGGAAGAAGCAAAGCTTATTTAATCCTACCCGCAATCCGTTCCACATCTTGTGCAGTACATATTATTCACTTCCTATTCCATGTCATATTATTCCATATAATAATCAATGTGATAATAAATAAATAATAAAAAATAAAACAAGCATGACAGAACAATAAGTATAATAATCAAGACTCTCCTGCCTATTTAGCAAACATCAACTGCTTGTATTGTTTTTTGAATTTGCTTATCTTGGTACATTGTTTTAGTTCCTTACTCAATCTGTTCCATAATTTAATTTTGTATACTGAAATGCTGTGTGTTTTCAGCGTTGTTCTCGTATATACTGTAAATGTTTAAGTTTAATTTTCCTCTAAATCATATTTCTCCTCTCTTATAGAGAAATACTGTATGCTGTTTTAGGTTAACAAGTTATTGTTAACTTTATGCATTATTTTACCAATTTGAAAATTGACTAAATCAGCAAATTTTAATATCTGTGTTTTTTTTTAAAAGAAGTTTGTATGTTCTCTTTGTATGTTCTCTATATATGACCATTTCATCCTTGACCTTTTTGATTAGTTCTTGTGTGCTTTCCCCAGAACAAAAGGCAGTGGTATCATCCGCAAATAATACCAACTTTAAGTCCTTTGTCACTTTACAAATGTCGTTGATATACAAATTGAACAGTTTTGGTCCCAATATTGACCCCTGGGATACTCCACATGTGTTATTTAAATATGAGATGTGTATTCTCCTAGCTTTACAAATTGCTTCCTGTTTGCTAGGTAACTTTTAACCCAATTCAAAACTAATCCTCTGATTCCATACCTTTCTAATTTTGTTGTTAAAATATTGTGATTAATTGTATCGATGTAGATGTAGATGTTCTTGAAGAGAAACTCTGTCAGCCTTTGTGAGACGATGCTGAAAGACATCTTCCCTTCAACACTCAGTAATCCATGGTGTTATCATGTTGTTAAAGGGGAGAAAATCAATGCAGGGTTGCAAGGAACTTTCTTTTTTTTGTTTTTGTTTTCTCTGCCAGGGAAAAGTGTAAGATACTCTTCCTCTTAACTGTCACAAAGTGTAAAAAGAAGTTGTAAAAAAGAACATATGGGCCTCTAGTGTTGAGTTAATCATTAAAATGGACTAGACTACAGTAAGTCCCCAACTAACGAACACAATTGGTTCCAGACGACCGTTCTTAAGTCGAATCGTTCTTAAGTTGGGGAAAAGGTAATATTACCAATGATATAGGTACTACATGTACGTGTATACATATACAGTATATGTGTATGTATGTAAATATTACTTTGGATGCAGTAGTAATATTAAACAAGGATAATTAATGAAAAAAACAATAATAAAAATGATATAATAATACATAATGATAAATGTTATTTACCTTTGAAGAGCAGTGGTCGAGCATACGTCGTTGGTGGTAGTGGTGGAGCAGGAGGAGGAATTATTGAAGAAAGGACAAATCTTCGTCGTCGTTAGACTCCTCTTTGTAATGATAGTGGATGCCATTGGTACAGAAGTCTTCACATGTTTCATAATTCGAACCTTGCCTTTGTAAATTGTTCCTATGGTTGAGCGATTCACTCCATAAGCACGCGCTACATTAGCCATTTTCTCGCCACTCTCCAACTACCTGATGATGGCCACCTTCGTTTCCATAGAAATTGCTTGACGTTTCCTGCCACTACTACTAGCACTTGCACTCGATTTATCAGCCATGATAACGGATAACAAACGTCTCTGTAAAGTATCGAATGGCGTACAAACGGCGTGCTCCGAGATGTTATCAGCGACAAGTGCAGACGAACTGAGAAAGATCGCGTGAGAGGAATGCTGCTACCCACCATTCGTAGCGGCGGAATGGCGCGCAATACAAAAATAGCGCCTTTGTATTTAGAAAAAATTTAAATGACAAAATATGGCAATTTTCGAAAAAAATCATGAAAAAAATAGACCAGTCGGCTTGTGTTCGTATCTACGAGTGTTTGCACGTCGGATGTTCGTTAGTAGGGGACTTAGTGTATTATGTTCCTACTTCTTGGATGGTGTTTGGATGGCTGGAGCAGAACAAAGTGTACAAAAAATAAAGTTCCTTGCGACCCTGCATTGATTTTCGCCCCTTTAACAAGTTTACTGTCCGGAACAAGTACCCTCTTCCTCTTTTTGACCCAGCCTTCGCTCCTCCTCACATTGCGGTCATCTTTACCAAATTAGATTTGCTTAATGCCTACCACCTGGTGCGTATCCTTAATTGTGATGAATGGAAGGTGGCTTTTAACAGTCCACTAGGGCACTTTGAGTACAGTGTCATGCCATTTGGTCTTACCAACGCCCCTGCCATTCCAAAGTCTCATCAATGCTGTGCTACATGACATGATTGGGCGTTTTTATCTTGATGACATTTTTATTTTTACTCCTTCCCAACTCCACCAAGATCCAGACAGTGGTCGCTGTATACGGGACTCTAGCAAAGCTGCGGAACCTCTGAATAAGCTTATATCTTCCAAGGTTCCCTTTGTATGGATCCCTGTGGTCGATGTCACTTTTTGGAGCTTCAAGACATGTTTTACCTCTTCTCCTGTGCTTGTCCACCCTGACCCTTCTCTCCCTTTCTTTGTTGAGGTGGATGCATCCGACACAGGGGTTAGGGCCGTACTCAAGCATGGACCAAAAATTCCACTTCTACTCCAGACGTCATTCTGCTGCTGAGCGCAACTATGATATTGGCAACCGGGCGCCGTCCTTGCCTTGCAGGAATGGAGGCACTGGCTGGAATGGGGCGCACCTTTACAGACCACAGGAACCTGTCTTACATCCGTTCTGCACAAGCTCTGAATCCTCGCCAGGCACATTGGGCTCTCTTCCTCACCAGATTTGACTTTGCTCTCACTTATCCCCCTAGATCACTCAATGGGAAGCCCAACACCCTTTCAAGGATGTTTGCACCTCCATTTGGAGCTTCTTCCCCAGAGACTATTCTAGCCAGTTCTGGACTCCAAAGGGAGGTGGATAGGTAAGTAGCAGAGGTCAGCAGGGACACACATCCTTCTGCCGGCTGTGCACCAGATCACCTGTTCATTCCTCGCAACCTTTGTTCTGAGGTTCTGATATGGACTCATTGCCATCCTGGAGCCAGATGTATGGCATTCCTCCTCTCACAATGCTTCTGGCGGCTGTCCCTTCATGCTGACACCAGGGATTTGGAGTTTCGTGGCTATCCAATGGACAGACGAAGAGGGCAAACCAGGACCCGGAGGCAGCCTTGCAATGTGTGTGTGCCACCAGCATCCGACTCTTTGGTCTCGCTATCTGCCCTGGGTGAAGTATTCCTCACACAACTCTTGTGTGCTCTTCCACTGGCCTCTCCCCGTTCCATGTCACCCACAGCTTCCAGTGTCCCCTGTTTGCCTCCCAGGATGCAGAGCGTTTATACTTTTCTCTGTGCGTAGTCTTTGGAAAATCCTTTTGTCTTCTATCTTTCTCTTTTTATAGTGTTCATTGTAAATTGTAAACACTGGAAGACGGTCACTGATGTTGTTATTAGCAGACCACTAGTTGTTCTGTTATCAAAATCATTACTGAATATATTATCAATTAGCGTGGCATAATGGTGTTGGAATCTTGATCTGATCTCTGATTCTGTAGCATGACATTTACAACATTATCTGTAATAACAGAAAAATGTTACTTTAGAAGAATTTAGTCATATTACAAGATTTTTTTTTAGAAAAATAAATAAACAAAAAAAAATTACAAATTATTTGTTGTAATGTAAAAACAAAAGAAATTTTGAAATATTAGTAATATTACAACAAAAAATTACATTTGACAAAATATTAGTTGAAATATATATATTTTTTTACTTTACAAGAATTTATACATATTATTAAATTATATTATTGCAATTATTTAAAAACAATGTTTTACAAGAAAAAAGGCAGAATTTTACAACAATACAGTTGTGATATTACAGGAACAAAAATGACATTTTCTGAAAATGTTTTATCATTATGATAAACTTTAATGAGAATAAAGTTGCAGTATTATGAGAACATTACTTTTTAAATAATGAGGGACCGTAAGTCAAGCAACCATGACCATGTATTTACAATTAAATGTGCTAAAAAGGAAATATGACTGCTGTCATACAAATATCAATATAATGTATTATTTACCTTGGAAGTTGATTTTTACTGATGTGCCCCTTCAAGGTAAATCTTGCAAGATCATAGAAATATAAATCGATATATTGAGTAATCAGTTATTTATGAGTTGTTCCTGTTCCATACACAAGTTTAATGTGTCTTTCCTTAGTAAATGTGATATCTTTCGTGTGGATGAGATCGTGTTGATTAGAACAATAGGTGCGTAATCACTGATAAATATGCGTTAAAGACAGCTAATAACCATTATTAGGAAATATTTTCATGCTAGGGCACTGAGGAACAGCTAACTTTATTAGTGATCAAAGAAGTGTTTATTTCTTGTGCTAAATTTCTTTAACCGAGTCTTCTAATATTCTCTTCATCTGGAAGAGAAAAGAGAAAAAGACTTTTGACATTCATCCTCTTCTCAAATATTGATGATTCCATCTGGATAAGTGTGTGTGTGTGTGTGTGTACAAGTTACCTCTGCCCATGTGATGACTCCAAGGAGCCTTCCTCTGTCGGTGACAAACACAGTCTGAGCTCCGGCAAGGCTCAGGATGCTGTACGCCTGCAAAATACAATGTTATGGACTGACTGACTCGAAAATGATTCTTTCCTCAAATACAGTGCAGTGGAAGCTTTATTATTCATAGTATTTTAAGTAACATTTTAACATTCTTAGCTTTCATAGAAGTGCACAAAGCAGTTTAACACTGTTAATATTAAGACATTCTTAACTGTCACAAAGTGTAAAAAGAAGTTGTAAAACAGAACATATGAGCCTCCAGTGTTGAGTTAGTCATTAAAAGATATATTCCTACTTCTTGGATGGTGTTGTGAGGTGACAACAGGGCTGCAGCAGAGTGAATACTGCAGATGTCCTCTAGATGTTGGTCCACACTCTGAAGGAGGACACAAACATGTTATTTTCTGGCAAAATCAATTCTGAGACCGAAATAAACACTGTGTGAACAAAAATGCACTCTCGGTGTGTTTTCCTTACAGTGTAAATACCAGTAGAACAGCATTTATGTTAATACAGTCAAACCTGTCTTAGCGGCCACCTGTATAGAACGGCCACCTGCCTATAGAGGCCACTGAAAAATCCCCCGCAGACAATTTACGTGTTATAGACCCTGTGTATAGCGGTCACCTGTCTAACGCGGCCAGCGGCCACCCATTTTGTATCCCTTGGTCAATATCTGACCGCATATAGCGGCCAAAATGCTGACTCAAGCAGAAGCTTCATGCACGAAAAAGTTTTGTTTTTTAAGCAATGAAGCCGTCGTGTGTAGACTGCACAATCATTCACAAGATCCACACAAACTGTCAGTTGTTCGACATAAAAAAAGCCGTCTTCTTTGAAGCTTGCTGCAGACAGTGACACCGTTTATTTCCTGGTGTGAGACAATGTGCACTGGTCAATACTGTAATGCCCCTTGTTGTGCCGATGCACTTTAATCGCTTTATTAACCTACAGTAGTAGTTCTTTACAACTTTTATCCGCAGTCCCACAGTGCCCTCTACTGGTCAACATTCAAAATGGCCGCCAACCTGTCTATAACGGCTACCTGCCTATAGCGGCCACTTTTGCTGTCTTCCTTTAGTGGCCGCTATAGACAGGTTTGACTGTGCTTTAGTGCAGCAGGAAATGGTATCATTCTTATGCACTCAACAGCAGCACCATCACTCAACAAACTGAAAAACAATCAAAGGACATAATGTGCATTTTGGTCAGGACACGTAAGCGTTACTTTCCTCAGCCCAAAAACAAATCAGTCCCAAAATATTTACATTTTTCGTTAGGGAATAATTGATGAGCAATCCCTCTTTCACATAGAGATCCATAACATAAGTAGCAACATTAATTTGTCTGTGAATTTCACACAGAACCCAGCAAAACGGGACATTGGTGTAAATTTATGCACATTCACTTAGCAACAGAATCCCGTTAGCAGATGATTAGCTGCTTCTGTGATTGGTGTGACGTATATACAATATTTAAAAATATATATACACAAAACAATAAATTTGAATATTGTGCAACAGTTATTGGATTTCAGGATTTTAATTCTCAGTGAGAAAACTATTAAAGTCTAAAGAAGTGTTTGCAGTTCATTTGCTGATTAGAGCATGGACAAGTAATTTACAATATTCAACTTTTTGGCAATTTTTCAAATTTTACAAGATTTGGGTTTTTTATTAATTTTTAATTTATAATCACCAAAATGACTAAGAAAATAATAATAAATACATTCTTAAAATATTTAGCCTATGGACAATTTAGAGTCTCCAATTAACCTGAATATTTTCGGAATCTGGGAGGAAGCTAGTGTACCCAGAGAAAACCCACGCGCACATGGGGAAACCATGCAAACTCCACACGAAGATGCCCAGATGGAGAAACAAATCCAGATCTTCCAGATCTCCTGAGTGTGTGGCTAACATGCGAACCACTAGGCCACCGTGCGGAATGCTGTGATCTATTAACCACTGCTTAATTTATTTCGCTCATTGATGTTTATGCTTGACCACATATCTCTCAGCATCCACACAAAATGTCTATTTTTTATTTTTTTTGATGACCCATCATTTGATTGGATTAGGCTTGAATGCGGGCTTATCAAATGGAGGTAACTCTTTTTGCTGTACAATATTGACAACTGATGCGTGCACTTTTTACCTCGGCAGTTCTGCAGTGATGAAGGAACGTCAGAAGCTCTGATCGCACAACAAAGCCCAGCAAAATTGGCGACTCTTTAAAAGAAAGAGGTGAGGAGAGCGAATCAATGTTCTTTCACTGCCACAGTGAAGAGTTAGTGCAGCTCCACAGAGGGCTGCACGTGTGATTGCTCCTGAAAGACTCAGCTCTTTTTTGCTTTTTTTTCTTCTTTCGTCTTCTTTCGTCTTTCCTCGCTATATATCGGTTTGAACATCACCCCCTCACTCGTTTGCATTTTTTCAAAAAACAATTAATTCATAAATGATCGCTGTTGCATGGTTGACTATGGTCTTTAGTCAAAAAATATTGAAAGACAAGTTCGATGTAGCACACTAGATCCCCAACTTACGAAGACAATTGGTTTCAGATGACCGCAAGTCCATTTGTTCATAAGTCGAACAAAAGGTAATTTACCAATTATATAGGTACTACAGTACATGTACGTGTATACATATATACATATATGTGTATGTATGTAAATGAGTTTGGATGTAGTAGTAATATTAAATGAGGATAAAATGAGGAAAAAAGGACAAATTGTCGTCGTTGTTAGACTCCTCTAAAAGAGGTAGTGTTCTGTGGGTGGTGTACAATAAGCAGGCCTATTAACTCTTTATAACTTTATTTACCAGCTCTGCTGTGTTGTATCATACAACTACAACTTAGCCGTCCTCTCTCTCTTGTCTTCCTCTCCTGTTGGTGCCATTAGCAGTGTCACAGTGCCCTCTACTGGTCAAGCATGTAGCAGTATAAATATGGAGTTACTACAAGGCAAAATACATGAAAATATAGACCAGTTGGCTTGTGTTCATATCTCCGAATGTTCACAAGTCGGACCTAGTGTATTCTGGTCACTAGGCATCAGTAATGCTATGACAAATTAGGTTAGATTACATTACCTTTCAAACTGCATGGAGACTGGCTACTGAGCCAGCAGACTAGAGCCGACATGCCATGGCTGAGATCAAATGAAAAAAAGGTTCTCCTCTCAGTGGTAGGTTTTTGGCTTTTTATCCTTCTTCCCACTCTGTTTGAAACACTTTCTTAAGTTTAGAATAAATAAATTGGAGAGGATAACTAGTTAGCTTGGTAGCTTGCATGCTAGGTCTCATGTCCCAGCAGTGATACCCTAGCCTGTGTAATGTGATGTAAATGAAGAATAATAATGTAAAAGTGACTCTTGGGTTATTTCCTGTCTAGAGGGCTCTAATAATGTTAAAACCCATATTTAGAAAGTCCTAAACAGGTTTTCTATGATCTAACTACGAAAATATTCAATTTATTATTATTAAATTCTACTTTGCGGAAATTCACTTCACGATGGATGACTGTAGTCTGCTGCTTATTCGTGCACTTTCAGGCCTGTTTTTTTCGTTGTCAGGACCATTAAATGTCTGTGGCACTTTCAATACATGGCACACATGACAAGAGATTCACTCTGGAATTCTATCAGCCCACCATGTGAGTCTACCACGGGGATTTGTCTCTCAGTGCTGGTGTTGACAACATGTTGGACCTCCTGTGGGTTTGCTGCTCTCTGGAGCTGCACGGTCCTCACGCCCAGAAGGTGTCCAACCTGTGTGGAGAGAAGCCTGTAGAAGACGCACATTGTAAAGCAGCCATGATTACATGTAAAAAAAAAAAAAAAAAAAGACATACATAAACATACTGTACCTGGGGTGTGCCAGCATGAGAGAGGGCAGGTGTGGCAGCCTCTTGCTGATGGAGACAGCATCATAGAAAGATGGGCGGCTCCCAGAGCGAGCGACAGCATTGGCTAAGAGAGTGGCGAGGAGGGCGGGGACAACATGGCTGAACTGACCAGTTAACTCCACAGCCAAGAGAGCTGGTGATACAGTGTGTGTCACAGCCCCAGAGAATGCTGCTGCACCTACACACAACAACACATACAGTATCACTCTAAAGTTACACTAGTGCCTTTTACTAGGATTGTAGTTTGGTTGGGTTTACACACGCTGCAAACCAAAACCACTATCATAAACATTACTTCTTCATGTACTGTTGCCTACTTACTCATTTCCTTATGTTAGAAATAACTTTTTTTCTTTTTATTCTTCATTTTGTACTGATGCCATCCATTATTACCACTTGGATTTTAGATTTTTTAATACTGGGACTTATGCTGATGTGTTGCTTTCCCCTTTGCTCATAAAGGATTATTCTTTTCTGTTCTATCAAAACCCCACATTTTTCATTTGTGGGACAAATAAAGCCTTATTTATTTTCTATTCTATTTTCTATTTCATGTTTAATAATTATGTAAATAAATCCACAACATTATGCAAGGATGCAACATTTTTATAGTTTAAACCTTTGAATATTAATATCAGCATAGCTGTTCATAAACGCATACCATGAATCTGGAAAGTATTCACAAGCCCTCACTTTTTACAGCCTTATTTGAAAATGTTAGGTTTACATTATGACAATATGAAAAAACGTTTCTTGACATGCATGCAAATGTATTTAAAGAAAGTAACTGAAGAAATCACATTTTTAAAAAACAAATTGGTAAATAGTCATACATGGGAATCCTAAAGTTGTGACGTGAGACATTAAAAAGATATCGTGGAAATCTCAAAAAGTTCTAGTACACGACCGTTCAGGAAATTTACTGTAGGAGTGGTATAAAAATTAAATCAACGATTAAACACAGCAACCTCATGATTGGCTCTTCCACATCATGTAGCATAACAGTACAGTCATCCCTTGCCACATCGCAGTTAGAATTTCGCAGCTTCACTGTTTTTCTCAAATACATTAATTAATAAATCATGCTGTTTCACAGTTGAATACGGCCGATTAGTAAAAAAAAAAAAAGTATGCATATTCAAGCAAATTTAACATATTTTTTGGCCTAAATGAAGCATTTTCAAGCATAAAAACTAGCATAAAAATGAATGAAAATACAACTAAAAAAACAACTGTTTTTTTCTTTTTACTCTTTATATTTTAAACATAGACATAACATAATATACATCTGAAAAGTTGGAAATGTTTTCATGGAAAACACAAGAGACTGTGACAGTTAAAAAAAAAAAATCATATTCAAGTTAACTAGTTATAAATCGATAACTGCATGAGGGGTATCTACACTACAATGTGTATTTAGGCATCATTGATGTCTATATTGACTGAGAGACAATGTGTGGGTGGGAGGGGAAGTAGTTGGAGAACAAAGCTTTTGCAGCATGAAACTACTTTGAAGTCACTGCTATCTGCAGCATATTAGGTAAGTGTTAAGTTGCATTTAGAACAGTTGAGAAAACGTGCTTGCTTGCTGTGTGAAACGTGATGACACTTTCATATTCGACACATGTCTGAAGCTGCTGTGTGAATACCCGTGTATGCATTTCAACACAACAGCAGACTTCGCATAGTGTCAGAAACACCTGTATAACCATGTCATGACATTTGACATCTTATTCTACTGTTTTAGTAGACTGGCGTCATAAAAATCTCTGCATGGCCTAATATGAGTATGAGTGGAGACAAAACTGACATGTAGAAGCACTGAAAATATTTCATCAGCTGTTTTACCTGCAAGTGCGTAGCCTCCAGGATTTATAGAAGACCACTTTTGGCCTGTGGTGGAGAACATGGAGACAATTCCTTCGGCAAGCAAACGACCAATGGCTGCCCCTGAAAAAAACAATCATTAGAGTTTAGTAATCTCTATTACCGTCTGTAGCTCATGAGCAATGTTAGCACAATTAACATCAATCATGGATGATTCATTCTTCAACTTCACTGCTAAAATTAAATGTTTAATTACTTTGCAGACACAGCAAAATAGATCAGCAGAATTGCTTGCTTTTCCTCCTGGTCATGTCACAAGTTTGCCTGGCCTCTTGTTGCTCGGCAGAATTCACTGGACTTAATACAGCCAGCCAACAGGAACAGGAAATCCGACAAGAACTCAAAATAAAATTGCATGTTAATTGACGACCACAATGCATCCCCACTGGGCATCCTGTAATTGTATATTATGCTGTAAATTTACAGCCAGAGTTGAAGTGATGTTCTTTTCCTGTTAAACGGAAATGGCTGGAAAAGACAAAAGAAAGTGGCAAGAGATCAGAGTCATACCTACCCAAAGTGGCGCCCTTGGCAATATTTAAATGGTGCCCCCCTCCATCTGAAATTTACTGTACATACACTTACTAAATAAATTGAATGGCATTGGTTTTACCGTTAATTTGGAAGATAACGTGTCAACCTATTTACACGGTTAACAAATAACAAATAACAAAAATCTGAAATACAATATAAATATCTTTGCCACAAACTCAAAATACTGTAAACAAATAATAATAATGATAATAGTAATAAATTATAAATCAACATAAAACAATTTAAATAACCACAAAGTTTGCATGCAACAACTCTACATTTACACTTTACATGACTATACAAAAACAAAATAAAGTAACTACATGCAAAAGCTATATAATATATCTTTATACAATTATATGCGAAACTATGTCCCGAGTGATGGGTGTGGGGAGACTTATTTGATATCATTTGTAGTAATATAAATTGGACATTGCTTTACATTTGAATCAGTGTGAGCTTTTCCTTATTAACAGTTAATACACTGTATTGGGGATCTACCCGAAAGATTTTGTGGTTTGTTTAAATAAATCAACATTGATTGACTTTGGACTCCTGCAGGCCAGGAGACCGATTGCACTGTTCTGGGAAAAAATGGATGTATCATCAATAAGTCTATGGATGAAGGAAATGACAAGCTCTGTTACATTGGAAAAACTGACTTACGTTACTCGGGGGACTTTGAAGATATGTGGAAACCTTTACTGGACTATATTAAGCAATAGGGGTGCACAGTCACCTACACTATGTGGAGTTGTGTGATTTGTAGTGTCATGTTTTTTTAATTACACTTTATGAAGTGTAATACAGTATCTGTGACTTGTTGTGTGTGCCTTTAAGAAGTATGGCCTGGGAAGTGACCTGTGTGATGTCAGATAGCTAGAGTTGACTGTTAGCTGAATGATAGCAGAAGGTTAGCAGTGTAGAGAGAGGCCAACAGCAGCTCCTGTGTGAATGTTCACCGCATGGTTCTCTGTTTGTTAATAAAATGATCAATGAGTAGAAAATAGGCCGCACGGTGGTCTAGTGGTTAGCATGTTGGCCACACAGTCACAGTCTGGAGATCGGGAAGACCTGGGTTCCCCTGGGCATTTCTGTGTGGAGTTTGCATGTTCTCCGTGTGTGTGGGGTTTCTCCGGGTACTCTGGTTTCCTCCCACATTCCAAAAACATGAATGTTAGGTTAATTGGTGACTCTAAATTGTCCATACGTATGAATGTGAGTGTGAATGGTTGTTTGTCTATACAATACGATTGGCTGGCGACCAATCCAGGGTGTCGCCCGAAGTCAGCTGGGTAAGGCTCCAGCATGCCCCTACAAAGCGGTATAGAAAATGGATGGATGGAGTCGAAAAGACAAAGTCAAAGACATTTCAGGGACTAACTCACCATAGATAAAGACTGGCATGACGTATCCGGCTGGCAGTGGCAGAGTGCAGGCAAGCACCATCATCCACAGCTGAGAAGCAAAGATACACACACACTAATACACTGATGCTCTAATCTGTCCTTCACTTGCACAGGCTTGCATTGCACGAGTCAATCATCATCATGTGTTTTTAATGCTTTTCTACTAGGTAGAAAATGAGGATATTGTATTGTAAATTCGTAATTATTATACTATACATTTATACTATACATTGTAGTTGTTGTTATATTTCATATTTATGAATGTGCATGGAGTTTTTTCGGGAAATACACACAATGAATTTATACTTTTACCTTTTCAATCTTTTCTTGTAATCCTGTAATTATTGTTTTTAATTATTAAGTATGACAGTTTTGCTCTGAAACTGTCACATTTCAGAAGACACTACTGCCTCAAATGTTAAGCAGTCTTTAGCTGGCTGACTGTGTTATGAAAATGTCATCCTCTGCATGTTATTAGTGCTCATTGTGTCTCTTGGGAGAAGGTGCATTCAGCTCTTAATAGGCATTTGTATTGTTTATACCTTCATGAGTAGAAAGACAACCAGAGAGAGGTAGACAGGACACCCAGATGAGCCCCACTCCAACACGGCCTCTGGATTCAGTTGGACAGAGGCGTTGTGGGATTGAGACGTCCACTGTTTTCCATCTAGTAATGAGGTGAGCAGCTGCTTCATGGTGTGCTGTGAAAAGGATGCTGACATCAATGCAATGTTCTGTCATTCTTATTCTTACAAAAAAAGATAAATAGATAAATCTGCTGTAGTTTGACTGAAGCCCCACCTTGGAAGCCATGTATTGACCCACAGAGTGAGGAAATGTCAGAGATGCCAAAAAGAAGGTCACTAAAGCTGAGTACAGACCTTTCCTGTGGAGAGATTCACCTGTGCATGAACCACACTGCAAAAACAGCCATACTTGAAAGAAGCCCAAATATATTAAAATGAGACAACTTTGCTTATTTCAAGAAAAAAATTCTAACAATGGGTTAAGCAATGGGTTAGAATTCGTATAACTAGAATATTTTTCTTGTGACATTTAAGAATATAATGAGTCCTAAAATAAGCAAGTTGTTCTTACAAGGTAAGAAGTGAGCCAAATGCTCTTATAAAATTCTTAAATTAAGATAAAATGTGCTTTTATGAGGCTGGATTTAAGCAAAAATGCCATTACATATTCTAGATGTAGGAGTATTATTCTATTTTCTTACAACTGCCAGAGTCTCCAATGAAGCTATTATGCTTACGGAAGGATGCCAGTACACAGCGTGTGAGTTCCGCACAGATGTGTGAGCTGAATTCACCTGCTCCCAAGAGACACAATGAGCACTAATAACATGCAGAGGATGACAATCAGGCAACCTGGGGGGATTTGAACCCAATCAGGTTGCCTGATTGTGGGGCTAACACACTAACCACTCATCCACCACGCAGCTAACATCTTTTCTTGTTGGCATGTTAGTTATGTTGGTTACTTCTTTTCAACAAGCATGAAGCAAATTATATGGATGGAACTTTTTTTTTTTTTTAAAGAGTATGATTGTATTTAAAATTCACTTAATTTAATCCTGTTTTCAGTCACGTCAAGGATAACATCTTCAATGAAGGTAAAATAAATGACCAATGTTCATTTATCCCTGTCATTCATCATCTTTATGTATTTCTATGCATTTCAAATTGTTTTCTGCATGTAAAACTTTAAAAACCTGTTTTGTGTTAACAGTTTTGCCTTTATGAAACAGATTGAAATTAAATTTACATTATTTCTTATGGGAAAATTTATATTCCGTTAACGTCCGTTTCAGTTATAGTCGGACCTTCTAGAACTAATTAATGAACTTTTTTGACAGTACACATCAAAGTACTGTACTATTTGTAAAGGGTGGAATTATTGGATACAGTTATTGTATTGGATCTCTTTAGATTGTGGAAATACACTAATTGTTTAGCTGATATATTTATAAGAACCTTTCCAGAACTTTTGTGCTGTTTTCTGGGTAAAAACACTCATAGACAAAGCAACAGTAACATGTCTATTCTTACTCTGTTTTTAGCATCTTGTAAAAGCCAGGGTTTGTTGTGGTGAACTGCAGCATGCAGCGATGCAGGAACAGGTACAAGCAGCCCACAGCTCCGCACAGCAGCCTGCTTCCATCACCCACACCCACACACACTTACAACACAGCATGCTTATTTTTTATTTTTTTCAGACTTGAGCAGCTACAGATGGAAGTCATTACAAGTCATGATGCGAGTTGGAAGAACAGCACAACAGCTTATTGTTTCCACATGACCTGATCTGAATATGAATGTCACCAACAAACTGGAGAATGTAATTAAAAATGATGTTAAAAGTCTACTCACCCCAGGAGGGCAAACAGCAGAATCTCCATTGGGAGGAAAGGTAACGCAGAGGGGAAATGTATTTTAAACAACACTTCAAGAGTCTCTGTAGGGATGAAAGAAGATGAATGCATGCCTCACAGTAAGGTGTTCAATGCATATTCATATTGAGTTCAATGCATCTCCTCTATAAATACCTTTCGTAAAATGTATTAAACCTTGCTGTACTGATTTATGTGCATTGAGGTAGAAGAGCATTAGAAAGGATCAGCTGCTGATGAACAAAAACATCCAGTGAAAACTGACCTGCCTTTCAAATAAAGATAAACTTCCTTTAAAGTTCCTTGCTGGCATACTGGCAAAGTATATTTGGCCTGGCTATGTTAAATGGTAGTAGAGTGGTAGAATTCTGAATTTAGAATAAAACAGCTGTATACTGTAGCTTACTGTGTGAGGAAGTGCCGTAATTTTCTGGACTATAAGTCAGTCAGACTTGACGCTTTATGTTATATGGAATTTCTTCTGTAATACGATGCAAAAACTTTACATAAATTCTTTATGTTAAGTGGAATTTATGTAAAAGGAGGTTTATATTATGCGAGGTACTACTGTAGTTAATTAAAGTGGCAAGAAATCTGACAAAATTTGAAACTTGACTACTATTTTTTCTGCTATTTATCACATTATTACATTATCTCAATCATTTTTGATGTATTCAACTACAAGAGAGTATATTTGGAATACAGGAAGTGAACAAACGTTTTGCAATTGATGTAAAACAAATAGGAGTAGGATTAAATGAGCTTTCCTCTTCCTACTCCTTTTGGACATGTGGAACTGTGAATTGTACGATGTGATGCATTCCAATGTAACTTGTATGCATGTTCAAATAAATTAAACCAATACCATTATCATTACCACATGCACTCTTGTCTGCGCGTTCTAAAGAAAGAAAAACAGCTAGCATGTGGAAGCTAACAATGCATGTAACACACCTACTTCGACTATAAATCCCTAAAAAACCCTAAAAAAAACCCAAGCAATGTTCTATTTACATAACTGACCTGTATTTAAACCAAGCTACAGTGACATTGTTATTGTAGCAGCTTACACAAATAACTAATTTTCAGGAAACACGAACAATCATATGAACAACTACGAACAAACAGCCAAATTATCTGTACAGTAATAGCCCACATTCTATGTTTTCTTTATACATAGCTAGATGAACTGTGTTGTGATATCATGTGCCGTGTGCTCCATGTAACACAATCAATATGGTGACTTACTCGATGGACAGTTGTCCATCTGGTCCAGTTGGTCTGGAGTGTCCAGTTTATTTTGGCTAGGTGGAAAAAAAGTTTCTACCACTGCAGGGTTTGTTAGTCGGCATGGCTTGGGAAGCTCCACATTTACACCACCAAGTCATGCCGGTCTGCTATGATGTTTCCCTCTCTCTTCTTGCGGGTTCAGCTTCTAAAACCTATGGCTCATTCTCCGTATATTCAGGCTGAAAAAGATAAGGTTTTGGATCCTCATTTTTCCAAAAGTAGTCGTCGTCGGTGGCACTTGCATGGCTCTGCCATGATTAGTAGTAGCAAACAGACACGTGCTTGACATGCTGCTGTTGTTGACGGAAGAAGCGCTAGATGTGAAATCAGCGCACCCAGAAAAGAAGTTCAGATAATGTTTAAAATGATAAAAATGCGGCAAAATACTGTAAGTATTGTATGTTATCATGAATGTACCTGCATGTATGTAAAACGATAAAACATTGTTGGAGGGCTTTCTAGTCGAAATAGGTGTGTCTCATGACGTGCATTGTGAGCTCCCTCATGCTAACTGCTTTCTCTCTTTAGAATGCACAGAAAAGGGAAAGACGTGTGCTCATGTTTCACATAAGCAATGTGGATGATGGGCAAAATTTTTAAAAAGTGCAGTTTTCCTTTAAGGAGCGCACACCTCTGCAGCAATCTTTACTTCTGTAAACACACGGAAATGCTTGTGACGTCGTGTTTTTGCACATGCACGTCACTTCCCAGACGCTTTGCGTTCACATTAACAATTTTTTTGGTAATGTGAACAACCATATAAAAAAATTGGATTTCAACAAAAAATCTGAATTGGGCATTATACCCTGCAGTGTGAACGTAGCCTAAGTAGAATGCCATTCAGTGGAGTGCCAACCTCCACCAAGGCAGAACTGTTAACAAAATGTGGTTTGTTTCTCCATCTATTTGTTAGTTAGCACGGTTCATTCCATTGACCACCCCGCTAAAATATTTTGAAGAAATTGTTCTGACGTTCATACTTTTTATAGTATGAACTCCTATTGTTCTCCTATTGTTATGAAGTGCTTTGAAAGAATAGTCATGACCCACATCAAAAAGAGCATCTTGGCAACTGTGGACCCTCTAAAGTTTGCATACCACCAGAACCGGTCCACGGATGATGCAGTCAACACTGCCATCCACACAGCCCTTTCTCACCTACAGGGCCAGGACACATATGTCAGAATGCTATTTATAGACTATAGCTCTGCTTTTAACAGTCAGCTCCCACAAACTCACAAATAAGCTCCTCACACTTGGCCTGTCACCCTCCCTCTGTAACTGGGTGTTTAACTTTCTAACAGGCAGGCCCCAGTCAGTCAGAGTCCACAATTGCACATCCAGCTCAAGAATTGTGAGCACTGGGACCCCACAGGGGTGTGTGCTGAGTCCTCGACACGCTCTTCACCTACGATTGCGTGGCCTCCCAGAACAACACCAGCATCATTAAATTTGCGGATGACACTACAGTCATCGGACTGATCACTGGTGGTGTTGAAACATCATACAGAAGAGAGGTGGCGGACCTCATAGCTTGGTGTCGTGATAACAATCTCCTTCTCAATACAGATAAAACTAAAGAGATGATCATCGACCCAAGAACAAGGGAAAAGGAGCCGCATAGACCCCTGTTTATTGATGAGACTGAGGTGGAGAGGGTGAAAACCTTCAAGTTCCTTGGCACACACATCAGCGAGGACCTCACTTGGTCTCACAACACCCAACAAATTATCAAGAAGTCCCAAAGGAGACTGTACTTCCTGAGGAGACTGAGGAAATTTGGCATGTCCACCAAAATCCTGAGTTACTTCTACAGATGCATTGTCGAAAGTGTCCTTACCGCCTCCATCACTGTTTAGTACGGTAACTGTACAACACGTGATAGGAAGGCACTCCAGGGGTGATCAAGACCTCACAGAACATTGTTGGGGCAGCCCTCCCCTCACTGCAAGACATTTATAAAACTAGAGTCCTACGAAGAACACACAACCTCATCAAGGACAGCACACATCCACAACACTCATTATTCACACTCCTACCGTCAGGCAGACGCTACAGGAGTTTGAAGTCCAGGACCACAAGACTGGCGAACAGCTTTTACCCACAGGCCATCAGGCTTCTCAAGTACTCACACACGCCGCACGCAACACACACACACACTCATAGCACTTTTATTTATTCACTTATTTATTTATTCATTTATTTGTATTATTTATCTGTATTAATGTCTCTTCTGTTGTTGTTGTTGCTTAAAATATTGGTATTTATGTTTCTTATGACGGTATTTGTTTCTTATGTTGGTATTTATGTTTCTTATGTTCTTATTCTTTTTCTTGTGTTTTCTTTCTTTTCTTGGGAGAATGAACAGAATAAGAATTTCATTGCATAGTATAACTGCCTGTTTTACTATGCATATGACAATACAACTCTTGAATCTTGAATCTTCCATCCATTTTCCACTGCTTACCCTGTTCAGGGTTGCAGGTATGCTGGAGCCTATCCCAGCTGACTTCGGGAGAGAGGGGGGGTACACCCTGGAGTCGTCAGCAGTCAATCACAACATTCACAATAACATTCACACTTAAGGACACAGAGGAGGTCTCTTCCCCACACTGCCTTCAAGAAAGTCTGCATTGTGAATCACTCCACTTATCAAGTTTACTTACTATTTACTTTTTTGTTAGAATATACTTTAAATACGGTATATCAATATACCCTCAGAAGCCCTTGAGATGTCCTTTTCCATTTACCTTCATCTCCACTCCACACAGAGAATAAGCGAAAGGTCAATGCCCCGCAGACCACTGAGAAGAAACACGGCAAGTAGTTCACTGTGGCAAAGTGAGAGGCCATCACCTCCAAGCTAAAGAGCACACCTTACAGGGATAGAAAATGAAAGGGGGGTTAACATAGTGAATGTAAATGTGTGAAAACCAATTGATGATGATATTGATATTGAGAACAGAGGAAAGAGAATGTAATGGAGCGGCACGAGTGTGACGGAGGAGGCTAAAGATTACATCTGTGAAGAGTAAAATGGAGTGTGAAGACAGACACAATGCACGCAAAATCATTTTCTTTCTCACCGCTTACAGGTGCTCCGAAGCAGCTGGCGACGCCGACAGCAGCGGCAACCACCAACATGTCTCCATTTGCTTTCTTCTATGCAAAATACAATGCAATGAACTGATGAGGCTGGGGCTTGCATTCTGGCATCCTTCTCTTAACTCTTGGTTGGCTGCACTAAAAGCCAAAACCATATATAACTGTGTTATTCAAATCTGTGCTTTTCAAAGTGTGAGGTGCCTGTGCACTTGTGAAAAACACAAATATGACCTAGTACTGTACATATTTTTAAACTTGCTATGATAACTTCTGCTATACATTAATGACAAAATGGATTAAGTTTTGGTTATTATGGCAAAAGAGCTTGGGTTAAGGTAAAATATGCTTTAAAAAGAGTTATTTACTCCATTACGTCCTATAAATGATTTGTTTGCCTAATTGGACACCACTGTATAGAAACAAAATTTATTTTTGTGACCACTCGGGGGCAGTACACCAAATTGTGAACACAGCACAGGTGTCTTCTCGTATTGTTTACTCACTACACATCATCAATAAATTAATTACGTTTGATTGTGGGAGAAAATATATATAATGATATAGTTTTTCATCCATATCTGGCGTTGTAAATGAACATCAATATTTTAACACACTTGGATCACAGTATAATACCTCTTTAGTGGCTTGTACATGACAGCACAGGTTGCTGATGAAGTCTCCCATCATGGTGGAAAGATGCACAAATGGACCCTATAATGGAGGAAAAACAAATATACTAGACACCATTTCAGAACTAAATCTGAACTGCAGATTTTGTATGAAAGTCTCACCACTTTACCCAGGAAAACAGTACTACCAGCTGCCAGTGTACAAATAAGGCCCAGAAACTTGGTGAACATGTTGGTGAGAGACAAGTAATTTGGCATTTCAATGCCAGCCAGCATGGTCCTCACCTCTGGTATGCCTGAGCCTGAGGAAACATGACAGTTAAAACTACATATAAAAGTGTGAAAACTGGACTTCTGAGAAATGTATAATGTGGATGCAAATGGAGTCACTTTTATCACACTAATAGTAGTGCTATCCCTCAAAATATATGTTTGCCATCAAAACAGCATATGCAAGTGATTACCAACCTCTTCTGTCTGTCTGACTGCTGTGGGCAGATAGTGTGTAATTGCTTTTCTGAGCTATGTGCACTCAATTAAAATGCCTAACAGTGAAGGTGATGAGATGAGCCACAACAGTAAACATATTCATTGTCTATCCCGTTTGGGATCACAGCAGGGGCTGGAATCAACCCCAGCAAAGGAGGACTTGATCCCACACCAGCTTTATAAAAGTCAGCTATATTAAACACTACACTACCAAGGGCTCATGTAATTCCCTGTAAAGTAAACTTGGGGTATCGGATAGATACCAAAATCTGCAGTATTGTCTGACACAAGTGTAAACAGCAAAGCTAATTGAAAACAAAGTGAAACCCCAAACCAAGAACCATACCAGGCGCAAGAGGACCCTCTCAGCCATTTTCCCCTCTCTTTGGACCACATTATTACTACTAAACTTATTACTACTAAACTGTCATGTTTTCCTTCAAAAGTATCTAAACCTTCTGCTCCTACTAACCTAGCACCAAGTTATTTCCCTCTATGGTGAACATATCCTATATCCTGACAGTATCTGAATTTGCTACCGTTCTCCATTTTGATAATAATAATAATAATAATAATAATAATAATAATAATAATAATAATAATAATAACTTAACTTTATAACTTTACAATAGAGCAAGCAATGCAATCAATACCATAAAACCATAAAACAGAAGAATACAAGACATATACAGTTAAAATTAGAATAACTAAACAAAAAAATGGAATTAAACATTATTAGCAAGTTTGAGACTTAAAGGTGGACAGGTGTAATTACGGATGGGTGCAGGGTGGGAGTTCCAGAGGTTGGGGGCTGCGAAACCAAAGGCTCTGTCACCCCAGGTATGGCGCTTGGCCATTAAGAGTGGGGACATGAGTTTGGCGTCAGAGGCACAATATAATGTATAGTGTCAGACAAACCTGTAGCGAAGGGGCAGATGTTGTGACAGAGTGAAGATGACAGAGCACAAAGGCATGCTGGGTAAAGTGTCCAGCAGAAGAACTGCAGCAGATTGTTGTCCTCCAGTTGGGTATAAAGCCACTGGTGAACTTAAAGTAAACAAACACAGAAACATTATGCTAATGGGTGGTTTAAGAGTTAAAAAAAATTAAGAATAAAAAATAATATATATATATTCATGATTAATCACCATTTGCCACTATGTGTGAAATATGCCCATATTTGCTGTATTTGTACAGATAGATAAATGACAGGACACAATTATATATATTTGTATGTACAGTCAAACTTGTCTATAGCGGCCACTAGAGGGAGTCTGCAAAAGTGGCCGCTATAGACAGGTGGCCTCTATAGACAGGTTGGTGTCCAGTTTGAATGTTGACCAGTAGAGGAAAAAAAAGAGTAGAGGGCACTGCGGACTGCTGATAAAAGTTGTACAACACTACTAGGCTTGTTATTATCATGGTTCATGGTTTTAATCCTGAACATGCATGAGTCAAACAGTAGCACATCACATAGTACAATTCACAATTTTGCATGTCCAAAAAGGAGTAGGAAGAAGCAAAGCTTATTTAATCCTACCCCTAATCAGTTTCACATCAGTTGCAATACATTTATTCACCTCTTGTTCTTCCAAGTGTACTTTGTAGGTCTACATGACAATGTAGTGCAATCATAGCCAAGGTTTTTACTTACTAAAAGGAAGCTAGAGGCTTAATAATAACTGATAACTGATAAAATACTTCAGTTAAGTACAACCAAACTCAGTTTTGCTCCCGCTGCCGCATGCATGCTAGCATATGTTTTTTTTTTTTATTGTAGCGTCGCTGGGAGCACGTCCTGTTCCCAGCCTACTTTGCGGTAATGTTTTGGTGCAAATGCTCTTAAAGTTACATGATTGACCAGGAAATAGCAAGCTCAAAAGAAGACGGCTTTTTTATGTGGAACAACTGACAGTTTGTGTGGATCTTGTGAATGATTGTGACTGAGCTAGGACTCAGTAATTAAAGTCTACACACGACGCCTTCATTGATTGAAAAACAAAACTTTTTCGTGCATGAAGCTTCTACTTGAGTTGGTAATTTGGCTGCTATATGCAGTCAGATATTGACCAAGGGAGACAAAATGGGTGGCTGCTGGCTGCGTTGGACAGGTGACTGCTATACACAGGGTCTATAACATGTAAATTTGCTGGGGGGGATTTTTCAGTGGCTGCTATAGGCAGGTGGCCCTTCTATAAAGGTGGCCGCTAAGACAGGTTTGACTGTATTAACAGCTCCAAATGAACTGAGAATTTAAATCAAGCTAAAAAAACCCCCTCCACGCATCTCTTTCATAGTACAAAACATTTGAATCACACTAACAGTTATTATGAGCCATGAAGGATTGCGTTCAAAGACACCACGTATGCATTTTATGGGATTTCCGAGCATACTTAAATGCAGCAAATTGTGCTTCTGCAGTAAGCGTTACATTAGTGAGAGATAAAAATATGAACTTACTGTTTTTCTTTGTCTTTTTGTTTATTTAGACCACACATACACACGTAATAAAGATGTTGTTGTGATTTTTCGGAGTGTCAGTGAATGCATCTCACTGTCCTCTAGTGCCAATGAGAAAGTGTCATGTGCCATGACATTATGCGCATGCGTTAATGACATTAAAAATGTTAACGTAATTAATGAAAGAAATTAGTTACCGCCATTAACACGCTATTTTTGACAGCCCGAATACACACACAAACACACACACGTCAGCGTCCCCCACAAATTTGCAGATTGCAGTCTGTTTTCGTGTGAATGAGAGGCTGAAACGATAAAATACTTTGCTGCACTGCTGCTGTTTTGACCTGAAAACGTTTATGTGAGTATAGCCCCTTAGAGGGAGGTGGAGGTGGTGAAGTGCAGTTGTAGCGCTAGCCAAAGGCTAGACCGTGAATCCGATGGCATCTGTTGATCTATTGATCATCTTTCATTATCATTCATTAGTGGTGAGTACATATACAGTCGTTGCTCGCTACATCGCGGTTCGAATAGCACTCCCCCATTCTATGGTAGTAGAATAATTAATTATTGATTGCTGTTTTGTGGTTGACTATGGCCTGTTACTAGTCAAAACATTTTGAAATAGGAGTTATATGTAGTATTCTGGCCACGAGGTGTTAGTAATGACACAAAGCGTTGGGACATGACATTTCATTTAATGAAATTCATTGAATACCGTCACGCTGCATGTGGTCAACCATGGGATGTCCTACAGTACATGATTGAGTGAAAAGAAGTTCTCCTCCCATTCAGTGTGGAAGTTTTCGGCTTCTTACTTTGTCTTCCTTCCCCACTCTGTTCAAAACCCTTTCTTAAGTTTCAAATAAATACACTGGAGGCTAACTAGTTGGCTCTCTACCATGCTATGCTACTGATGCTAGCAGCCGTGGCCATCTCTTGTGTCCCTGAGGTGACTATATATCGAATAATGTTATTAAAAGTATATAGAAAGTCATGAACTGCTTTTCTATGCTGTAACTACAAAAAATATTAAATGTATGAATATTGAATCCTACTGTGTGGAAATTAATTTACCGCGGTCAAACCTGAACCAATTAAACAAGATAAACAAGATAAACAAGAGATGACTGTACATTTCATAGTTTAAAATGCATTTAATAATTGTGTGAGGCATATAATTATTGTTGTATAATTACAACAGCCTCTTTTATTGCAAATTTTGATCCGACATCGGAGGAGAATGTCCATGTCAAGCTAGCAGGGGGGTTTGGAGAAAGAGACGCAAGCCAAAGTGCAGCAGCACAATTCAAGCCTTATTAGAGTGTCAAATCTGGACATTTTATAGTTATATCTATGGGTGTCGCAATTGGGTGGTCTCGAAAAAATACCCCCCACAAACAACAGGGATCTACTGTATATCTTCTAAACTTCAACCCAAAATACAGAATTTTTGATGACTAGTATAGATTTGCAGTGATGCTTATGTTGCTTAAAAATAGTGCAGTATACACACAATATTGGACTTAATTTTCTGTGCCACCTACCTACTAACCTTTGATATGATATACTGTAGTATGCTTGTGTTTGTGTGTGTGTCTACCTGTCAGCAGCTTTGTTACACTCAGGTCCATAACAAAGCTGAGAATGGCAGTTAACATGCCGAGTGCAGCATAGCCATACCACTCCATCCCACACACTCTCTCCAGGCAACATCTGAGTCTCAAAAGACAACCTGTAGAAACATTACCACTTTACACAGCCTTGTACTTAATTTAATAAAGAAGGAATGCAATAGAAAAACATGACTAAAAAAAACATGACTATGAAATCTAGTCTTTGAAATAATAGAAAATGCAGCAATATGTATAGGTATATCATCCATCCATCCATCCATTTTCTATACCGCTTCTCCTCATTAGGGTCGCGGGCGCATGCCGGAGCCTATCGCAGCTGACTTCGGGCAACAGGCGGGGTACACCCTGGACTGGTCACCAGCCAATGGCAGGGCACATATAGACAAACAACCATTCACACTCACATTCATACCTATGGACAATTTGGAGTCTCCAATTAACCTAACATGCATGTTTTTGGAATGTGGGAGGAAACCGGAGTACCCGGAGAAAACCCACGCATGGGGAGAACATGCAAACTCCACACAGAAATGCCCAAGGGAGAATCAAACCCAGGTCTTCTCGATCTCCAGACTGTTACTGTGTTGGCCAACATGCTAACCACTAGACCACCGTGCGGCCCATAGGTACAGTATATCAAATATAACTTAAATAAAAGTTAAAGCTGCGAGCAGCGTTGAACTGGCCCTCGCCCCCACGTAACGTGGGGTTCTTGCGAGTTGGCAGGCATGCGGATGAAGGATTCAACGCCAGTGTCCTGAGTTAAAAAGAAATTGGGTCATCTTAAGCGGAATTTTTGACATGAATGATATTTATCCAACGGGGGGCGCCATCTGAGTCGATGTATACACAGTCATGGACTGGAAGGTGACCTAACCCACCATAGAAAAATTTCCGGATGATCTGACTATGTGGAAAGGAGATATGACAGCTATAGTTTTCGACAAGGAGGGGGCAACACTGGTGGCAAGGTGTCCTGTCCCTTGCCCCAACCCACCATAAATCATTTTGGGACAATTGAACAACATAGAAGGTAAAGTTACAAGTTATACATTTCCATCAGTTGGTGGCGCGATTGGAGTCAATATCAACATGTAGTCATGATCAGACACCAACCCTTAATCCTCATATCAGTTTAAAGGGGATCTGATGATATGAAGTGAAGTTACAGTATGATTGTCTGATGGTCAATGGTGACGCACAGTCTTCGCCACCAGGCTGCACCCACCACATGTAATGAAACATCATTCTTCATATCATCACCGTCTCTTTAATGTGCTCTGTATGTACAGTATGTGAAAGTGATTCAATAAATTAACTCAGACGAGTGGGCTTTTGTATAAAGCATGGGTTTTATTGTCACTTCTTGTTGCCACAGGGGGGTACTGCTACTAATTGAGGAAGTGACTTATGGATCTCTTCAGGGTGTCATCAATGTCATACGCACCAATTATTTTAGAAGTCTGACCTTGTGTAGTTGAGTCATTTGAGCTTCATGCTGCTTGGCAAGTCTCAAGGGCTCTGTGATTTTAGTATCTGTGCTTTTCATCTGGCCTCAATCCATAGGAGGAGTTTGACAAAGTACGACCACTGGTTTTCGGCCAAAATGTCCGCTTTGAATCAACTTGACTGACTTCCTGTTTGTGTTCTTGAGACATTTTTGTGTGTCCTTTTATGAGTGAAGTCTCCATCAATGTGAAGCTCTGTGAAACGGGTGGCGGGGGCTCATTTTAAAAAAATGTATAAGTGGTCTCATTTGGCAGCTGCACCATATTGCTCAGGCTTGGATTCTTGCTGTATAAGTTTTCAATCAGATGGGACCATTTGCAGTCAGATTATGACACGTTGATCGTCAATGACAAAGGCAGAGACTTCACCGCCATGCCACACCCACCACATGTGCTTTGCATGCATATGGTTCGTAATTTAAGATCACCAGTCTGTCTTACACACTGGATTTGATGTTGGTCTGAAAAATTCCCTAGGACGAGAAGACTAATGTACGTCACAAGAGGAGGAGTGATAAAAAGACACACAGGACTGGGTTTAGTACCTTACTATGGATATTGCACTACAAATTTGAAGTGATCATGTCCGTATTTATTAATTAATTTCCTGATCTCTCCTGTCTTGCCTTGGTTGTTTTATTTTGTGATAAAGTGATTAGGTTTATTATGACATTTTTGCAGAGCTGCTGGAAATGTGAATGTCTCTTAGATATGAATAAAGTATCTATCTATCTATTAGAGATGAGTGAGTACACCACTATCTGTATCTGTTCACCCATCTAAATTATCTGTATCCGTAGCTGTACTCGGAGTGGGTGGGGCATAAACCTAAAAAGGGCGTGGTTTAGCTGGAAATGGATGGGGCTTAAATCAGTACATTATTTTGTCTGAATTTGACATGAATTGAAGTTGCTATATTTATTGTTCATTAATCAGCTATATGTGCACTGTTTATGTGTGTAAGTGATCTGTAAGACTTTATTATTTAATTATTGTTTATGAATCTGTGTAAAGTTGGTGATTAATTCAAACATCCAGTGATGGCAAACAGGGAAATAGTCTGTCAGCCTTGTTCACTGTAGATTTCTCAAAAGCACCGCATTCAGTCCAGTTTACCAAGTAACTTTAGATACGAGCTGAGCTGAGGAAAACCTAAAAAAAACCCATCCAGAGTGGAAACAGTGGCCAACGTGACACAAGCCGTTTTCAACTTTGTCTTGTCAAATGCACCGTGTACTCCTCTCTCGGACTTGTAGGGAGTTTGTCTAGGGAGGGGCGGTCACTGTGTCTGACTGGCCAATCACAGTGCGTGAAGAGTGAATACCTAAGTAGTTACCCAATGAGGATTTTCCTTCATCGCGATTACGGATAATGACGAGCTGTACTTGTTTCATGGTCGTACCGGCAAAAATGCATTATCCGTAACGGAGAGTATTCGGCTCATCCCTACTATCTATCTCGATCTGACCTTGTGGAGCCGACGTATTAACGTTTAAAGTTTTGCTTGAAGTTCAAAGCCAAGTTAGAATCAAAGTTTGTCGCAATGACCCTCCCACATATTATGGTCCAGCCTAAAATGCTTCGCAATTTATCATTGTCCATCTGTCTAGTGATTTTTATTTAGGCTCATTTGGTCAAAGTCCTTAGGACTAGTTCATCAAAATACAACCCCTGGTTGCCGCCAGAGACCAAAATAGCCAGCTTCATGTTTTTTTTGGAACATGGGTTCTGGAGACTTTTTCGTGCGTCCTGTCATGACTGACGTCGCCAGCAAATTTTGTGACGATCCATGAAACTGGTGGCAGGTCCTAATTTTTTCAAAACTTAAAGGGGTACTACTGAGTAAGTTTTGGGAGTTTGTGTTTGGGACCCTTGAAATATAAAATTCTTCACCAGACCCGACGCGCTTGCAAATTTTGGGGACTTTTCATGCACGTTAGGACCCTAAAAAATGCGATTAAATCGAGGGAATAATAACAATTAAAGCTGCAAGCCCTCACACCACCACGCAACTCAGTTCATGTGAGTTAGTGGGCACGCACACACCAATTATTGGAGAAGTGTGAGGGTCAAGTTCTGAGTTTTCATATTTCCTCGAGTAGCCTCGAAGCCTTGTGGCAAAAGTGTAGATTTCAAACTGCCTGCGAGTCTTTACATAGTGAAAATAGGTCAAGTAAAAACAGATGTATGGTCAATTAGATGATGCAATGTCAGTAGACATTGAATGCTGAAAAGCTGAAGAGAAATTGAAATGCTTTGAAAAGGTATCAAATCAATTCATCAAATCAAAATTTAGAATGAACGTAGGAGCCGTTCGGAAGATGAAGCTCGACTGAAATGCTGTGGAAATATGCTAAAATGTAGAATGAAAGTAAGAGTAGTTTGAGCTCAACTCTGGAATTGAACCAACAATTCAGTAAACAAGCATTCTACCAGCTGAGCTATACAACTTTTACAAGCTCACTGGAAAGGGTGTAGTAGCACCAGAGTGATTCAATAATGGAAAATGTGAAACCAGCATGAATGGGCATTTAAATGTTCAATATTTATTTTAGATTTTCATACTCATTTTCAATATGAAATTACACTAAATGTTGAAATATTTTGAAAAGTCTGAATTGGTAGCAACCTTGTCCCGAGTGACCTGAAGAAAATACCAGTGTTACGATCACCTGCTGCTGCGCCCTGTTCTCGCTCTTTCTCTCCCTCCCATAGCTGGGCGTGCAGCAGAAGCTGGGATAACTGGACACACCTGCACCTAATTGGTCCATCCCCTACTTAAGACTAAGTAGGGGCAGCTGTGAGACGCTGGTTCTTTGTGTTACATCCCAGTCTGCTCGCGGCTCATAATCTCGCCTACGCTCCCTGGTCGGCGTCTCCACAGCTGGGTTTTTTCCAGTTGTCCCTTACCTGCATCTTTGTAAAGCTTTTCTTTGTCATAGTGACTTTTTTTCCTGGGGTTCCGCAAGCTGCGGACCTCAACGCCTTTTGTTCTGTCTCCTATGACTGCCTCCGAGTAGTGTGAACATTAAAAACTGTGATTCGCTCCTCCTGCACATTCTGTGGTCCACCTTACTCACCACCGTAACAACTGGCTTGAAGTTAAATGGATGCAATCAGAAATCAAACAGAATTTCTGGTTTTCTCAGTCAAACAGCATTTACTGTCTTCTCAGTTGCCGCTAATTAGTCGACAGGTGGTGGTGATTGGAGGACGACTTGAACCTAGAATTGAATCGTGTCCTAATTGGGAGCTACATTTAATAACATGATAACTTAAAGGAACAAAGACAGTCACCACTAAAATAGGATTGTAGGATGTAGGATTTCGTTTCTATGTTGCTATGTGAAATCGATGCCCCCATGAAGTGAGTTCCGGTAATGCTTAAAAGGACCAAAATACGACAAAATAAGTATTAATGTTAGCATGAATGTACCTGTTACTACATAGTCACAGCATGTATATAAAACCATTAAACCTTGTTTGAGGTTTTTGTACGTGTTTTATTAGCGGTCCTGTGTCCTATTAAGTGCAATAATGAGCTGTGTCCTTTTATCTGTTTGTATATTTTTAGAACGCACAGAAAATAGAGAGACGTGTGTTCATGTGTCATATAAAGATTGTGGATGTTGGGCAAAATTCCAAAAAAGTGCAGTTTTCCTTTAAAGTCTAAGAGATGTATGTGATATACCTGTATACAACTCTGGTCAGAAGTTCACATATACCGCCATCTTTGGCATGAGTGTCATATTAATACCAGGCCCCTAAATGAATGCCATTTATTTGAATTGTTGGAAAGGTTCCACAATGTCTTTTAACTTGACAGTCCAAGACCTATTAACTTCTTGTTAGTGATTGTGACTCACTGCAGCTGTTTCTCTCTCACTCTCTCTCTCTCTCTCTCTCTCTCTCTCTCTCTCTCTCTCTCTCTCTCTCTCTCTCTCTCTCTCTCTCTCTCTCTCTCTCTCTCTCTCTCTCTCTCTCTCTCTCTCTCTCAGCTCTAAGCTGTAAGGAGAACTGTAGATTTACACAAGTTGGGAAAGCCATTTGGAGCCATTTCTAAACAACTGCAGATTCCAAGGGACTTAGAAATGATTAATGTGATCTTTATAGCATAGCAAACAAGTGAAATGGTAGTTTGGATGCAAAAAGCACCTTTGAAGTTCAACATTTAAGGAAGCAGAAAACATTTTTTTCCTTGAACATAAAGCATGTTGCCCTTGACCTCAATGATCATCTATTCAGTCAACATTTCAGTCGTTAATATATGTACGTTGAACTTGTGGTTAAAAAATAAATAGCTCTGAAATAAATATTGTGCTGACTGAGTCAGCATTGATCAGAATGAAATGGTTTCCTGCTACTGTCTGACCTTTGGCAAATAGTCTCGAGTGTCTGTGTGGTTTCCATGGATCAGCAGGGAGGCGCGTCATATGATGGATCGTCTCCACTTGATTTCTTCTTTTGTGTTTGTGGCTGCTGCTGTCAGTTTCTCTCCCCGAAGTCTCATCCAGGAGCTTCATTTTACCCTGAAAAAAAATCTCTGATTTCGGCTTGGAACCAGGCACTAGCTCACTGGTGAAAAAATATTAGAGGCCGTCAGACCGACCTACTTACCTTCCTACTGTGTGCAGGTGTTGTTTTGGGAGCACAGGTGACCTCTGTGGAAATATTAGCATAGAGTTGATTGAGTAGTCACACTTGGAAGAACAGTAAAGATTAACTCTTTGGAGGAATGTTGCTAAATGGCATTCAGATGGCCTTGTTGAAGAAAATAATCTATTGAAAGACAAGAAGAAAATAAAAAAATTTCAAAAGTACAAAAATTTCAAATACAGCAGGACTATAAATGTGAACATAAAAAATACCTGATTGTGGTCATTACGATGTATGACGTAAATCTGTGATTCTCAAGTGGTGGGTCCGAACTCAAAAGCGTGTCACTGACCAATTCTGGGATAGTTACAGACAGCTATTCAAAAAATAAATTAAAAAATTTAACGCACAATCAATGCTTTTTTCAAATTTCAAAATCAAATTATTTAATAGGCGTCTTCCTCCTTGGTGTACAGTATATTCAGTGCATATGTATTTGTGAAATAGTATACACTCCTGATCGAAATCACATTTGGATCTTAATGAGGTTTTAAGTAGAGTTACAATATGCAAAAACAAGAAGGGGGAGTGAGACAAAAAGCATTTTGAAAAAGTAATTTATTGGAAACAACAATTAAACTGAAATAGGCTGTTTATCAGTGTTCATTTTCTGTCAGGCATTCACACTGTCATGCCCTCCTGATGGCTAAAGCTAAGAAGCTTTCTCTTTTTGAACGTGGTCGGATAGTCGAGCTGCATAAGCAAGGCCTCTCGCAGCGTGCCATTGCTGCTGAGGTTGGGTGCAGTAAATCAGTCATTCTACATTTTTTGAAAGATCCTGAGCATTATGGAACAAAAAAGTCAAGTGGTAGATTAAAAACAATCACACCTGCGCTGAGCCGAAGGAGCCGATTGGCTGTCCATCAAGACACAGGGCGGTCTTCCACCCACATTAAGGCCCTTACTGGTGCCGACTGCGGCGCAATAACTATCAGACGGTATCTGCGGGAAAAGGGTTTGAAAAACTAAAAAGGAATTCAAAGACCTCGTCTCCTTCAACGCCACAAAACTGCCCGTTTAGACTTTGCCAGGGAGCATCAAACATGGGACATTGAAAGGTGGAAAAAAGTTTTATTCTCTGATGAGAAAAAATGTAACCTTGACGGTCCAAATGGGTTCCAACGTTACTGGCATGACAAGGAGATCCCACCTGAGATGTTTTCTACCCGGCACAGTGGAGGGTGTCCATCATGATCTGGGGTGCTTTTTCATTCAGTGGAACACTGGAGCTTCAGGTGGTGCAGGGTCGTCAAACTGCGACTGCTTACGTGCAGATGTTGCAGTGGGCATCCCTCATCACTGAGGGCCCTCGTCTGTGTGGTAACAGCTGGGTTTTTCAACAGGACAACGCTTCAGTTCACAATGCTCGCTTGACCAAGGACTTCTTCAGGGAGAATAACATCACTCTTTTGGACCATCCTGCATGTTCCCCTCATTTAAATCCCATAGAGAACATTTGGGGATGGATGGCAAGGGAAGTTTATAAAAATGGCCATCAGTTCCAGACAGTTGATGCCCTTCGTGAAGCCATCTTCACCACTTGGGGCAATGTTCCCACTAGCCTCCTGGAAAGCATGCCCAAACCAATTTTTGAAGTGTTTAACAAGAACGGTGGAGCTACTCATTACTGAGTCCTACTGAGAACATTTTTGTTCTGGTTTGGAGAGTTTTTTGTTATTTTTTGAGTGATGGTCTTAAACTTTTGATCAGCTGATAAACAACCTATTTCAGTTTAATTGTTGTTTTCAATAAATTACTTTTTCTAAATGCTTTTTGTCTCACTCCCCCTTCTTGTTTTTGCATATTGTAGCTCTACTTAAAACCTCATTAAGACCCAAATGTGAAAAATTCAAATTCTAGCAATTTTTCAACTGGTCTTAAGATTTTGATCAGAAGTATATTTGTCCAAACAAATGCACCTTTAGTTATACCAGGCATTAAAATGGATCAATAAACTGAAGAAAGGTTGGTCTAATAATATATAAATGTATATGTTTGTAACAAAAACGTATTATAATTTTTTTTTTAAAAAGATCGGCACCCGATCGGATGGGATTGGCAAGACTTTAAAAAAAATCGGATTGAGAGAGAAATCTTGTCATGTTTTAATCTCGCAAGATCTTGTGACACTCTTGTATGTATTTTAAAAGGACAGACAAGTTTTGCAAATGATTACCAGAACATTTACTTCAGCATATACAATAAAAGCCCTGCTGCTTAGTTAGTGTCAGTGATTGCTCTATGTATACAGTACATTCACAAACGTTCTATTGCAATACATGTGACAATGAGCTTCAAGAATTAAGTCTTGTATCATGATCATAAAAGTAGACTCCTTTCAAAACATCATGCTTTTAAGTATGAAGTACTATGTTAATAGTTTAGTTAAGCCACTAAGCTTATCCAGTAACTTTAACTTTAACCTTGAACTCTTACTTCTTACTTGTGGAGTTTGACCTCACAAGGGGCTGACTCAGAATCAAAGTTATCCCCCCTTAAGGAGGGTGGCTAAACAGATTTATGGGTTTCATGACCCCTATTATACACACTTGCCTTTTGGCTTCTCGTTGACATGGTTAATTTTTTTATTTTCCACAACTCCATCTGCTCTTCACACTTTCAATTAGCACCTGCGCTATTTTAGAGATTTGAGATCAGCAAGCTGTGAGCATCAGTCACACTTACATACATACTGTACATGTACACCACAGAAAGGTACAAACATACTAAAACTTGATTCCATGGCAACAGTCATCCAATGCGCCTGGAGGCCTAGGAAGGCAACTGGATTTTTAAAAATTGCTGACGGGGGGGTGGGGGCAGGACCAAGCTGTGCAAAACCTGGGGGAAACACTGAAAGTGAAGCTAGCGAACACAAGGACAGCACAGGGAGAATGGACGAGTAGCACCACAACGAAACTTGGAGGGCTGGGTTTGCGACCATCAGCAAAGACATAAAAGACCTCAAACAAGAAATAAAGACACGAGCTCTCCACTCTAAAACAGAAGATGAAGGAAGAAATCGGTGCCCTGCAGCAAGATATCGAATGCAAGCTAATAGCAAGTTGCAATGAACTAGATGAACAGAAGGTAACTCTTGCCGGTGCTCTGGAACGCATAGCAGAGCTTGAAGAGTGGAGGGCAGGCACCGGGGAGGCGATGATAGAAATGCTGGACCAAGCAAACCGGATGCAAGAAAAGTTAACAGACCTTGAGGGAAGATCCAGGAGTAATAACATCCGAATCTTCGGCATCCCAGATGACGCGGAAGAGGGCCCTGTAAGAAGATACATCAAAGCAGTGGCTAAAAAAGAGATATAGCTACCCGTGGACTTAGAGCTGCACATTCAAGGTCCCCACTGTGCTGTCACACAAAAAACTAACCCTAATGCTGCACCACCATGATCCATTATTGTCCTTTGAGATTAAATAAGCAATTCTACTTATCCTTACCAGGCAATGGGGCAAATAGTAGTGTTGCTCTAGATGCCCTTACATGATCAACAGATTTGCTCTGCCAGGGAAAAGTGTAAGATACTTTTCTCCTGTTACAGAGACTTTATTTGACTTTATTATTTGATGTTTATTGTTATGCAAATTTTGAGCAGGAGGGGATAGAGAAGGAGAGAAAAGAAGAAAATTGTAACCACTACAAAGTTGTTTGTTTGATCAGAATAATGGAGTCGAGTCAATTTAGTTGGTTTCAAGTATAAAAAATGTATTGAAAAACTGGCTCACAAAATATATGTGAAATATGTAGGCACAGAGCTCAGGTACTTCCTCTAGCAATCAGACATTAAGTGCGTCTTCGCTCACAAGGAGAAAGACCCTGTCTCTCCCTAGTTCCGGTTCATTTAAGCTCCTCGTCCGGACTGCCCATCCATTGATCTGACTCCTCATTGGCTCCTGAGCTGGTGGGGTAAACAATTGAGCCTCTTCATTGGCCACGATAACATTACCCCATTACAACAGCTCCTTCTTTGGGCAGTCTCACACCTAGGTCAACGGATTCTCAACCTGCAATGGAAGCTTTCACAACAACAGGATGTTCGACGGTTGGGGTCGGTACGTACGACATGTGTTATCGTCTTGTAAATCTCACTTTATCTAGACATGGGGGGATTTTCATGGCATCTCTGTGTCGGTGTTATATTGTCTGTTTGCAAGCGCCTCGCTTCGCAGCTGTCAACCCATACTGTAGGTGTTATCTTTTATGACCACAGGGGACTCTTTGCCATGCTAGATGTTGCTACGGTATATGATGTGTCTTTACTTATCTGTCTGCAACTGACTTTCTACTTGCCATACAAAACAACTCTTAATATGACTGCTTGGCCTGTTTTTGACCTGTGCCTAACACCTATGCCCTAATGCAAACTGCAAACTACTACAAACAACATATCAAATTATATGGCCTTCTGCAAGCTATAAGCTAAATAACATATGACTTTCTATGCCCTACTACAAGCTACAAGCTACGAGCTAAATAACATATTCTTCAGCAACAACAATAACAGAGTAACAGAAACAAACAACAGGAATACATCAGCAAATGTCTATGACAGCCATAAAGTCCATAATAGAAATAACTAAATAATATCAACAGCCACATTGTTATTACTGCGTGGAGACAGTTATACTTATTAATGGTAACAGTAATAATAACAATATTAACCATACTAATGATAAGTTGACAATAACTGTTAGTATTCTTATTGGCGACATCGCCATCACCGCAATAAAAATAACAACATGACAATACCATGAATAAATCAGTGAGTTATGTGGGGAAGTACGATGTACTGTGAGTGTGTGTATGTATAAGGGTAGATCACATGTGTCAAACTCGTGCCTTGGAGGGCCGAGGCGCTGCAGGTTTTCTCTCCAACCAGTTTCTTCAGCAGGTGATTTAATTGATGAGCTCCTTCCCTCAAATTGAAGGTGTTGATCATTAAAATCACCTGCTTTAGTGACTGGCTGGAAAGAAAACCTGCAGTGTCTCGGCCCTCCATGGCACGAGTTTGACACCCCTGGTGTACAGGTATCTCTGGGTATGTTTGTGTGCATATCTGCGTGTATATATACATGCATATGTGTGTGCATGTTGTTAGATGTAGTAGTTACATATAGAACACATGTTAGATAGCGTGACCAGAGCAGACGTATTTAATCGCTGTATTTTTCCACTTGCTTGACCTTCATCTTATTCTTTATCACAATCTTTGGCACACGTAGTATCGACCGGCTCCAACCAGTTAAGACCACTTGACACTTCCAGAATTTAAATGGGCCCAAAAATAAAAAGGTAAGCAGAATGCCTTTCTTTCGCAAATTTCATATTTCTGCCTCTCCCCTCGTGGGGAAGACTGCTGGAATTGACGAGAAAAGAAAGCCAAAAACGTTCTTAACAAATGTTGCCTTATTTAATTCCAATCATTACAATTGAGAGTACCAGTAGGAATTATTTTAGGATGTTACAAGAGGTAGCTGTGCCGTCAGTTTGCGCTCAGTTAAGACGAAGAAGTGCCGTCTTGACTGTGACTTTTGTTGTTTTGTACTACTTGGTAACGAAAGCCGCTTAAAGGTGTATACGAACGTACCACTGAGAGGATATTGCGTACTCTTGGTCAGGAAAGTCTTTCCGGTGTATACGTAATACCGAAGGTGTGTCTGTTTTGTTTGAGTTTTTGAGGCGAGGAATCCCCGCTGGGGCCTAGGCACCGTCGATAAAACTCTGTTTCATGTGTTTGTGTTACTGTTTGTGTCGTGTCTTGTGTGAGTTTTTGGAAAGTCTGTCCTGTGTGTTTGTGAGATTATCTATGTGTGCATGGCTCAGATCAAGGGTACCCTTTGCTGTCTTCAACTTCACTTGAGTAGTATTTGAAATTGTTGTTCTAACAATGTGTACTATCCCTATCACTCTGACGTTTATAGAGTGAGGAAGCTTACCAAACCATAAATGAAGCCTGTTCATGTTTTTATTTTGCGCTAAAAATAAATAATAAATAACTGTCGTGTAATCATTAGTGAAAAGTACATAACCTTCGTGTCCGCCTCCTGATGGAAAATTTTGAAGAACACAATTCCATTGGAAAAACAAACCCCATTATGATTAAAATGGTATATATTCAAGGAATAATTACTCAACTCTGCAACTAAAGTGATTTTTTGTGTATAAATAGTAAAATAAGATTATTTGAACAAAAGTCTAACACACCCAAATTTTGTGTCCGCCAGTAATGTTTGTACACTTCGAGCTCACAGTGTAAATTGCGTATTGCTAGTAAATATTGAATTAGAAAATAAAAAGTGCCTTCTTGGGCCAAACAAAACTGGTGTGCTTCCGCCGGTTATTCGTCAAATACGGGTTCAGCAGGGGAATGTTTCGTCGTGTCTGCCATTTTGTGTTAGCGTAATGTACTGTACGTTCAGTCACGACCTCGGCAGCATCAAGCAGCATCATTCATTTCGACGAGCAATCGGCGGTTTAACAACCATTGTCAAGTCTAAGGTAAGATTTTTTCATTTTTATATATATTGGAGAAGATCTGTATGCACTTTGAAATGATTTTTTTCGTCGGGTGAGTTACAAATTTTGTGTTTATCGAGCAGTGTAACTCGTTTTGACAGCCGTTGTTTTTACCTCTCTTAGGTCGCTGTTCGTGTCCTGTGGCACGAAGCGGCGAAAAAAGCAGGCAAAGTGAGCAAAATTATTCATCATTACTAGTCGGATTTTACTTACTTTTATCCGTCATATTATACTGTATGTCGTTGACATTTATCCGAAACAAATAAATTCTAGCGTGTTTGTTGATAAATTGCTCCGTATTTAACCCGGAAGCGATCGGCGTGTCCCTCATGGGAGGTCAAAGATCGCCTTGTACTGTAATTTTGTCTTTAGCATGATAATTCAAGAAACACTCACTCAGTGCATTTCACTGAATCCTGGCTCATGTTGCCACAGTGCTGCAATGATTAGCTTATATTGTGGAGTTGATAAGTCAAAGTTTATGTCATTACAGTCGTAAGAACGGTTGATGGGATTTGTAGTGTTTGTAGTGATACAACAATGGCATGGTAAGGACTGAAGGTCAATTTTTCTTTGCCATCTGAACCATGTTGTAGTCACTATATATTATTTACTTGCGTATCTTGCTTGCTGCTGTAACAAGTGAATTTCCCTGCTGTGGGATAAATAAAGTACAATACAATACAATATTTTCAGAGCTTTAACTCAAGATCTAGATTTGTCACTTGTTTTTATTTACTTTATGATACTCTCTCAAATATAAGTTACTTTTCTAACAAAAGTCAAATCTATGCAGAGATAACAGCATAAAGTGGACACTGAGTTATGTACATTACATTTAAGAAAGAGTGAACTTTGGAGGGTTGCTATGGGAAATGGAAGATGTCTCGAGCTCTGGTATGTTGGGTGTGTGTTTTGCCATGTTTGAAGTTTGTGTTTATAACATTACCAAGGTCTATCCACGAGTTTGAAATTTTACTCAAAATGTAACACTTGGGTACCCTTGATCTGAGCCATGCATATGTTAAAATGGCGGAGAAGATTTGGAAATCTAGTTTTAAACAAGGAAGTTATGGTAGTGAGATCCGAAAGGTGCTTAGAAAAGTTGTTGAAAGACATTGCAGGAAGGATATGATACGAAATATGATGATTGGCTTAAAAAAGTGCAGAAATTGGGAGGAACAGGGACATTACAGGGTCCTTTGCTGAGGAGGTGAGATGAAAAGGCAGGAAAACTGGCCAAAACTCGCCATTAACCATCAAAGTGTCATCATTTTTTGACTGCAGATGGTCGCATGTGGTTGAAAACCTATATGGGAAGTAAGAATCCATGTCCGAACAATATGGTGCAGCTCCCAAATAAGACCACCCCAAATTGACTCGTGCCCCCTCTAAAATTTGAAAAAATTATCCCCCACCATCTGTTTCACAGATCTTCATGAAATTTGGTGGAGACATCACTCATAAAATGATGTACAAAAAAGTCTTGAGATCCCATGTTAAAAAATAAACAGGAAGTCGGCCATTTTGTTTTAAAGTGTCCATTTTGGGCAAAAACCAGGGGTTGTATTTCGACAAACTAGTAATACGGACTTTGAGCAAATGAGGCCACATGAAAGTCACTGATACTAGACATATGGGTGATTACATTTTGCAAACCATTTTAATGTACGCAGAATGTGGGTGAAATGTAATTCAGCCACATTGGAAGGTTTTTGGCCACTCTCTTTAGGTCATGCAACAGCATCTCAATAGGATTCAGGTCTGGACTTTGACTAGGCCACTCCTAAGTCTTCATTTTGTTTTTCTTCAGCCATTCAGAGGTGGACTTGCTGGTGTGTTTTGGATCATTGTCCTGCTTCAGAACCCAAGTTGATTTCAGCTTGAGGTGACCAATAGATGGCTGGACATTCTCCTTCAGGTTTTTTTTCATAGACAGTAGAATTCATGGTTTCATTTATCACAGCAAGTCTTCCAGGTCCTGAAGCAGCAAAACAGACCCAGACCATCACACTACCACCATATTTTATAGTTAGTCAAACCTGTCTTAGCGGCCACCTTTATAGAACGGCCACCTGCCTATAGCAGCCACTGAAAAATCCCCCCCAGCAAATTTACATGTTATAGACCCTGTGTATAGCAGTCACCTGTCCAACGCAGCCAGCAGCCACCCATTTTGTCTCCCTTGGTCAATATCTGACTGCATATAGCAGCCAAATTACCAACTCAAGTAGAAGCTTCATGCACGAAAAAGTTTTGTTTTTCAATCAATGAAGGCGTCGTGTGTAGACTTTAATTACTGAGTCCTAGCTCAGTCACAATCATTCACAAGATCTACACAAACTGTCAGTTGTTCCACATAAAAAAGCCGTCTTCTTTTGAGCTTGCTATTTCCTGGTCAAACATGTAACTTTAAGAGCATTTGCACCAAAACATTACCGCAAAGTAGGCTGGGAACAGGACGTACTCTCAGCGACGCTACAATAAAAAAAAAAAAAACATATGCTAGCATGCATGCGGCAGCAAAACTGAGTTCGGTTGTACTTAACTGAAGTATTTTATCAGTTATCAGTTATTATTAAGCCTCTAGCTTCCTTTTAGTTACTAAAAACCTTGGCTATGATTGCACTACATTGTCATGTAGACCTACAAAGTACACTTGGAAGAACAAGAGGTGAATAAATGTATTGCAACTGATGGGAAACTGATGAGGGGTAGGATTAAATAAGCTTTGCTTCTTCCTACTCCTTTTTGGACATGCAAAATTGTGAATTGTACTATGTGATGTGCTACTGTTTGACTCATGCATGTTCAGGATTAAAACCATGAACCATGATAATAACAAGCCTAGTAGTGCTGTACAACTTTTATCAGCAGTCCGCAGTGCCCTCGACTGGTCAACATTATTATTATTTTTTTTCCCTTTTTTTTTTCTTTTTTTTCCTCTACTGGTCAACATTCAAACTGGAAGCCAACCTGTCTATAGAGGCCACCTGTCTATAGCAGCCACTTTTGCAGACTCCCTCTAGTGGCCGCTATAGACAAGTTTGACTGATGTTGTTTTTCTGAAATGCAGTGTTACTTTTACGCCAAATGTAATGGGACACACACATTCCAAAAATTTTTGTCTGGTCAGCCCACAGAGTATTTTCCCAAAGGTCTTGGGGGTCATCAAAATGTTTTCTGGAAAATTTGAGACGGGCCTTAATGTTCTTTTTGTTCCGCAGTGGTTTTTGTCTTGGAACTCTGCCATGCAGGCCGTTTTTGCCCAGTGTCTTTCTTATGGTGGAGTCATCAACACTGACCTTAGCTGAGGTAAGTGAGATCTGCAGTTCTTTGGATGTTATTGTGGGGTCTTTGTGACCTCTTTGATGAGTCATCACTGCGCTCTTGCCACTCCTGGGAAGGTTCACCACTGTTGCATGTTTTCGCCATTTGTGGATAATGGCTCTCACTTTGGTTCGCTGCAGCCCCAAAGCTTTAGAAATGGCTTTATAACCTTTTCCAGACTGAGAAATCTCAATTACTTTCTTTCTGAGGGAGGGCAAAGGGGAGGCAATCACTTTTTCACACAGGACCATGTAGGTTTGGATTTTTTTTTCTCCCTTAATAATAAAAAGTTTCATTTAAAAACTGCATTTTGTGTTCAGTTGTGTTGTCATTGACTAATATTTACATTTGTTTGATGATCTGAAACATTTAAGTGACAAATATGCAAAATAAATCAGGAAGGGGGCAAACACTTTTTCACACCGCTGTATTTGGGTTAAAACCGACCTCACATCAGGGCTCGTATTCTGACAAACTCATCCTACAGACTTTGACCAAATGAGCCCAAATTGGAACCTAGACAGATGGCCCATGATAATATGCAAACAGATTTGTGCTGTGCCGTACGATGTGGCTTTGATATGTTTATAAGCAGGTCCACAAGTCAGATTTCAATCAATCAGTGTGATGAAGACGAGCCCCTGCTGTGATGTGTATGATGTCATGCAGTTACTGAGACGGATCATACTTTCCGCCACACGATGGCACTGTTTTCACACTGATGTTATGGTCTACCAAACAATAGTGTCATGTAATACACACCTTGATATTCCAAACACAATGGTAAAAAAATACTAATGAAAAATAAAAGTATATTACACTTGAAAAGGTGTACATGCCTTTTCATGATATATTTCATTACATTAGTAGTGATTAATTTGGTCTCGACAAAATTTGACAACAATATAATTTGTGTGGTGACGATGATTTCCTGGTATGATGAAGTACACGTCAACCCTTAGTGCTCGGGCCCCAAAAGCTGCTAGTAGCTTTACCCTTGATGCCGAAGAGCGGAGTTGGAGCGTCACCCGTTTGTGTCATGAGAACTCGCTCTAGATGCCAAAGAGCAGAGCGTAGCGATGCCCGGGCGTTATGTAACGATGCCCGGGCGTTGTGTAGCGATCCCTGTTTGTGTCCATCGTGAGACCTCACCCTAGATGCCTGAGGCCGGAGTGCACCGTAGTTATTTATTATTATTATTATAAATTTAAAACTTAATTTTCCAAAAATTCCAACTGTTTAAAACATAAACTATGTGTGTTGCGTCAGAAACAAAAATCTACATTTATACGAAATGTCCAGGAAAAATGAAAAATGTTCAGGATTTGTTTTGATGGAGCAACAATGTTACATTGTATCACCTTCAGCCATTTTAATACTCTTTGCAAATAAATGTTTTCAGGAATAATTAGACTTTTTATAGGCACTATGAAGGTCAGTGCATATCATGAATACAGTGATGCAATTTTCAGAACTTGTTATTCATGACTCACTATAAAATATATTACCATGCGTGATGCGAGATGTCCTTCCAACCTTTCCCCATCTATGGTGATAGGATCTATTTGTCTGTCTGCAACATTATGTAACACGTAGCAACTGAAACTCACGATCTGTGTGTATATGAGGGTGTTTGTGTGTGTGTGTGTGTGTGTGTGTGTGTGTGTGTGTGTGTGTGTGTGTGTGTGTGTGGAGGGGGTAGGGAGGGCAGTTAGGAATGTACACAAACAAATTCACAGCGGGGGATTCAATGTCACTGGTGAGACAGGCTGGATTACTGGATCAGAATGACTCTTATGTTTATTCCTCCCACACTTTTCATTCTTATAACTCATGCAGCCTGTCTAGTCTCTAAATCTGTTATTAGCATTTATATATTATATATTTCTGCTTCTTCTTCCTTTGGTAAAAAAAGCAGGCTTCTCTACTCATATTAAAATAAAACCTGGAGCCAACTATTCGTCAGTCAGCTACAGACATGGGAGCTGTAAATTTGATCATTTTGTTTGTCTTCAGAGAATAGGCTAACCTAGCATGATGTAACATGTGAGTGTAATGTCAGCACTGTAGCTCACGTAGTTATTCAAGTGTTGTAACGTTTTTGTCCTTCTGTCCCACTCTTTAATGTTACGTCGTTGAATGTGACATACGACATCTATTACGTTGGACAAGTGCAGTTACATTGTACAGTATGAGTCGCCTCTCATTTATCGCAGTTAATTGGCTCCAGACACGACTGCGGTAAGTGAATTTCTGTGAAGTAGAATTCAATATTAACCCTAAGTCACAAAATTGCAACAAGCGACATTGCTGAATTTAACAAGCCATTTCTGCAAATATGGTGCCTCATGTAGGAAATGGTGCACATCTGTGATTTCAATCTGAGCAACATTTGTGGGAGTGTTTCTATGCAAAATTTTGATCCTTATAGACTGTGAAGCCCCGTGTGCGTGTGGCAGCGAGTCCGCTCGCCATGACAGTCCACAAACAGCATAACTGAGCCGATGCTTTGCGTCACTGTGTTCGGGGTGGCAGGAGGTGACGTGGTGGGTTGTCAAAACACCGCTAATGGTGAGGGGGTTAGGGGGAATGTAAAAGAAAACGTGGAAATAGCATCAGACGCAGTAGTGTCTGCGGGAGACTCCTCGGCAGAAAATGCACTGCTAATATGACCTGAGAATACAATGACCTGGATGAATGAGACTCGTCATAGACATAATAGATTAATAGATAGATACTTGATATCTATCTATATAATGATCGCGGTAATAATAGCGGTGGAGGCAGCAGTGGTGTTCAAGATCCTGCTGTCAATGACAATGATGATGGCTGAGTTTGCTTGAGGTATGAGTAAGAGTATCACAAGTGGATCAGACATTTTGATGAGAGGTATCTGACAAATTCTCAGCCTGGTGATGTCAAAACATACAAATTAGATGAGTGAATTTACTCCCATCAAAAACTTTCAGTCACACTGATGATTTTTCTCATTTACACTATGCCTTTTGTCACGCTGTACGGTGTCACACTAGTTTATTATGTTGTGCTTTTCTTTGTTATATTTACTGCCTTTGTGTTTCTTATTTAGACCTGTGTGTTCCTTGAGGTGGGCGAAGCTACTGGACATGCGCAGTTGGTCTCCATCTTCATCAGCATGCTTTTAGGCTCACCTGTGGCGACTGGATGGCACTCGGTGATTCCCACTCCAAGCTCTGTCATCCGTGCCACGTGCTGCCATCATTCCCGCCGCTTTGCTAATCAGCTGTTGGTCAAACTCCGTGCCATCCAGTCCAGCCTAGTCAGTTTGCAGTACGTCAAGTATGTGTATTATTCTTGATTAGTCTCTTTGCACCCTTTTCCGCGGTGTCCTATAGTTTGCCTAGCAAGTTGGTCCTGTGCACCTGTGGACTGCTAAAACCTACCTTTTGTCGCCTCTGCATCTTAGAATCCAATTGGGCAACACACGTCACACCTTTATCTCTAACCATTTTCATGCTACAACCTTTTGAAATAGTAATGTCAAAACTGAAAAACACTAAAGCGGCTAAAGGATTAAATACTGAATATTTTTGTAGTTAGAGCATACAAAACATGTTTATGACTTTCTAAATATGTTTTTAACCATTATTACAGAGTGAAGGAAGAGGTAGAGTGAAGGACCAATATTCGAACAGCAACGTAGCGAGGGATGACTGTATATGTGACTGTATATATGACTGTACCTGTATATGTAAAAGGTGGGTAAAATGCACAATAGTGCTTCTTGGAGACACACCCTCTGTTTTTGACAGGAATGGACAAACACAACTCATTAGCTTTAAAGGGATAGTTTGGATTTTTTGACTTGAAGTTTGTATGACATCCCCATCAGCAGTGTACTACATCAACAGTGACTTACCCTCCAATTGGTCCAGCAAGTCCAGTTCTGGAGGAACGTTAGTTCCGCTTAGTTGCTGGGACATTTAAGTAAGGAGTTTGGCTTCTCAAAATGATATGCGTTCAAAAGAGTAATACATTTGCATAAAAAATTGCCTACTCGAAAAAATCTCACCTCACAAATCGCTCGGCGTTATATTTGTCTCTCGCTGTATCCCTGCCCACTGCTCGCTGGACCAATTGGGTGGGGGGTGTGAGGGTACGTCACCGTTGATGTAGTACACTGCTGATGGGGATGTCATACCACTTCATGTCAAAAAATCCAAATTGTCCCTTTCAAGTCACACACACACACACACACACACAGAAATCATCGTGCTCCAAAAGTGTAAATTCCAGCATCAAGGGTAGACTTTGGGCAATACACTTCTAATGCACCTCAGAGACTTAATGTATCTAATAGGAATGAGCTAGTACACGACTATCTGTGATGATGATCTGTATCCGTAACTGTAGTCGGAGTGGGCGTGGCATAAACCGGAAGTGGATGTGGTTTAACCAGAAATGGGTGGGGCTTAAATCGGTACATAATTTTGAGTCTGAAATTGACATGGATTGATCAGAGGCTTTTATATTTATTGTTTATTATTCAGCTATATGTGTACTGTGTATGTGTGTAAGTGATCTGTAAGACTTTATTATTGAATTATTTTTAATGATGAGTGTGAAGTTGGTGATTCATGCAAACATCCAGTGATGGCAAACCGGGAAATAATCTGTCAGCCTTGGTCACTGTATTTTTCTCAAAAACACCACGTTCATTACTATGAGAAAAATTTTATATCACCAGCCAAATTAGAAGCAAGCAGACGGAAAACACAAAACAAAACACAGGCAGTGACCGAAGCAACACAAGCCATTTACAGGTCTATCTTGTCAAATTCACCACGTACGTTACGAAACAAGCTTGCCAAGTAACTTTGGATACAAACTGAAATAGAGGCGAGCTGAGGAAAACCTAAAAAAACCCATCTGGAGTGGAGGCAGCGACCAATGAGAGATGAGCCGTTTTCAATTCTGTCTTGCCAATTGCACCACGTACGTTACGAAACAAAGTTTACCCATTAACTTTAAATATCATAGCGAAATAGAGGTGAGCTGAGGAAAATTGAGTACTAATTCAGGCAATGTGAGCTGGAGTCAAGCCACTGTGTGTGTGTGTGTGTGTGTATGTGTGTGAGTGAGGCACGGCTATCTCCGGCTGCAGCCTGCAGCAAGTCTGTCGAGGGAGGGTCGGTCGCTGTGTGTGACTGGCCAATCACATGGCGTGAAGAGTGAATACATAAGTAGTTACCCAATGAGGATTTTCCTTCAGCACGAGTACGGCTAATGACGAGCTGTATCATGCTCGTACTCGTCAAAAATGCATTATCCGTCACGGATACTCGTCCAAAAAGCGTACCCCGCTCAACCCTAGTATCTAAAATGATAGAAATAGTATAATATGAGATTTTAATAAAGTCAGTACGTACATTTTTTTTTTATCAATATGATGTAATCAAGTAGACATATAATTAATTAGTAGACATCTAATTATGATTAGATGTTTCTTCCAAGCAGATAAAATATTAACAGACACAGAGCATGTCACCATTAAATCCCCGGACTCCCGTTGACAGCTTTGTTTTCCAGAACATTCTTTCCATCTTTGCTTGACTCACAACTTAACCTCAGAGCTAAGTGGTGTGCTTACATTTTCCATTTCCAGTTGACAATCCTCACCTTATCTTGCTCCGAGGGAGAAAACAAGTTCTGTATTGTTTATTTGTAATGTTGCGTGTCCAGGGGGGTTTATTTGTTCAAAATAGAGAATCTTTGAGGCTGCAAAACAGAAAAATATTGGGCAGTGGATCATTTAAGTCCAGTATTAAAACAGCAGAATCACCAGTTAGCACTGTTTCATTCTAATGCAGTATACATTTTGTACTCAATACAGAGTGGTTATTCAATTGTTAAAATAATGTCTCCTAATCCTTATAGTATTGCCTTGGAATTTTGTGCTCCACAATAATCTTGTTCACAGTAAAAGAGACTAAAATACTGCTGAAGACGAAGTAGGAGACAGAAAAGATACAATTGCGAGGTGAGGCACCGGCAAGCAGTAATCTATTTCAGGGATGGTGAGGCAGGAATGGCAACTATTGATGTTGGACCCCCACCTCTTCTAGTCTCTATGCACACACGTTCTCTGGTTGGAAAACTTCTGGTCACTGAGCGTTCCCTTGTGATAAAAATAGACCATTATCAGCCTTTCCCAATGAGCTGGCACACATGTGTACACCTCCCATCCATGCAAAGGGCCAACACTGCTTATAAGGCACATGGGGGGGAGTGGCTGCCAAAAAGAGAGAATATAAGAGGACTTAAAGTGTGGGTTATTGACCTCATCTAACATAAATAAGCAATGACTGAATAGATTTTGAAAAAGTGTGTGTGTGCTGTTGGTTATATTTAAAGCTACTAAAAGCTCACATTCACTGAAGGAAGAAGTCCCTTCGCCTTGTCCTCCCTTCACTCTCCCTCACCCAGCAACCCAGCACTCATCAGCCATCCATGAGTGTGACCAACTCTTCTGCCTACCGATCGGAGCGGAGTTTCCATCAGACGTCATCCTCTTCTTCCAGTAATCCATACATGGAGAAGAGTCACGGGCTGTTTGCGGAGGACTTTGGCCCCTTCATGAGGCCTGGGGCAGACACCTTGGGCTTTTCCAGTAAGTGGAGTGCTGCATGAACCATTTGTAGTGAGTGATAGAGGTCATCTGTGGCCCTGAACAGGATCAGAGATAATGAATGACTTGTCCTTTCCACAATTACGTTAAAATCGTCCTAGATTTTTGCCCTATCACAAAAACAACAGCACCAACATGGCCAAAGTTTAGACTAATTTTTATCAGTATTTGGGGATTTGATCTTAATCAAGAGGGGGTGCAGTTAGTTCAGACTTAAATAGTTTGCTACCTGACAGCAGTGGTGTGCAGTCAGAGCCATCAAGGCCTTTTCTGCTGGCCTCAACACTATCAGAAGTACTGACCTATGTTTACAGCTTAAATTCTAGTATTTGTTCTATGAAATTGAATTCATTTGTCCCCAACAGTCTATTATATTCATTTCGTAGTGTGTCTCTTTGCCGCACTGCTTCCAGTTGTGATTTTTTTGTCCAAGCAGATTTCAACTTCTCTGTGTTGCCATGTAATCTGTGTAACCTGCCCAGGGCCTTATAAATACACACTACTGTATTAGTAATGGGCTTGTTTCTTTCACCAATCAGATTTCAGATTCGCCTCACAAGGCCAAGTAGCAGGGGTTCAGTCACGTCAGCATTTTTCCATCTTGTGATTGGTTGACGTCTAAAATCCTATGACTAACACTCAGAGTTACGCAGTGTGCTTGAACGCCTCATCACATGAACGGCACAAGGCTTAATTTATTCTGTTACTGCACAAAGAAAGGAGACAGACACGGCGTTGTACAACATTCTCTGTGTGCTATATGAACAAATAGGTGAGTTTGTATATATGCGGCATAGTGTTGTCAATGAATAAAACAATTTAATCAAGTTAATCACATGTCTACTCTGTGATTAATCATGATTAATCACAATGAGGATTTTTTTTTATTTTTTTTTATTTTACCGGCGCCGCCATGAGTGGCTGCCTTTCAAACAGCTATTTATCTAATCACACATTTATCTTGGGCTTGATGAAGTACTAAAATTGGCTTGAATTTTGTTTTGAGGTAAAAGTTTGATTGCTTACTTAGGGCCCTAAGAAATCCCTCTTATTGTTTTCCAAATTTTGTTTTATTTTTTCCTAAATTCAATTTAAAATTTTTAATTATAAAATTTTTTTTTAATTCCATTTTTTTTCTTTTGACACTTATTTTATCACCGTAGATTGTGTGTTTTCCTTTGTGTGTTTCAGTGAATAAAATGGCTGTTAAATAAATGCAAAACACATCTTTGGACAATTTTGCCCGGTATTTTTCAAAATTTTCATTGCTACAGAATCCTCAACAAATGATCTCATCTGTGCTTGTGGTTAAAGAAGATGTAGTTGCAACTGCAATTGTTTTATTAATGTAAGCTATTTTTTAAGACACCCTTATTTTATTACCAGTATTACATGATTATTTTGAAGTACGGTGTGTGTTGACACCAAGCCGTGGCTATCTTCTTTATTTTATACACGAAGTCAGCGTGAATGGGCATCCTAAAACGCTCCGTTGCATTCCCTAAAACACAACTTTGGCTTACACGGACCTTTTATGACTCTGTGGTGGCCTCAGCCATCTTCTATGCTGTGGGCTGCTGGAGAGGGGGCAGCACGGACAGGGACAGGAACAGGATCAGGGGTGACATTGTGGTCAAACTTAGTGCGTTGGGTTAAGGTTTTCAGATTAAACACGGGTGTTAACGTGTTATGTTTGGCAGCCCTAACACTGTATTTTATAAATAAGTGAGCTTTTTTGTCATGTTGTTAGATAAATATTGATTCTGAACTGCTCCAGACGATGTTGTAGTGTAGAGGTCTGGCGTTAGTGGTGTTTAGAGATGATGTATTGGAAAATAAAGAGAGAACTTGGTTTCTTGATTCCATCCATCCATTTTCTATACTGCTTGTCCTCATTGGGTTCACGGGTAAATTGGAGTGTAAACTGGAGCCTGTCCCAGATGATTTCGGGCGAGAAGTGAGGTATATCCTGGACTGGTTGCCAGCCAATCGCAAGGCACATATAGAAAAAACATATACAGTAACCATTCAAACTCACATTCACTCCTGTGGAGAATTTTGAGTCTCCAATTAACCTAACATGCATATTTTTGGAATGTGGGAGGAAGCCGGAGTACCCAGAGAAAACGCAGGCACGCACAGGGAGAACATGCAAACTCCACACAGAGATGTTCCAATGGCGATACGAACCCAATCTCCTGATTGTGAGGCGAACATGCTAACCACCGTGCAGCCTGGTATTCATCCCTAATTCTGTAACGCCACACATTGTTATATTGCATTTTTGTCAATTATTGATGGTGTGTATCCCTGTGACGTGATAGTGGTGGTATTAAGAGGTGGATTGGGTCGCTTAAAGGAAAACTGCACTTTTTTAGAAATTTTGCCCATCATCCAAAATTTTTATGTGAGACATAAACACACATCTTTCTGTGGGTTTTTCTGTGAGTGTTTTAAAGATATAAAAACAGATGAAAAGAGGCAGTTCTTTAGTGCACATAATGGGGCCTACGCAGCCAAAACACCTCGAAAACCGTTTTATCATATTATATCCATGCTGTAACCATGTAGTACAGTAACAGGTACATTCATGATAACATGTAATACTTACAGTATTTCGCCGTACTTTGGTCGTTTTAAGTATTCCCGAATCTTCTTTCCTGGGCGCATTGATTTCTCATAGTAACATAGAAATGAACGCTACACCTAGCGTTAACTTTTCCAAACTCAAAACCAAACACACAGCAGCAGTGGCGGCAGCTCCCATATGTAGCGGTACCTTTCGTTAGTGGCCGGACGCGTTGTGCGCGTAGCACTGACGTGCTCTGATCGAGTGTGTGGTGAAACTAACTTGCTAGCCGGCTACTAGCTAGCCGGTGTGGTCTGACAAGGTGTTACTCTGCCAATAAGTGTAGTTCTTCGGCATAACAATGACAATAACAATGTTGCTGTAACTTGGTTAATATGCAGGTAACATTACATAAATGGAGCGTTGTTGGTGCTTTTTGGAGTTTTTTTCAGAAGGCTTTATAGGCGGAATAGTTGCATCCCATTACGTGCATTCTTAGCTGTCTCTTTTTAGCTTTTTTTATATCTTTAGAATGCACAGAAAAGAGAAAGACAAGGCTTACATAAGGATTGTGGGTGATGGGCAAAATTGTTAAAAATTCCAGTTTTTCTTTATGTCTCCACAGAAGGCCCAGGTACCAAATGCACTGCCTGCCACTGCCTGAAAGGGTTACAAAGTATAGTTTTAACTAAAAATGATACATTGAAAAAACTCTTGTTATTACCGCTTGTTTTTATGACAACAGCTTTTTGGAGACTGAAATTGCAAGCTTTTTAAAACAGGTCTTAATGTCCAAGGTTTACACACATGTACAGGGTTACACACAGTTACACACAGTACAGGGTTCCTACACAAGTATGGAAAAGCATGGAATGTGATTTTTTTAATTTCCAAGTCTGTAAAAGTATGGAAAATGGAATGTCACGTATGGAAAAATATTAAATGATTAAATGAAAGACCACTGTTCTGTTTTCTAAAAGATAAAATTATGAATGACTAAAAAAATGGATTGATCTGTTTTTGTAAAGGTCGCTTGTTAGGGCAGCTAAGATGTTTGTGTGAGAGCACACAGTGGGCGACGCAGTCCAGAAAACATTTTGAAAGATTTGAATGGCCAACTCCCTGCTCTAATTCTCCTCCAACCCTTTGTGTGAGCTACATTAACGGAAAGAAAGGAACGAAGTGAAGTTCCCGGGATGAGATTGGCATATCAATAATTAATCATAATATTTAACAAGTCTGTAATCATCAGCCTTGCTATTGTAATGTGAGTTATCTTCAGTTTCTCAATAATCAGAATCAGTATGTTGGACTTTATTACTTTATTTTGTTAGCAGTTAACTTTGAATGTGAAATATTTAATATGGTACCTTTGTGTTCTGTCTGTCTTTCTGTTTAGTCCACTCATTGTTTAAACAAGGCTGATAATGGTAAGCAAATGCATTTTTCTTGGAATATACAGTAGATATTTCTAGACAAAATGTAATCAAACTTAACCAATACTGCAATGGTTATTGTTCACAGCCACTGATGTCTTCCAATGCCTACACACGGTGCCTGGCAAAAGTCTCAAAAGTCGCTTATCCATGTCGTAGGAACAATAAATAACAACTTCACTTTTAGGTTCTCATTTGGAATAACAAATAGCCTATATGAAAGGCAAAAGCCTCTAGATTATGCTTATTATAGCAAAATAAAGTCTTACATTATTCATTGGGTTTTATCATTTAGTTGGGACAGAAAGGTCAGATTGTGCTTGGACAAAAGTCTTGTCGCACACCAAAATAATGGACGGTAGAAATTATATACTTCTTAGACAACACAAACATGCTACAAAAACATCAGAACATAAAGTCAGGACGCTTTGGTATGAAGAGTCAATAAAATATATGACTCCCATGAGCTTGGAGGCCTCCATCAATACATGTAAGCATTGACTCAAATAACTAATTGATAAAATCATATCGGAATGGCAAAGACAGCAGTCTTGCATGACTCCCAGACTTCATGAAGCTTCTTTGGTTTCATCTTCCAAGCCTCCTCCTTCATCTAACCCCAAACATGCTCAGTTATGTTCATGTCTGGTGTCTGGGCTGGCCAATATATATCACTATGGGGTGGGGCAAGAGATCTGCAGAGTGGATGGTAACATCAACAGCCTGGAGTATCAAAGAATACATGCCCCCCATTACCTTCCACATCACAAAAGAAGGGAATTCTTTAGCAAGATGGAGCTCCTTCTGATACTTCACTCTCCACGTCAAAGTTCCCGATTGTGAAGAAGGTCAAGATGCTCCAGGATTGGCCGGCCCAAACACCAGACATGAACATTATTCAGCAAGTTTGGGGTTAGATGAAGGAGAAGGCTTGGAAGATGAAACCAAAGAATTTTGAAGTCTGGGAGTCATGCAAGGCTGTTTTCTTTGCCATTCCAGATGATTTTACCAATTAGTTATTTGAGTCATTGTCGAGACGTATGGATGGAGTCCTCCAAGCTTGTGGAAGTCGTAAACGATAGTAATGATTCTTAGCAAGGCACCCTGACTTTATGTTCTGTTTTTGTAGCATGTTTTTGAAAGGAAAATATCATTTCTAGCATAAATTATTTTGGTATGCAAAACGACTTTTGTCCAAGCACAATCTGACCCTTCTGCCCTAATTAAATGATAAATGTCAATGAATGATACAAGACTTTATTTTTGCTATAATAAACATAATCTAGAGGCTTTTGCCTTCCATATAAGCAACTTTGGAGTCCAAATGAGCTACTGAAAGTGAATTGTTCCTACAGCTTGGATAAGTGACCAGACTTTTCTCAGGCACTGTATGTAATAATATGTGTATGCAATGTGTATAGCGAGTGCGCACAGACACATGGATGTGTGACATATGCCCTTTAAATGGACTCAGGAATGTGTGTGCTCCATGTGTCAGGGGCATAGCACGATAGTTTTGGGAACTATGATTGGTATCCCGTAGATGGAAGCTGCACAGAAGTTGTCAGGGTGCGCTACAATAGACATGCACACAAGAGCTGGAGAATGCTCTCCAACCTTCCAGCAGTGTGACTTCATACACAGAGTATCTGGATGATGGCATGAACAGATGGTTGCCCGGCTACTGATGCACACACACACACACACACACACGCACACATGATGTAACATGGTCAACCTGCATATGTTACGTCCAATCTGATATCACTCAGTTGTTCGGATTTGTGTATGAGCTCAGTGTTTCCACGTACTGTATAGTTGTTCACTGAGGTCACATTCACAGCTGTCACAGTCCACACATCCGTCACTGCTGACACATGGCCAATATGTATCATAAGACGAATGTTCAATTTCTTATGTTCATACAAACTTTTTTAAGGTATGTTGAGTGGAAATTTTACGGGATCAGCTGGCCACTGTGACATGGCGCTTATCAGCTGTACTTCCAAGGCGTGTATCATAAGACCAGCATGTCAAATATGAGACTAAGTGTGATATAATTAGTTTTAGCTAATAAATGATGTTTAGAGAATATTAAAGATTTTTTCTGTTTTTCTATGCTTTTACAACTACTACCTCTAGTAAAAATAAGAACAATTGAAGCTGCGAGCAGCTTTGAACGGGCCCTTGAACACCCACGCACCTCGGGGTTCACGCAAGTCAGCAGCCACACGGAGGCAGGACAGAATTTGATGTCGATCTGAAAAATCTCCGTGGAGGAAAAGGTTAATGTACGTCTGGTTTGTGTAGGTTTGTGTTTGACATTTCCTGTCGCCACTTGGTGGCGCTGAGATGAATTCACAAAGTGAACTATGCATAGCTTCAAGGTGTTATGCTTATGTACCACTTATGATGAAGATCTGACCTTGTGGAGCCAAAATACAACCCCTGGTTTGTGCCCTTGTCGTCACCTTGCTCGCAGGGTGACAGTCATGGTCCGCCTACATCGCATAAGCCATCCCGCTGGGATTGTTGTTGTGTTGTTCATGGTAATCATGACGACGGACGCTGTCGCTGTCAGGCTGTGGACCTTGATGGACAGAACTTTTAACGGACTTCGGAGCCCGGAACTAGCCCAGTTTCACATAAAGGCGCTGGACCTTTGGACTGTTTCTCTGGGGCTACCAGGCCAGCATGTCTTGGTCAAAACAGACAACACGACTGTGGTGGCATATATCAGTCGCCAGGGTGCACCCGCTCGCTTTGCTTACACAGGCTGGCACAACAGGTCCTCTTATGGAGCAGTACAAGGCTCCTGTCCCTCAGAGCAACACTTGTTCCAAGGGTGTTGAAACATGGGGCGGATCTTCTGTTCCGTGGAAATCCTCTGTACAGGGAGTGGGCTCTGCATCCACAAGTGGTGGATAAAATATGGATCAAGTAAGGCCGGGCAGCGGTAGATCTTTGCTTGCGGGTAAATGCAAAATGCCCTCTGTTCTTCTCCCTGTCAGACATGGAAGCACCGTTGGGCAATCGCTGGTGCTCCGGCCCTAATATACATAGCAGTTTCAAAAGGGCCATCGTGCCATTATCACTGGTGCTCGGGACCTAAGAATAAGAATAAGAATAAGAATAAGAGTCATGTTTTAGTATTATTTGTACGCCATTGTATTATATTCAATTCTGTTCTATCCGTCTCTTTTTCTATCTAACCTCAATGTAGATGGCCGCCCCACACAGGGTCTGGGTTCTGTTCGAGGTTTCGTCGTTAGGGGAAGCTTACCTCCATCGCCAAAGTGCTGGCTATTGTGGTTTTCTGATTCACCTTCTGTTGTGAATTGGCGCTATATAAATAAACCTTCACTAATTAAACAGAAGAAATTTCAGTATCCATTTCAAAAGCTGTGTCAAACAATCAACCTTCCAAATATAATAATGCACATTTTACATATACATGTATTTACAGTATTGTATAACTGAATGGTATAATACTGAGAGGTGTTTCTAATATTTTGACCATGTCCTGTTGCTAAATGAGCTGAACAAAATACTTGTGTGGTGGCTGGAACGTAGAAAATCACATATTCTAACAAGTTGGAATATGAGCACAATAGAAAGGAAATAGAACAACAGAATCGAGGACGACAAGGCGTGAACTGGCGCTGTTCAAACGACATCTTACAAAATGACTACCTAAACTGAAAAGAAAACTTCTCAGTCAAATAACACTGAGCTGTGACACACTGACCTCTTCATGGAGCATGAAATCTCATTTGCCACTGCAGGTGACGAAGAGGTGAACATTAATCGCCTCACTGGGGAGCGGGGGGGTCCTTTGCTGAATAATTGATGGTCATTATGTGGGAAGAACAATGTGTCATTGATGCTATTCTACCAGGTGGCATTTGACACGAAACGCAAACATGGAAACAATAATCACCTTACACTTTTAGCAAAGAGCGTTCATTCATCTATTAAGCCGAGCTGGAGCCTACCCCATCTTGATTATCTGGTCCAGATGACGTATTCATGAAGATTCTCACCCGTTGTCTAACAAACTTCCTCCAATTGACTGTTTCCAGGTGGAAGTGGGAAGATCAAAACACTCGGCGATTTGTACCAGTTCACAGTGGACGTCCGAGACTTTTCTCCTGAAGATGTCATTGTCACCACATCCAACAACCAAATTGAAGTTCGTGCAGAAAAGGTGAGTTTTCTGTTATTTGATTTGGAACATCCTGTGGACACAAAAAGCAGGATAGTTTGTTATTCTAGTCTATTCTACTGTCTGAAAAAAATGGATTGTCTTATATTAGAGGTCTAGCGATTACGCATGCAAACCAGCAGGTGACGCCAAACAACTTCGCCCCAATCAAGTCAGATCTTTTCTTCCAGTCACTTACATACACACACAGACACACACACACAACAGTGACCTGTGGCTGTGACACAGAGACTTACTGGATAAAAGTGTGCCAGATTGTTAGCAAGTCAGCAAACAACAGAGATGGATTTATGATGTGAATTTTAAGATAACTTCAAAACAACTTTCGAGCAGCTAACAAATATATCACTTTTTTTGCAATAAGTTGTAATTTCATTAATCTTGAAAATGTAATATAAAATAACAATACATTTGGTCTTAAAAAAAGAGGGGTTGTCTTATATTCAGGGTCGTCTTATATTTGGGTTAATCAGTTAGGGTTTTTTTTATTGTGACATATGCAGAATGTACTGTATGTCTGACATGTTGAATGTTCTTTACATTCATTGACAGTTGGCTCAGGATGGTTCCGTGATGAATACATTTACCCATAAGTGTCAGCTACCCGAGGATGTGGACCCTACCTCGGTGACATCATCACTGGGCACCGAGGGGACGTTAACGGTCCGGGCGCGGCGACACCCTGCCAAACATGAGCACACACAGACCTTCCGCACTGAAATTAAGATCTAAACTTGTTACAAAAACCTTACTAAATATGCGTGTGTTCGTGTTTATTTTAAATGCCAATCTCTACATTTGCTGTGCACACATTTTAACACTCCCAGGCTGTGTTGTGCTGGACGACACTCTCACATCTTTTGCGCTTTGCTCATTGATATTCTGAGGTGGTTCCATTAGCAGCCATAGATGAAAGACGACGCCATGGGGGCTTGTACTGTGCATGTATGACACGCATACACACATGTGTACAAGGAGACACACTCACGCACACAAACACACACACGCACAGACACACACACATGCTACTTGCGTTCAAACACATGATTGTAATTACATATGCACTTGAAATGAGTGATTTTTCCTTTGTCGTATTATTATATTATCATTTGTGTGAATAAACATCTCATGCCTCCAAGATTAAGCTTCCAAGTTTGTCATTGAATGCATTATGGTTTAAATATGTGCATTTTTAGTTACTGTAGGTCATGGATTACCACCTTAATGGGATGGAAATGACCTACTAAAATATGATATAAGCATGCAGGGGAGCTGGTATTTGATTAGTGAGAAGTATACTGTATATTACATTAGTGTCTGCACCGGACATTGCACCCCAAATCATGACTAACTGTGGATATTTCACACTGGACCGCAAGCAGCTTGGGATCTGTTCCTCAACTGTCTTCCTCCAAACCCTTGGACCTTGATTCCCGAATGAAAGGCACACTTTGCTTTCATCTGAAAAGAGGACCTTGGACTGCTGGCCGATGTCTGGTGCAGGTGTTGGTAAAATCTTAAATCCAAGGTCACCGCAAAAGTCTACCATAATGTTTTAGAGGACTTCATGATTCCGTCTGCTGAGGATCTGTATGGAAACACAGATTTCATCGTCCAGCACAGTGCTCGACTGGCCAACCAAGTCGCCGGATCTGAACCCCATTGAGAATCTATGGGGTATTCTCAAGAGGAAAATGAGGGGCAGCAGACCCAACAACAAAGAAGAGCTGACAGCAATCATCAAGGAAATCTGGGCTTCCATAACTCCCAGGCAATGCCACAGGCTGATTGCTTCAATGCCACGTCGCATCGAGGCAGTGATTAAGGCAAAGGGATTCCCAACCAAGTATTGAAGATTGACATATCGTTTTGAAAGTACCATATTTGATTGTTTTGATGTGATCCTTATTTCTTTCTTTTTTCTGCAAAAACCGAGAGGTAAATGATGATTTCTTCACAGTATTCAAATTTTTTGAATTCCTGTTTTGTGTGTTTAATAAGCTGAAAGCCTAAATAATGTAAAATCTAAAAATAAACAAATAAATATTTGCCATTATTTAAATAGTGGACCCTGAAGCCATAATCTATGAAAGTTTAACCTTTTGAATGGAATTATGGAATTCTTATTTTTTTTCCATTTGTATATCTGTATATATAAAACTAATTGCACATCAGCCATAAAATACCATATATAATTGTAAAGAAATGTATTGTTTTAAATAATCTCAACCACTACTGCCTGTGTTATATTTAATATATAAACTATTAGGGTCATTTCAACTTTTGGCCACAAAATACTTCTATATTATTTTAAGAATAATATAAGATAATAAACCGTGACATTTTTTTGTCATTGTTAAAAATGCTTTAATGCAGCATTTATGCGATATTGTATTATAATGTCTGTAAAAAGGTGATGCAATTCTCCTCTACTAGATTATTTATTTACATTTAAACACCCCAACTTTGCATATGCCAGTTTGGTTTGTTGTGGATACTTTTTATAACTGTTTAAAACAGCATTTAACATAAATTCAACCTTTATAAAATCGACAGTGGTTATAACTGAGTGGAGCTGTTTGGATGCAGACTGACCTCTTGTGGTAGAAAGACAAAATTGCAGCTCAACTACTGTAATTGTGTGCATTATTTAGTTGATAGCAATCTAAAAAGTACTGTACAAACAACAAAATCGGTATAAGCAAATTTCAGCTTTTTGTTGTTGAAGTCAAGCTATGATAATCAAGGGGGCTGCTTTGAAAAGTATAAGTAAAGTGACCCCTAATTTTTATTTTCATCACTAAGCTCTGCTTTGCTTGGATCCTTGAACACGAGAAGGAATAACACTGCAGCAAGCGGTTGGTCAAACTGTAAAACCCTAATCACACTAGAGGCAGAGAGCCGGAATGCCATCGGAATGAAAATTCCTAGTTTGTTTGTAGATATTGCAGGTGCATTCTAAAAATTGTGATTGCATTCTGTGTGCTTTCCAAATATTCTGGCCCGTTCTTGTGGCCGGCCCGAACGTTGTGCTCATGCTAAAAACTTTCGAGATGCATATCGAACAGTAGTCGAAAGGTATTCTAAGTGCACTCTGACTGCATTCTAAATATACTTACGGTATTCCAACAGCATTCCAAACATTCTGATCATATCATAATCAGGGAGGACAGAAACGGTAAGCCACTTCAAACCCTGCCAAAATGTCCCCAAATGTGCCTCGAATTAGCCGGAATGCAGCTCAAATGCACCTCAATTGCTGCTGGAATATATTTTGATATTAAAAGAATTCAATAGGAATGCACTTCGAATGCCATCATAATCTTTCAAAGTCGAAATGTTGCAAGTGTCCCAACAATGCATAATCACATAAAAATGCAGCCAGCTGCCGCTGAAACGTCACTCACCATTTAAGGATCGCCTTATTCACATCATGTCATGCCGCCAAGGAGAAAAGGAGCCAAGGTGAGGAACTCCAGCGTGGACAGGGCAGAGATGTGCAACCCAAGAAGCCCCTGAAACGCCAGCTCCTATTCCTGATGATGCTGCACCTTCTAACCAAACTTCAGGCAACAATCGAATGGCACTCATACAGCGTTCGAAGTGCTTTCAAAATATTCTGACTGCATTTTAAAAGTATTGTAGTATTCTAAACGTATTCTAAAAGCACTCCTAGCGTGTTCCAACTGCATTCGAGATTGATTGCAAGACTGATTTGAGATGGGTTCAAACAGCATCCTGAGCAAGTAGTAATTCTCACCCAAACTTTTAAAATTTTCATTGGGGCTGCTTCTGAATAAGTGTAATGGGGGTAAGATGGCACATTCTAACAAGGCAAAAGGCTTTAGTCTTATTTAAGCCCTCCATCAACGGGAATCTGACAGGCGCACCACCACTTCTGTCAATACACCTCTAAGCCTCGCACAAGTACAAGCTGTCATCTACCAGGTACCACTCTGCAATCCCATGATGACACTGCAATATTTAATTTCCACATGCACGCTGCCTGTCCCCTTAAGGCAAATGGGATACTTTTCCACATCCCCTTTTGTGTAAATTGTAAAAAAAACTAGGCCTCTTTACATGACTTCATGCAAGCCCACACCATACCTCACTAGACCTCATTTGGGAGTATCAAAGTATCAATTCCATTATTTCGTTTTTTTTTTGCTTTTTATGCCACATTTATTCCAAACGATGAACCGCCACCCTGCATCATGTCATACAAAAGTTTAGAGAACCTCACAAGTCCTCAGTTGGATCAGAAGGTTTTTATCATTTTGTGACATTTTCATCCAAAACAAGGACCCATCTCAATGGGAGGCGCTAAGACGAAAGTGAGAAGAGGGTATACAGTACACCGGAAGCTATGCTATGTAAGCTGACTCACATACCGAGCTTATAATCAAAGATAGGGTAGTTTTTGTGTTGCTTTTTCACATTAACAATGATTTATTTGAAGACATGTGGCAAAGTCTGTGAATTGGGTTGGGCATCGTTTCAATTTGAATGATTCTGATTCAGATTCCTCGTTTTGATCCTGGTTCCTAATGATTCTCGATTCCAATGCTTTTAAAAGGTAGGATCACAAAAGTTTGTATGGTTTAAATGAGAGCTCTAACCATTTCTTTTTGGATGATATGTCTAATCTTCTCCATGAACTGTTTAATGATATGAATCTTTTTTTTTTTATCAACTTTACTATGTATTTCTTACAGGGCTATTTTCAATATATGTATACAGTGGTATGAAAAAGTGTTTGCTATCTTCCTGATTTCTTATTTTTTTGCCTGTGTGTCACACTTAAATGTTTCATATCCTATTGAAACCAATTTAAATATTAGTCATTGACAACACAACTGAACACAAAATGCAGTTTTTAAATGAAACTTTTAATTATTAAAAATCCAAACCATGGCTCTGTGTGAAAAAGCGATTACCTGCCCTGTTAACACATAACTTAACTGAGATGAATTGATATCTATCCATCTGGAAAACGTTATAAAGAGATTCCTAAAGCTTTGAGACTTGTAGGCAAAAATTGATTTACTGATTGATTTTATTAAGTAACATCTACAAGATTTTAGAATAACTGTTTGCATTGGTGTTTATTGTCAAAGAATCCGGGAGAAAGATATCTTTGGAGAGACTGGCGCCCATGGTCTGAGGTGGGCAGCTACAAAAGGCAAAGGCGAGATCGATCAGGACTTGATTCTCTTCCTACAGCAGGGTGGCTCCAAGTGTCCATAAAAAGAGTTTCAGTCCAGGGCTCTGGGCTGCGGAAGATATTTTGTCTGATTTGATTTCAATACAATTCTTAAAACTTCATCTGGAGTGTTAGTCTTCTTTGCTTCTCATAATTGGAGATTAATGAACACATAAGAGGGATGAAATTGGCTTAATTAATTTGCTAAAGTGGTCTTTTTGACCTTTATCAGGTTACGGAGAATTTCATCTTCAACAGACTCCAGTGAACTAAAGTGGAAGCCATTATCCACAAATGCCGAAAAACAGTAGTGAACCTTCCCAGGAGTGGCCGGCCAACCAAAATTAGCCCAAGAGCGCAGCAATGACTCATCCAAGAGGTCACTGAAGACCCCACAACAACATCCAGTACAAACAACTGCAGGCCTCACTTGCCTCAGTTAAGGTCAGTGTTCATGACTCCACCATAAGAAAGGCACTGGGCAAAAATGGCCTGCATGGCAGAGTTCCAAGACAAAAACCACTGCTGAACAAAAAGAACATTAAGGCTCGTCTCAATTTTGCCAGAAAACCTCTGGATGATCCCCAAGACCTTTGGAAAAATACTTTGTGGTCTGACCAGGCAAAAGATGAACTTTTGGAAGGTGTGTCCCATTACATATGGCGTAAAAGTAACGCCGCATTTCAGAAAAAGAGCATCATATAACAGTAAAATATGGTGGTGGTAGTGTGATGGTCTGGGGCTGTTTTTGCTGCTTCAATACCTGAAAGACTTGCTGTGATAAATGGAACCATGAATTCTTCTGTCTACCAAAAAATCTGAAGGAGAATGTCCGGCCATCTGTTCATGACCTCAAGCTGAAACCAACTTGGGTTCTGCAGCAGGACAATGATCCAAAACACACCAGCAAGTCCACCTCTGAATGGCTGAAGAAAAACAAAATGAAGGCTTTGGAGTGGTCTAGTCAAAACCTGACCTGAATCCAATTGAGATGCTGTGGCATGACCTTAAAAAAGTGGTTCATGCCCCTCCAATGTGGCTGAATTACAACAATTGTTACTGTAAGAGACTCTTTGCAAGTTATCGCAAGTGCTTGATTGCACTGGATGGGTTATTAGGTTTAGGGGGCAATCACTTTTCCACACAGGTCCATGTAGGTTTGGATTTTTTTCTCCCTTAATAATAAAAAGTTTCATTCAAAAAATGCATTTTGTGTTCAGTTGTGTTGTCCTTGACTAATATTTACATTTGTTTGACGATCTCAAACACTTAAGTGTGACAAAAAATAAAAAATCAGGATAGATAAGAAATCACACCACTGTAAATATCAAACCATTCAACTTGAATATACATTTAGTGAGCTTCTTTTTAAAGGAGTACACTTTCACAAAAGATGTTTGCTTTTGAAAAGTAGTATACTTTGTTTGCTGCCTCTATGTTGATGTAAGCTATTTTTTATGACGCCCTTATTTAGGTAACACGAGTAAAAAGGATATAGCCCAAAGCGCTCTTTTATTTTGACGGCGGAAGTGTGTTGTGTGAGTTGAGAAGGTCCCTTGACTGTTGCTAACAGAGACAGACTGTGCAAATGAATAAACTTGCCTAGCCGTAGCCGTAGCTCCTGTCCTTTATTTACACCGAACTTCCACATCAGCTAGCGTCCTGAAACCTTCGGTTACACTGGCATGAGACAGACGTCATTTATTGTTTGACTTCCCTGATTCTGATTGCTCAGAGGAAGTACATTGTAGCGCATCAAAGACAAGGTACTCTGTTATTTCTACACCATGAATGTGTGAACATTAATCATGTTGATCGTGCACCCTTCTTTGCATGATATCATTGTGTTGCAAATGTTGCACTGAGCCAACTGCTCTTCTTTCTGAAGTTCAGCCAAACGTTTCAGTCGCTTCTTCTTCGCTAGTGCTCACCGGCTTCTTCTTTGTTGCTGTTTGTAGCTATTTCTTCCGGTCGGCGAATTGGGCATCGAAACTAAGAATCTAAATAAAAACATTTGAACGATCCCGGGGAATCGTAATGGTAATCCTACTTCCCATCGGCGCTCGAGACTCGATACCCAGCCCTACCTGTGAAGTGGTGGGTGTATACACGGGGTGGCCTCGTCTACCTAGGTATGAGTCAGTGGCGGTTTCATGTCCATGAGGAAGACAGTTTTTCCTTCCTGGTATCATAAAAACCTGGAACTTCAAAACTAACCTCTTCTCTCGAAAGTGGAGCAAATAAGTGAGGGAGATGATGAGTTTTTTCCACGTTTGGTAGTTGCTTTAGGGCAGGAGTGTCCAAAGCTTTTCCACAGAGGGCTGCATACAGACAAATAAAATGGTCGGGGGACCAACCTCGATACATTTTGCACTTTAAAGATGCTAAAACCAACCCAATGCATAGGTTTATATACGCTATACATCAATAAAACATCAACATTTTTATTTTATAGGCGACAAAGAAAAGCAGTGTAATATTAATATATCTCATCACTAATCAATTGTATTTTTACAATGTACCAATAAAAACACAAGGTGTGGGCTGAAAATTGGCTCCGGGCTGCACTTTGGACACCCTGGCCGAATTTGGGGGGGAAAAGTACACACAGAGGTGCATTTTCCCAGCCCAAAACATATTTTTTTATTTAAAAAAAAATCTGCCAATTTCAAATGGGAATTTGAACAGAATCCCGGAACACGTTTTGTCACTGTGGGAAATCTACAATGTGGTGCACGAAAATGATGACAGCATTTTTTCTTAACCTCTCTTTCTGGCGAACCACCCTGCTTCATATTTTGGCTGCCTCACAGAGTGCTCTGGTGTCAGTTACTACTGAGAGCTTAAACAACATCATTTGACTGAAGCTCTTGTTGCTTGTTGGATTCTACACAGGATCACTAATGAAAAGCTTTAAAAGGGGCACAACTAAAGCCAGGCCGTTGTTGGTGCTTGTGGTCCTTTTGGAGTGTCAAGATGTGCAGTTTGTTTCTAACTAACTTTAGAAATATAGCCTATAAAAAATTCAGTTTCTGGAAAAAAAATATTATATATTTTGTTTTAAATGTAAGTTAGGCAGCCGAGATGATTTCTATGGCCTGTGAGTGTGGATGGCTGGGTCAACAAACTGCACTAAGTAGCGGTAAGTCACTGTTTGATCCTTGTCTCCAGCTGAGTGTCAAGACTGTCATTGAAAAACTTTGCAACAGGCTGTTTATTTTCCTTTTCGAACCGCAATTTTCATTTTCCAGCAGCAACTGAAACAAAAAACAACTGTCAAAAACCACAAAAACAATCACATTAACCCGAACCAATCATTTTTAAATCAGTCTTATGCCTCTACCAAGGCAAAAGCTAAAAGTTCTAATTTGTTGGATGTATAGCTGTTATTGACACTCACAGGCCAGAAGAATCAAACCATACTACAAAGCCAATGTTGTACGACAATACTATTTTATGTGTTCATAAATGCCTTAAGAAGTGGACATTTTCTGTGTCTAATATTTAGTAATATATAACATATATATTATTAAATCATATAACATGTAATAACATAATATATGTTACTGTATATTATAATAACATCAAATGTGCATTATGGAGCATGTCCAGCAGGGGGAAGCACCACTGCTTGAAAAGAGCATATTGAGAGTTATGTACTGTATATACTATTTTATTTTTGTTGTTTTTTTTCGAATAAAAGACGTAATAAAAATACTAAAGAGTTGAAGATTTTCAGGTACTAAATTATGATCACACAAATGTTAGTAACACAGATTTGTCTTCATATATGTTCTTACAATTGACCAAATATAAAGTCTGTAATGATTCCATGTAAAGCAGGTAAATTCACAAGTTAAATTGTAAATATACTATAAGTGCAGGGAATTGAAGTTTGCAATTTACTGAACTTAATTTACAAACCCATTTAAATTTCCAAAAGCAATACCATGCACAATGTATTCCTGTAAGTACAATGCTATAAAACAACAAGACAGTATAGACTACTACACTACATATACAGTGGTGTGTGGTGTGTTTGCCTCCTTCCTGATTTCTTTTTTTTTTTTGCATGTTTGTCACACTTAAATGTTTCAGATCATCAAACTAATTTAAATATTAGTCAACGACAACACAACCCTGTGGAGGAATTTTGGTCTACTCATCTTTGGAACTCTGCCATGCAGGCCGTTTTTGCCCAGTGTCTTTCTTATGGTGGAGTCATGAATACTGACCTTAACTGAGGCAAGTAAGGCCTGCGGTTCTTTGGACGTTGTTGTGGGGACTTTTGTGACCTCTTGGATGAGTCGTCGCTGCGCTCTTGGGGTAATTTTAGTTGGCTGGCCACTCCTGGGAAAGTTCACCACTGTTCACCAATGTTTTCGCCATTTGTGGATAATGGCGCTCACTGTGGTTCGCTGGAGTCCCAAAGCTTCAAAATGGCTTTAGAACCTTTTCCACTTGAACTCAGGTGTTAAGTTATTTTTTAACAGGGGGGCAATCACTTTTTCACACAGGGCCATGTAGGTTTGGATATTTTTTCTCCCTTAATAATACAAATTTTCATTTAAAACTCAGTTTTATGATCAGTTTTGTTGTCTTTGACAAATATTTAAATTAGTTTGATGATCTGAAATATTTAAGTGTAAAAAAAAACTAAGAAATCAGGAAGGGGGCAAACACATTTTCACACTACTGTACAACTGTTTCTAATTTTTGGTGACCTCATTTGCATGAGAGTCAAAATGTTTGAAACAGCTTCCAGTATGGCCCAACTCAGCTTTACACTCCTGTAAACTACAACCACAACAACAAACATACAGTTAAAATTGTTGGGAACACTGAGCATTATTATTTTTGTAAATACAAATTGGATCTCATTAGACAGTAACATTGCAGAAAACACAATGTTGCTTCTTCTGTTCTTCACTTTTTATCGTTTGACATTGACTGACATTCCATGGCCCGGCAATAAAGATTACACTATTAATATGTGACTAAATACAAATGAGTGGACCTTTGTTTTGGACCTGAGAGTGAACATGATCTCATCTTCAAACTGAATGTTCCTTTGTCCATATTTGACATCGTCATCATCAAAGACAACCTGCAACAGCAGCTCCTTGTTCCTCGCTGGCTTTCCTTTCTGTTTTCTTTGCCGAGTAGAGAAAGGCATAAGTCCGCCAAGGACAACAGGGGGAAATGGTGGGAAAAGCCCCAGCAAAATAGCGCTGGGACAATTTGCAGTCCAACATGACCAGGGAAAAACGCAAGGGACTTTCTGCGGCTCGCGTGCACATGTGTAAGGTGACTGGAAGCTTGTTTGGCTTGCAGTATGACTTGTATCTCTGAGGACTCCCACAGCGGCAGACACAATGAGACCATAATATTAGGCTAAGGCTCACATGACAGACGTGGTATATACAGTATATGTTGAAAAAACCACCGTCTGCACATTGACCACGCTTTCCCTCCCTCTGCTGCTTCTGGTGATCTCGGCCTCTCATTTGCTGAAGCACCAAAATAGTCCTGTAGGCTTGGTGGGCAACATATTTTGATGACACCAGGCTTCATGGTTGCTGCTGCCCACATGGAGGATGGGAGAACAGGAAGGACTTTTGCTGGCTAATGGTTCTGGTCACTTAGCCCCAAAATGAAGTTGGCGAGATCTCAGTCAGAAGGCCACACCAACAGGATGTGCCTGAATTCAAAGATGGTCTTAAGTAATTCACTCCTGCTTTGAGTTTCTGGTGGACAGCCTCAGCCGCCATGATAGAGGCAAGGGAGGCCTCAGGCTCTAAATAAAACCTCCCCTCCATGTGCGCCCTAATTGGTTTAATGACCATAATTATCTACTGGGATGCATGTTGTGCAAGGCACGATTAATGACCTCCACAACCTATGCAGACAGGCGGAAATTAAGAAAGGGGGGCACTGAGACAAATAGTGTTGTAGAAAGGAGGCGCACATCCTGCTGGCTGAATAGAACGTGACAAAGCACTTCTAGTCTCTTTGTTTGTTTCTTTAATTCTTTACGGAAACATTTATTTCCCTGCGTTATATTAACTTTCGGCTCATGGCACTTGGCACACAGATGTGCACAGGATGTACCACCCACCAAGTTATGAGGTTACAAAGTTAACCCACCCAATGCAGCCTACTTGGGTTGCACTTTTGACGTGAGCTTTGTGGGGGGTTCCATCATTTTTCTTCAGTTCACACTATACAGTATCTCATTAAAGTGAATACAGTCCCCACATTTTAGCAACCACTTTTCTTACAGTATGTCAACTCAAAGGATGATACTATACACAAAACTTGGTTATACTTTGGTGTAGTCCATGTACAACTTGTACAGCGGTATAGATTTATTATCCACTGAAAATGACTCGACACACAGCCATTATTGTCTAAATAGCTGGCAACACAAGTGAGTAAAAAGATAACTGTTTCTTGCTTACGGTCGAGCATAGAGCTGGCAGTACCAGCGGCAGTTTTTCGACACGATAAGCAGCCCGAACACCTTCAAGATGACAAGTGCCTTCCTCAGGAAGCTGAAGGTGAAGGTGATGGAGTGGACAGACATGTCTCCTCCAGACCTGACCTGAATTGAGCACTTGTGAGTCATCCTCAAGCGGAAGGAAGGAAAATTGACAACCGCAAGGTGTTTAACATTCACCAGCTCCACCAGTGATGTCATCATGGAGCAGTGAAAGAGTGGATTCCAGTAACAACTTGTGTAACTGGTGAATTCCATGCCCAAGAAGGTTAAGGCTGCACAAGATAACAATGGTGCTCACAGTACATATTCACACTTTGGAAAAAATCTATACTGCTACACAAGCTGTACACTGACTACTACTGACTACTAAGGTATATCCAAGTTTCATTTCTTTAGTATTGTCTTTTGAGAAGATATAATAAAATGGTTGCTGTTGTGGGATAATATATTCACCTGTAATATTTCACCTATAGGAGTTTTTTTTTTTATTTCATAAGATTGTTAAATTAGGGCCGCACAGTGGATGAGTGAGTAGCATGTTGGCCAACAAGTCTGGAGATCGGGAAGATCTGGGTTCGATTCTCCCTTGGGCATTTCTGTGTGGAGTTTGCATGTTCTCCCCGTGCGTACGTGGGTTTTCTCCGGGTACTCCGGTTTCCTCCCACATCGAAACATGCATGTTAGGTTAATTGGAGACTCTAAACTGTCCATAGGTATGAATGTGAGTGTGAATGATTGTTTGTCTATATGTGCCCTGCGATTGGCTGGCGACCAGTCCAGGGTGTACCCCGCCTGTCACCCGAAGTCAGCTTGGATACGCTCCAGCATGCTGGAGGAGAAGCGGTATAGAAAATGGATGGATGGATGAATGAAGATTGTTAAATTTTAAGGATTGTGGGAAAACTACTTATTGAAGCGAACATTTATTGAAGACATGGAACATGTGCCAAGGAAGAAACAATGATATGTCTTAATTGTGTGATTTTGGTATTTGCTTTTGTGTAGTTGTATTTCTTTAACTTGTACACATTCTTTGGAGATGTAGGGCGGCATATTTCACTGCATGTTAAACATGTATAACTAGAATGGCACTGAAAAGGGTGCAGGCCTCTGCCAAGGTTGGAACCATTGTCAAAAGTATGAAAAGTCATTTGTGATTGTTTGTATGTCAGCAGATCACTTCCTGGTTCCCATGAATGATGGAAGACAATGAAACAGTATCACTTTTTATTCCACAGCAGGAGGAGCGATATATACTGTATGTATATTTATGCACCTTGGTTTACACTGCAAGATTGAGAATGTTTATATATATATTTCCTACATTTCTGCAATACTGTTCTACTAGTTATCTAAGATGTATTAATACTTTTTAAATTAATTTTTTTATAATATTTATTATGTTTGAATCATCGTTGGAACATCTCAGTGTGGACTTTGCATGTTCTCCCCGTGCGTGTGTGGATTCTCTCCAGGTACTCCGGCTTCCTCCCACATTCGAAAGATAGGCATGCTATGTTAGTTGGAGACTCTATTGTCCATAGGTATGAATGTGAGTGTGAATGTCTGTTTGTCTATACGTGCGCTGCGATTGGCTGGCGACCAGTCCATTCTATTACTATTACGATTACTATTACTAATGCTATTACTATTATACTATTTATTTTATACAGTTTTTTGTCCTTCCTTATGCAAAAATAATGGTAGAAGCTAGAATTGATCAGCATGATGAGCAGTTAACGCAGGGGTCAGCATCCCGCAGCTCCGGAGCCGCATACAGCTCTTCAGCCTCCTTGTTGCGGCTCCTTTCGCAGAGCTCAGTTAATTTTTTTACACTGAAGTTGAGGAAATCTGCATTTTCCAAAAGTTTGAAATATTTGACTCACAAGGGAAGGGAGAGGGGAGCCAATTTGTGCACTGAGACACGAAGAAGACGTCTTGTTGAGTGTGCTACCCCCGTGGTAAGCTATCCATAACCATGAACACGTCCCTAAAACGTAATTCTGAATGGACATATTCCTTTGCCTTCACTGCCATTGATGTTGGCTTACCCGAGTGCTTGATATGTGGCAAGAAATTAGCAAACAGCAGAAACTGTAACGTTGAAAGCAATCCGAGCATTCATGGATGACGTGACCACGCTGAACACTACTGCAGCATGCACCAGGCGACTACTTGGAAAGCTGCAGGAGAACATCAGATGGGCCCTGATGAAAATCAAGCCGAATAAGTCACAAAGCATCTCAATAGTCAAAGTAGAGCTTAAGAACGTGGGGTTCTGCATTGGTGACGACCTAATTCCGATGGTGTCAGAGCAACCCGTCAAAAGCCTGGGCAGATGGTACAATGCAAGCCTCAGGGACAAAGACCAAGTGCAGGTATTAAGGCAGGACATCACCACCAGTCTGGACACCATCAACAAGACAATGCTGCCTAGGAAGCTCAAACTCTGGTTTGGACTTCTCCATAGGGTAATGTGGCCACTCACGATCTACGAGGTCCCAATAACAATGGTGGAGAAGATGGAGCAAAACATAACTTTGTATGTGAAGAAGTGGCTTGGCGTTCAACACTGTCTGACCAACATCAGCATCCTTGAACTACCGATCACGAGCCTCACTGAAGAATACAAGTGCTCTAAAGTGAGTCTATAGATGACACTGACGGACTCCACTGACGTCAGACATGCTGCACCACCTCTGTCAACGGGAAGGAAATGAACACCCTCCCATGCAGTACAGCATGCTACGTCAGCCCTGATGCACAACGACATTGTGGGACATGTCCAGCTGGGAAGAGGAGGATTTGGAGGCAGCTCTGAGAAATGGAAGCAAGAAACATCAGCTCATCAAAAGAGCTACATATGATGTGTCTGATCCCCCAAAAAACTTCACCAGTTGTATGGCGAGGACCCAACCTGCGCCCTCTGCCCAAATTGTGCGACTCTCAAACACATCTTGACCAGTTGTAGGACCAGCCTCACACAAGCCCGCTACACCTGGAGGCACAATCAGGTCCTCAATAGTCTGGCAGCTGCCCTTGAGAGCAAGAGGGACACCATCAACTTCTTGCCCTTGAGAGCTGCCAATTCCATCTCTGTGCCAACATTCGTTCGAGAGGGACAGAAACAGCCTAACCACCCAGCTACCAAACCAGACACTGGACAGCGAGCAGTGGCACAGGATCTGGCAGCAGATGCAGGACAACGAGAACGGAAGGCCAAGGTCTATCCAGCTGAAGTAGAATGCAGAGGTTTTGTGGCTTCTTCTACCATCACTAATAAAAGAACTTGGCATTCATGGACAGGCTCTGCGACAGACAATAAGTCTCTGAAAGAAGCAGCCAGTGGCTATGGATCAAGCGCAAGGACACTTGCAGACACCAGGTGTTGCTGATGAACTCTCTGGAGGTGTCATGGGCCTATCAGTGGGAATATCATTGAAACACCAATGAAGGAGCGTACCCACCTGACGACCCTAAAGACGTTATAAACCTACCCCCTTCCCTCCTGCTTTACTCAAGGGTGGGGCATGGGGGGAAGGGGGGAGACTGAGCAATGACCCGGTGGGCAGGGTGTTTTTTTTTTTTTATCCCAGGTCGGGACCTTACTGCCTAGCTCATCTCCCTCCACTTTCCATGCACTATTTTACTCTCACTACTTATGATTGGGCATGGGACACAGGCTCAAGCTTGATCACCCTGTAGTTGATGAGGGTGTCTAGTGTTGGAAGGCCGAAACACCCACTGATTCAAAGGTACACTACTGATGATGTGTCCCAAAATGTACATCCTTCCCATGGCTGAGATAAAGTTCCCACGCCACTCTCAACATCCACGCCTCATGTGATTACCATCTATTGGCACAAAGGACATTTGCCATCAAGCCCTGTGTATTTATGAACTTACATTTTGTTTCAATTTCACATAAATACGTGAATGACTCAAAAAGGCCTACATAGTTCAGTGTTTAAATTATTTCAAAGTAGGCCTACACATGCACACTGCACTGTTAGTTGAATTCTCTTGTTGTAACAGATAAGTGTAATTTTTCAAGTGTCTGAGCGCCAACAGACGTGCACACTGTAATATCACACCTGTCCAAAACCTGAGAACCCGAGGTAGTCCAACTTCCATTCTGTCGTATTGTGTATATGAGTGGGTTCAAAAGGACAGCGAGGCGTATTTCACAATGCAGCTTTCTTTATTGTCAACCTCAGCCAAAACAAGCCATGGAACTATCTCATCCAATTAATGATCTGAGTCTGTAGGAAACCTCTTGTTTATGATTTCTTATGTACTGTATACTTTAATTTCCTTATTTCTTTTCTGTTTTGCAGCAGCCTGTTGTGGCACTATTTCATCCTGGAAAATTACTTGAAATTGATGCCATATTTGCTGTATATGTTTATACTTTTGTCTAAAAAAAAAAAAAAAAAAAAAAAAAAAAATCCCAACCTAAAAAAATCTTCTGGTCCCTTCTGCAACACTCGAGCAAACTCGGCGTAACACTTCTTGTAGCCGATAAGTCCGGCCATCGAAATAAGGCAGGCTTGTACTACAATCACGGTTAAGCTACACATTCAGGCCATACTTTTCACTCCAAAACTTCGCTTGCCACTTTTGGCTTTACAGTGTTCGTCATTGTGTTATATGTTGTTACCGCTTGTTGTCGCCTATCACTCACCATTGCAAAATGGTACAGAATAAATTGTTACATGCTCATTTTATTTGCGGTTCAGGTTGAATTTGATTTTGTGCACTGCATAGATTTGCTGCGCACTGAGAACACTGGAGCAGTGATCGATTGAGGGAACTGGAATTGGTAATGGGTATAATTTTAAAAAGATGACAACTTTTAGGTTTATAAGCTGTGTAATGTTTTATGGCTCCAGACTATTTTTCTTTACTGGAAGAGGAGGCAAAATGGCTCTTTTGAAGGTAAAGTTTTAAGACCCCTGAGCTAACGTCTACACTACAAAAAGTGGAAATTTAAACTACATTTAAACCCAAACCCCTCCCTGACAACATTAAATATCTGGTTAAGTGTACATTTTACCAGGCACTTTCGACAGTATGTTTGCTTATCTTAATAGTTATAACAAAACCTGAGATACAGCATATTCCTTAAAATGACCAACATAATTTTACAAAGAGCATTTATTTAGCTTTTTTTTTTTTTTAGCAATAACTCTGATTTTAGTATACATTTTACTTATGATAAGCAAATTGGTCTAAGTTACCAAGCACCTGATAACTTTCTTTGGTCAAAATTAAGCGCTTTCGACCTTAATTACAAATATTTCATCGTACATTTCCACGTGTAATGTAAATGTCGATGTGCTCCAATGTTGCTATCACATGCAGCCTTCTACAGCCATCAATCAGCATTTACGCTTGGGAAACGCTCCATTTCAGTCAAGAATTATTTGCTTCTTCTTGACACCACATTACATCAGTTTATTAGAGTTTAAATCCAGCGACTTAATTTAAAATTGGATTCGACTTGTAAAGGAGCTTTTGCGATGTGTGTAATCTTGGTTCAGTGCATAAAATGTTCAAGTCGAGCCGCTGCAGAGCTTGGAAGAGACTTAGGCGGGGAATTATGTGCTAAAAAATCCCCATATGAGATGCTACAGAGAGAAAGGAGCAGCGGAAAGACGCATGAAGACCAATATAGACAGAAATTGGAGGATGTGTTTTCTGGTCAGAAACCCAAAGCTAAAGTTAGTCAGGACGTAAATTCCACAATGCTGCTGGCTTTTTTTCCCCAGAATGTGTGCATGACAGGAGGACAAAAAATAAAACAAACATAAGGAGCGGTCATATATGAACAGTGATAGCTTCCTTCTTCTAAATTTACCTGAGACATCTAAGAAGCCACAAGGAGGAAGAGTGAAACCTGTGGTTCTCAAGACAAAAAAAAAAAGAGTCCCCCAGGGGGAGGCGGGGTCTGTGTCCTGGACGCCAAGCCTTCCACACAATGCCCAACATGCAAATGTGGCCTACTGTAAACCTTTAGCATGGCTCAACTCTCCACCCACCACGAGGCCTCCCTCTTCGCCTTCCATCCTGTCTCCTGGGCTCCCCGTGCACCCCTGTTATTTACAGTTCTTAATGACAAGATACAAACTTCCACACATTCAGCCCCGACAGAGCGAGGATAATCTCGTTACAGCTGACGACAGGGACATAAACCAAAACCCCTCCAGCAGCGCTCGGTTTTGGACACACTCACAAGTGGATTTGCATAAAACCAAAGAGTACAATCAGCAGCTGAACGCCGTAACTCTGCCCCTCTTTTTCCATTTTGCATTGGGAAAAAAAAGGGGAAAAAAATGCACCACGCGGCGAAAAGCTGTGAGAGAATGGATGGATGGATGGGTAGCGATGGAAAATGTCTTTCTCAGTTTAGAACTGTCGCACAAAGCCGCAACTATTTTTGAGGCGTTCTATTGGTCGGAGGGGGGGCCAGAACACACAGCCAGCTGGAAGTCAAGGACAAAGACTTGCCAGAGACTTAGTGACAAATCCCAGTTCCCAGGCTCCTTTGCAAGTGGTTTCTTTCTTACGGCCTCTCTGTTGACACACATTAATTCCATAGTTCAACATTGACATTCCTCTTTCTTGTGGGATACTCTTATGTGACGAATGCATTTAAAGGCTTTGTCGCTTGCATCAATCAAGGCAAGCTGATCACTTTAAAAGTGACAGAAATTGCCATCAGGCTAATCTTTATGCTACAATAACCTAGAAACATTTTTCCTTTGGGTTTTTACTACTTTTTAAACTTTACGATATGACAAAAAAAAACTAAACATAATGTCGGATCTTGATTCACACTAATATGAGATCTAATTTCTAAACATCAATCATTTAAAAAATATTTTACTTAACGAGATGCATCCCAAACCATCCATCCATCCATCCATCCATTTTCTATACAGCTTCTCCTCTTTAGGGTCGCGGGGGCATGCTGGAGCCTATCCCAGCTGACTTTGGGCGACAGGCGGGGTACACCCTGGACTGGTCGCTAGCCAATCGCGGGGCACATATAGACAAACAACCATTCACACTCACATTCATACCTATGGACAATTTAGAGTCACCAGTTAACCTAACATGCATGTTTTTGGAATGTGGGAGGAAACCGGAGTACCACACACGGGGAGAACATGCAAACTCCACACAGAAATGCCCAAGGGAGAATCGAAGCCAGGTCTTCCCGATCTCCAGACTGTTACCGTGTTGGCCGATCGAAACCAATGCTACCCATTTTACACAAGGGCTCATGCGACAGCTGATACCCCCAGCAAGCCTCGCCGGGCAGGGCGAGTTGGCTACCCTGCCCTGGGTGGTGGCTAATTTATTTTGATTTGTTTTTATAAATGTATTGTGGAGTGAGCAAGCATGCCATGTTTTTGACTTGATGGATTCTTGTCAGTCTTTCTATTAATTTCTATTAAAGCCTATGTTCCCAAAGTGTGGTACGCGTACCCCTTGGGGTACGTAGATTGGTGTAGGGGATATGTGAATAAAAATGTAAAACAGCTTGACTACATTAATGCATAACATTGAGATTTACGTAATGCGCTCAAATGCCTCATGTGAACAGCCACAGCAGGTAAATAATACAGTGCAGAAGACGGGTGAAAGAATGAAGCTGTTCATTGTTCATATAGATTCAAGATTCAAGAGTTTATTGTCATATGCACAGTAAAACAGGTAGTTCTGCTATGCAATGAAATTCTTGTTCTGTTCATTCTCCCAAAAATAGAAAGAAAGAAAAACACAAGAAAATGAATAAGAACAGAAGAAACATAAATACCAATAAATTAAGCAACAACAACATAAGAGACATTAATACAAATTAATAAATAAAGTGCTATGAGTGTGTGCGTGTGTTGCGTGCGGTGTGTGTGAGTGCTTCGTTGAGAAGCCTGATGGCCTGTGGGTAAAAGCTGTTCGCTAGTCTTGTGGTCCTGGACTTCAAACTCCTGTAGCGTCTGCCTGACGGTAGGAGTGTGAATAATGAGTGTTGTGGATGTGTGCTGTCCTTGATGGGGTTGTGTGTTCTTCGTAGGACTCTAGTTTTATAAATGTCTTGAAGTGAGGGGAGGGCTGCCCCAACAATGTTCTGTGAGGTCTTGATCACCCGCTGGAGTGCCATCCTGTCACGTGTTACCGTCACGTGTCACGTGTTACAGTTACCGTACCAAACAGTGATGGAGGCGGTAAGGACACTTTTGATAGTGCATCTGTAGAAGCAACTAAGGATTTTGGTGGACATGCCAAATTTCCTCATTCTTCTCAGGAAGTACAGTCTCCTTTGGGACTTCTTCATAATTTGGTGGGTGTTGTGAGACCAGGTGAGGTCCTCGCTGATGTGTGTGCCAAGGAACTTGAAGGTTTTCACCCTCTCCACCTCAGTCTCATCAATAAACAGGGGTCTATGCGGCTCCTTTTCCCTTGTTCTTGGGTCGATGATCATCTCTTTGGTCTTCTCTGTATTGAGAAGGAGATTGTTTTCATGACACCAAGCTATGAGGTCCGCCACCTCTCTTCTGTATGATGTTTCAACACCACCAGTGATCAGGCCGATGACTGTAGTGTCATCCGCAAATTTAATGATGCTGGTGTTGTTCTGGGAGGACACGCAATCATAAGTGAAGAGCGTGTAGAGGAGCGGACTCAGCACACACCCCTGTGGGGTCCCAGTGCTCACAATTCTTGAGCTGGATGTGCGATTGTGGACTCTGACTGACTGGGGCCTGCCTGTTAGAAAGTTAAACACCCAGTTACAGAGGGAGGGTGACAGGCCAAGTGTGAGGAGCTTATTTGTGAGTTTGTGGGGGCTGACTGTGTTAAATGCAGAGCTGTAATTAATAAATAACATTTTAACATATGTGTCCTGGCCCTGTAGGTGAGAAGGGGCTGTGTGGATGGCAGTGTTGACTGCATCATCAGTGCATCATCAAACTGTAGAGGGTCCACAGTGGATGCTCTTTTTGATGTGGGTCATGACTATCCTTTCAAAGCACTTCATAACAATAGGAGTGAGTGCTATAGGGCGATCATATGCTATAGGGTCATTTAAGCAGGTCACGTTGCTCTTCTTGGGTACGGGCACTATGGTGGTGGACTTAAAGCAGTATATTATACTGTAGATCACTGATATAAATGAGAGCTCATCTTCTTACATGGTGCTGTGACTATTTAGTGTGTTTTCTCAGCTGTCATTTGTTTGTTGACTGGATGCACTGACTATCTAGTAGATTTTCCAACAGCTAAAATTGCATAAAGCAAACAATAACTTGCTACGCAAAAATGTTATTCAATTCTTCTCAGCAAGAGAAGATAAATATGACCTTAGGGAAAAATTAAACTTAAAACACTCATACGCGAGAACAACGCTAAAACCTTCAGCATTTCTGTATGTGGAATCAAATATATAAATATATATATATTTTTGTGAGTACATTGTACTCTGTGCTAACTCATTATCCAACTATGTGTCTGTCACCTATTAACCCTTTCATTATTTCACACGCTATATGTGCTCATATGTCCATTTGGCTCAGTAATAAAACTTGCACTGTATTAATTTCCTTATTGTGCCTTTGTTTTCATAATTATTTATAACTATTACATTTACGTGTAACATTATTTGCATTGTACTGATTATTTCCAAGTTGTTGCAGAACAAAGCACAGCAAAAGAGCATAAAGATCACAGTTCACCACATCTTACCACAGCTTGCCACCACTTAAATACTCAATACACACTAATGCAAATAAATTCACCAAACAGAAGACAAAACTGCCAGGAGATATCTTACCACTCTAAAACCCTCTCCGTTTTAAATTAGTAGCGTATGTGTGCCTATTTTTTAAATATAATGTCATAATATAAATTTAATAATATTTAAAAAATGTTTCATTGTGTGGTTTATGTTTTTTAAGAGTGCAGTAATCGGGGGTACATGACTTCCAGTCATATCTGAAGGGGTATGCGACTGTGAAAAGTTTGGGAACCACTGTATTAAAGTCCTCCGTCAACTGTCACTGAAAGGAAGTTTCTTTAAAGCAGAATAAGACAATAAGGAGTCGCCAATAATAATTAAAAAACAGTGTGATTTATTTGGAATAAAAGCACATGGCCCTGAACATGGTGTGTGTGTTGGCGTATGTGTGCGCACGTGTGAAAATATTGTCCCAGAGAATCGCAATCTCAATTCTAAGCAGCAAAATCATGATTGACATTTTTTGCGCTTGTGCAGACCTACTTGACAGCATGATCTACTAACCAAAAGACAATGCTGTAAAATGCATGCCAGGCAAGTAGTTGTCAATGTCACTTTGCAAACAAACACAAATAACTACCCTTTGCTGGTGTGTGTGTGTCAAATTTGACATACAGTATGTAAGTGATGCAAGTAGCAGTTCAGTAAATGTACGCTTTGATGGAGGAGCGTTATGTGTTTTCGATTAGGCAGTGTTTCAGTTACGTGGAAGCCCACCCAAAGCGCATTAGAGCTTCCGCAAAGACAATAAATTCATCGATCTGTCCTTTATACTGTACATGGAAAACATACATCATTTTTAATTGGTGGATGACAACATTGGCGGTACTCACCAGCCCAATTATCAAGCCACCATTACTCTAAAACTCCAAAAGTATTAGTATGAATTGTAGTAACCATTAGGGCTGGGATTCTCAGGGTACACCACAGTTTGATATGATATGCGATACATTGCTCACAATACTGAGCTTGTTCTGGTTGCTGGTGAGCTTTTAGTGGCATGGTTGCGGCTGACAGTAGCCATTATTGTTTGCAATGAAAAGCATGCAACTCAACTACCGTCAGTGGCGACGCTGCATTATTGTATGAATGGATATACTGTACTGTATATGCTATATATATATATACATATATAAATTATTATTTACACACATTATTGTTATTATTATTATTATTATATATTGTTATTACACACATATTGACCACAATTAGTTTGAAAACAATTTAAAATATCATAAAAATGTTTCACTGCACTTTATTTTGATAAACATGCACTGGAACCGCCTCTCTGCCTTGTTGGCACTTGCGTATGTATTATGTGTGACCAGATAAAAGTACACGTCTTGTTTCAATGTTCACTTTGTTCCTTATTGTGAAATGAAAAATAGCCCCTAAAGCGTGTAGTCAATTGACGACAGCTCTTCACAAGCTAAGCCAGCGTGTGTGATCGCTCACGTTTCAATCTCATTCGACTTTGTGGCATCTTTGTTTACACAGCTAGCTACCTCCTTTTTGTCCCATGGGCGAGCTACAAGTGGCTATCATGTTCATGCTAACTTACTTTTTTAAAAGGGATCGTTAGGATTTTTTGACATGAATTTGTATGACATGCCCATCAGCGGTGTAGTCCAGCAACAGCGACTTATCCCCCCACTTGGTCTCCTAAATCCAGTTCTGGTCGGATTTCGGCGATGAGAAACTTAGTTGTGTGTGTGTGTGTGTGTGTATACATATATACATATATACACATATATATATATATATATATATATGTATATAACCGATAACCGATATGCCGATATTGTCCAACTCAATATCTCAATTTCCGATTCCAAAGGATTTGACTGGACAGGACTGGTCTTACTACCTTATTATGCATTATCTATCTATCTATCTATCTATCTATCTATCTATCTATCTATCTATCTATCTATCTGTCTGTCTGTCTGTCTGTCTGTCTGTCTGTCTGTCTGTCTGTCTGTCTATCTGTCTATCTATCTATCTATCTATCTATCTGTCTATCTATCTATCTATCTATCTATCTATCTATCTATCTATCTATCTATCTATCTATCTATCTATCTTTTTTACGATATTGGCCAACTCTCAATTACCTTCTGTCGTGGAATTAACACCACCGCCACCAGTGACAGCCTTTCAAGCAGCTGTTTGTTTATTGAAGCACATTTTTACGTATGATAAGAGCGACGTCCCGCATCGGTGTTATTCCCTGTCTACCCATTGATACCGAGACGACAGAGCCCCGGCTAAATTGAAAGTTAAGCGGCTAGCAAGGAAATGGAGATTCAAGCCTTCGATACCTTTTATTATCATCGGAAATGTGAATTCCCTACCTAGCAAGACCGACGAGCTTTTCAGGAGACTAACTAGGTAGATAAGTATCAACGTTCTTTTAGAGCTGCTGGAATAACCTTTTAGTGACAATGCTAGTAAGGCGTGTGCAAGGACTGCAAGCCAGGTTTTAGTCATTGATGACATGGGACTTTCTGCTGTTAGCTGTTGGGTGCTAACTCACTGTTACGAGCAGCATTGATAAAAACTTAGTTTGGTTGAAAACATTCTGATATCCACTCCAGTTTTCTGATGTCGTTCTAGAAGGTTTTCTGTGCTAATTGTAATAACCTCACCAACCATAAACCTCACCGCATGTCATTGTCTCACAGACATCACCAAACATCATTTTTGCATCTGTAGTGAGAAGGGCCATTTAGGCTGAATATGGCAGACACTGTAAATGATGTCAGTATTTTATTTATTTTCAGTGACAATGTTGTGGTATAATGTGGTGTGATTTATCCAGAGTGTAAAAGAACAGAGAAAAGGGGGGAAAAATTCCAGCGCTTCCTTCTGTTTTTCTTCTGTATCACATGGACATGGTTGAATAGAAATGTAAGAAAAAAAACCCTGCATTCTGCAGTTTTCAATAAAGCAGATTTCAGAAGTTGTTTTGATTTGAGTATATTTCTTAAAACAAGACAAGTCATCTTTTACAAATAACACAGCAGCTTAAAAACTAGATAACATGTCACAAAAACTTGTTTCAGCTGACACATGACTCAAAACATGATGTTTTCAAGTCCATTTGACTTAACAAGACGTAACAACATACTCTTTAGATGATGATTTGTCTTATATTAAGTGTGATGAGATATTTTGACTAGAAATTAGAAAAAAATATACTTTGGAGTTTTTCCAGTGCTGCATCATTAAAGAAAAATTGCTGGTGAACCAGCTGCACCAGGAAGACCATGCTGGTGGACCAGGGTCATTATTAAGGCCTTGCTGATGCTGGTCCACCAGCCTAAACCAGCATGGAAATTATGCTGGTCTATGCTGGTGGTCCATGCAGCATGGTCCACCAGCATAGACCACCATAGACCAGCACTGACCAACATGGTCCACCAGCTAAACCAGCACCAAACCAGCACAGACCAGCATAATTTCCATGCTGTTTTTTTCAGCAGGGAAATCACATACAGTATAATCATTAGAAAAAGCAAATAAACAAAAATAAATAAGTCAGTAATTTACATCAATCAAGATTTGCCAAAATTCAGTTTAAGACTTTATTGCTCCACATACAGTATGTAAAGAAAGCAAAATATTCCGCAATAAAAGGGACACATTAGAGCTTTTTCTTTTCTATGTAGAATGACAGAGCGACCTTCAATCATAATCCAGCTCAGTGTTTATCAGGATGAATAAATAAAAAGTAACAAATAAATAGACTATTAAATACAGTTTTTAAAAAAATATAAGGCAAAAATGAAGGTTTTTGCTTTTTGAAAATGGTTTGTTTTTGGAGAGGCAACTAAAAACTTGCTTTGGATAGAACAGAAGTGGAAAATTTACAAATCTGCTGACTAATACTCATATAAAATGTAAATCTAATGACAATACAAAAAAATCCCTTTTCCAAAGCTAGAGCTCCAAAAGAATCATAGATACACTTGGAAAAAAAATGCTGTAAAATTCAAGTAAAGGAAGTTGAACATGAGTAACAACAATTTGCAGTCATCAATTAAGAGCACCGCATAAGCAAACAAACAGGCACTTGTAAGAATGACTTTGAACGTCTGGAAAAAGTGGCACTTCATTGTCAAAGCATACCTTTGCATCCATGTTGCTCAAATCAAGAACATGACCATTTGTGTGCGTGTCGTTTACTAAAATAGACCAGACATTGACATTGCAACCCAAACTATTATTTAGTATGAAATCATCTCCTCATTACATCGTTTTTTTCATGGGTATTTTGCATTCTGGCAAACCTTACTCGCTCCATCTTCATTACCGGCAAGCTAAAAACAGCATCAGATAGAGTGCCTTTTCATTTGCGCCACTTCTTTTTCGCATAACAAGACATTTTTCTATTCCTTATGTCCAAAACCACAATATTTTCAAAGGAAGTGCTACATTAGAAATTCTTTAATCCCAGTGGTTTTGGTAAACTCCTGAATATATACAGAAGTCAATTATTTACAGAGTACCTTATACATATAAGCCTGACAAAATTATAGCTTAGTTTCTGAAATGAGCGATGCTGTTTGGCCAGCTCCAGCTCCTTTCAAGCGCCCCTTGTGACCTCGCGTGTCCTCACTGATTGAACAGGAAGTGGAACGAAGCCAGAGCTAGACTCCTCTATAGCGCTCTCCTCCCACGCTGCCACACCTTCTGTGTTTGCTCAATACTGGGTGCACATTTGCAAAGCCATTCCCACAAGTTTTTTTTTCTTTGAAACTGGAATGCAAAGTCGAGAAAGGCCTGGAAAATGAATTGCATCTATGCAGAGAAAGAAAATCCTAGTTGTACATTGCTTCATCTATTTGTTAATGTTGATGTTGAGTCTGCTGCGAATAGAAAAACTGTACAGTAAGTTCCTTTGTTTGTTTCTTTCAGTCGGCCCCAAAGAGATGTCACAACTCTTTAGGTTGCGTCCATCCACAGCCTCCTGTGCAGCATCACTCCAGCTCAATTAAGAGTCCACAAGGGGCTTTCTGCTTCAGTGCTTGATATGAAGTCCATTTACGATGCTGATCACACTGCAAACACGCTCAGGGTGCTCGTCTGGTCCTTTAGACCCAAAATGCTGTAGGCGATTCTTTTCAAATGGCCAGGAAGCCTGACACCAATGTTCTTAATATCCCTGTTAGAAAGAGACATGAAAGAACATAAGCATTTATTTCCATTAGGTATGGCGCTTGTCATCATTAATAACTGGCAGATTGCATTCATTTTGATGACCAATGTGTTTCATGCATGTGCATGAAACATGAAGAAGCGTACAGTTGGGTTTGACTTTGTGGAACATTTCAAATTGTACACTGTACAAGGTGACAGTTATTGTTAATAACTGGAAAGAGGAACAACGTTAATAATTATAAGACACAAAGATTGCGCACAAGAGTGAGCAAGCAAGTGGACTGTAGGTTTTGACTTTTCAGATTATTTTGAGTCATTCTGTTTACTTCTGTTATGCAACGTGGTGGTTATCATTAATAACTGTTGGGAGAAGTGGCTGCATTAATCATATGATAAAACTACATTGTACGTGCTTGTGTATGAGGCCCTGGTCCAAGTGGTCACACAAATAAAGCAATACATTATAAATAAAACAAATTATTTTCAACATTTCTTTGTCATATAAACATCCTCATTCTGACACAGCTTTTCAAGCTGTCTAATAAAACATTTTGTGACAATAGCATCCATTGATATAAAGTCTCTAGCTTTATGCCTACTTCATCTTCAGTGAATAATTTCATAATTTCCATCCATCTTCTATGCCGCTTATCCTCATTAGGGTCGCGTGTATGCTGGAGCCTATCCCAGCTGACTTTGGATACACCCTGGACTGGTCGCCAGCCAATGGCAGGGCACATATAGACAAACAACCATTCACTCTCACATTCACACCTATGGACAATTTAGAGTCGCCAATTAACCAAATTTTTAGGTTCGGGAAGAACATGCAAACTCCACAGAGAGATGCCCAACGGAGATTCGAACCCAGATCTTCCCGATCTCCTGACTGTGTGGCCAACATGCTAACCACTAATCTACCCTGCGGCCCTCAGTGAATAATTTCACAATTTTAAGTAGAAATAAAGGTAAGTTAACCTGTTAGCTTTTTTTATACAGTCATTCCACAGCAGCGGTATCCACCATCTAAAATGCACACAATCATATATCTTGTATTTAACAGGAGCATCCAGCTTTGTTTAAGGATCTGCTGCAAAAAAGTTGAGTCATAGATCTTCTACATAAGACAATGATCTTACTCCAAGTTTTGTGAACAGGATGGACTAGCCAGAGTTCTTCTTGAACAGGCCGGATTTACACTCTGGCACCACTATTCACGCTCCTGTGCCTTGAAATAATCACTGACTCATCCCAGGCCATTAAACACCCGCTTCCTCTCCATTTATGTCCAACTTGATGATAACAGAAGGCGGGGCAAGGTTCACATTAAAGGACAACACGCAACTTAAAAACACAGCAGCCATCATTACAGCTTTAATTATTTAACAAGGATTCTCCCCGTGTGACCATGAATCACTCGGCTGCTAGTAAATAACTGCTGGTTTCCTCAAGAGTGCTACCAGATGGCGACGACGTGGGGCCACAAAATCACACCATTCATATGACAAACACTTCAAAAGGGTTTGTCATCTGTTTCACAATCCGGCACATCTCCCAAATCACAGCCAGCTAAGATATGTTAGGCATACAGGCGGGGGAAGACGGCTCCTGTGGGTTCCTTTGGGCTGCTTGTGCGGTTGGAAAAAGCTCTGGCCCTCATTATTGTCCCAAACAAGCAGATATTATGTGCTTGACTAAGCCTTTTCTCTAAATGTTTAGGCAATTTCATTCCTTTTAAGAGCTACTACACATCTGAGAAGATAAGACCTTGTGATAAGTTCAAGCGTGCATGCAGGACTTCAATTTCTTCATATCCTCCTTCTTCAAAGAATGTTCTTTCTCTTCACTTCTACAGAAGCCACAAGTGCCAAAAGTGACTTTTTGAGGGTTTGCAAAAGTGCCACTCATGGCAAAGTGTGTGGGTAAAAAGGAGGGATGAGGGAAAGAAGAAGAAGAACTGCTGTGACCTCAATCGGCCGTCATCATTCTATTGCTGCAAATACAAAAAGCCACATCTTTCTTCTTCCTTCTCTTACTTTTTCCATCACAAATATTCGACAAGTTATGACTGAGGCTTGGAGATCACAATGATGCCAACCATTCCGCAGCCTGGTCAAATGAAAATAAAGAAACTACTAGGAGAAAGTCAAGAACAGATGTCCCGCTGGGAGTAAAAACACTCTTGAGCAATGTGATGACTTGAAGAATAATAATAAAATGAAATGAAATATGTGGCGTCAGCAACTCTGCGTCCCACTTACTCGTTCTTCATCTGCAGGACTTGGTCCATGCTGACAATGCCAGCGCAGCTGAAGTTCTCACTGTACTGGCTCATCTTTATGGACTCCAGCCACTCGGACACCGACCTGAAGGGGGAACCGTCTGAGCCGCTGACGCTGGGCAGGCGGATGGCTACGCTGCAGAAAGAGAACAAGAAAAACCCCAGTTATTGCAATGGACAGGCTCGGCCACAACAAAGGCAAGATGACTGGCGGCTTTAATTACAGTGCAGGAAGCCGGTTTGTGTTAAAAAACCAGTTGGAGCAGTCAGGAAAAAAGACACGATTAAGATATGACAATGGTAGCCCTCTTGTCCCTTTCCACCCTTGCCTGCTTTGCTGCTCTCTCACAAAAGAAGACATGCCTTCTTGCACACGTTCACACATAAAAAGAGATTTAAGAGCTTTGGTGTTGCTTTAGAAAGACTTCAGTGAAATTGTTGTTGCCTTAAGGGTAAGAGCTATGTCCTTTTCTAGGGCCAATGCAAAAATAGTGTTTAGTCGGAGTGTCGCAAGATCTCACGAGATGATGATTTTCCATTAAACCATCCATCCATTTTCCGCCGCTTATATGGGTCCGGGTCGCGGGGGCAGCTGTCTCAGTAGGGAAGCCCAGAATTCCCGGTCCCCTGCCACCTCTTCCAGCTCCACCGGGACGACACCAAGGCGTTCCCAGACTAGCTGTGGGACATAATTCCGCCGTGTGTCCTTGGTCTTCCCTGGCTGGGCATGCCCGGAACACCTAACCAGGGAGGCGTCCGGGAGCCAGACTAGACTAGACTAGACGGCCTTCTGGCTCAGCTCGCTCTTCACCACGACAGTCCAGTACAGCGACCGCATTACTGCAGACGCTGTGCCGATCTGCCTATCGACCTCACGCTCCAACCTTCCCTCAGTAGTGAGCAAGACCCCAAGATACTTGAACTCCTCCACCTGGGGCAGGACCTCATTCCCAACCCGGAGGGTGCAAGCCAGCCTTTGTCGACCATGGCCTCGGATTTGGAGGTGCTGAGTCTCATCCCAGAAGCTTCACACTCAGATGCAAACTTCCCCAGTAAACGAAGGTCACAGCTCCATGAAGCCATCAGGACCATATCATCTGCAAATAGCAGAGACGAGATCCTAATGCCTGGACTGGACTCCCTCGGCTTGGCTGCACCTAGAAATTCTGTCCATGAAAATTATGAACAAATTTAGTAACAAAGGGCAGCCGTGGCGGAGGCCAACGTTCACCGGAAACAGGCTTGACTTACTGCTGGCAATGGAAACCAGCACCCCCCACAGGACACCACGAGGGACACAGTCGAATGCCTTTTCAAAGTCCACAAAGCACATGTAGACTGGTTGGGAAAACTCCCATGTACCCTTCTATCCAGAACCCTGGAATAGACTTTCCCAGGGAGGCTGAGGAGTGTGATTCCCCTATAATTGGAACACGCCCTCCGGTCACCCTTCTTGAAAAGGGGGACCACTATCCCCGTCTGCCAATCCAGAGGTACTGTTCCCGACTTCCACGCAATATTGAAGAGACGTGTGAGCGAAGACAGGAAGAGAGTTCACACTGTGTATTGTTTTCAGCACCCTGGCGCATTTGTTCCATAGAACAACGGCATGAATGGAGTGAGCCCTTTTGTCAGTCATACAGTCTCTTTGTCTTGGTTGGTGGAGGTGGGACCGGTAGCACACACAGAGTGCAGACGAGTGTAACGTAGTAGAAATTATATGAGTAGATTACAATATATTGTAATTTATTTTTTAGATTTTCTAATTGTAGATATTTACCATAACCTCCGGCTTTTCACACGCTTTGAACCCTGCAGCTTCACCAAAAAAAGAACTACAGTTCCCATGATGCTCACAGTGCAGATTCAGGAAGTATTGAAGTGGACGCTAATAATACGTTTTGGATTTTTATGCAGTGATTGTGTTTTGATCTGACAAATCTTTAGTAAGTTTGATCAAGTGTAGAATTACTACAGCTTCTGCTTGGCCTGCTGGGACCGCGGCAGCTGCTGTTTTATGTCTCACTTATCCGAGCTAACGAGTGACGCTGGGAACACTGTGTGTAGGTAGGATTGCAAGGTGTATAGTGTTCTTTCTGTGTAACTATCCCATGTTGCAGCGTGGTCTCCTGCAGTTTATACACAAGTGCGGCCTATATATGTACAACATTTTTTTTCTCTTTAAATAAATTTTCAGGTGCGCTCAATAGTCTGGAATTTACTGTACTCTAGTTCTGTTAATAAGTTTTAATTATTGTGTTTACTGACACCTCTATAAAAACTACTGGAAAAATACAGTGTTTATTCTCAGCCCTTGCATGAATATTTAAATAACCGTTACCGTGGGTCAAAGTCTGCAATGGCTTTCAGGGACTCTGGACTACGCAGCAGTTTGTCCAGCAGGCTGACAATGTCCCCAAAACGTGGTCTTTTGGAGCGGTCCTGCAGCCAGCACTGAAGCATTAGCTGGTAAACAGCCGAGGGACAGTCCATAGGCGCCGGCAGCCTGAAAGCCTCGTTGATAGCCTTCATCACCTGCAAACAATTTAGAACGGAGCTTTGCTGATGACGGTTGTAAAAAATGAGCCAGCAACCTAAAACCATGCACTTCAACTAAATCTCACCTCGTGATTACTCATGTCCCAGTAAGGCCTTTCGCCAAAAGCCATGACCTCCCACATGACAATGCCAAAACTCCACACGTCGCTGGCTGAGGTGAACTTCCTGTATGCAATTGCCTCTGGAGCTGTCCAACGAATGGGGATCTTTCCCCCCTGTTGAACAAAAATGATGTCAGGGCTCTCAAGTTCTTCCCCAAATTCTTTCCACACAGTGGAAAGCATGCCCTTGACCAAAGTATCTTGGTAAGAGAAATAATTAAGATTAGATGGAGGCTAACGAATCAAGCCTAACTTAATTGATTAGGTAAGACACATCTACTCACACTTGTGGTATAGGTCCCCTCAGGATCATCCTCCAGCACTCTCGACAAGCCAAAGTCTGACACTTTACACTCCAGATTGGTGTTGACCAGGATGTTACGAGCGGCCAAGTCACGGTGGACGTAGCTCATATCAGAGAGGTACTTCATGCCTGCAGCAATGCCACGCAGCATGCCCACCAACTGGAAGGAGGAAATCTCACCATCGCGGTCCTGGTAGCAGGAAAACACACAACTTTTACAAAAGTTTTACAAAATCCACTAACGATCTAATCCACTAATGATCTAATTGTTCAGTAAAACCTTACCGTAATACTGTATATCTGTCTGAAATCATTGATATTTGCAACAGTTCAGTATTTTGCCTTTTTGACCCCTTAGGGCAACCGTACTTTAAGTGTATCTTCAGCAGAAGTAAGTCAGTAGTAGTAGAGTTGGAACAAGGCACCATTGTCACCATTATGTCTGTCCATTTACATTTACATGGATGCTTGACTGACCAAGATCTGCCACCGCATCATGGCTGCTTCTCTCTCATCCTCAAGAGGCCTATACCAGCTGACTTTGGGCGAGAGGCGCGGTGCACCCTGGACTGATCCCCAGCCAATCACAGGGCACATATAGACAAACAATCATTAACTCTCACATTCATTCTTATGGACAATTTAGATTCGCCAATTAACCTAGCATGCATGTTTTTGGAATGTGGAAGGAAACCGGCGTACCCGGAGAAAAGCCGAGTCGTAACAGAGGCGGGACAGCTTCTTTGTGTGTAAATCGGGACGGGGTGTCAACCTGAGACACACTTTTTGGGAGACTGTTGTGTTGGAAACTATTGTCTATGTCCATATGTCATACCAGACTGTCACACATCTAATTATTTGATGCCCTGTTGCTGTGTGAAAATGGACACAGTTAGGGCGATGTCCATCTTTACTGGATTATGTATAAAAGCAAAGATTAAAAATTGCCAGATCTACACTTGTGGCTCTATTGCAACAATTTAGTAGGATTTATGTGTGAAAGGCTATTGTTTCAAGGCATACTCGCACTGGGACACATATATTAAGCAGTTCCCATCCCCTCCCGTCTCCTCTGACCCACACTCACACTGCTGTATAACATTTGGGATTTGGCCTGTGTGTGATGTACCATCAGTTCATAACACAACAATGCATTGCTGCACCTTTTCTGATTTTGTGGATTATAGCAAATCGTTCTGTTAATTTCTCCTGTGTAAGGTGGTGGTTGTCATTAATAATTTACGTCATTATATGACACACCTACATTGTGGGTGTGAATGTTCTTATGCATGAGCAAATGTATAGTGAAGCTATCATCAGTAGTAATCAATAGTAATAACTCGCTAAAAGAGAAAAATATTCAAATAAGACAGCTTTTGCTGGTCCAAAATCAAATATTTATACAAAGAATTCCATTAGAATAAATGTGAAGTGGTGGACTTACCCTGAGGTACCTGTCCAGTGCGCCATTCTCCATGTATTCTGTCACAATCATGGCATGTTTGACTGCATAGAAACAGATAAAAAGATCAAAACTATGTCTCAAAATAGGTCGGTAAAAAGAATATGCCTAAGATGTCCTTACATTTGGTGACCACTCCCTCCAAGTGAATGATGTTCTGATGGGAGAACTGCCCCATGATAGAGGCCTCGCTCAGAAAGTCCTGCCTCTGTTTCTCAGAGTAGCCTGGCTTTAGTGTCTTGATAGCAACTGCTACCTCCTTCCTGCCAGGCACCTTCAGAATACCACGGTACACCTCACCAAACTCTCCTGAAAGACACACATTGGACACTTTAGAAAAGAAATTGTGATAAGACAAATGTGTCTTAAGGACTATTGAGTTCCAGCCTGTGGGGGACGGGAAAAAAAGTATATGTAAAAGTGTATGGCTGTTTCGCTGGAGGCTCTCCCGAAGAGGTGTATTCAAGGTTGTGTGTTGAGAAAGCACTCGTTTAAGTGGAGAATGGCGTGTGGTGTGGGAGTATGGGAATCAGCTGTCACATGAGGAGAAAGAGTGGGGAGGGGGTATGGAAGTGGGAACTGAGGTCGTGGGGGTGTATGTTGGGACAAAAAAACAATGGGTTCAAAGGGTAAAAGGAGGACCCACTTGAATCAACATCTCATGTTTTGATGATTTGGGAAGGGCTGATGTATCAGTTGCAACATAACAAAATGTCCTGACTTGTTGAGCAAGGACTTCAGCCAGGTAGATGTTAATCTCGGTGAACTAAGCCACTGTCACTCAACAGATTAAGCTGCGGAAAATGTGCAATATAAACAGCCCAATCAGGGATTGAGGCATCTCTCAGCATGCTCCAAAAGATGCTCATCTCAGGAGGCACGTCACTCACCAGCTCCAATGACTTTCTGCTTGGTTACGTGGTTGGGGTGGATTTCGGTGGCAAACTTAAGAACAGCTGTGTTGGGGTCCTCGTATGTGTGGGGGTCCACGTAGGTCTTCAGGGGCTTCAGTTGCTCTAAGAAATGAAAAAATTGTTAGACACTCATTCGTTAATCATGAATGACATGAGGAAAAAAGAAAAAAGAGAGATGAGAGGCTTTTGTTTTGTTTACCTGGGCTGGAGAAGTACGTGTCCTCTGGTCCTTGTCTGGTGTGAGAGTTTCTTTTCCTGAATAAAAAAAAAAAAAAAAACTTTCAAAGAACTGTTTTTATTTACCAGCAAAGAGGTCAAAATTATTGAACAAAACTTAATTTGTACATCGGTAATCTTTTAGCTGGAAAACCCCCCCATAAATATTCATTTAAAAAGATGCATTATTATCAAAATTATTTACATTTTGACAGAAAGGTTAATGTCCAAAATTAATCACATTATTTCTCTATACATGCGTATCGAATGTTTAGAATTTTTAGTTAAAAAAATGTTCTCTATCAAAATGTTCTATGTAAATGTTATATATATATATATATATATATATATATATATATGACGAGAAAATTATATACAGTATATACAGTATAATGTTGAACGACCAATAATAACACAAAGCATATATAGTATTATATATATATATATATATATATATATTTCAACATTTCAGCTTTTTCTCATTGTGCTTTTTGCTGTATTTTTAGCATTTTTGCTGTTTTTTAAATGTTATTTTGTTTCTGCAGTGATGCAAAGACAAATGAGCCATGGGCCGCAGATGGCCCCGAGCCGCACTTTGGGCCCCCCTACAATCCTACTTTTGTGGCTCTTTGTCATGGTTGGGCTTGTGGTGTCGGCTTCATGAGCAAACTACAACTCTTAGTTGGCTTGTTGGCTCTGTGTAGTGGGTGAGCGATGCAGATTGAGGAGAGATGGGGTGGTCAAAGCGCTCAACAGTCAGCCCTTAAAAGATTTTTTTGGAGGTCTGTGGAGTTATACAGTATTTGTGCATTAACTTTGAGGTAGCAAAGGCAGATTTTGAGCCCTGTTAACGTGCAATAACTGTTGTATGTGCAGGAACATCACTGTATGCGCTCTGTCACTCCCTCCCTCTCTCGCTCGACCTTTTTGCTAACGTTGGGGGCGAGTCAGTGTATGAGGCGATCGACGAGTTGGCAACCCCTGTTCTACAGGTTACCGGTATGCTGGAATGTTGCAAAAGTTTGCCTCAAATTTGGCCAGTATGTTCAAAGATATTCTTCCAAATGTTAAAAAAATTAATAAAAAAAGGAAATGGTGAATATTTTTGCCACTTTCGTGTGTCATTTCCAGCTTACGGTTACACGTTCAACAAATAAAATGCACTCTAACTCCAAATTAATGAACAATTGATAAATAAGAATACCTTTTGGCTTAACTGTATACAACTATGTTTCCATCACGTTTGTACTTGTTAGCAGGACTACGCAATACCAAACAAAGCGAATGGCAGGTATTGATGAATGTGCAATATGGTGCACATCCAGCCTTGGCAGAAGTATCCACAGGCATCCAATTAGTAGGATTACACAAAAACAGTGATTTCTGCAAGACATCGGGTTGTTGGGGTTTAAGGTGAACATGTATTTTGGCTGCTCGTTTATAGCCATTGAAAATCCAAACTTTTCCAACTGGGTTTCAAAGAGGATGTGCAAATGCATCTTAAGTGTTCAGTTTTGGCATGCATGAGTACTGTACATCACAGTCCCAACAGTAATGACGGACTACAGTGCTACAGTGTTTGTGCTTCTATTTACTGCATAATAATTAATAATTATTATTAATTTTTTTTTTTTTTTTACAATTTCCATCATTTTTCAGGGAATGTATGAATGTGTACAAATGGATGCAAATCCAAATGAGGATTGGCCTTGGTGGAGGTCCAGAGTGCCATTCTACTTCCTAGGGCCCGCTTTAATATCAATAGCAAGTAGCAACCTTTGTGGTGAATGTACAAGAAGCTCTCAAAAGGATCCCAACACTATTCAGAGAGAAGCGTCCTTTTGATAAATGCTGAAGATGGGCTATGTTTGTTAAGGCATTTTTAAAACTACAAGAATGACAAGCAGGCAGGAGGGAAGTGGCAAGACAGGCTTGAGGTTGCTACGCTAAAGGAGCAGGTCAACTTTATACTAAAGCCTGAAACACTGTGAAGCATTTAGTAGCTAGAGGCCTACCCCTCTTGTCACCAACAATGTGCCACTCTGTACCAATTTCCTTTTAAAGGCCTCCCCAGAAAACAAGAAAATGAACAATGGCTACTGAACGCAAATTCTTCCCTTGGAGTTTGGGACACATTGAGATCCAGATAAATGAAAGAGAAAGCTGTCAAAAGGAAAACAGAAAGGAAGAGGTGAGACAGACGGAATGTAAAAGGTGATGTGGAGGCCCAGCAAAGGAAGAGAGGAAGAATTAGAGAGGAAGCCAGGGCAGGAAGGTGGTGTGCTTACTGACCGTCTGCGGAGGAAAAGGACTAGAACCAGTATGAACAACACAGCTGCGCCTAAGACTGGCACGCCGAAAACCAGTGCAGGATTGGTCTGAGTCAGAGGTTCTGGAAAAGTAAAGAAGCAATTTTAAAGCTGCACAGCTCTGAAATATTTAAGTGGCCTCAGTGGTTCTCCTCTGCTCAGTATACCTGCAGACGACGTTTCAAACTCTTCCTCCACACTGGAGCCTCCAGGGGTGCCGTCACTGCTGAGGGCCTGGACCCGGAACAGGTAGGCAGTGCCAGGGGCCAGATCATTGATCTCCACTGAGCTCTTCTCCAGGATCAGCACGGTGTAGGTAGTCACATCCAGATTGTCATCCTAGCAGAGAAGAGAGCATTGGAAGCATGCTTTATTACAATATTTGTGTTTTTAGAAGAAGCTTTAAACACATGCAACAAAGATATAAAAGTATTTTTTTTCCCCAAGTAAATTGAATGCTAACAAAAGTCCTATTTCTCTCCAATGTGTTGAAAATCTGTATTTGTGAGCTATATACAATAGTAATAGATATTTACAAAATAGTATGTATTATAAATTTATATATACTGTATATAGTAATACAAAAGTCCATTCTAGCAATAAATAGCGGACAAGTTGTGTTATCGTTGAAAATATTTGACAGTTTCCACGATGACATGAATTATCAGGAATTAATTGGAAGATTATTCAGTAAAGCTTTTATTTCTTGAAGGCATTGTAGTTTAAAATGTTGAAAAATGTCTTGCAAAATATGTGCTTTGCAATAAGAAGTACATTTGTGCAGCACTTTGTTGTTTAATGAAAAAACCCAATGTTATTCCTAAAAATATTTATTTATTCCTATTTTCATACGAATTCAATCAAAAACGTAACACGTATTGCGATAGTTTACATACTTGTCTGCTTATGGCAATAAACAATTGTCATTCCTTCATTTTTATGTTTGTATATGATGTGCAGTTTGTATAGATGGACAGTTAATTCATTCAATTTCAGCTAAATTTCCCATAGAAAGCTATGGAAGATTCCCAGATTTGTTCTGTCTCTTTGAAATTTGAGAACAATGAAAAGTCACTCAAAAATGTACAGGTTTACTTAAAGAAACACCTTTATTAAGCCCTGAACTGATGTTTGACTTATGGCATTTTTAAAGGGGTTGACACCTTTTCATGCTACTTTAAAATGTCCTATGTGACTTAGTTACTTCCTAATAAAGGTATTTCTTCAAGAGTCACTGCACAAATTAAAATGGCCTACTATTGAGAGCAGTAAAAGGTACTACTTCTGTGCAATAAAACAAATGTTTTTTTACTCAACATATTGATTACCCTTATCTATTGTATCCATCATTACCTTCAATTCATGTAAATTATGACCAAATGCATTGCAGCCCTGCTATTCTAATGTGAAAATAAAAGCACCTTTTTGCGATAGGTAAGTTCATAGCGGACTGGCCGAGGTTGAAAGCGTGGTCGGCGTGACACATCCCAAGAAATGGACAGTCTGGTGGCGGTTTTCTCAACAAGTCGCATGGAGGTAATCTTTGGAGGATCTAAGAATACAGAGTCAATATTTATTCAATGCTTTTTATATTCAATATTCTAGTCAATATTTTGATTAGAGATGCTCTACAGATGAGTCACCTGTGTAGTGCAAAGATGTAGTCAGAGCACTAGTGGACGGCGGCCTGTTCACCCGTGGTGATGCCTGACTGGCAAACACAGACACGCCGCTGTGAGTCTCCACGGTGAAGGTGTAGTTCAGATGAGCATCCAGTTCGCTCACCGACACCTTAGTGTCTGTCAGGCCCGCACTCGATGGCTCGTAATGGATCTTGTCGCCACAGGGCTGACACGCAGAACCCTCGCAGCGCTGGCATTCCACGCTGTAGGTGATGTCCGTACGACCTCCCGTGTCCTCTGGGGGGCTCCACGAGAGGAGGATTCTTCCAGCGGATAGTTGAGTGGTGGTTGCCGCCAGGTCTCTGGGAGCTGAGGGGAGACCTGATGGGTGAAAATGTGGAAAATATTAGACGCAAACTTGGGAGAGGGGAAAAAGCCACAGGAGACGGACTTTCACTGACAGCATTGTATGAAAGTTATTTTCTTCTGGGATATGACTTCTGTAGGGTGCATGACATGATATTAGAAGTTATCTAGGGCAGTGGTTTTCAAAGTGTGGCAAAGTGAGCCTCCCCTCAGAGGATATATTACTGCTGGGACCTCTCCTACAAATCAGAAAAACAGATTTTCTGGAACATATTTTGTAGACTTTTCTGCTCACCCCGTATTCTACTTAACAAACTAGTTTAGTTTTAGTTTTGTTTGGTTTATTTCAAACATACATACAATGTTACATTGGAATACATCACATGTTCACAATTCACTGCTCACCATGTCCAAAAAGGAGGAGGAACAAATCACTAATTTAGTTACAGATTTGAACTAAAGAACTAAGAACTAAAAATCAGTCCTTTTTAATTTAACTAAAGTTAGCTTAGCAGGTTTAAAAAACTATTTTTCTTCACTTTTCTCAAGCTGCTGTGCCTACACTGAAGTCCTCTGGCACCTCACACTTTGAAAACCTGTCACGGAAGGTATGGAGGAGTTCCCAAGCTAATACTGTACGTTACTGTTGAAAGTAGGCAAGCATTTATAGAGCACAATTTGTACACTAGGTAATTCAAAGTGCTTTACACAAAGGAAGGGTAATCACTTCATAAAGTAATTCCAGAAAACATAAAATCACTCTAAAATCATTACATAAAATTCCATAAAATCATTCCACAAAACAAGGTATTATAGTAGAGTAGCACAATTATAGACAAAAGTGTTGGGACACACCTCTTAATTAATGAATTAATCAATCGGGCATTGGACTTGACCCCTGAATCTTTTTCATCTTAGCAGTAGTATGTGTCCAACCTTGTGGAAGTAGTTTGAAGAAGGCCCTTTTCTGTTGCAGCACAAAGCAAAGTCCATAAAAGCATACTTGGATGAGTTTGGTGTTTGGTGTGGAAAAACCCTGAAAGCCCTGACCTTTAACTCCGACACCTATTGGATCAGCTAAAACAGAGGTGGTCTCAGGTTCAAATCAATGACCCCTGACCTCCCTAATTCCCATAGACACACTCCAACATGAAAAAAAGACAAAAAACATGAACCAACTCCTTATTTTCTTTCATTTTTACTTAAATGGCCATGTGTTCCAATAGGTTTGCCCATATAATAATTCATAGAACTCATTCATTTATTATTATTTAATAAGTGATTATTTGTTATGTATTGTGCATTTATTTAGACATCAAACAATGCTTGTGTCATTGTTTACTCCTGTAATATTTTATTACTGAAAAAGCAATTCTTTATTTTTAATTTCCTATTATAAAAGTGTAATATGTGAATATGTTAAAGCACAGGAAGTGAACAGACTATCAGTAATTGCTGTGACTTGGAGAAGGGGGAGAATTAAATAAGCGCTACTTCTTCCCACTGATTTTTGGACATGTTGAACTGTGCTACCATATGATTTTCCTCAGTGTGACTTTGTCGCTAATAAACTATACCGTTAGATTGTTGGTGTTTACAGAAAACCCCCACACACAGACTGATTCACACCACCCACTGGAACACAAGCTGGGCGTTATCAGAACTGTACAACACAGAGCTGATAATGTTCCCACCAGTCCACAGGCCAAAGAGAAAGAGCATAAGCACCTGAAGGATGCCCTCAAAACCTGAGGTTACCCCTGCTGGCCGTTTGTGAAAAGTGCATCTCGTTACAGAAAGAACAAAACCAGGTGGATAAGGAAGAAAAGAGTAGTAGACGCAACAACATTGTCATTCCGTCTGTCTCAGGCCTATCTGAGAAACTGAGAAAACATTTTTAACAAACACAACATACCAGTACACTTCAAACCTGCTAACACTTTTGAGACAGGTTGGTACACCCCAAAGACTGGACACTCCATACCCAGAAGAACAATCTGGTGTATGCGGTCCAGTGCAGTGAGGAATGCGATTGATTGAATGCCCTGAAAATATGACCTAGATGAATGAGAATATTCACAGGCATATACCATTACTATTACTACAATGCAGAGCTCAAAGTTCATGTAAAAATGACTACACTCTACACCAGGGGTGTCTAAAGTGTGGGCCGGGGCCTTTTTCGGCCGGCAGCTCATTTTTATTGGCCCTCAGCATGTTGCAAAAATAAAATGAATTAATTTTTTATGAGATGTATTATTATATATTACAGTCATTTGTTTGTCATCCACAACACAAGGCTAGGTGTGGATGTTTTGGTCAGATAGTTTTACCATATACTGACCTACAGTGGATTGGTTTTAGCTGCCTTAATACACAAAATGTATCAAAGTGCCCCCCCCCCCCCCCCCCCTCCCCCTCCCATCAATTTTTCTGGAAAAACTTTGGACATTCCTGCTCTACACTCCTAAATTTTAGAGATGAAGGTGTGTCATCACCTGAGCAAGGTCCGGTGGAGGGGTCACTAGGGGCCCGATAGAAGCCATTCTTACATGGACAGAACAAAGCCCCCGAACCCAGCCTCTGGGTGTTGTCAGGACACGGTTGACACTTATCACCGGATGCTTCTGCTTTGAAGAAGCCGGGCTGGCATTCTGTAGAAGAAAAAGAAAAAAATTACATGAGCAGATGAATGAGGACGTGTGTGACTTGAGGCAAACGTCACATGTGACACGGAACCCAGCCAGTTCCTCCACATCACTGAATCCTCTTTAAAGAGATTGCTCGTGCCTTGAACTTTTTACCTTGTATGTGCAAGCCAGCAAGGTTGAGTGGGCATGTTATTAAGCAAAGGCCGCAAGGTCACATTTAGACAAGTGACAGCGATATGAGAGGGAAAACAGAGGCTCTGCACAGTGTTGACACAAGTCATTAAAACTCCTATCCATCGCTGCAACACTGCTCACATGAAGCCAACCCTGAGAAAAAAAAATGCAGACTCCCCGACGAGCCGACGCTCTGTCTCTTTGCTTTTTTCACACACCAAAACGCTCCTGCTGCTGCTGCTGTCGTCTCTCTCATAACAAACACAACCAGTCATCCCACATTCCAGGCTCTAAGGCAGCCTTCACTGCTTTAAAGGAGAATTAACACAAACAAAAGGCACAGCTACAGTCTGACGATCCTAAGAGCTACAAGAAAGTTTCATTAATGCTAAACTAAAATACTGAATCTGAGTCCCATGCAACTTGGTCAGCTTTCACAGATTCTAGCAAAGCATGCATGCAAAATTACTTTAAAATTCGAGAATAAAAGCATAATGATCAAAATTATCCATGTTTACCCTTTAGGTTTTTTTTTTCAGTTTTGACATGGCTATTTCAAAAGGCTGTAGCTGAAAATGGTTAGCGATAAAAGCAAACTATAAATTTGAAAAATTATCATTATGACCCAAAGTTTGTGACTGGAGTAAATTTACTCATCTAATTTGCATATCATGACATTACCAGGCTCATAATTTGTCAAATCCCTGTCTCCACGATACCCGCTCATCAACAAGCACATCCAAATGTCTGATCCACTTGTGATAGTCTTCCTCATCTCTCAAGCAAACCGAGCCATCATCATCATTGTCATTATACAGCATTATACATCTATCCATCCATCCATCCATCCATCCATCCATCCATCCATCCATTGCCACTCCGAACACAGTTTGGCAAAACATCAGCTCAAGTATGCTGTGTGTGGACTGTCATGGGCTGTCATATCCGCCATCTAAATGGCCATGGACAGTGACTCGCGATAATCGCCCTGTCGCACAGGTTCCTTTGAAAATGAATGGACTAAAGGCAACGTCGCCTCCTGTGTGTGGCGTGTCATTACGCAATCCGTACCGGAAACGCGATCAGTTCTGCGCATGCGCAAGACCTACGTCACTTCCTCCTTTTGCAAATTTTTCCGACAGCGCTTCTGACACGTCATGTGCTGTGGTAGTTATTATTTTTTAAATGCCTCAACATTTAAAAAAAATAACCATACTTCATATCTGTAATATGTTGGGGGGGGTTATTTTATTAGTGACTCTTATTAAAAGACTTTGTTAGCATGCAGATGTTTCTATGGTCTTCATTGACCAAGACTGAACTATGCAAAAACTGACACAATGCACGCAGCGCAGACGTAAACGTCATATCCGGTTACGTATAATGAAAAATACAATTTAAAAAAACACATAAAATGCAGTGATATTTGGATATAAACAACAATATGCACAGTGCAATGATGGATTAATCTAGAGGATTCAGCTAGAGTTTTTGTCAGTATTTTTTTCAAAAAAACGTAAAATAATTGATTGAATCAAGAAAATAACATAATATAATTTATCCTCTTGCACCATGGATATGATATATGAATAAAAAAAGGTTGATTATGTTGTAATTTCTCAAATCTGAATCATGTTTTGGGGGGGACATACATTGCATATGCGTAGTAGAAATCTTGGTGCCTTGACACTGTAGCTGCCGTAAAATAGATCGTAGGCGTAGATTTCACATGCGTAGTAGTACAAATCGGCTGGCTCAACACATGACTGCCGAAAAACAGGTGGACTGGATGTAGATATGTTCTGCACATGCGTACAACCGATTGCATTTCCAGTACGGATTACGTAATGACATGCCGCACATAACTCTTAATGCAGAAATCCAATTAGCTGCATTTACGTATGCTCGGACATCCCAGAAAATACATTTAAAACATGTGAATTAAATTATAACGAAATGATGTCTTTGAACTCAACTCCGCATTGCTCACAATAACAAGGTTAAACTGTGATTCAAGTGTTCTGCTACTTTTAAAGAAACTTGTGTTAGGTAAATAGATTTTCAAACATGTGTGCTATCTTTTAGCTTGATTTAACTTTTAGTCCATTTGGAGCTGTTAATACATACACATATACAGTATATAATCCTGTCCCGTCATTTATCTTTCTTTAATAAAATACAGTAAAAAATTGGCATATTTCAAACACAGTTGAAAATGGTGATTAATCATGATTACTTAATTTGAAAACTGTGATTAATCTGATTAAAAATTTTAATCATTTGACAGCCCTAATATACCCCAAAACAACTTGCATGTAAAGCGGCATCGTATTGAGTACAGTATAGTATGGAGTCTTAGCTAACTTAGTCTTAGCAACAAATTGTTGAAATACCTACTTATCTATGCCAAAAAAGCACAAAACCCCCAAGAATATAAATAATGAATCAAATAAATAGAAACAATATATTTAAAATATGTGTATAACATACAAGTAATGTGGCGGCAAATGAAGGCCACTCAACATTCTAGCACATTTTTCCCGTCTTGCACCACATGCATGCTTTTGAAACTGTATCGCCTAGATAATGTGACACTTGATTTCACACGTCCAGCTGGGTGGACAGACATGCAGGTAGCGCCACCCCGCTGTGCGTCGCCATGCTGAAATATGAACTTAATACGGTGTGAAATTTCCCCGAGGGTGTGCCATAAAAGAGAGTGAAAACGAGAGGGCCCTCCTTTGGCGTTGTGCTGCGAGCATTACAGTGGAGGCGGCGGCTGCTGCTCATGGCCTCACACCATGGCACATTCACACAAACACATACTTTTGTATGTTCACGTATGCACTAGTGCCTGCGTGCATGCAGGCGAACACGCGTACATACATGTAGGCAAAGCACAGCCGTGGGCACATGGGGTAAATCTAACTTCAGAGGGCGGATTATGTCTGCTGCCTGTCACCTGTTCAACTCAATTCTGCTGTATTTATATATACATGCATTTAACACACTCTCCGTCCTGTGCCACTCGCAGAATTTAAATAGCTTCTGACAGATGGTATAAGACTGTGTACTGCAGGAACAACGTGAAGGCCTGACCAGAGATCAGTGGAATGAAAATGGAGCCAATGTTACACAGTAAATATCGCATAGACTGAAAATTTGTCTATGGCTGCTTTTTCAGTGTGCTTCAGTTGAGTGAAATTCATATGGAAGCCACAAATCACCACACATACAGCAAAGAGAGCCGTGCCGCTACTTCTGCTCCATTTAAGCCCTATCAGAGGGATTTACTCTATTGACCGTGAGTTGCTGTTTGACTTGACGGATAGCAGAGGAACCCACTGTGAAGCGGTGTGTACATTAACTTAAGTGCAGATCAACAATGGCAAAAAGAAAAGTCATTTGCATGAAAAAGAATATGCCGGAGCTTGCATGTCACTCAAACCTTCCATCAGGACAGGAGCTCCTCTCTACCTCAGCCAGCTGTTTCATTATAGGAGCCATTACTACTTATTAACAAGAGAGGTGGCATGGCGAGGGGCAGAAGGTTCAGGAGACTCGATCCTGCTGAGGACTGAGCAGAAAAGAGCAGAGCCGACTCTGAGAAGGGTAAACAGCTGCTGCCCTGAACCCACATTCATAGCCCTACCTCTCCTCACTCGTAATCCCCAAATTCCTTCCTCCCCTCTACAAAAAAAGAGGGGTCTCCCAGCTAACCCATTATAACATTACTATTGACCACTGAGCAGCCGGCAAAGAGAATGCCACACCATTCAAGTGGTAGAGGAAAAAACACACACACACACACACACAAAGCCTTGCAGATGGGAGGAGCTCAAATGCCACATGGCAAGTGAAAAGAGGCAGGCTGGCCTCTCCGTGGCACTCCAGCACTGACTGCAATGCATCGTGGAAATGATGGTCTTACCGCTACTCCGCATGGAGGATCAAGATGAATTCCAGTGAAAGTCACCCAACAGGAGGTTAATGCCAAAACAACCCGCACTGCTCCAAACCTCAACAATAAAGCAAACAGACTTTATGTGACTTTTAGAAGAAGAAGCCACTGTCGACAAGATTCAGTTGGTTCTCTACTACGTGTAGGCGTAGAGTCTGGCACTGTGTGTGGATTGGCATGACACAGTATACTACATAAAACCTTTAATTGCAAATGATGTAGCACCACGTATTGCTTCCTCAGCAAGGCATCTGTTATCTTGGAGGTGTGTTTGGGCTCATTGTCATGTTGGAAAGTCATCGTGCGCTGCTTCAGAATGTCACAGAACATGTTCGAAGTCATTGTTTTTCTCAATGAACTGCAACTCCCCAGTGCCGATAGTACTCATGCAACCCCCAGACCGTGATGCTAATATCATCATGCTCTAGGCAAGACACAATTATCTTGCTTTTGACTTGTTTTGCTGGCTATTTAGACAATAATGGTTGTGTGTTGAGTGAGTTATACAAGTACAGTCAAACTTGTCTATAGCGGCCACTAGAGGGAGTCTGCAAAAGTGGCTGCTATAGACAGGTGGCCTCTATAGACAGGTTAGCGTCCAGTTTGAATGTTGACCAGTAGAGGAAAAAAAAGAAAAAAAAAGGGAAAATAATAATAATAATAATGTTGACCAGTAGAGGGCACTGCGGACTGCTGATAAAAGTTGTACAGCACTACTAGGCTTGTTATTATCATGGTTCATGGTTTTAATCCTGAACATGCATGAGTCAAACAGTAGCACATCACATAGTACAATTCACAATTTTGCATGTCCAAAAAGGAGTAGGAAGAAGCGAAGCTTATTTAATCCTACCCCTCATCAGTTTCACATCAGTTGCAATACATTTATTCACCTCTTGTTCTTCCAAGTGTACTTTGTAGGTCTACATGACAATGTAGTGCAATCATAGCCAAGGTTTTTACTTACTAAAAGGAAGCTAGAGGCTTAATAATAACTGATAACTGATAAAATACTTCAGTTAAGTACAACCGAACTCAGTTTTGCTCCCGCTGCCGCATGCATGCTAGCATATGTTTTTTTTTTTTTTATTGTAGCGTCGCTGGGAGCACGTCCTGTTCCCAGCCTACTTTGCGGTAATGTTTTGGTGCAAATGCTCTTAAAGTTACATGTTTGACCAGGAAATAGCAAGCTTAAAAGAAGACAGCTTTTTTATGTGGAACAACTGACAGTTTGTGTGGATCTTGTGAATGATTGTGACTGAGCTAGGACTCAGTAATTAAAGTCTACACACGACGGCGTCATTGATTGAAAAACAAAACTTTTTCGTGCATGAAGCTTCTACTTGAGTTGGTAATTTGGCCGATATATATGCAGTCAGATATTGACCAAAGGAGACAAAATGGGTGGCTGCTGGCTGCGTTGGACGGGTGACTGCTATACACAGGGTCTATAACATGTAAATTTGCTGGGGGGGATTTTTCAGTGGCTGCTATAGGCAGGTGGCCCTTCTATAAAGGTGGCCGCTAAGACAGGTTTGACTGTATATAAGTTTCATTTCTACAGTATTGTCCCGTGAGAATTGATAAAGTAAATAAAGTAATAAAATTGCTTAGTTTTATGCTGCCAAAATCTGGAACAGTCTTACAGAAGATGTGCAACAATCCTCAACTTTGACAATGTTCAAATCCAAGCTGAAAACACTTCTATTCAACTATGCATTTCACAATTGAAAGTATTTTATCTGAAATCTTCTTTTATGCCCCTGGTAGGGGCACCCATGACCCATGAGTGGATCAATAGACCCCTATGAAGAAACAAATCATTGGACCAAGTTTTCTCTCGCCCGGACGTGGGTCACTGCGGCCCCCTTCTGGAGCCAGGCCTGGAGGTGGCACACGATGGTGAGCCTCTGGTGGCCGAGCCTCCACCAATGGGGCAAGGCCGAATGTCACCTCTCTGGTGGGGTAGGAGCCTGAACTGGTGCGCGAGGTGGAGAAGTTCCCGCTAAATATATAGTATCCTCACCTCAACGCACAGCAAGGGCTCTGGAACCAGTCCTCTCGAGAGGAGCTGGACTTTTTTCCACTCTGGAGTTGCCATCAGTGAGAGGAGATGGGCAGGTGTGGCAATTCTTGTTGAGCCCCGGCTCGTGGCCTGTAAGTTGGACTTTAACCCGGTGAACAAGATGGTAGTTTCCCTCCACCTTCGGGTAGGTGGATGTCCTGACTGTTGCTTGCGCCTATGCACCAAACAGCAGTTCAGAATACCCTCCCTTTTTGGAGTCCCTAGAGGGAGTACTGGAGAGTGCTCCCTCGGGGGTTTCCCTTGTTCTGGTGAGAGGGTTTGTTCCAACTATCGTGAAATCACACTCCTCAGCCTTCCTGGTAAGGTCTATTCAGGGGTTCTGGAAAGGAGGATCCGCTGGGTAGTTCAATGTCGGATTCAGCTCTAGACTCTCGGCAGGTTTCTTGAGGGTGCATGGGAGTTTGCCCAACCAGTGTACATGTGTTTTGTGGATTTGGAGAAGGCATTTGACCGTGTTCCTCAAGGAATTCTGGAGGAGCACTCCGGGAGTATGGGGTATCAGACCACCTAAATCAGGCTGTTCGTTCCCTGTATGACCGATGTCAGAGTTTGGTTCACATTGCAGGCAATACAGGTAAGTCGGACCTGTTTCCTGTGAGGGTTGGACTCCGCCAGGGCTGCTCTTTGTCACAGATTCTGTTCATTATTTTTATGGACAGAATTTCTTGGCGCAGCCAGGGCGTTGAGGAGTTCCGGCTTGGTGGCTGCAGGATTGGGTCTCTGCTTTTTGCAGATGATGTGGTCCTGCTGGCTTCATCCAGCCGTGACCTTCAACTCTCACTCGACCGGTTCACAGCCGAGTGTGAAGCGGCCGGGGTGAGAATCGGCACCTCCAAGTACAAGTCCATGGGTCTTGCTTGGAAAAAGGTGGAGTGCCATCTTTGGGTCGGGAATGAGATCCTGCACAAAGTGGAGGAGTTTAAGTCCCTCGAGGTCGAGTTCACGAGGGAGGGAAGGATGAAACGCGATATCGACAGGCGAACTGGTGCGGCGTCTGCAGTGATGCAGACTCTGCATCAGCCCATTGTGGTGAGGAGAGCGCTGAGCCGAAAGGCAAAACTCTGAATTCACCGGTCGATCTACGTTCCTACCCTCACATATGGTCATTAGCTTTGGGTAGTGACCAGAAGGACAAGCTCACAGGTACAAGCAGCTGTAATTTGTTTTCCCCGTAGGGTGGCTGGGCGCTCCCTTAGAGATAAGGTGGGAAGCACTGTCATCCCAGAGAAACTCGGAGTAGAACCGCTGCTCCTCCACATTGAGAGGAGCCAGATGAGGTGGCTTGGGCATCTGCTCAGGATGCCTGCTGGACGCCTCCTTGGGGAGGTGTTATGGGCAGATCCGACCGGTAGAAGACCCCAGGGAAGACCCAGGACACGTTGGAGAGACTATGTCTCTCAACTGGCCTGGGAACCTCTCACATTGGTAACACTTTGCAGCAACATATTTCTTGACATAATCGTTTCATTGTATTTTCTATACTGGAGAGCCTGTTCCAGCAGACTTTGGTTAAATACCCTGGACTGGTTGCTAGTCAATTACAGGGCGGGTCACTGAAAGTCAGACACCGTTATTGGCTACACTACCAATGTGATGTAATCATCTGTTGATAAAATATTAACTTAACTTAGTTTAACTGATTCCTCTTCTTTTTTTGGTCCACAGTGGATTTTAGGTTTAACAAGAGGATTCTTCGACAACATAGCAAGGAAACGTCCTGATTCCAATGCGAAGGTGGATTGTTCAGGAACATGGCAGGAAGCAGGAAGTGTGAGGCTGACACGACGCTTCCTTCCTAAAGCACTCATTTCATGAAAGCATGAAAACACAGCCAGCCTGACCAAGAGAAGCAGCAGTTGCACTGAGCCAAGTGAGGAGATGGATGAAGCTGCAAAGCCCTAAAAAGCCCAAAGGAAGACTCCTGATATGAACATTTCCCCTGCATGAACAAAAGCCTTTTAAGAGGCCAAACATCTGATGAACTTAGGGCAGCTATTTTCCCCTTCTTACTTCTACAAAGTGAAGTGCTGTTTGTCATTTGAGAGGCCCCGCCATCCTTGAGTGGCTCTGTTTGTTTATTGAGGCTGAGTGCATGTGGGCCTGCTACATTCTGCGAGCTCCCCCCTGGACCAGGAGCTATAGCCACAATGCACCCCTCCCGGTGTGTCTGCTGACGTTAAGATGGATGAGATGGCGACAGTGATGAATGTATGGGGGGATAGATGGATGAATGGGTAACATGGAGGCTTGACAAGAGAAATTGCCCCCAGGACCCCCGGCATAAGTGGTAGAAGAGGGGGCACAATTGAATTTGGCAGTGGGCTTTTTAAAGGCAGAAAGGTCATGTATGCCTGAAGGCAGTTGTGAGTTAAACTGTGCATGGCTTACAGGGAGTTGGTGGCCAAGTAAAACAAACACATGTTCGCAGTGAGGAGGAAGGAGGAGGAGGAGGTGGGGGAGAAGGAGTGGAAGCAGCAGCCGGTGACTTGTGGCAAGAGAGGTTAAAACCAGAAGTATGGCCAAGAAACACAAAAACATGTTGAATGGATGAATAAAAATAAATGTCATGCGTAGATCATTATCCAGACTCCGCCAAGATATCTTGCGGCACATTTTGGCTTTATGTCTCCAGCCCTACCTCTCTCCCTTGCAGCCTTCACCATTCCTGAGCTACTTGAATCCATAATTGCAATATGTCATGTCGGTGTGTTTGTTTGCAACCTGACAACATGTCATTAGCATTTCGGGCGAGTCGGGCTGTGGTGGAACAATGAGGGTCTCTGTCGGGGGAGGTTACATGAGCCGGGGTCACTGAAGGAGAGGAGGAGGGGGGTGGTAAAGGTGTAGGTAAAGGAGGATGATGGAAGCGTGTGCAGGAGCGGGGGTTGGTCATTAGCCAAAAGGATTAGCAGACCAACGGAACAGCTGTAAGGGCATTACATCTGTTTTACAATTGCACTCGGGCTTTCATCTGGGGCTGTTAACAAACACAATAAATTCTCAGATCCCCTTTCTCCTCTCGGCTCCTCTGACCACTGCGGGCCACAGGGGGAGGGATGCACTGCATGCAAACTGAAGTAAAGCTCTTGTAAAGGGAGCACTGAATGTATCAGTACATGGTGACACAGAATGTGAAATCGAATTACTGGGTTATCCCATAAAAAAAGTCTTATTTCCATTAATGATTGTGGAGGCTGACAAACTGTACTTTGGCCAGTAATTGTATTCCTGTTGTGTGCTTGTATACTGGGCTAGCTAAGCATAGCCAGCATTAGCACTAAATATCAGTAACCGATGAATTAATCATTCATGTCAAAATTTGATGTCACCAAAAGTGACCTTTTTCGTTGTCATATGTCTTGTTTATACTCTGATTGTGGTTGTTTACATGTATAAAATATAAATATCACATTATGAACACTATGTCTATGGCTAAAGTAGCTAAAACAAAACATCGCTAACCCTGCCAAATGGTCAGCCATCTTCATCATTTAACATGAAAAGTAGTAAGTCTTCATGTCCACCACAGGAAAACAGTTTTACCAAAACCACCTCAAATTATTGATTCAACACTTGTGCTTTAAAACCCCCCCCACTAAATTTTGAATTTTAAAAACACAAGCCCAAAAATACATTGCTGGCTCTCAGGAAGATATAACGATAGGCGTGTCGTTACTCTTGTTTTTGGACCATATCTCTACATGTCTGGATATGCCTCCTTCCTCAGAGGATAAATACATTGGATCTTGCACCAATTTCTCAGACTAAAGCTGTCCTACCTAGTCATTCAGCATGAACTGAAGCCTGCTCAGATGAGAGGCAAAACATCTTCTAAGAAAACCCGAACAGTCCAGTCGCGATCGATTCAATGCCCTGAAAATACAATGATCTGGATGAATGACAATACTCACAAGCATGGACAATATCTCAAATGTGTATGTATACAAGCAGACAATTTCACCATTTTCTGGTTGGTTGTTTGCTGGAAGCCATCTTAGTTTTGCATCTTACCAAAAAGAGCACCACAAAGGAATGACAATACAACTCGCAACTGAAATGTGGACATAGTGTGGACTAAATTCATGTTTTGGCATGAGGTTATTTTTAGTGATGAAAGTATTGTAAAACAAAAAACATTAAATAAACAATCATATAATCACACAGACTGGTGGCAAACACAGCACAACCTCTGTCGGGTGCTGTCTACTTCCTGGTACGAAATGCACCAACAAACGAAAAGACTTGTCAGACAGAACACCAAATGGAAAGTGGCTGAGTGCGGTCACAATAGAAAGCCCTGAGCCAAACGGGTCGGGGAGTCATCCAGGGATTAGGTGGCCTCCGGTTTCCGCTGGTCCTGTGAGCAGTGAAGGCTCGGTGGGTGTTGGGATGAGGAGATGAATGACAAGCCGGGGAGGAAAGTGCTGACCTCACCTCACACACCAGCAGAACAACACAATGCTCTTCACATTGCAATGACACCCCCCTCCATAAACACACATCCATACACAGAACATTCAGGCCGAGGAATGTTGCGTCGAGGAAATATGTTTGAACTTCCTTTCCAGCAGCAAAACACACAGAAACAATAACAGTTTATGAAGGTCACTTATCAGACTAACATCAACAAGTTATTTTAAACCATACAAATCTGAATTCACACCAGCCATTTGGTATTAATTTAAGATTAAATTATGTGCAACTCTTTTCTTCAAACTGTAACATCTGGAGAGAGAACCGCATGTTCTTTCAGGGGATATTGGGTAATAATCATATTATAATTCAATGGAATCTCCAACAAATCAAAATTCCACGACAATTATTTGGTAAAATATGCCTCTCAGGTTGCACAAAACTTTCACAAGTGAATAAAGTCAAGCAAATTTTACACTTCATTATGTCTTCCAACTGGCAGTGCACAAAAGAAAAGGAAAGCCATCACCATGGAAGTGAAAATAAACATGATAAAAAGGTCCGAGTGAGACCAATGTTGGCGCCCTTCTGCCATCATGAAGGGGTCATGGATTCTGTGTGCTGTTACAAGGAGTGTTGAGAGGAGAAGGCTAGGTTATCTTTCCATACTAGACTGGGATAATATTTTAAGACGGTATAAAGGCCTACAAGACAACCACAAGTATAAAAGTTCACTTTTTATTACAGTTTCATTTAATTTCTGCATTTAATATTTTTTATTACTGTACTTTGTATGTCCTTCGTGTGTTCTGTGTACAATATGAGTGACTTCAGAGTTAATTTAGGTATAATTTAGGTATAAGTTACACTAAAACACGACTTATATCACAGTCTAGGAACAAAACGCTAGGAACAAAACAATCTGAGAACCGACCACCTGTACTTGGTGTCATTGTTGTTGTGACTCATTGCGCCTTTGTCATTTTCTTTTTTTTTTATTTTAGTACTTTTTACTGCTTTATTCAGTGATTCATTTTATTTTTATTTTAACTTTACTGATTCTTCTACTCACTGGCATACAGTATGTTACTTGTTTAGTAACGTGACGTCTGGTTTCAGAAAGGTGCCTATAAATAAAATTATATAACTGTTATTTTTATTATTATGTCTAAAATATTGATAATGGTTAACTTCCTTTTACAGCTCTATGGTACAGGCATGGGCCGGTGACCGGTTTCAACGTATACCATGGTATGAAAAAGTCAAAGTTTGAAAAACCTTTAAAATAGTCCGCGATATCATGTCCTGTGTTATTATTATGTATACAGTTGGAACTGGGCTCAACAAATACACAATCCAACAATTCCGAAACACTTGTGTATCTGCACGTTCACCACGCTATGAAATAATAACGTAACTTTTTTGAGCCACTGATTGAGCCAGTGAGTGCCTTTATTTGCATTTTCATTTTTTTTTTTTTTTTAGTAAGAAAAATTTAGGATGGTGACATTTTGACCACAGCCATCAACCCTCCCGTTTTTTTCCTGGAATTTTGCACTTCTTTCCCGTTGCCCTTCATTGAAACCGTTTCCCGTATTGTAGCTGTCATAAAAAAAATTGCAGCACATTGGCAGTGGGAAGTAGGGTATTTTGTGTAGACAATTTGTGTGTGTGTGTGCGCGTGCATGCATGTACGTGTGTGGAGATAAAAACAACAGGGTGCATCTTTTCCAAATAAAAGTTTTTTTGACAGTGTTATGTCTCTGTGGTAGGTAAGCACAATGCCGTTCTTTGTCTAAAACAGACTGGAAAATATTCCATTCTTAACAGTCTCATATTTTCAAATGCAAAGGTCCACTTCCATTATTTCCTATCGGAGAAATCGTTCAGAATCCAAGACAACCAGGTTAGAGTTAACGTAGCACCAAAATAAACACATTTTTGCTTTCAGAATAAAAATGAACCAGCATCACATTCTTATTGCTCATTCAGATAATTATTATCATTTAGATAATATTGTCGTTCAGATAACGACTTAATACACAAAAATGAATACACCTCCTTCTCTCCTGCAAGGATTGAAATTATTACACAATAGTAAGACTTGCAGCAATCAAACAAAATAAAAGGAATCAGTTTATACTTGCATTTCCTGTTGGTTTCAGCGAAATAACTGGCAGCGGTCTTCCAACTCTCGCATGGTGGAACATGACAGTGCAAGGCACCACTTGAAAGCACTCTTCATCATCCTCCCATTATCTAAAAGTGACTCCCTTGCCCAGCGGGCAGATGCTACCTTGGCACCACATCAGAAGAATCTCAAAATCCCTATATGGGGAAAAAAAGAGTTCATATCCAGCATATGGATCAAAAACTCTCACTCTAGCAATTAAGAGAGATGTGAAATCCACCAGAGGTCATGTAAATCAGAGGCTGGGCAGAGCTGCCATGTTTAAACTGACATTGCGTCAGACTTGGGTCTTAAAGGGTTAAGAGGGATTACAAAGTACGCATAGAAAGAAACGGCCATGAATCACCAACTTTTATCAAGTGTGTAAGGCAGCCTTCCATGATAAAATTCCTGTAACCGCACCCATTTAGAGCAACAAAAAAAGCTCAGGAGAATGTTTGTATTTCATTCTTACAAAATGTTTATCTCTCCCCATCTTAATGTGATATCTTCGAAGAGTCAACTTTTTCTTGTGTGTGTGGCCCTTTACATTGTCAGAATATTTTATTTTTAGAATATGCAGCCGGCCAATAAATAATGAGAAGTAGTCCACAAATTGCCTCAGGACCGGACTTTGGACATCCGCTGGTCTAAATGGTTCCATCGGGGCCGTGTGAAAGGGCATGTTTAAACTCTGCTGGTGTCATATTTGTGACTCCTGCAACCCGACCAAAAATAACATCCCGATGCAATTCCACTGAAGACAACAACACAACACGCTTATGTTTGTTTGGCGGTACTCACGACGTCTTTGCACTGTAAAATAAGTATGGGAATCTTTAAAAAAATCTAAGGTAAAATAGGGAAAATGAAACTATTTTCAATGACTGTCAGGGTGTGAGGAGAGGCTGCACACACGAGGCCAGGGGTGGGGGTGAAAAAGCAGACAAAACCAGTAGTTACTTAAGATAAAAAGCACAAACACACCCATGTCAATTACTACCCATTCACATCACACACCACACAACTACAACTTAGTGACCAACTGTTACATCATGCGAGGATGAGCGTTGAGACAGCAGCAGAGGGGAAATTAGGAGAGACAGAAAATAGTTTACAGGAACCCTCTGGTGAGACGAATAATCACTTTACTGGAAGTCGGTGGACAGTCGTTACACAGGAGGCGCCATCTTGTCCAAATAGTATTGTGCTTTGCCCAAATAAACGCCTAGTGGGAAAGCTATGACGTGGGATTAGGTCTGATGAGGCTGATGAAGTGAGAACCTGGAGAGCTAAACATTATCCTAAAGTCCAGCCAAGGTCCAGCCTGTGCTCCATTATGCAGCACTTATAAATGATAAGCGCTTCTATTGTAGCAGGAAGGATTATGGGTAAGGAAGGGTGTGATAGGAAATGAAGAAAAAGGGAGCTAAGCCACATGTGGAAAACCACACCGAATACACTGACTAGTTTCCACAACTACAATATGACAAAGTAAATCACTAAACTATAAGATCAAGAAGATATAATTTTTATTTATCTAGCACCAGTTCACAATGAATGTAAGTTTCCTATTGAGCAAGCCTATTTAGATAAATGACATCAACTGTATTTCTATTTTAGCAGTATACTTGGCCCTGTTTATATTATGCATTTATCATTTCAAGTTTATGCTATTATTATTATGACTTTTACTACTACTATACTATTACTACTTACTTACTATAAGTAATGTTACTATTACTTGTTACTGTATATTATACTATTCAGCGTTGCATTCCCATCAAAGAAGATATATCAAGTAAATAAACAACTGGTTGGGTTAAAGACAAAATGTAGTACTTTTAAAAACAATTACAAAGCAAAGAAAAAGCAAAGTGAATCGTTAGATGCTTGCTGAACTTAGGTCTTGTGAGGTATGCTAAAAATAAGTGTGGCAAAAAAGTAGCAAAAATTTCAAGAAAAAGCAACATACACTTAATGCTTTGATGCTCGCTGAACTGATGTCTAATATGACCATGTTTTGTGCAATTTAATTTTCCAAATAACTTTGGTTGTATTTTGAATTGTACACCCTCAGGAGTGTTCAACTTTAGATTATTGTTCCTTTTACGATGTTGATACTTTTTGTTACTGCAGAATTGATTGGGTTTTTGGACAGTACCACCTAGGAATAAGTGTGCACTACCAAGGGTAAATATTGGTCCAAACTATTTAGTTAACACACTCTTCATCCAGACTTCATTAATCTGGTGAAGACAGCGCTAATAATAATAATAAACATACAAATCCTGGGAGACCGTTTGGCCGTGTTTACAGAATGTCTAATTTATCGTATACTTGACACTCACGTAGTGTAACGGCCAAAATAAGCCGCTTTAAACACAGTGTGTTTTCATTGAAAACACAGACATGACAGATATGATTTAGAGCCAGTTCATAAAAGCTGTTACATTTGCAGGGTTAAGAGGACCACTTTTGGGGTTTGTCACCCCCCAAAAAAGAAGGATTTTGGAAATTTAAAAGTGAGGTACCTTAAAATGCAACACATGGTGTTGGATTTTCAACCAAAGTTGAATGTTTTCTGCAAGAACAGCAACTCCAATGAGGAGAAAAATGGAAAAGGGGTCTGTTTGATGATGAACTGGATGCCTGTAAGAGATTCTACTCAAATCTCTTTTAACTATTCATATTTGCTCCCTTCATGTGTCTATGACCTCTCATTTGACTTCATCTTGGATTTGCTTTGTTTAATCATTTTTAAGTGAGGTCTTGACCCCCCCGGTGAGCTGCCACCCACCAACCACTTCCGTCACCATTGCCACTCCTCGGAAGGTGGCTCCTCTTCAGTAAACCGATCAGGAATGCACAGGAATGGGGTGGGAATGGAGGTGGAGGTGGGCTCTGTCGACCTTAGCAGGGAGAGACAGCGCTTCAGTGTCTTCCTACCTTTACATTCCAGTCCACACCTCTTTCCCTCTTCTTAAAAAAATTTCTCTCTCATTCCTTCCTACCTGACCTTCCTCCCTCATCATCTCACCTGACAATGTCCCACAGCTACAAATGATGCACTGACAGTAAACTTCAGCTCTTGCCATTGGGAGTGCAAATCTGTTACAGGCATGCAGGATTTACAACACTAATCCTGTGGACATTTAACTGTGTATGCATGCCTGTGGAAAAGCCAGCATGTGTGTTTGTGTGCGTGTGTGAGATGGAAGTCATAAGGTGTTTTGTCATGATACCCATCTGAGCAGGCTTGTTTGTGCATGTAGCTCAGGCCTTCTCTATTAATGAAAGCCAATCCCGCTCGGCAGAAACTGCAAAGCCCAAGCCACATCGACAGCATCAGTCGAAACCTAACACGCCAATAAACAACAACAATAGAGTGGAAGGTGGAGTATCGTGTATTTACTTTTCAAAAGTTACCCGTCGGCCGCTTTATGGAGCCAAATTGTATCGGACAGGAGACTGACAGCAGCAAGAAATGTGGCGCTGCTGCAAGGTGGCGACTCTGGAGCATAATACTGCATAATATTGTCTTTTTTTGTCTCGTCAAATGTGACAATGATGCATCTGCTCGACCAATGAGTGACCAGCGATGATTCACATCACTCATGTGGTACTCGACAAACCAGGTAAACTAGTACCTCCTAGTACCTTGTTTTGACAGTGAAAGGACATTACTGGATATTACGTAGCCGTGTCGGCAGCGCTCACTTCTGGTGACGTCATCATTTTCAACAAGTAGTGGTTTCTTGTCGACACAGCAACGACAACAATTTTCCCATTCTGGAAGCCGTTTTCAAAATAATACCATTTCAGAATGCCGTTGCCATGTGGACTTTCACATTCCCGTGTGGACAAGTCACTCAGTTGGCTGCTTTAAGGAGACATTTTTTTTCCAGGATGAGACTGAGGATGTCATGTCAGTTGAAATATTTAGATATTATGGCAGCAGCACTAAATACACTTCTGGTCACGTGAAGGTGGCAACGTTTTTAGAAAGTAGCGATTTGCTTGTCTATATGACAACGACAAGACGGCATTGTCAGATTTTCCCACTCTGGAAGCCGTTTGCGGCCGCACGGTGGTCTAGTGGTTAGCACGTTGGCCAACACAGTAACAGCTTGGAGATCGAGAAGACCTGGGTTTGATTCTCCCCTGGGCATTTCTGTGTGGAGTTTGCATGTTCTCCCCGTGTGCGCGAGGGTTTTCTCCGGGTACTCCGGCTTCCTCCCATATTCCAAAAACATGCAGGTGAGGTTAATTGGCGACTCTAAATTGTCCATAGGTATGAATGTGAGTGTGAATGGTTGTTTGTCTATATGTGCCCTGCGATTGGCTGGCGACCAGTCCAGGGTGTACCGCGCCTGTCGCCCGAAGTCAGCTGGGATAGGCTCCAGCATGCCCCTGCGACCCTAATGAGGAAGAAGCGGTATAGAAAATGGATGGATGGATGGAAGCCTTTTGCAAAAATACCATTTCAGGGCATCCAGAATGCCGTTGCCGTGTGGATGAAAGGCTGGAACGATGAAATGCTTTACCATTTCGACCTGAAAACGCTCCCGTGTGGACAGGCTTGTAGTACCTTCTAATATCTGATCGTACCCTGTTTTGCTTTGCCAGTGGAAAAGCATCAATCACAGAAAAGTGGGAACAAAGACAGCTGAACTTCCAAAAGCTTCCTTCCCTTTCCTTATTTCATGCCACCCTTAAAGATGCTAATCCATGCCACTTCAGTAAAGTAGTCTCACACTCTCTTGTGACACTTTTATTCCCCACTTCTTTGCATAAAAATAAGAGCCTCCTCGCAAATGTTAACATGTAACTGCAAGGCAAACGAGCGGGACTACAGAGTAAAACAATGTCCTGACGAGATCTTGGCCAAAACTTTTTAACATTTGAATGAGTGATCCACTGGAATTTAATCCTACAAACGTATAAGGATCCTACAAAAGCACAACAAATAGCAACCTGATCTAATGAGAACGTCTCAATGTGTGAAATGGGATTTCCCATGTTTAGTCTAAATTGCTGGCCACCTGGATCAGATCCAAGCAAAACCTTGGTTAAGTTACCACTATAGATGATGGGGATTTGTTGATGATGTCATCATTGTATGGAATTAAATTGATACTACATTACACATAATAAGTGAAGTATTGACAGTGGAGGAAGCAACTGATGCCACAAGCTGTAACTTGCAATAATGCATGACATTTGTGCAGGTTTCAATGCAATTAAATTAGCTGAGTAAGACTTTTAGTAGAAACACTATAAAATTGAGATATACTGTAAGAAGGTTTTCGTGTTAAAACCCGCATAACAGTTGTAACAATTATATGAGCACAATTGAGAAAAGTGCACACCTACAGCCGAAATTATAGAGGTGGATAAAAATGGCATCCTCATTTAATAGAATATGCTTCCAGGTCAGGGATGATGCTGGGACATGTCGATCTAAACCTAAGCATTCCTTCCATTGCAGAGGAGGCACGTTAGCCAAGGGGAGAATTCCACTGAGCAATGATAATAACGCCCACGACAAACATATGCAGTATAGCAACCGAAAAACAGCAACTAAATGGAGACTGAAGTCAAATGGTCACTGCATAGAGACGCTCACATGGGAACTATGTGGAGGGTAAAAAGCCAGGAAAGGTGAAATGCCTCAAGGTAGAAATACCAAAGGTGCAATCTCTTACCTTGACACATGTCTTTGACTTCTTCATAACCCTCTTTGCACTGGCACTGTCCAACTGGCACCACCCACTCTCCATCTACGGTGCAGTAAATACGAGGCAGCTCTTCGCTGACGGCATTATCCACGCATATCCCGCTCACTTCCCTCAGAGCCTGGTTCTCGCCGCCAGCCACTGTTTCCCGGAAGGACGCGAGGCTCATCACTGTGGCGGGGCAGGTTTTGTAGTAAACCCTCACCGAGAGGAGAGCGACACATGCGCCGATGTCTTGAAAAGCCAAGTAGAAGCCTTTCCGTGAGAGGTTCTCCACCACTCGTGTCTCGGTGTTGATGCGCAGCTCGTTCTTGCTTGTGATCTCATCGGGGGCAATAGTGGCCACTTTCTTGAACTGACCCTTGCGGAAGGTGGTGCCCACATCGACGTCCGACTCTGAGGTGAAGAGGTTGAAGGTTTCCTTGCAGGTCATTGAGGCACCATCAAAGGAATTGCAGTCGCGTACGATAAACTGGAGCTCCACAAAGACCCGCGATGCTGACGGTCGCCGCTGGATGAAGGTGGTGCGCAGCCAGTTGTCTTGTTCACGCTCACCAACATTGCAGACAGAATAGGTGTAAAACTGAGAGCCGTTCAGGGTCCTTTGGACGACCTCCCACTGAAACACAGCAACACAAGGCAACAAGATTAGAGGATGTAACGCTAAGCCCTGAGGAATCCCTCGGTAATCATGGTACTACATTATAGGTTTATAATAGTTGGTTACTGAGGTGGTACTCTGAAATATATTGCTTTGTACCTTTGATGTTGGACTTTTACTGTTATGTTGGGTTTCTTTAGTCAAATAGTTGATATTTAATCAACAGCTTGCAGCTAAGTAATGGACTCCATTTTGCTTCAATTGCTTCAAAACAATCAACAAGCAAACAAATGACATAATTACGAACAATAAATTAATAGATTAATATGCCCTTCCCTCGTAAGGACATTTAATTTGAAGTCGACTAAAATAGGGTACTTTGGTATATGTCTCACTACACATATAATCAGAACCTGTATTTAATTTCCTTGACAGTGTGCAACATCGAAAACTAGATAGCATACACATCCATCAATCAATTTCCTTGAACACTAATCCGGTGTGGGGTCATGGAGTTAACCAATACTGCTTAACTTTCATGTCAAGCATGGGGAAACATCAGAAGATCCAACATTATTTCCAGCTAGTTTTCCAACACGCCATCAGTGCTTATACTGTATGCTAATAGTTGCCACAAATATTTCTGAAAAAATCCACAACATGTTTGAACATAGCTCTCAAGGTGCAACATCCCCCACGGGGCCTTTTTTAAGAAGGCTGGCTGGGTAGCTTTTGTACACATTTGCTTCCTCGATTAAAACAGCTGGCGAACATTTTAAATGGGTGCATAAACTGTAAAATAATAATCATCATGAGTAACATAGGTATGCTGTGACCACCCCTGTAAGAGAACAGTGAAACAAAAGCGGCATTTAAAGCAAATAAACCTCCCTTTGAGAAGAAGCCGGCGACCACACATTTGAGTCATCAGCACTTTAAACGAGCCTATTCACACTCAATTTGACTGGTCAATTACTTTGAAACCACATTATGGAAATGTACAAACACACCTCCCTTCATTTTGATCCATGGTTAAGAATAGACACTTTCAAAAGAGTTTCTCTGACCATTAAAATGCCCTCCAGCCCCCTCAGCACATACTGCAGACCTTAAAAAGTTAATTGCTTGCTAACGTACAATTCTGGAGCCGGAGCCTTGAAACCACAAAAAGCCACAAGTATTCCCAGTTCAGGGCAAGCAGCTATTCTGTCTGCCTCCGCTTTGGTGTAGCCCAGACATGCTCTGCAGGCAACTCCCGCTGGGAACTTCAACTCCGCTCTTCATATCCATACACAAGCGATCATCAGGCTGACTCTGAAGTGCAACATTTGACAGAAAGCTGATGTCCATGCACACAGCCAAGGCCTTTAACAAGCTCACTACACAAGTCAAATGGTCAAATATTTCACACAACTCCTGTGCAAATTCCCCCCTAAGCAGTTTTTCCCAAGGCAAATTCCAAGTGTAAACGTGCACAGGCGCTGGTGTGGAGTCAAAAAAGCACAGAGCGAGATACTCACCCCTGGCTTGTCTCCCTGGTCTAAAGGCCATGTCAGCCAGCCCAGCTCACCTCCTGTGGCCTTCATGTCCAGAAGTACCTCTGTGTGGAGACACAAGAACATTTGTTCGTACAAGAGAGGTCAACAAGGAACACTACCTCCTCTAATTAATAATAATAAATTACATGCACATTCTGCTTATTTGATTGTTTAAATGTTCAATATATTGGCCAATTTTAAGGCTAACTGTATGAAACTTGGCCAATTTGTTTTTTAGAATGTTTTAAAATAAAATTTGTCTCTATTGCAAGGCGTATAGAATATGAGATTTGTGTTGATGCCGAGGTTGTTTGGCATATTATGATGCATGAAAGTGGAAAACAAATGTATGTTAGAGTTTTATCACACTTTTATGAGAGGGGCCATTTTTGGACCTATGGGTAAAAAGCGTAACTTCTTTATAAAGGGGCCACAATGGTGAAATTTGCTTGTCATTTACTTGAGGATTAAAATCTTTATAAAAACGTAATTCTCCCATGAATAGTGTCTATATATTGCCTGTCTGTCTTTCTTTGCTTATTGATTCGGCTCTTCTATTTTTTGCTTCTTTTAAACTTTTTGGGGGGGACGGAAATTGAATTATAAAACTAAGCAATGAACAAACTTCCAAAAGTTTCATCTGCCTGCTGAGTGTTGCAACTGCTTGTGTTAAGTTATCTTTCAACAATAAAATAAAATGTTATCGTGGACAGTTAAAGTGTTTTCATAAAATAAGAAATGACAAAGTAGTTAATTGAACAGTGTGTTATGGTTGTCATTAGACTAAAAAGCGACATTTCCTGCTTTTAAAGTCTAAAGTAGAAAGTTTCTCCGCATGGCAAGGGCGTTCTACCGCTACAGTAAAAGTTATTAAAAGTGTTATTAAAGACAGACACTCACCTTCCTTTGTTTGCAGCGTAATAAGGATGCCGTTAATGAGTACATATGAAAATAACAAAGGCCGAACTCCTGTGAAGAAATCCATTTGGTCAACTTAGTGGGATTTTTTCTGTGCTTCCTTCCTCTCTCCGTGCTCCTGACTGACTGGAAGAGCACTCCTCACTTTGCTGCTCATTCACAAAGCACCACCCGCCTGCATGCTGGAATGTGTGTGTAAGGAGGGGGGTGCGTGGGAGGAGGAGGAGGAGGAAGACTCCTCCTGAGAAAGAAATCTTTGCTGCTGCATTCAGGAACAGTTGGCATTGTCACCTGAACACCATTAAGTTGCTCTCATGTCATTTATTTAGCCAGTTTTAAGTAAAAAAAAAAAAAAGGCATATTTTAAATATACGGTGGAGTGAAAAAGTGTTTGATACCTCCTGATTTTTTATTTTTTGCATGTTTGTCACACTTAAATGTTTCATATCGTCAAACAAATTTAAATATTAGTCAATGACAATACAACTGAACACAAAATGCTGTTTTAAAATGAATTTTGTCTGAAAACATCTTGATGATCCCCAAGACCTTTGGGAAAATACTGGTCTGAAAAAAAACTGTGGTCTGACGAGACAAAAGTTGAACTTTTTGGAAGGTTTGTGTCCCATTACATCTGGTGTAAAAGTAACGCTGCATTTCAGAAAAAGAACATCATATAACTATAAAATATGGTGGTGGTAGTGTGATGGTCTGGGGCTTTTTTTGCTGCTTCAGGACCTGGATGACTTGCTGTAATAAATGGAACCATGAATTCTGCTGTCTACCAAAAAATCCTGAAGGAGAATGTCCGGCCTTCTGTTCGTGACCTCAAACTGAAACCAACTTGGGTTCTGCAGCAGGACAATGATCCAAAACACACCAGCGCTTCATGCTTGAAGACCCTCCAATGTGGCTGAATTACAACAATGATGAGTGGGCCAAAATTCCTCCACAGCGCTGTAAGACTCATTGCAAGTTATCGCAAACACTTGATTGCAGTTGTTGCTACTAAGGGTGGCCCGACCAGTTGTTAGGTTTCGGGGGCAATCACTTTTTCACACAGGCCCATGTAGGTTTGGATTTTTTTCTCCCTTCATAATAACTTAAGTTATTTAAATTTGTTTGATGATCTGAAACACTTAAGTGTGACAAACATGCAAAAAAAGAAATCAGGATAACAACATTTCTCACATGAGTGTTTTATTGTTTTTACCACTTAATCTTAAGAGTGGTTGACTTATTTTTCATTTGCATGACAGTTAGAAATGTTGAAATGTTACTTATAACATTGTCAGTATAGTTAATAAAGCTTTTCTGATGGAAACAGCTTGACCCTGCACCGGGTGAATTATGTTTTCATTATTTCCAATGGGAAAATAGTGTGTAATGTGTTCAACCTTATAATGGTCCATTGCATACCTAACCGATAAGTTATACGGTATCCTTGCTGATATAAAAGTGAAGGAGACAAATGACCTTTGAAAGTATCAGAGTTGGAATGAAAAATTCCAAAGATACCTACTGTGTGACACATTTCTCACCCTTCCTACAAAGTGGGGAACACAGCCAATACACACAAGCACATAAGTGAACCTACCAACAAAGCTGAAGTGGTAGAAAAATAATAAGTCTACATGAATACAAATGCCATAAATAATTGGTGAAATTGTATTAGTGAGTGTGAAAATAGCTATAAGCTGATAGTATCGTGCTTTGTTGGTCAAAGAAGAAAGCGTTTAAAAACTTTGTTTGGGGTCAAAACACTCCACTTTTAAAAGAGGCTTTATCAGATGTGAGGGTTGAGTCATGTATTGACCACTGAAAGTGCACATTTGGTTCACTCTCAGTCAGTTCAGACAGGAACCTGCCTGATCTTGTTGGCCTAGATATGCAAATAAAAAGATTTCATTTATTCCAACAGATAAAATAGGTGACACAGCAGCAGTATCCACCAAACACATCCACACCCACACACATACCTTTAGAAACAAATGTCCACACTAACAAGTCAAAACAACAACACTGTTATTGAATTTAGTTAATATTAGAAAATATTTAATATAAGAATATTTTGTACAAAAAAAAAAAAAAAAAAATATATATATATATATATATATATATATATATATATATATATATATATATATATATATATATATATGCAAATATTTTTCATGTACTGCAAACATTTTTTATTAAATTGAAATGCATGCTTTTCAAATGTAATATGTAGCTAAATAGATAGATACTTTATTAATCTCCAAGAGAAATTCACTTTTCCAGCAGCTCTGCAAAAATATCTTAATGAACTTAATCATTTAACCACTTTCGGTGGAGCAAAGCAGTGATAGTAATCTGCCACTGAAACTGCTCTTCTCTTGGGAGATAATGCAGTGCATTGATGCTTGTTGTCCACATGTAATATTTATTATTACATGTATTTGTTAGTGATGTAGTGATTAGTGCGTTCATCTCACTTACCTTAAAGGGTCCCTGACACGATTCATCAACTTTGCTTAAATATGTTATATATTGTTTGGAATTATGTTCTACATCATTCGATTTTTGAAAGTGAACGGGAAATTAGCAAAAATTACATTTATAGTTAATGGTGCCACCCATGACAAGCTAGCTCAGCTCAGCCTAATTTCCGGAAGTGAGGTCATCGGAGTGACACCTCTCAGCTAAAGCAGAGTAAACAAACGCTTCTCGGTGTAGATCATCAACTTGGTTCAGTATATTTTTCATCAAAATAGTAGTCATGCCAAAATGTTGTGTTGCTGCTGGATGTTAAAAGTATCCCGAGTAATACTATAAGTTTTTGGTTTTTTTGCACAACAGAGGAAGGTTTAAGACAAGAATGGACAAAGCAAATGCAGAGAACGAGATGAACAGATAGACGCCCACCCCAAGTTTTGTCCTTTGCATTTATTATTTCTCTGATGACTGCTTCAAAGGACCACTTTTACAAGAAGCATTTGGCTTGAAGTACGGTATAAACGCATTTTGAAAAAGGATGCTATTCTGCTGGTACACACGAAAAAAAACAAGACAGCGAAGAATGACCACTACGTCAAAGTGTGCACAAGAGAATAAATCATGTCTTCTTTTTACAATGTCTTCTAAACACAATTCCACGATAGCGACAAGACTGCAAAGTAATATACATGTTATATAGACATCTTTTGACAGCCATGTTAACCGTGGGGAGCAGGGGGCACCGGCGTCAAACATTTATCCTTGACATGCCGCCACATTGACAATCAAACAGGCTATAAAACACCCTTTACGCTCATTAAGAAGCCAATTTAAAATAATAACTGAAGGATGAGCAAATCCAGAGTAATTTACACTTACCATTCTGTGTTTTGAAGGTAAAAAATCTTCATTTACATGTCTTTAGGCTTAAGTCCATGTTCTGCAAATTCTCTATTTAATCTCCAAATATTTCTTCGTCCTCGAAAAATATTGACACATTGCTTAAACCTGCACTATAATCACTGCAAACATCCTCTGTCTCGTACACTGCCACGTTTGTCTAGTGCTCCGATGATGTCACTTTTTTAGGCTGAAATTAGGCTGAACTGCGAGAGCTTGCTCGTCATGGGTGGCGCTGTGAACTATAAATGTATATTTTGCCAATTTACCGTTTGCTTTTAAAAATCAAACAATGTAGAACATAATTACAAACATTATATAACATATCTATAAAAATGGATGGATGGATATAAAATATTTAAGAAAAGTTGATAAATGATGTCAGGGACCCTTTAAGTAGCTAAACAGATGGAGCATGGGAATATTGAATATGTTACTCCTTACTTGTGTGTGTATTGATGTTATTCAATATTGCCATTAAGAATATCTGTGGGTGAACAGATCTAATGCTTACACCGTGAGGCGCGGGAAATGTGGAAATTATTTAATATTCACACATTGCAGACAGGATTTAACACTTTTATCCGCCATGTGCGTTTCTACTGTATTCACCTTAAGCCCTCTCTTACATCTCAAAGAAGGGCTGGAATGGACAATAGTTACACTCTGGCCTTCCTGTCTATGTGGCAGCCTGCATGCAGGGCAACACAATCATTTGCATCAACTTATTAATGCACAATTATTTGCCACCATGAAAGGCTCTAGTGGAGGAAAGAAGTAGCCGGAGCTGCTCTTACTTGCTTTGTCGCGTCCGTCTCCACATACAGAGGCGCAATCAGACTGACAGGCGCAGAGAAATGTATTCATATAAGTATAATGGCCGCTCTCAATAGCGGGCTTCAATTCAACAGCTGGTCCACTAATGGCTTGTCATAATTTATGGTAAATATCCTAAAAATTCCAAATGTGTAGACAGATAGTGGACGCTTAATCTAGTCATTCAGTCACAGGAGGGAATGCATGAGTGGGAGCAACTGTTGCAAGGGTTCATTGTAAAGGTTTTTATTATCTGACACAACTTTATGGGACAGAATGTTGAGCAACAAGTGTGAGGATGATAAGAGAGTCTTTGAATGCAACACTCTACCTGCTTGCAAACACTTGATCTTCTACTGTTGTGTTTGCTTTGCAGCAACAGCCTGTCTGCCATCATTACAATACAGTGTGGCATGGATTGGACACGGCCCCCCTCTAACACACACACACACACAGGCGTACGCAAACACACACACAGGCGTACACAAACACACACACACACACACACACAGTAGTTCACACACCTGTGATGCTGACACTGCGGGAAAGAAGGTGAACCCCCTCAGGCTGAGGCTGCATTTTATATACCATGTTACCCCGCCAAAATGCCCCCTCCTTCTTCCTGCTCTTGCGCCCTCGTAAGGCTCCAGTTTCACAAAGCCCCAGTTTCACAAATGCATGGGTCTCCATGAGCTTATAAGCCTTCCACCCACACCTCATGCCTCCACACACACTCGTTACAAAAGAATAATGTGAAAAGAGAAAAAAACCCACACTCCTCTAGTGTCGTAACGTGCATCATCGCTTCTTATCTAAGAATGTTTTTATTTGTAGAATAAACAATAATTAAATTAATTTCTTTTTACACTTGTGTGACAGTTCATTTAACAAACACTTGCATGCCAAAAAATTGTCAGTGTCCAAAAAAATTGTAGACAGGTTTTACGCTCTCTTATCATTTTTACTTTACTATTAACAGTGGTTATATTCTTTTTACACTCGTGTGACAAAGTTTGCAATAAAAAAAAAGATGCGTCAGGCACATCTGAGACATGACTCTACTTTCCAAACAACTAGGGATGTCCAGATAATATTGGTCCACCAATATTCTTATAAAAATGAGATACAGTGTTCCCTTGTTTATAGAGGGATAGGTTCCCAAAAAAGCCCGCAATAAGTAAAATCCGCAAAATAGCCAACTTCATTTTTTTTTTACAATGATTATATATGTTTTAAGGCTGTAAAACCCCTCACCACACACTTGATACACTTTTCTCAAACAGGCAATAACATTTTCTCACATTCTCTATTATTTAAACACTCTCAAAAAAGTTAAAACCTATGTTTGAATTTTAATGATCAACCTACAAGAAATGATTAAGTCACTCACAAGTATGTCAGTCCTGTGACCGTGCCTTTTCATCCTCGCGCCGTTACACTGTACTGTAGCGTTTTTGTATCTTTATTAAAACATATTGCTGCAGTAATCCTCCTGTTGCAGTCCTTCTCCTTCAAAACAAAGATTCAATTACAACTAACCAGCAAGCAAATAAGCTAGCCATGACACAGGAGACACGGCAGGGCGACACGAAGTAGATTGATTGACAATGGTATACAGCCAATCAGGACGGAGAAAACAATGGGCGGTGCAGACAGACGAGAGAGAGAAGAGAGCGACACTCAACTTTCCACAATGCCATTCTTCTTAAAGGGCCATGCTCGGCCTTTAACAGCGTTCATCAGATGAAATGATAAAAAAGAAGCACTAGAAAAAAAATCTGCCAAAGGTGAACTGCGATAGAGAGAGGGAACACTGTATCGGTTTATATTGGTATCGTTTTTTCTGCCGATATTGAGACCGAAATGAGACCTCATCAAACTGCTCCACAGAGAAACAAAGGTTGCTAGCGCAGTATGTCCACAGTCTGGAATTATTTCCAAGTTTTGCTTTTGACTATAAAGAAGTATTTATGCCTATTCCTCCAATACTTCTAATCTAATATCACACCTCAGAAAGAATCAGAGTCACATGCAGCACAAAGCAGCAAAATAATGATAAGAAGTGACCAAGCATACTGGAAAAAACTATAACCAGCTGTAACCAGTTTATAATTTCACTGAGTGTGTTTGTTTGTTTCATACTCTGCACTTTGTTGTTATATGGATGTGCCACATAGAAATGTGCAGCTTTCCAAATTGTATCATTGCTGTTGAAAGTAGGAAAACATGTTGTAATAGGTGACTATTGTTCAAGATTTTTGAGCGACTATTTTGTTGAGACAAATTGTTTAAATTAAATATGGCACTTTTTCTATAACTTGTATTGCATATGACAGTATTTGTCTTATTTTCCGCGAACAGTGTTTATTTGCGAAATGCATCCAGTGGCACCACAGTAAAAGAAGCATCATGTTTTTATTACATGAGCTGTGACCTGACATTAATTTAAGGAGCCTCTACCAATGTCGGTATCGGTTGATATTGGTATCGGTAATGAAGTGCTGGACAATATCAGTATATCGAATATCAGTAAGAAAGTCAATACTCAATTAAAAAAAACAGCTTGATCATTAAATAAACAAAACACACTGTAACTATAACAGCTGTTAACTCATATGACATGTAAGAATGTTATATACTGTAAATGATTACAGCGAAGATGTCAGGCTCAGGGAGCCGTGTAACTTGGGTCCCGGGATGCAGAAACAGGTACAAGTCCAACAGTTCAAAATATATTTAATGTGCAAACAAAGGAGGCACAAACAGGAACTCAAGGCGACGGTGCAAAAAACTAAGAGGGCACCGTGGACAAAAACCAGGACAGCACAGAACAAAAAGGAACTGGAACTACCACGTGAGCTGGACGGAGGTCTGGTGCAGCAGGACGACGAAGCTGGTTGGAGTAGCCAGATGAAACTGCAACAGGAGGAAAACGTAAGTGGTAGCAGCAGAAGAGCACATGGTCTGGAAGCACGACCATTGACAATAATCCAGCACTGGTAGGCTGCAGGTGAGGAGACTAAAAAGGTGGCTGATTGCACACAGCTGCAGGGATCCGGTAGCTCCGCCCAGCTCAGGAGGTGTCACCGTCTGAGCAAGTAAACAGGAGAGGTCAGCAATAATATACACCTGAAGGAAAGCAGCACAAAACTAAAGCAGGCGACAGGTGTCACCGTAGCGCGTGACAGTATTCCCCCCTCCCAATTTAACGAACGCCGCCTGGCGGATTACCTGGTTTATCTGGAAACTTACGGTAAAACTCAGTGATAAGGGATGGGTCGAGAATGAGAGCCCGAGAGACCCATGAGCGGTCCTCGGGACCGTAACCCTCCCAGTCAATGAGGTACTGAACACCCCTGCCCCGCCTCCTGACGTCCAGGATAGCCTTGGCGGTAAAAGCGGGGTGACCCTCGATCACCCGCGGAGGAGGAGGAGGCGCTGGTGGCGGGCAGAGCTCACAGGATGTGACTGGCTTAAGCCGAGACACATGGTAAACCGGGTGGGACTTGAAGGAGGGAGGGATCTTTAGCCGGGCCGAAACAGGGTTCACCATCCGTTCCACCTCATAAGGGCCAACGAATCTGGGCATGAGTTTCCTTGATTCCACTGGTAGAGGCAGGTCCCGGGAGGATAACCACACCTTCTGCCCTGGCTTGTAGTCCGGGGCGGCAGTCCGATGGCGATTGGCCAGCTTCTGATTGCGGCAAGCGGTGCGGGTCAGGGCGGCCTGAGTGTTGCGCCAAATGCGGTGGACGCGGCGTAGATGGGCGGCGACTGAAGGAACCGTGCACTCTGGTTCCTGGGAGGGAAAAACTGGCGGCTGGAAACCGTAGACCACGTGAAAAGGGGACATTCCAGTGGAGGAACACACCAGCGTGTTATGTGCATATTCCACCCACGGGAGGAAGAGGGACCACGAGGTGGGGTCTTGGTGACAAACACAACGAAGGGAGGCCTCCAGGTCTTGATTGACTCGTTCCGTTTGCCCGTTAGATTGGGGGTGGTACCCTGACGAGAGACTGGCCGTGGCCCCCAGAGCCTTACAGAATGCCTTCCAGGTGGCAGAGGAAAATTGCGGGCCCCTGTCGGATACCACGTCACTGGGAATGCCATGGGGGCGGACCACATGTTGGACTAACAGCTTGGCGGTCTGGAGGGCAGAAGGGAGTTTGCGGAGAGGAACGAAGTGAGCAAATTTGGAGAACCTGTCAACGATGGAAAGAACGACTGTAAAGCCTCTGGAGGCGGGGAGTCCAGTAACAAAGTCCAGGGAGATGTGTGACCAAGGGCGGGACGGAATGGGAAGTGGCCGCAGGAAACCAGCTGGAGCCCGGTGGGAGGACTTGCTTCTGGCACAAATGGAACAGGCTGCCACAAAGCTCTTGGAATCTGCGTGAAGAGTAGGCCACCAGAAACGTTGCGAAATGAGAAAGGCCGTTCACCTAGCCCCAGGGTGACAGGCGAGCTTGGAGCTGTGGGCCCACATTAATACCTCAGAGCGGAGGGCACGAGGAACAAATAGTCGCCCAGCGGGGCATCCAGTGGGTGGGGGTGTATCTTTTCCGGCCTCCATCACACGCCTCTCCACTTGCCATTGGATAGCACCGAGGATCTGGGCCTGGGGAAGGATGGTCTCTGGGCAGGAGTCCTCCACCGTAGGAGCGAACATCCGGGACAGCGCGTCCGGCTTCCCGTTGCGCGACCCAGGACGATAGGTGAGAGTGAAATTGAACCTGGTAAGGAACAACGACCACCGTGCCTGACGAGGGTTGAGGCGTTGGGCGGAGCGGATGTATGCCAGGTTCCTGTGGTCTGTATAGATCGTGAATGGATGAGCTGCTCCTTCCAACCAGTGCCTCCACTCCTGAAGGGCCAGGACTACCGCCAACAACTCCCTGTTGCCAACATCATAGTTACGCTCAGCGGGCGACAGACGCCTGGAGAAAAAGGCGCAGGGGTGCAGCTTCTGGTCGGAACTGGAGCACTGGGAGAGTACGGCCCCGACTCCTGTGTCGGACGCGTCAACCTCGACAATAAAAGGGAGAGAGGGGTTAGGATGGGTAAGGACCGGGGCGGAAGAAAAAGAATTCTTAAGGCGCCGAAAGGCTAGGTCGGCCTCGGGTGTCCAGGAAAAGGGTACTTTAGGAGATGTTAGCTTGTTCAGAGGTTCGGCAACTTTACTAAAATTCCGAATAAAGCGCCGGTAAAAGTTAGCAAACCCAAGGAACCTCTGCAAAAGCTTTCTAGATATAGGAGTGGGCCATTCGACCACTGCTTGGACCTTAGCAGGGTCTGGTCTGATCTGCCCCTTCTCCACAATAAAGCCTAAAAAGGGTACCGAAGACACGTGGAAGGAACATTTTTGAGCTTTAATAAATAAACGATTCTCTAATAACCTCTGAAGGACGAGCTGAACGTGCAAACGGTGGTGCTGTAACGAAGGTGAAAAAATTAGTATGTCGTCCAAGTAAACAAAAACAAACCTACCTAACATGTCCCACAGGACGTCATTAATGAGGCACTGAAATATAGCTGGAGCATTGGTGAGGCCAAAGGGCATGACGCAATACTCGAAATGGCCGAGAGGTGTACTAAAAGCAGTTTTCCATTCATCTCCTTCACGCACTCTAATAAGGTGATATGCGCTGCGGAGGTCTAATTTGGTGAAAATAACTGCTTCATGCAGAGAAGTGAATGCCGCGTCGAGGAGCGGGAGGGGATATTTATTTCGAACGGTGATCATATTGAGTGCGCGAAAGTCAATACATGGCCGCAAGGTGCCATCTTTTTTCTTAACAAAGAAAAAACCCGCCGCCAAAGGGGAGGAAGAAGGTCTAATGTGCCCCGCGGCCAGAGAGGAGGAAATGTATTCCTCTAGGGACCTCTGCTCGGGCTGGGAAATGTTGTACAGCCGTGCAGAGGGCAGCGGCGCACCCGGTAAAAGATCAATAGCGCAATCATAAGGGCGGTGGGGAGGGAGTGTCATAGCGCGGTCTTTGCAGAACACCTCACTAAGGGAGTGATATTCCTCGGGAACCAGAGAGAGGTCGGGAGGTACGTGTGTGGAAGGCTTAGTGAGAGTGACGGGAGGAGAGGCGGAGCGCAGGCAATGATAATGACAAAGTGTGCTCCAACTAGTGATCTTAAGTGTGGACCAGTTAATAACTGGGCTGTGGCGTTGAAGCCAGGGAAGACCTAACACGACGGGGGCCGAACGAGAAGGCATAACAAAAAAGGAAATAGATTCGTGGTGATTACCGGAGAGAGAGAGAGAAGTAGTGCGTGTCTGATGCGTAATATTAGCGAGGAGGCGTCCATCAAGAGAACGAACATTTTTACACTTATCCACAGGTTCAACAGGGATATTACATTGTTCCACTAGCTCGCTGTCAATAAAGTTTTCATCCGCACCCGAGTCTATAAGGGCACAAATGTGATGACCACCTCCCTCCCCCCAGGACAACATACCCTCAATTTGTAGACGTCCCACGGTAGACTTGACGGCCGGGAGGGGGGGTGCCGTCTGACCGTCTGAAGTGGTGCTCCTGGCTGGAGAAGATCGACGAGGACGCTTGGGACAGCGGGAGATGGAGTGGTCCGGTGCGCCACAGTACAGGCACAGCCGCAACAGCATGCGACGCCTCCTCTCTGCGGCCGACAGTCGGTTGGCTCCCAGCTGCATAGGCACCACCTCCTCCGTGAGGTCCGTCGAGGGTCCAGACGAAGGCGGGGAGTAAGGTGGCAGAAGCGGAAGCATCTCCTGGCGGTGTGGTGGTGATGGCGCCGTCACGGGAGGTGGAAGCCCCCCCCGCTGTCGGGCGCGCTCTCGCATGCGGCTGTCCAGTCTTATGGAGAGGGAGATGAGCTCCTCGAGCGTGCGGGTCTCATCGCGTGCGGCCAGTTCGTCCTGCATACGGGAGCTGAGGCTGGCCAAGAACACACAGCGCAGGGCTTTCTCATCCCAGCCGCTCTCCACGGCCAGGATGCGGAAAGAGATGGAGTGTTCTGCCACTGAACCAGAGCCCTGGCGCAAAGACAGGAGGCGTAGGCCAGCCTCCCGCTCCCTCATCGGGTGGTCGAATACACTCCTGATCTCCTCCATAAAATTAGACAGACTGGTGAGAAGTTCTGGTTTGCTCTCACAAACTACCATGGCCCACTTGGCGGCTCGTCCTGACAGCAAGCTCACGATATACGCCACCTTGGCAGGGTCTGAGGAAAAAGTCTGAGGCTGCTGATTGAAAACAAGAAGGCAGTGATGCAGAAAAAGTCTGCACCCCCCAAAGTCTCCTGCATACCTGGCAGGGTGTGGCAGACTGGGCTCCCGTGGGGACTGGTTGGAGGACGGGAGGGCCGGTGAGCCTGAGGACAGCGAGGAGGGAGCGTCTGGTGCTGCTGCCAACGACGGCTCTGTCAAGCGTGCGTGCATGTCCCTTACGAGTGTTGAGAGGTCCTCCAGTGTCTGCTCATGGCGACTGAGCACTTGGCCTTGTGTCTTCAGGGCAAACTGGAGACGCTCCTGTTCTGCGGGATCCATAATGTGGCTGGATTATTCTGTCAGGCTCAGGGAGCCGTGTAACTTGGGTCCCGGGATGCAGAAACAGGTACAAGTCCAACAGTTCAAAATATATTTAATGTGCAAACAAAGGAGGCACAAACAGGAACTCAAGGCGACGGTGCAAAAAACTAAGAGGGCACCGTGGACAAAAACCAGGACAGCACAGAACAAAAAGGAACTGGAACTACCACGTGAGCTGGACGGAGGTCTGGTGCAGCAGGACGACGAAGCTGGTTGGAGTAGCCAGATGAAACTGCAACAGGAGGAAAACGTAAGTGGTAGCAGCAGAAGAGCACATGGTCTGGAAGCACGACCATTGACAATAATCCAGTACTGGTAGGCTGCAGGTGAGGAGACTAAAAAGGTGGCTGATTGCACACAGCTGCAGGGATCCGGTAGCTCCGCCCAGCTCAGGAGGTGTCACCGTCTGAGCAAGTAAACAGGAGAGGTCAGCAATAATATACACCTGAAGGAAAGCAGCACAAAACTAAAGCAGGCGACAGGTGTCACCGTAGCGCGTGACAGAAGAAAGTTACTCTCAAGTAATTTAATTATTTTCTATGGGAAAAGACTATTTGAAACACTAAGACGAGGTCCCATTATAACACACAAAAATCAGAGTCCTTAATTCCAAAAACTGAAAGCTAAGAAGTAAAAATATGTTTTTATTCAAACATAAGTATTTTTATTCATCTTGCTAAAATTTCAGTTTCAAAGTCAAAATTGGAAATTTAATGTTATACCTTTTAAAAAATCAGTTTACATACATGGACTAGGGGAGAGATGTCAGAACGAGGGGTATCCAGTGTCTTGCTCAAGGGCACCTTAACAGTGGCGCTCAAAAGCAACCTGGCATTTCTCCAACTACCAGTCCCCATTTCCATTTTTGTGCATTTACGTGTGCTTTTCTCTGCTTTTTGGTAATGACAGGATAAGGAGAGAGGACAAGGAAAAGGGGGGGAGTGAGTCTTTGAATGAGTCTTTGATATCCTTTTCTGTATTCGAATGAAATGAAATGATAAGACGTGCCTGGGAGGGGTGGGGGGGTCCACATGTGCATGATCCCACCTGGTACGCCTGTTGAATATGTATTGTTCTTTGTAGTGCGCCACTAAGCGGTAATGCAGGATGTAAAGTGAGAACTAAAGTGCAGTGAAGTGGGGTGCGTGGTAGAGTGCTGGGGGGGTTCAGTTTGGGGGCTATGTGTGTGCGTGTGTGTGTGTGTGTCTGCGGGTGCTGGGAGGGCAGCCAAGCACAGGTGTAAGGCAACTGCAGCAGCACTGGACAAACAGCAGGGCCATTGTTTATATGCTCATACACACACACACGCACACGCACACAGGCTCATCTGTTAGTGTGATTAGCAATAGCCTTCACTTCCACCCACCCCAGAAAACCATTGCAAGAAAACCTGGCATTAGAATATAGTGCCATAAAATGTCAGATTTCCCGCCATGTGATTAGTATGTGGCATTAAGTAGCAGGTTAGCAATCCATTACTCATGGTCAGCAGAAACCATGCATACATCAGGAAGGCTAGACTCTACTCCATCTGACATAGAGGCAGGATCCAATCTTGACTGATTTCCTGTCAATAGCAGGACAGACACACAGGCAGACCAAACCATTCACTTTAACACACCTAGGCCTGAGCCCACGCACAACCACATACGCGAGCGACATTTTGTACGATCAAAGCAATCACTCCTTCCGCCTATTACCAATGATATTAGCCACCTGCTATCATTGAAAAAAACACTTGAAATAATCCACAAAGTCATAGCACATAGTACTGTATGCCTTGCTCACACACAAGCACATGCAAATGCAACAAAGACATGTCATGTAAGTTATATTATTATTAGGGCTGTCAAAGTTAACGCGTTAATAACGCGTTAACGGAAATCCCCTTTAATGCGCAATCAACATGCTCACGTCCTGTTTGACTCTCAGCCCAAACACAGTTGAGTTGAGTTGTGGCAGTTGATGTGGAGCCACAAGCGGGAACAAATATTGAGCAGAAATGGACGAAGAAAACGATATTTTGACTCGTCTGTTGAGCTTCAAAGCCTTGGCAGATGGCTCTCTCAACAAGACTAAAGTTATTTGTATCTACTGTTGCTGTGAGTTGAAATGTCACGGAGTATGTCGTGTCTCAAATGCCAGAGAGAAGAGAGAACGTACTGGAGCCCTGCATTTATTTTTATATTGTCGTTTACACAATGCTACCTTGGCATGTGAGTGTCCCAACTAACAAGTGTTTTTTTTAGATGCGAGCTGTCTCTCTGCTCATTTTTTGCTTTGAACTGTGAGCTAAAATTTGGGTTACGAGCTGCTAGTTAGTCAGGCATAGTCAGGTGAGGACGGCTATTTTGGGGGCCTGTGTCAATGTAACAAAGGCGTGAAGTGAACGAACATATACACAGCACTCAATGAGATGGCAATTTCGTTCTTTAGTAATCAGCAGTAGAACATAGGTAAGAAAATATCAGTTCCCAAGAAGAAAAGGGAGAAAAAAAGATACAGCTCAAGCGTAACTTTCACTTTTTTCACATTTTTTTGCTTTTGTGACAGCTCAAATATCTAAACAACACAAAAAAATTATTGTTTTACATCAAAATATTTACAAATATAACACCGTGAGCTATTTACAATTTCCACATTTGGAACTAAACGGTGTGGATTCGTGTGCAATACAATGACTGTCCAACAGAAATGTTTTTTTCCCTCTTCTTTTCAACAAAGATATTTCAGAATAACACATTTTAGAGCTGTGAACACATTATAATACTGTGAAACTGTCAAACTGTGATATTTTTGGCCAAGGTTATCATCCCGTCAGAATGTCATACCGGCCCTTGCCTAGCTGATACACATGCAGAACTGTACACTCATGGATGAGTACATGCACTACACAATGTCGACGTGTCATATAATTAATACATTTTTTCTCCTGCCAAGTATTTTTGATAACCAGCATCTTGCATAAAAGAAATAAACAGAAGAACAATCCACAAAGTCACTAGTGTTGCAGTAGGTCTTGATCGACACCAACAACTAAAATTTGTGTTTAACGTACAATAAGACAAACAACAATAGTGCAACAACTAAATGGAATAACCATTAGGAGTTGGACCAACATTTTAAAGTAAAAATGCCTCCAAAGTCGAACTCTGCATGTCTTCACTGGAAAAATCCACTCCAGTGAAACATCTGTAAACTAGTGAGACCTCAACATAGCTTGTCAAACTACAGTGCACTGTGCCCAAGGAATTACCAGTGGTAATTACCAATGGCTGGGATGGTAAAGGCTGTGATAATTGTAAATTGCGATACTTACACAAGAATCCCAAATGGAATATACTGTGACGTGAAAAAGTGGTATGTACACCTCTGTCCTTGCTGCTCAGTACAATAAGGCTAAAGCTATGAGAAACTGGCAATATGAATCAAAGAAGAGAATGTACACCCAAAGTGAGCAGCAATCTTCCTTGTCATCAGTGTTGATTGTTAACCGTGGTTATCTTACTTACTTCAAACAGTTCATAAATAAAGGCTTTATTGTGGCAACATTTTGACCCTGGAACAGATTATTTCCATTTCCATTATTCCCTACTGGATGACTCTTCACCAGCATCCTGAAACAGTTGGACCTTGTATTTGGCCATTAGATGATTGCGATTATTACTTTATGAGTTATGAGCGCACAACTGTGTGTGTGGTAGGAGTGAGCGAATGTTAGTGGTAATGTGGCCCTGCTGTGTGTATTGAGGTAAGAGGGCTGGAAGCCTTGTGTTGAGTTGTAATATAAACCATTCCTATGTGGTTGTCTTCAGTGTGTGGTCATTTGTATTTGGAACTAAAAAGCCCTAAAGGCAAACACACACACTGAGATTAATGTTTCAGGCTTTGACAATACACACTGTGACTGCTTTCATGGTTTTGTTTTCTGTACAATGTACGTGTATTTCACCAGTTTAATTTTAGAACAGACACAAATACTGCGGTTCATGAACGTTTCACATAATTGCATTTAAATGTTGTGTCCTCTCTTTTACAAACAGAACAGGCCTTAAGTAAATGGCTCAGAAAATGGACGTATTGAGATGTAGCAATTTTACAAAGCAAATGTTCATCCCTATTTAGTTATAAAGGGCACTTTGGTTTGGTTTGGTTTGGTTTGGTTTAGTTTATTTGAACATGAAGGTTACAATGGATCTACTGTATGTTGAATAACTTCCTCTCTGAGGTAAAATATATTTTGTCATTCAGCTACACCGCCCCACAATTCATCTTTTTAGACAGAAAATTGGTTATATTAGCACTTTTGAATATTTGAACATTTTCAAGTTGTCACTGTGTGCGCACTGCAGCATACTTTACATCTTCTCCAATCCACAATTTAATTGACATTATTCCACTTAAAAGTTGCGGATGAGAGCATCATTTCCTGACACTTGACAAATATCCTCAAAACCACACAAGTCATTGGATGCCTGTTTTGTATTTAACAATGGTTAACCGAGGGTCTCTGTTAGCTATTTCAGAGGCAGATTGAGGAAAAATAAGTACATGTGTTTTGAGTCGATGGGAGAAGAAATATTTCCACTATATTTAGGGCAGAATTCACTTTCAGTCATTTTTTCCTTTCATTTAAAGACTAGTGCTAATGTTGATTCAAGAAAATGACTTGCAAATAGCATCCTTGTCTATAGAATGCATACAAAGGAAGCTATCAAGTCAAACAGTTTGTTTGGACTTCAAAACAATTACAAATATTTGAAACTGACAAATGATGTGACTTTTTAAAATATTAACTGTCACAAATGCAATAGCAAAAACACTAAACATAGTGACTTACTATAAATGCTCCTATTAATGCCACTATTCAATTATATCCACCTTTGTATGCGCATTAAAATGTTGGTTGTCCTACTTGGCTGTTGTTGTGAAAGTCTTACACTTGCTACTTGCTTACACTATGCTAACATTGCTAGCTATGCTAACAAGAACCTTTGTGATAAAAATACATTAGGAACAACGTTGGACTCGACAACACCGCAAGCCATATTGTACGCTAACCAGAAAATGTACGCCGGCCAAGGCAGACCGAGGCAAAATTTTAGACATTTACCAAAAAATAAGGTGCTAATCGAGGTTCCACTGTACATGGTTACACTTTCTTCAACATAAAATTTGAGGTCATCAACTCTGAAAAATTGGTCAGTTTATGTCGACATGTGTTGTATTGTATTGTCAGCCTCGTCATTATCACTAAGCAGCATCAAACGACAACTGCAACATCAACTACTGTCTAGTTAAACAGCATTAAAACCTGCACACAGTCACTGCCTGTTCAGTGCAAAGTAAGCTTCAAACAAAAAGCATGGGAGTATTAAACTGGAATCTAACACAGCAACTAAAAAAATGCGCCGTTTCAATTTTTTTTTATTGTTAGCCACACAAATCTTTATTGTCACTGTAGTCAAGATATACAACAAAATGACCACAGCAGGTCTGTTTTCAGTAAGAGTATAAAATATCATATGAAAACAGAAGAATCTAAATGAAGATATGCACAAATGAAAGAAACGTCAATCAACTGGCATAGTTTAAAAATCCTTTATTAGCGCTCATTGTCCTTATGTCTCTGGTGAAAGTTACAAGTAAATGTGCAAGAAATGGCTAGTTCGGGTTTCCATCCATTCGTCCATTTTCTATGCCACTTTCTATGCAGCAGTGGTATGCTGGAGCCTATCCCAGCTGACACCCTGGACTGGTCGCCAGCCAGTCGCGATAGTTTGGGTTTCAATAACTGTTATGTCAACAACCTTTCCCACGCACTACAAATCCATATAATTGTTTTTATATATGATGAGTTTTCAAATAACTAATCAACTAATTCAAATAAAAGTCTTTCTCCAGTTATCGCCTGCTTCCAGTTAATGCCCCATCCTGTTTGCAGTTCAGGTAAATAAATGCCACGGTTTTCATTGGAGCATTAATAGTAGTCAAAACCTATAAAAGTATGAGGTCAGAGTTGGTAAACAATATAGGCCAGACTGGATCGGCACACCTTTATAGCAAAGACTTCTGAAGTATAATTTTGTATACCTGCATATTTGATGATTGAAAAGGTCAACTATAAGCATTTCAGTGTAAAATATAAAATGGTGTTTTATTTGACAACCGAAATTGATTGACCCAATGCTTGGTTTTGTATCATAAGAAGATTTGGGGTGACTTGTATGAACATTTATCCAAAATTCGCCCCCAAGGAGGGGAGGTAGCAGATGCATCGCACCATTCATTCCACATCTTATCACAATATTATCTCAGCATTCCGATGCCCTGAACTGGAACATGCTCAGTATTATTCTCAGTAATATTCTCAGAAGATGCCTCTCTTTGTCTGCATGTGTGTGTGTGTGTTTTGGCGATGCAGGTTGAAGAGGAGTGACAGATGTTCCCATTTGCTCACCCAAGTAGAATGACCTACTCTTCAAGGCGCATCCATGCTCTCCTCCTTCCGTATCAAGTAGTGGCCGCTTCTAAAGACACAATGTGTACGTTCAAGGAAGCGCGTATGAAGGAGGCAAAGGAGATAGCGCTGGGAATAAAGTCAAAATGGAAGAGGAGGAGGAGGCTTCTGAGCTGCTAAGAGCCTCCTTTAGAGAACCACCTGTTGATTCAGTTCCACATGACCCCACTGTGGGAGAGATGGGAGCAGATCAAATGAGACAGAAGAAGGAAATGGAAAGGTATGTTTGGATAAAGAGTGTGTGGGAACATGAGCTTTATCCCTACATGACAACATGGGATTAAGTGGTAAAAGGGAAAAAAGAACAATTTCAATGAACTCATTTACATAAGTGTAGGTTGTTATATAATCCAACTGAATGAAATCATAGATTTGATAATAGTAAGTACCGCATAAAACATTTATGTATTCTTTTGTAATGAACAATTTTTTGAAAAAAAAGTATTGTTTTATTGGAAATTAGTTGATAAAATATTTAAAATATGTTTACAAATGTTACAAATATTTAAAAAGTTTTTATATTTTACTTTTTTTTTGCAATCACTTTGACGCTAACCTAAGAAGTTCTTCTCAACTTTTAAAACTGTAGATACAACACTCCTAAAGTTCAGCACTTGTAATGCAAACCATTTGTTCAAAACCTTGCCCCGTGTATCATATCCTTTAAGAAAACTTACCCTTCTGAATCTTGGGTTCAAATGACTACCCTAGCATGAAATACTGTACCAATAGCGCCAGTGCTCCAGCTTTTTTGTCAATCCCTTATATTACTGCATAAAACACTTGAAGAATGTTTCAGTAAGGTTCTTTTTGTGCTTCTAAACAATGGAGACAGTTGAATCATTGTCCAAAATGAGAAATTTATGTTTGAAATGCAGTAGTGGCAGGTTTATTTGAATTTGCCAAATAGACTTTATGCCAAAAAAGTAGCCATAAAAGGAAGTGAAACAAAACATTTCAATCATCTGTAAAGAGTGAACAGTTATAAACAAAAGCAATACTCTAACATTGTCACTCGTCATTTGCATCAACTCTGTCTTCTTGAGTTGGCCAGAGATTATCACAATGTCACAGTGGCTATTTTATCCAGGCCTGACATTGGTCTGCCGTGACATGTTGCAGCTTGATGGCAGCAGCCTCACTCATTGTCATGCCCCGAATGATGACATGATCCACAACCATTGCTCTGATTTCATTTGACACTGTTTGCTGTGGCCCTCGCTCGTCTTGGTACCTGACCTTGTCCTGTACACACCGCCCACTCTCTGACGAGGCCCACGGCCATCTCTATGTCTTTGTCTTTCTACGTCTTTGTCCTCTACCAAACCTTCCTCCCTCACCTCCACGTCCAGGTTTTATCACTGCTTTAGACACTGAAAAAACGGGCGGAAATTGCAAAAGTGGCGTTTGTGGCCATCTTTGGTCCTGCCCGGACCTCTGATGAACGTTTGGGGGGTTCGCCCCACCTCCCGGACCGGAAAAGTGTTGTTTCAGCAAGTTGAAAAAATGTGATTTCACGACAGCCGCGGCATTGAAAAAACGGGCGAAAATTGACCCGTCGGAAAAGTGGCGTTTTTTGCGATCTTAGGGTCTTGCCGGGACTCCCGATGAATGTGTGGTGGGTTTGGAGCACCTCCCGGGCCGGAAAAGTGTAATTTCAGCAACTTTTTAAAAATGCGATTTTGCGACACTGAAAAAACGGGCGAAAATCGACCCCTTGGAAAAGTTGTTTTTTTTGCCATCTTTGGGTCCTGCCGGGACACCCGATGAATGTGTGATGGGTTTGGAGCACCTCAGGACCGGAAAAATGCAGTTTCAGCAACTTGAAAAGAATGCGATTTTGCGACAGCCGCGGCACTGAAAAAACGGGCGAAAATCAACCCCTCGGAAAAGTTGGGTTTTTTGGCATCTTTGGGTCCTGCCGGGACGCCCGATGAATGTGTGAATGCGATTTCGCAACAGCCGCGGCACTGAAAAAACGGGCAAAAATCAATCCCTGGCTAAAGTTGTTTTTTTTGCCATCTTTGGGTAAAAAACGACCCCTCGGAAAAGTGGGGTTTTTTGCCATATTTGGGCCCTGCCTGGACTCCCGATGAATGTGTGATGGGTTTGGAGCACCTCTCGGACCGGAAAAGTGACGTTTCAGCAACTTGAAAAAAATGCAATTTAGCGACAGCCTCGGCACTGAAAAAACGGGCGAAAATTGACCCCTCGCAAAAGTTGGGTTTTTTGTCATTTTTAGGTCCGGCCGAAACCCCCGATGATTGTTTGGGGGGTTTGGCCCACCTCCCTGAATGGAAAATTGCCATTTCAGCAAGTTAAAAAACTGCGATTTTGCGACAGCTGTGACACTGAAAAAACGGGTGAAAATTGACCCCTTTGAAAAATTGGGTTTATTGCCATCTTTGGGTCCTGCTGGGAACCTTGATGAATGTGTGGTGTTTTTGGAGCACCTTCCGGACCGCAAAAGTGTCGTTTCAGCAACTTGAAAAAAAAGCGATTTTGCGACAGCCGCGGCACTGAAAAAAACGGGCGGAAATCGACCCGTCGGAAAAGTGGCGTTTTTTGCCATCTTTGAGTCCTGCTGGGACACCCGATGAATGTTTGGGGGTTTGGCCCACCTCCCGGACCAAAAAAGTGTTGTTTCAGCAAGTTTCAACAAACCCAACTTTTCTGAGGGCCCGTTTTTTCAGTGCCGGCACTGTCGCGATATCGCATTTTTCAACTTGCTGAAACAACAATTTTCCGGCCCGGGAGGTGGGCCAAACCCCCCAAACATTCATCGGGGGTCCCGGCAGGACCCAAAGATGGCAAAAAACCCAACTTTTCCGAGGGGTCGATTTTCACCCGTTTCGACAGTGCCGGCACTGTCGGGAAATCCCATTTTTTTCAAGTTGCTGAAACAACACTTTTCCGCAAAGGGAGGTGGGCCAAACCCCCCAAACATTCATCGGGGGTCCCGGCAGGACCCAAAGATGGCAAAAAACCCAACTTTTCCGAGGGGTCGATTGTCACCCGTTTCGACAGTGCCGGCACTGTCGCAAAATCGCATTTTTTTCAAGTTGCTGAAACGACACTTTTCCGCCCCGGGAGGTGGGCCAAACCCCCCAAACATTCATCGGGGGTCCCGGCAGGACCCAAAGATGGCAAAAAACCCAACTTTTCCGAGGGGTCGATTTTCACCCATTTCGACAGTGCCGGCACTGTCGCGAAATCGCATTTTTTTCAAGTTGCTGAAACGACACTTTTCCGCCGCGGGAGGTGGGCCAAACCCCCCAAACATTCATCGGGGGTCCCGGCAGGACCCAAAGATGGCAAAAAACCCAACTTTTCTGAGGGGTCAATTTTCACCCGTTTCGACAGTGCCGGCACTGTCGCGAAATCGCATTTTTTTCAAGTTGCTGAAACGACACTTTTCCGCCCCGGGAGGTGGGCCAAACCCCCCAAACATTCATCGGGGGTCCCGGCAGGACCGAAAGATGGCAAAAAACCCAACTTTTCCGAGGTGTCGATTTTCACCCGTTTCGACACTGTCGCGAAATCGCATTTTTTTCAAGTTGCTGAAACGACACTTTTCCGCCGCGGGAGGTCGATTTTCACCCGTTTCGACAGTGCCGGCACTGTCGCGAAATCCCAATTTTTCAAGTTGCTGAAACGACACTTTTCCGCCCCGGGAGGTGGGCCAAACCCCCCAAATATTCATCGGGGGTCCCGGCAGGACCCAAAGATGCAAAAAAACCCAACTTTTCCGAGGGGTCGATTTTCACCCGTTTCGACAGTGCCGGCACTGTCGCGAAATCGCATTTTTTCAAGTTGCTAAAACGACACTTTTCCGCCCCGGGAGGTGGGCCAAACCCCCCAAACATTCATCGGGGGTCCCGGCAGGACCCAAAGATGGCAAAAAACCCAACTTTTCCGAGGGGTCAATTTTCACCCGTTTCGACAGTGCCGGCACTGTCGCGAAATCCCAATTTTTCATGTTGCTGAAACTACACTTTTCCGCCCCGGGAGGTGGGCCAAACCCCCCAAACATTCATCGGGGGTCCCGGCAGGACCCAAAGATGCAAAAAAACCCAACTTTTCCGAGGGGTCGATTTTCACCCGTTTCGACAGTGTCGCGAAATCGCATTTTTTTCAAGTTGCTGAAACGACACTTTTCCGCCCCGGGAGGTGGGCCAAACCCCCCAAACATTCATCGGGGGTCCCGGCAGGACCCAAAGATGCAAAAAAAAACAACTTTTCCGAGGGGTCGATTTTCACCCGTTTCGACAGTGCCGGCAATGTCGCGAAATCGCATTTTTTTCAAGTGCTGAAACGACACTTTTCCGCCCCGGGAGGTGGGCCAAACCCCCCAAACATTCATCGGGGGTCCCGGCAGGACCGAAAGATGGCAAAAAACCCAACTTTTCCGAGGTGTCGATTTTCACCCGTTTCGACACTGTCGCGAAATCGCATTTTTTTCAAGTTGCTGAAACGACACTTTTCCGCCGCGGGAGGTGGGCCAAACCCCCCAAACATTCATCGGGGGTCCCGGCAGGACCCAAAGATGGCAAAAAACCCAACTTTTCTGAGGGGTCAATTTTCACCCGTTTCGACAGTGCCGGCACTGTCGCGAAATCGCATTTTTTTCAAGTTGCTGAAACGACACTTTTCCGCCCCGGGAGGTGGGCCAAACCCCCCAAACATTCATCGGGGGTCCCGGCAGGACCGAAAGATGTCAAAAAACCCAACTTTTCCGAGGTGTCGATTTTCACCCGTTTCGACACTGTCACGAAATCGCATTTTTTTCAAGTTGCTGAAACGACACTTTTCCGCCGCGGGAGGTGGGCCAAACCCCCCAAACATTCATCGGGGGTCCCGGCAGGACCCAAAGATGGCAAAAAACCCAACTTTTCCGAGGGGTCGATTTTCACCCGTTTCGACAGTGCCGGCACTGTCGCGAAATCGCATTTTTTTCAAGTTGCTGAAACGACACTTTTCCGCCCCGGGAGGTGGGCCAAACCCCCCAAACATTCATCGGGGGTCCCGGCAGGACCGAAAGATGTCAAAAAACCCAACTTTTCCGAGGTGTCGATTTTCACCCGTTTCGACACTGTCGCGAAATCGCATTTTTTTCAAGTTGCTGAAACGACACTTTTCCGCCCCGGGAGGTGGGCCAAACCCCCCAAACATTCATCGGGGGTCCCGGCAGGACCCAAAGATGGCAAAAAACCCAACTTTTCCGAGGGGTCGATTTTCACCCGTTTCGACAGTGCCGGCACTGTCGCGAAATCGCATTTTTTCAAGTTGCTAAAACGACACTTTTCCGCCCCGGGAGGTGGGCCAAACCCCCCAAACATTCATCGGGGTCCCGGCAGGACCCAAAGATGGCAAAAAACCCAACTTTTCCGAGGGGTCGATTTTCACCCGTTTCGACAGTGCCGGCACTGTCGCGAAATCCCAATTTTTCAAGTTGCTGAAACGACACTTTTCCGCCCCGGGAGGTGGGCCAAACCCCCCAAACATTCATCGGGGGTCCCGGCAGGACCCAAAGATGCAAAAAAAAACAACTTTTCCGAGGGGTCGATTTTCACCCGTTTCGACAGTGCCGGCACTGTCGCGAAATCGCATTTTTTTCAAGTGTTGAAACGACACTTTTCCGCCCCGGGAGGTGGGCCAAACCCCCCAAGCATTCATCGGGGGTCCCGGCAGGACCCAATGATGGCAAAAAACCCAACTTTTCCGAGGGGTCGATTTTCACCCGTTTCGACAGTGCCGGCACTGTCGCGAAATCGCATTTTTTTCAAGTTGCTGAAACGACACTTTTCCGCCCCGGGAGGTGGGCCAAACCCCCCAAACATTCATCGGGGGTCCCGGCAGGACCCAAAGATGGCAAAAAACCCAACTTTTCCGAGGGGTCGATTTTCACCCGTTTCGACAGTGCCGGCACCAATTTTTCAAGTTGCTGAAACGACACTTTTCCGCCCCGGGAGGTGGGCCAAACCCCCCAAACATTCATCGGGGGTCCCGGCAGGACAAAAAAGATGCAAAAAAAAACAACTTTTCCGAGGGGTCGATTTTCACCCGTTTCGACAGTGCCGGCACTGTTGCGAAATCCCATTTTTTTCAAGTTGCTGAAACGACACTTTTCCGCCCCGGGAGGTGGGCCAACCCCCCCAAACATTCATCGGGGGTCCCGGCAGGACCCAAAGATGGCAAAAAACCCAACTTTTCCGAGGGGTCGATTTTCACCCGTTTCGACAGTGCCGGCCGGCACTGTCGCGAAATCCCAATTTTTCAAGTTGCTGAAACGACACTTTTCCGCCCCGGGAGGTGGGCCAAACCCCCCAAGCATTCATCGGGGGTCCCGGCAGGACCCAAAGATGCAAAAAAAACCAACTTTTCCGAGGGGTCGATTTTCACCCGTTTCGACAGTGCCGGCACTGTCGCGAAATTGCATTTTTTCAAGTTGCTAAAACGACACTTTTCCGCCCCGGGAGGTGGGCCAAACCCCCCAAACATTCATCGGGGGTCCCGGCAGGACCCAAAGATGGCAAAAAACCCAACTTTTCCGAGGGGTCGATTTTCACCCGTTTCGACAGTGAAATCCCAATTTTTCAAGTTGCTGAAACGACACTTTTCCGCCCCGGGAGGTGGGCCAAACCCCCCAAACATTCATCGGGGGTCCCGGCAGGACCCAAAGATGCAAAAAAAAACAACTTTTCCGAGGGGTCGATTTTCACCCGTTTCGACAGTGCCGGCACTGTCGAGAAATCGCATTTTTTCAAGTTGCTAAAACGACACTTTTCCGCCCCGGGAGGTGGGCCAAACCCCCCAAACATTCATCGGGGGTCCCGGCAGGACCCAAAGATGGCAAAAAACCCAACTTTTCCGAGGGGTCGATTTTCACCCGTTTCGACAGTGCCGGCACTGTCGCGAAATCGCATTTTTTTCAAGTTGCTGAAACGACACTTTTCCGCCCCGGGAGGTGGGCCAAACCCCCCAAACATTCATCGGGGGTCCCGGCAGGACAAAAAAGATGCAAAAAAAAACAACTTTTCCGAGGGGTCGATTTTCACCCGTTTCGACAGTGCCGGCACTGTTGCGAAATCCCATTTTTTTCAAGTTGCTGAAACGACACTTTTCCGCCCCGGGAGGTGGGCCAACCCCCCCAAACATTCATCGGGGGTCCCGGCAGGACCCAAAGATGGCAAAAAACCCAACTTTTCCGAGGGGTCGATTTTCACCCGTTTCGACAGTGAAATCCCAATTTTTCAAGTTGCTGAAACGACACTTTTCCGCCCCGGGAGGTGGGCCAAACCCCCCAAACATTCATCGGGGGTCCCGGCAGGACCCAAAGATGCAAAAAAAAACAACTTTTCCGAGGGGTCGATTTTCACCCGTTTCGACAGTGCCGGCACTGTCGCGAAATCGCATTTTTTTCAAGTGTTGAAACGACACTTTTCCGCCCCGGGAGGTGGGCCAAACCCCCCAAGCATTCATCGGGGGTCCCGGCAGGACCCAATGATGGCAAAAATCCCAACTTTTCCGAGGGGTCGATTTTCACCCGTTTCGACAGTGCCGGCACTGTCGCGAAATCGCATTTTTTTCAAGTTGCTGAAACGACACTTTTCCGCCCCGGGAGGTGGGCCAAACCCCCCAAACATTCATCGGGGGTCCCGGCAGGACCCAAAGATGGCAAAAAACCCAACTTTTCCGAGGGGTCGATTTTCACCCGTTTCGACAGTGCCGGCACCAATTTTTCAAGTTGCTGAAACGACACTTTTCCGCCCCGGGAGGTGGGCCAAACCCCCCAAGCATTCATCGGGGGTCCCGGCAGGACCCAAAGATGCAAAAAAAAACAACTTTTCCGAGGGGTCGATTTTCACCCGTTTCGACAGTGCCGGCACTGTCGCGAAATCGTATTTTTTCAAGTTGCTAAAACGACACTTTTCCGCCCCGGGAGGTGGGCCAAACCCCCCAAACATTCATCGGGGTCCCGGCAGGACCCAAAGATGGCAAAAAACCCAACTTTTCCGAGGGGTCGATTTTCACCCGTTTCGACAGTGCCGGCACTGTCGCGAAATCCCAATTTTTCAAGTTGCTGAAACGACACTTTTCCGCCCCGGGAGGTGGGCCAAACCCCCCAAACATTCATCGGGGGTCCCGGCAGGACCCAAAGATGCAAAAAAAAACAACTTTTCCGAGGGGTCGATTTTCACCCGTTTCGACAGTGCCGGCACTGTCGCGAAATCGCATTTTTTCAAGTTGCTAAAACGACACTTTTCCGCCCCGGGAGGTGGGCCAAACCCCCCAAACATTCATCGGGGGTCCCGGCAGGACCCAAAGATGGCAAAAAAACCAACTTTTCCGATGGGTCGATTTTCACCCGTTTCGACAGTGCCGGCACTGTCGCGAAATCACATTTTTTTCAAGTTGCTGAAACGACACTTTTCCGCCCCGGGAGGTGGGCCAAACCCCCCAAACATTCATCGGGGGTCCCGGCAGGACCCAAAGATGCAAAAAAAAACAACTTTTCCGAGGGGTCGATTTTCACCCGTTTCGACAGTGCCGGCACTGTCGCGAAATCGCATTTTTTTCAAGTGTTGAAACGACACTTTTCCGCCCCGGGAGGTGGGCCAAACCCCCCAAACATTCATCGGGGGTCCCGGCAGGACCCAAAGATGGCAAAAAACCCAACTTTTCTGAGGGGTCGATTTTCACCCGTTTCGACAGTGCCGGCACTGTCGCGAAATCGCATTTTTTCAAGTTGCTAAAACGACACTTTTCCGCCCCGGGAGGTGGGCCAAACCCCCCAAACATTCATCGGGGTCCCGGCAGGACCCAAAGATGGCAAAAAACCCAACTTTTCCGAGGGGTCGATTTTCACCCGTTTCGACAGTGCCGGCACTGTCGCGAAATCCCAATTTTTCAAGTTGCTGAAACGACACTTTTCCGCCCCGGGAGGTGGGCCAAACCCCCCAAACATTCATCGGGGGTCCCGGCAGGACCCAAAGATGCAAAAAAAACCAACTTTTCCGAGGGGTCGATTTTCACCCGTTTCGACAGTGCCGGCACTGTCGCGAAATCGCATTTTTTTCAAGTGTTGAAACGACACTTTTCCGCCCCGGGAGGTGGGCCAAACCCCCCAAGCATTCATCGGGGGTCCCGGCAGGACCCAATGATGGCAAAAAACCCAACTTTTCCGAGGGGTCGATTTTCACCCGTTTCGACAGTGCCGGCACTGTCGCGAAATCGCATTTTTTTCAAGTTGCTGAAACGACACTTTTCCGCCCCGGGAGGTGGGCCAAACCCCCCAAACATTCATCGGGGGTCCCGGCAGGACCCAAAGATGGCAAAAAACCCAACTTTTCCGAGGGGTCGATTTTCACCCGTTTCGACAGTGCCGGCACCAATTTTTCAAGTTGCTGAAACGACACTTTTCCGCCCCGGGAGGTGGGCCAAACCCCCCAAACATTCATCGGGGGTCCCGGCAGGACAAAAAAGATGCAAAAAAAACCAACTTTTCCTAGGGGTCGATTTTCACCCGTTTCGACAGTGCCGGCACTGTTGCGAAATCCCATTTTTTTCAAGTTGCTGAAACGACACTTTTCCGCCCCGGGAGGTGGGCCAACCCCCCCAAACATTCATCGGGGGTCCCGGCAGGACCCAAAGATGGCAAAAAACCCAACTTTTCCGAGGGGTCGATTTTCACCCGTTTCGACAGTGAAATCCCAATTTTTCAAGTTGCTGAAACGACACTTTTCCGCCCCGGGAGGTGGGCCAAACCCCCCAAACATTCATCGGGGGTCCCGGCAGGACCCAAAGATGGCAAAAAAACCAACTTTTCCGATGGGTCGATTTTCACCCGTTTCGACAGTGCCGGCACTGTCGCGAAATCACATTTTTTTCAAGTTGCTGAAACGACACTTTTCCGCCCCGGGAGGTGGGCCAACCCCCCCAAACATTCATCGGGGGTCCCGGCAGGACCCAAAGATGCAAAAAAAAACAACTTTTCCGAGGGGTCGATTTTCACCCGTTTCGACAGTGCCGGCACTGTCGCGAAATCGCATTTTTTTCAAGTGTTGAAACGACACTTTTCCGCCCCGGGAGGTGGGCCAAACCCCCCAAGCATTCATCGGGGGTCCCGGCAGGACCCAATGATGGCAAAAATCCCAACTTTTCCGAGGGGTCGATTTTCACCCGTTTCGACAGTGCCGGCACTGTCGCGAAATCGCATTTTTTTCAAGTTGCTGAAACGACACTTTTCCGCCCCGGGAGGTGGGCCAAACCCCCCAAACATTCATCGGGGGTCCCGGCAGGACCCAAAGATGGCAAAAAACCCAACTTTTCCGAGGGGTCGATTTTCACCCGTTTCGACAGTGCCGGCACCAATTTTTCAAGTTGCTGAAACGACACTTTTCCGCCCCGGGAGGTGGGCCAAACCCCCCAAACATTCATCGGGGGTCCCGGCAGGACAAAAAAGATGCAAAAAAAAACAACTTTTCCGAGGGGTCGATTTTCACCCGTTTCGACAGTGCCGGCACTGTTGCGAAATCCCATTTTTTTCAAGTTGCTGAAACGACACTTTTCCGCCCCGGGAGGTGGGCCAACCCCCCCAAACATTCATCGGGGGTCCCGGCAGGACCCAAAGATGCAAAAAAAAACAACTTTTCCGAGGGGTCGATTTTCACCCGTTTCGACAGTGCCGGCACTGTCGCGAAATCGCATTTTTTTCAAGTTGCTGAAACGACACTTTTCCGCCCCGGGAGGTGGGCCAAACCCCCCAAGCATTCATCGGGGGTCCCGGCAGGACCCAAAGATGCAAAAAAAAACAACTTTTCCGAGGGGTCGATTTTCACCCGTTTCGACAGTGCCGGCACTGTCGCGAAATCGCATTTTTTCAAGTTGCTAAAACGACACTTTTCCGCCCCGGGAGGTGGGCCAAACCCCCCAAACATTCATCGGGGGTCCCGGCAGGACCCAAAGATGGCAAAAAAACCAACTTTTCCGATGGGTCGATTTTCACCCGTTTCGACAGTGCCGGCACTGTCGCGAAATCACATTTTTTTCAAGTTGCTGAAACGACACTTTTCCGCCCCGGGAGGTGGGCCAAACCCCCCAAACATTCATCGGGGGTCCCGGCAGGACCCAAAGATGCAAAAAAAAACAACTTTTCCGAGGGGTCGATTTTCACCCGTTTCGACAGTGCCGGCACTGTCGCGAAATCGCATTTTTTTCAAGTGTTGAAACGACACTTTTCCGCCCCGGGAGGTGGGCCAAACCCCCCAAGCATTCATCGGGGGTCCCGGCAGGACCCAATGATGGCAAAAAACCCAACTTTTCCGAGGGGTCGATTTTCACCCGTTTCGACAGTGCCGGCACTGTCGCGAAATCGCATTTTTTCAAGTTGCTGAAACGACACTTTTCCGCCCCGGGAGGTGGGCCAAACCCCCCAAACATTCATCGGGGGTCCCGGCAGGACCCAAAGATGGCAAAAAAACCAACTTTTCCGAGGGGTCGATTTTCACCCGTTTCGACAGTGCCGGCACTGTCGCGAAATCCCAATTTTTCAAGTTGCTGAAACGACACTTTTCCGCCCCGGGAGGTGGGCCAAACCCCCCAAACATTCATCGGGGGTCCCGGCAGGACCCAAAGATGCAAAAAAAAACAACTTTTCCGAGGGGTCGATTTTCACCCGTTTCGACAGTGCCGGCACTGTCGCGAAATCGCATTTTTTTCAAGTTGCTGAAACGACACTTTTCCGCCCCGGGAGGTGGGCCAAACCCCCCAAGCATTCATCGGGGGTCCCGGCAGGACCCAAAGATGCAAAAAAAAACAACTTTTCCGAGGGGTCGATTTTCACCCGTTTCGACAGTGCCGGCACTGTCGCGAAATCGCATTTTTTCAAGTTGCTAAAACGACACTTTTCCGCCCCGGGAGGTGGGCCAAACCCCCCAAACATTCATCGGGGGTCCCGGCAGGACCCAAAGATGGCAAAAAAACCAACTTTTCCGATGGGTCGATTTTCACCCGTTTCGACAGTGCCGGCACTGTCGCGAAATCACATTTTTTTCAAGTTGCTGAAACGACACTTTTCCGCCCCGGGAGGTGGGCCAAACCCCCCAAACATTCATCGGGGGTCCCGGCAGGACCCAAAGATGCAAAAAAAAACAACTTTTCCGAGGGGTCGATTTTCACCCGTTTCGACAGTGCCGGCACTGTCGCGAAATCGCATTTTTTTCAAGTGTTGAAACGACACTTTTCCGCCCCGGGAGGTGGGCCAAACCCCCCAAACATTCATCGGGGGTCCCGGCAGGACCCAAAGATGGCAAAAAACCCAACTTTTCCGAGGGGTCGATTTTCACCCGTTTCGACAGTGCCGGCACTGTCGCGAAATCGCATTTTTTCAAGTTGCTAAAACGACACTTTTCCGCCCCGGGAGGTGGGCCAAACCCCCCAAACATTCATCGGGGTCCCGGCAGGACCCAAAGATGGCAAAAAACCCAACTTTTCCGAGGGGTCGATTTTCACCCGTTTCGACAGTGCCGGGGCATTGTCGCGAAATCCCAATTTTTCAAGTTGCTGAAACGACACTTTTCCGCCCCGGGAGGTGGGCCAAACCCCCCAAACATTCATCGGGGGTCCCGGCAGGACCCAAAGATGCAAAAAAAACCAACTTTTCCGAGGGGTCGATTTTCACCCGTTTCGACAGTGCCGGCACTGTCGCGAAATCGCATTTTTTTCAAGTGTTGAAACGACACTTTTCCGCCCCGGGAGGTGGGCCAAACCCCCCAAGCATTCATCGGGGGTCCCGGCAGGACCCAAAGATGGCAAAAAACCCAACTTTTCCGAGGGGTCGATTTTCACCCGTTTCGACAGTGCCGGCACTGTCGCGAAATCCCAATTTTTCAAGTTGCTGAAACGACACTTTTCCGCCCCGGGAGGTGGGCCAAACCCCCCAAACATTCATCGGGGGTCCCGGCAGGACCCAAAGATGCAAAAAAAAACAACTTTTCCGAGGGGTCGATTTTCACCCGTTTCGACAGTGCCGGCACTGTCGCGAAATCCCAATTTTTCAAGTTGCTGAAACAACACTTTTCCGCCCCGGGAGGTGGGCCAAACCCCCCAAACATTCATCGGGGTCCCGGCAGGACCCAAAGATGGCAAAAAACCCAACTTTTCCGAGGGGTCGATTTTCACCCGTTTCGACAGTGCCGGCACTGTCGCGAAATCCCAATTTTTCAAGTTGCTGAAACGACACTTTTCCGCCCCGGGAGGTGGGCCAAACCCCCCAAACATTCATCGGGGGTCCCGGCAGGACCCAAAGATGCAAAAAAAAACAACTTTTCCGAGGGGTCGATTTTCACCCGTTTCGACAGTGCCGGCACTGTTGCGAAATCCCATTTTTTTCAAGTTGCTGAAACGACACTTTTCCGCCCCGGGAGGTGGGCCAACCCCCCCAAACATTCATCGGGGGTCCCGGCAGGACCCAAAGATGGCAAAAAACCCAACTTTTCCGAGGGGTCGATTTTCACCCGTTTCGACAGTGCCGGCCGGCACTGTCGCGAAATCCCAATTTTTCAAGTTGCTGAAACGACACTTTTCCGCCCCGGGAGGTGGGCCAAACCCCCCAAACATTCATCGGGGGTCCCGGCAGGACAAAAAAGATGCAAAAAAAAACAACTTTTCCGAGGGGTCGATTTTCACCCGTTTCGACAGTGCCGGCACCAATTTTTCAAGTTGCTGAAACGACACTTTTCCGCCCCGGGAGGTGGGCCAAACCCCCCAAACATTCATCGGGGGTCCCGGCAGGACAAAAAAGATGCAAAAAAAAACAACTTTTCCGAGGGGTCGATTTTCACCCGTTTCGACAGTGCCGGCACTGTTGCGAAATCCCATTTTTTTCAAGTTGCTGAAACGACACTTTTCCGCCCCGGGAGGTGGGCCAACCCCCCCAAACATTCATCGGGGGTCCCGGCAGGACCCAAAGATGCAAAAAAAAACAACTTTTCCGAGGGGTCGATTTTCACCCGTTTCGACAGTGCCGGCACTGTCGCGAAATCACATTTTTTTCAAGTTGCTGAAACGACACTTTTCCGCCCCGGGAGGTGGGCCAAACCCCCCAAACATTCATCGGGGGTCCCGGCAGGACCCAAAGATGCAAAAAAAAACAACTTTTCCGAGGGGTCGATTTTCACCCGTTTCGACAGTGCCGGCACTGTCGCGAAATCGCATTTTTTTCAAGTGTTGAAACGACACTTTTCCGCCCCGGGAGGTGGGCCAAACCCCCCAAACATTCATCGGGGGTCCCGGCAGGACCCAAAGATGGCAAAAAACCCAACTTTTCCGAGGGGTCGATTTTCACCCGTTTCGACAGTGCCGGCACTGTCGCGAAATCGCATTTTTTCAAGTTGCTAAAACGACACTTTTCCGCCCCGGGAGGTGGGCCAAACCCCCCAAACATTCATCGGGGTCCCGGCAGGACCCAAAGATGGCAAAAAACCCAACTTTTCCGAGGGGTCGATTTTCACCCGTTTCGACAGTGCCGGCACTGTCGCGAAATCCCAATTTTTCAAGTTGCTGAAACGACACTTTTCCGCCCCGGGAGGTGGGCCAAACCCCCCAAACATTCATCGGGGGTCCCGGCAGGACCCAAAGATGCAAAAAAAAACAACTTTTCCGAGGGGTCGATTTTCACCCGTTTCGACAGTGCCGGCACTGTCGCGAAATCGCATTTTTTTCAAGTGTTGAAACGACACTTTTCCGCCCCGGGAGGTGGGCCAAACCCCCCAAGCATTCATCGGGGGTCCCGGCAGGACCCAATGATGGCAAAAAACCCAACTTTTCCGAGGGGTCGATTTTCACCCGTTTCGACAGTGCCGGCACTGTCGCGAAATCGCATTTTTTCAAGTTGCTGAAACGACACTTTTCCGCCCCGGGAGGTGGGCCAAACCCCCCAAACATTCATCGGGGGTCCCGGCAGGACCCAAAGATGGCAAAAAACCCAACTTTTCCGAGGGGTCGATTTTCACCCGTTTCGACAGTGCCGGCACTGTCGCGAAATCCCAATTTTTCAAGTTGCTGAAACGACACTTTTCCGCCCCGGGAGGTGGGCCAAACCCCCCAAACATTCATCGGGGGTCCCGGCAGGACCCAAAGATGCAAAAAAAAACAACTTTTCCGAGGGGTCGATTTTCACCCGTTTCGACAGTGCCGGCACTGTCGCGAAATCGCATTTTTTTCAAGTTGCTAAAACGACACTTTTCCGCCCCGGGAGGTGGGCCAAACCCCCCAAACATTCATCGGGGGTCCCGGCAGGACCCAAAGATGGCAAAAAAACCAACTTTTCCGATGGGTCGATTTTCACCCGTTTCGACAGTGCCGGCACTGTCGCGAAATCACATTTTTTTCAAGTTGCTGAAACGACACTTTTCCGCCCCGGGAGGTGGGCCAAACCCCCCAAACATTCATCGGGGGTCCCGGCAGGACCCAAAGATGCAAAAAAAAACAACTTTTCCGAGGGGTCGATTTTCACCCGTTTCGACAGTGCCGGCACTGTCGCGAAATCACATTTTTTTCAAGTTGCTGAAACGACACTTTTCCGCCCCGGGAGGTGGGCCAAACCCCCCAAGCATTCATCGGGGGTCCCGGCAGGACCCAAAGATGGCAAAAAACCCAACTTTTCCGAGGGGTCGATTTTCACCCGTTTCGACAGTGCCGGCACTGTCGCGAAATCCCAATTTTTCAAGTTGCTGAAACGACACTTTTCCGCCCCGGGAGGTGGGCCAAACCCCCCAAACATTCATCGGGGGTCCCGGCAGGACAAAAAAGATGCAAAAAAAACCAACTTTTCCGAGGGGTCGATTTTCACCCGTTTCGACAGTGCCGGCACTGTTGCGAAATCCCATTTTTTTCAAGTTGCTGAAACGACACTTTTCCGCCCCGGGAGGTGGGCCAACCCCCCCAAACATTCATCGGGGGTCCCGGCAGGACCCAAAGATGGCAAAAAACCCAACTTTTCCGAGGGGTCGATTTTCACCCGTTTCGACAGTGCCGGCCGGCACTGTCGCGAAATCCCAATTTTTCAAGTTGCTGAAACGACACTTTTCCGCCCCGGAAGGTGGGCCAAACCCCCCAAACATTCATCGGGGGTCCCGGCAGGACCCAAAGATGCAAAAAAAAACAACTTTTCCGAGGGGTCGATTTTCACCCGTTTCGACAGTGCCGGCACTGTCGCGAAATCCCAATTTTTCAAGTTGCTGAAACGACACTTTTCCGCCCCGGGAGGTGGGCCAAACCCCCCAAACATTCATCGGGGTCCCGGCAGGACCCAAAGATGGCAAAAAACCCAACTTTTCCGAGGGGTCGATTTTCACCCGTTTCGACAGTGCCGGCACTGTCGCGAAATCCCAATTTTTCAAGTTGCTGAAACGACACTTTTCCGCCCCGGGAGGTGGGCCAAACCCCCCAAACATTCATCGGGGGTCCCGGCAGGACCCAAAGATGCAAAAAAAAACAACTTTTCCGAGGGGTCGATTTTCACCCGTTTCGACAGTGCCGGCACTGTTGCGAAATCCCATTTTTTTCAAGTTGCTGAAACGACACTTTTCCGCCCCGGGAGGTGGGCCAACCCCCCCAAACATTCATCGGGGGTCCCGGCAGGACCCAAAGATGGCAAAAAACCCAACTTTTCCGAGGGGTCGATTTTCACCCGTTTCGACAGTGCCGGCCGGCACTGTCGCGAAATCCCAATTTTTCAAGTTGCTGAAACGACACTTTTCCGCCCCGGGAGGTGGGCCAAACCCCCCAAACATTCATCGGGGGTCCCGGCAGGACAAAAAAGATGCAAAAAAAAACAACTTTTCCGAGGGGTCGATTTTCACCCGTTTCGACAGTGCCGGCACTGTTGCGAAATCCCATTTTTTTCAAGTTGCTGAAACGACACTTTTCCGCCCCGTGAGGTTGGCCAACCCCCCCAAACATTCATCGGGGGTCCCGGCAGGACCCAAAGATGGCAAAAAACCCAACTTATCCGAGGGGTCGATTTTCACCCGTTTCGACAGTGCCGGCCGGCACTGTCGCGAAATCCCAATTTTTCAAGTTGCTGAAACGACACTTTTCCGCCCCGGGAGGTGGGCCAAACCCCCCAAACATTCATCGGGGGTCCCGGCAGGACCCAAAGATGCAAAAAAAAACAACTTTTCCGAGGGGTCGATTTTCATCCGTTTCGACAGTGCCGGCACTGTCGCGAAATCCCAATTTTTCAAGTTGCTGAAACGACACTTTTCCGCCCCGGGAGGTGGGCCAAACCCCCCAAACATTCATCGGGGTCCCGGCAGGACCCAAAGATGGCAAAAAACCCAACTTTTCCGAGGGGTCGATTTTCACCCGTTTCGACAGTGCCGGCACTGTCGCGAAATCCCAATTTTTCAAGTTGCTGAAACGACACTTTTCCGCCCCGGGAGGTGGGCCAAACCCCCCAAACATTCATCGGGGGTCCCGGCAGGACCCAAAGATGCAAAAAAAAACAACTTTTCCGAGGGGTCGATTTTCACCCGTTTCGACAGTGCCGGCACTGTCGCGAAATCCCAATTTTTCAAGTTGCTGAAACGACACTTTTCCGCCCCGGGAGGTGGGCCAAACCCCCCAAACATTCATCGGGGTCCCGGCAGGACCCAAAGATGGCAAAAAACCCAACTTTTCCGAGGGGTCGATTTTCACCCGTTTCGACAGTGCCGGCACTGTCGCGAAATCCCAATTTTTCAAGTTGCTGAAACGACACTTTTCCGCCCCGGGAGGTGGGCCAAACCCCCCAAACATTCATCGGGGGTCCCGGCAGGACCCAAAGATGCAAAAAAAAACAACTTTTCCGAGGGGTCGATTTTCACCCGTTTCGACAGTGCCGGCACTGTCGCGAAATCGCATTTTTTTCAAGTTGCTGAAACGACACTTTTCCGCCCCGGGAGGTGGGCCAAACCCCCCAAGCATTCATCGGGGGTCCCGGCAGGACCCAAAGATGCAAAAAAAAACAACTTTTCCGAGGGGTCGATTTTCACCCGTTTCGACAGTGCCGGCACTGTCGCGAAATCGCATTTTTTCAAGTTGCTAAAACGACACTTTTCCGCCCCGGGAGGTGGGCCAAACCCCCCAAACATTCATCGGGGGTCCCGGCAGGACCCAAAGATGGCAAAAAAACCAACTTTTCCGATGGGTCGATTTTCACCCGTTTCGACAGTGCCGGCACTGTCGCGAAATCACATTTTTTTCAAGTTGCTGAAACGACACTTTTCCGCCCCGGGAGGTGGGCCAAACCCCCCAAACATTCATCGGGGGTCCCGGCAGGACCCAAAGATGCAAAAAAAAACAACTTTTCCGAGGGGTCGATTTTCACCCGTTTCGACAGTGCCGGCACTGTCGCGAAATCGCATTTTTTTCAAGTGTTGAAACGACACTTTTCCGCCCCGGGAGGTGGGCCAAACCCCCCAAACATTCATCGGGGGTCCCGGCAGGACCCAAAGATGGCAAAAAACCCAACTTTTCCGAGGGGTCGATTTTCACCCGTTTCGACAGTGCCGGCACTGTCGCGAAATCGCATTTTTTCAAGTTGCTAAAACGACACTTTTCCGCCCCGGGAGGTGGGCCAAACCCCCCAAACATTCATCGGGGTCCCGGCAGGACCCAAAGATGGCAAAAAACCCAACTTTTCCGAGGGGTCGATTTTCACCCGTTTCGACAGTGCCGGCACTGTCGCGAAATCCCAATTTTTCAAGTTGCTGAAACGACACTTTTCCGCCCCGGGAGGTGGGCCAAACCCCCCAAACATTCATCGGGGGTCCCGGCAGGACCCAAAGATGCAAAAAAAAACAACTTTTCCGAGGGGTCGATTTTCACCCGTTTCGACAGTGCCGGCACTGTCGCGAAATCGCATTTTTTTCAAGTGTTGAAACGACACTTTTCCGCCCCGGGAGGTGGGCCAAACCCCCCAAGCATTCATCGGGGGTCCCGGCAGGACCCAATGATGGCAAAAAACCCAACTTTTCCGAGGGGTCGATTTTCACCCGTTTCGACAGTGCCGGCACTGTCGCGAAATCGCATTTTTTCAAGTTGCTGAAACGACACTTTTCCGCCCCGGGAGGTGGGCCAAACCCCCCAAACATTCATCGGGGGTCCCGGCAGGACCCAAAGATGGCAAAAAACCCAACTTTTCCGAGGGGTCGATTTTCACCCGTTTCGACAGTGCCGGCACTGTCGCGAAATCGCATTTTTTCAAGTTGCTAAAACGACACTTTTCCGCCCCGGGAGGTGGGCCAAACCCCCCAAACATTCATCGGGGTCCCGGCAGGACCCAAAGATGGCAAAAAACCCAACTTTTCCGAGGGGTCGATTTTCACCCGTTTCGACAGTGCCGGCACTGTCGCGAAATCCCAATTTTTCAAGTTGCTGAAACGACACTTTTCCGCCCCGGGAGGTGGGCCAAACCCCCCAAACATTCATCGGGGGTCCCGGCAGGACCCAAAGATGCAAAAAAAAACAACTTTTCCGAGGGGTCGATTTTCACCCGTTTCGACAGTGCCGGCACTGTCGCGAAATCGCATTTTTTTCAAGTGTTGAAACGACACTTTTCCGCCCCGGGAGGTGGGCCAAACCCCCCAAGCATTCATCGGGGGTCCCGGCAGGACCCAATGATGGCAAAAAACCCAACTTTTCCGAGGGGTCGATTTTCACCCGTTTCGACAGTGCCGGCACTGTCGCGAAATCGCATTTTTTCAAGTTGCTGAAACGACACTTTTCCGCCCCGGGAGGTGGGCCAAACCCCCCAAACATTCATCGGGGGTCCCGGCAGGACCCAAAGATGGCAAAAAACCCAACTTTTCCGAGGGGTCGATTTTCACCCGTTTCGACAGTGCCGGCACTGTCGCGAAATCCCAATTTTTCAAGTTGCTGAAACGACACTTTTCCGCCCCGGGAGGTGGGCCAAACCCCCCAAACATTCATCGGGGGTCCCGGCAGGACCCAAAGATGCAAAAAAAAACAACTTTTCCGAGGGGTCGATTTTCACCCGTTTCGACAGTGCCGGCACTGTCGCGAAATCCCAATTTTTCAAGTTGCTGAAACGACACTTTTCCGCCCCGGGAGGTGGGCCAAACCCCCCAAGCATTCATCGGGGGTCCCGGCAGGACCCAAAGATGCAAAAAAAAACAACTTTTCCGAGGGGTCGATTTTCACCCGTTTCGACAGTGCCGGCACTGTCGCGAAATCCCAATTTTTCAAGTTGCTGAAACGACACTTTTCCGCCCCGGGAGGTGGGCCAAACCCCCCAAACATTCATCGGGGGTCCCGGCAGGACCCAAAGATGCAAAAAAAAACAACTTTTCCGAGGGGTCGATTTTCACCCGTTTCGACAGTGCCGGCACTGTCGCGAAATCCCAATTTTTCAAGTTGCTGAAACGACACTTTTCCGCCCCGGGAGGTGGGCCAAACCCCCCAAGCATTCATCGGGGGTCCCGGCAGGACCCAAAGATGCAAAAAAAAACAACTTTTCCGAGGGGTCGATTTTCACCCGTTTCGACAGTGCCGGCACTGTCGCGAAATCGCATTTTTTTCAAGTTGCTGAAACGACACTTTTCCGCCCCGGGAGGTGGGCCAAACCCCCCAAGCATTCATCGGGGGTCCCGGCAGGACCCAAAGATGCAAAAAAAAACAACTTTTCCGAGGGGTCGATTTTCACCCGTTTCGACAGTGCCGGCACTGTCGCGAAATCCCAATTTTTCAAGTTGCTGAAACGACACTTTTCCGCCCCGGGAGGTGGGCCAAACCCCCCAAACATTCATCGGGGTCCCGGCAGGACCCAAAGATGGCAAAAAACCCAACTTTTCCGAGGGGTCGATTTTCACCCGTTTCGACAGTGCCGGCACTGTCGCGAAATCCCAATTTTTCAAGTTGCTGAAACGACACTTTTCCGCCCCGGGAGGTGGGCCAAACCCCCCAAACATTCATCGGGGGTCCCGGCAGGACCCAAAGATGCAAAAAAAAACAACTTTTCCGAGGGGTCGATTTTCACCCGTTTCGACAGTGCCGGCACTGTCGCGAAATCGCATTTTTTCAAGTTGCTAAAACGACACTTTTCCGCCCCGGGAGGTGGGCCAAACCCCCCAAACATTCATCGAGGGTCCCGGCAGGACCCAAAGATGGCAAAAAAACCAACTTTTCCGATGGGTCGATTTTCACCCGTTTCGACAGTGCCGGCACTGTCGCGAAATCACATTTTTTTCAAGTTGCTGAAACGACACTTTTCCGCCCCGGGAGGTGGGCCAAACCCCCCAAACATTCATCGGGGGTCCCGGCAGGACCCAAAGATGCAAAAAAAAACAACTTTTCCGAGGGGTCGATTTTCACCCGTTTCGACAGTGCCGGCACTGTCGCGAAATCGCATTTTTTTCAAGTGTTGAAACGACACTTTTCCGCCCCGGGAGGTGGGCCAAACCCCCCAAACATTCATCGGGGGTCCCGGCAGGACCCAAAGATGGCAAAAAACCCAACTTTTCCGAGGGGTCGATTTTCACCCGTTTCGACAGTGCCGGCACTGTCGCGAAATCGCATTTTTTCAAGTTGCTAAAACGACACTTTTCCGCCCCGGGAGGTGGGCCAAACCCCCCAAACATTCATCGGGGTCCCGGCAGGACCCAAAGATGGCAAAAAACCCAACTTTTCCGAGGGGTCGATTTTCACCCGTTTCGACAGTGCCGGCACTGTCGCGAAATCGCATTTTTTCAAGTTGCTGAAACGACACTTTTCCGCCCCGGGAGGTGGGCCAAACCCCCCAAACATTCATCGGGGGTCCCGGCAGGACCCAAAGATGGCAAAAAACCCAACTTTTCCGAGGGGTCGATTTTCACCCGTTTCGACAGTGCCGGCACTGTCGCGAAATCCCAATTTTTCAAGTTGCTGAAACGACACTTTTCCGCCCCGGGAGGTGGGCCAAACCCCCCAAACATTCATCGGGGGTCCCGGCAGGACCCAAAGATGCAAAAAAAACCAACTTTTCCGAGGGGTCGATTTTCACCCGTTTCGACAGTGCCGGCACTGTCGCGAAATCCCAATTTTTCAAGTTGCTGAAACGACACTTTTCCGCCCCGGGAGGTGGGCCAAACCCCCCAAACATTCATCGGGGTCCCGGCAGGACCCAAAGATGGCAAAAAACCCAACTTTTCCGAGGGGTCGATTTTCACCCGTTTCGACAGTGCCGGCACTGTCGCGAAATCCCAATTTTTCAAGTTGCTGAAACGACACTTTTCCGCCCCGGGAGGTGGGCCAAACCCCCCAAACATTCATCGGGGGTCCCGGCAGGACCCAAAGATGGCAAAAAACCCAACTTTTCCGAGGGGTCGATTTTCACCCGTTTCGACAGTGCCGGCACTGTCGCGAAATCCCAATTTTTCAAGTTGCTGAAACGACACTTTTCCGCCCCGGGAGGTGGGCCAAACCCCCCAAACATTCATCGGGGTCCCGGCAGGACCCAAAGATGGCAAAAAACCCAACTTTTCCGAGGGGTCGATTTTCACCCGTTTCGACAGTGCCGGCACTGTCGCGAAATCCCAATTTTTCAAGTTGCTGAAACGACACTTTTCCGCCCCGGGAGGTGGGCCAAACCCCCCAAACATTCATCGGGGGTCCCGGCAGGACCCAAAGATGCAAAAAAAAACAACTTTTCCGAGGGGTCGATTTTCACCCGTTTCGACAGTGCCGGCACTGTCGCGAAATCGCATTTTTTTCAAGTTGCTGAAACGACACTTTTCCGCCCCGGGAGGTGGGCCAAACCCCCCAAGCATTCATCGGGGGTCCCGGCAGGACCCAAAGATGCAAAAAAAAACAACTTTTCCGAGGGGTCGATTTTCACCCGTTTCGACAGTGCCGGCACTGTCGCGAAATCGCATTTTTTCAAGTTGCTAAAACGACACTTTTCCGCCCCGGGAGGTGGGCCAAACCCCCCAAACATTCATCGGGGGTCCCGGCAGGACCCAAAGATGGCAAAAAAAACAACTTTTCCGAGGGGTCGATTTTCACCCGTTTCGACAGTGCCGGCACTGTCGCGAAATCCCAATTTTTCAAGTTGCTGAAACGACACTTTTCCGCCCCGGGAGGTGGGCCAAACCCCCCAAACATTCATCGGGGGTCCCGGCAGGACCCAAAGATGCAAAAAAAAACAACTTTTCCGAGGGGTCGATTTTCACCCGTTTCGACAGTGCCGGCACTGTCGCGAAATCGCATTTTTTTCAAGTGTTGAAACGACACTTTTCCGCCCCGGGAGGTGGGCCAAACCCCCCAAGCATTCATCGGGGGTCCCGGCAGGACCCAATGATGGCAAAAAACCCAACTTTTCCGAGGGGTCGATTTTCACCCGTTTCGACAGTGCCGGCACTGTCGCGAAATCGCATTTTTTTCAAGTTGCTGAAACGACACTTTTCCGCCCCGGGAGGTGGGCCAAACCCCCCAAACATTCATCGGGGGTCCCGGCAGGACCCAAAGATGGCAAAAAACCCAACTTTTCCGAGGGGTCGATTTTCACCCGTTTCGACAGTGCCGGCACTGTCGCGAAATCCCAATTTTTCAAGTTGCTGAAACGACACTTTTCCGCCCCGGGAGGTGGGCCAAACCCCATAAACATTCATCGGGGGTCCCGGCAGGACCCAAAGATGCAAAAAAAAACAACTTTTCCGAGGGGTCGATTTTCACCCGTTTCGACAGTGCCGGCACTGTCGTGAAATCGCATTTTTTCAAGTTGCTAAAATGACACTTTTCCGCCCCGGGAGGTGGGCCAAACCCCCCAAACATTCATCGGGGGTCCCGGCAGGACCCAAAGATGGCAAAAAACCCAAGTTTTCCGAGGGGTCGATTTTCACCCGTTTCGACAGTGCCGGCACTGTCGCGAAATCCCAATTTTTCAAGTTGCTGAAACGACACTTTTCCGCCCCGGGAGGTGGGCCAAACCCCCCAAACATTCATCGGGGTCCCGGCAGGACCCAAAGATGGCAAAAAACCCAACTTTTCCGAGGGGTCGATTTTCACCCGTTTCGACAGTGCCGGCCGGCACTGTCGCGAAATCCCAATTTTTCAAGTTGCTGAAACGACACTTTTCCGCCCCGGGAGGTGGGCCAAACCCCCCAAACATTCATCGGGGGTCCCGGCAGGACCCAAAGATGCAAAAAAAACCAACTTTTCCGAGGGGTCGATTTTCACCCGTTTCGACAGTGCCGGCACTGTCGCGAAATCGCATTTTTTTCAAGTGTTGAAACGACACTTTTCCGCCCCGGGAGGTGGGCCAAACCCCCCAAGCATTCATCGGGGGTCCTGGCAGGACCCAAAGATGGCAAAAAACCCAACTTTTCCGAGGGGTCGATTTTCACCCGTTTCGACAGTGCCGGCACTGTCGCGAAATCCCAATTTTTCAAGTTGCTGAAACGACACTTTTCCGCCCCGGGAGGTGGGCCAAACCCCCCAAACATTCATCGGGGGTCCCGGCAGGACCCAAAGATGCAAAAAAAAACAACTTTTCCGAGGGGTCGATTTTCACCCGTTTCGACAGTGCCGGCACTGTCGCGAAATCCCAATTTTTCAAGTTGCTGAAACGACACTTTTCCGCCCCGGGAGGTGGGCCAAACCCCCCAAGCATTCATCGGGGGTCCCGGCAGGACCCAAAGATGCAAAAAAAAACAACTTTTCCGAGGGGTCGATTTTCACCCGTTTCGACAGTGCCGGCACTGTCGCGAAATCCCAATTTTTCAAGTTGCTGAAACGACACTTTTCCGCCCCGGGAGGTGGGCCAAACCCCCCAAACATTCATCGGGGGTCCCGGCAGGACCCAAAGATGCAAAAAAAAACAACTTTTCCGAGGGGTCGATTTTCACCCGTTTCGACAGTGCCGGCACTGTCGCGAAATCCCAATTTTTCAAGTTGCTGAAACGACACTTTTCCGCCCCGGGAGGTGGGCCAAACCCCCCAAGCATTCATCGGGGGTCCCGGCAGGACCCAAAGATGCAAAAAAAAACAACTTTTCCGAGGGGTCGATTTTCACCCGTTTCGACAGTGCCGGCACTGTCGCGAAATCGCATTTTTTTCAAGTTGCTGAAACGACACTTTTCCGCCCCGGGAGGTGGGCCAAACCCCCCAAGCATTCATCGGGGGTCCCGGCAGGACCCAAAGATGCAAAAAAAAACAACTTTTCCGAGGGGTCGATTTTCACCCGTTTCGACAGTGCCGGCACTGTCGCGAAATCCCAATTTTTCAAGTTGCTGAAACGACACTTTTCCGCCCCGGGAGGTGGGCCAAACCCCCCAAACATTCATCGGGGTCCCGGCAGGACCCAAAGATGGCAAAAAACCCAACTTTTCCGAGGGGTCGATTTTCACCCGTTTCGACAGTGCCGGCACTGTCGCGAAATCCCAATTTTTCAAGTTGCTGAAACGACACTTTTCCGCCCCGGGAGGTGGGCCAAACCCCCCAAACATTCATCGGGGGTCCCGGCAGGACCCAAAGATGCAAAAAAAAACAACTTTTCCGAGGGGTCGATTTTCACCCGTTTCGACAGTGCCGGTACTGTCGCGAAATCCCAATTTTTCAAGTTGCTGAAACGACACTTTTCCGCCCCGGGAGGTGGGCCAAACCCCCCAAACATTCATCGGGGTCCCGGCAGGACCCAAAGATGGCAAAAAACCCAACTTTTCCGAGGGGTCGATTTTCACCCGTTTCGACAGTGCCGGCACTGTCGCGAAATCCCAATTTTTCAAGTTGCTGAAACGACACTTCCGCCCCGGGAGGTGGGCCAAACCCCCCAAACATTCATCGGGGGTCCCGGCAGGACCCAAAGATGCAAAAAAAAACAACTTTTCCGAGGGGTCGATTTTCACCCGTTTCGACAGTGCCGGCACTGTCGCGAAATCGCATTTTTTTCAAGTTGCTGAAACGACACTTTTCCGCCCCGGGAGGTGGGCCAAACCCCCCAAACATTCATCGGGGGTCCCGGCAGGACCCAAAGATGCAAAAAAAAACAACTTTTCCGAGGGGTCGATTTTCACCCGTTTCGACAGTGCCGGCACTGTCGCGAAATCGCATTTTTTCAAGTTGCTAAAACGACACTTTTCCGCCCCGGGAGGTGGGCCAAACCCCCCAAACATTCATCGGGGGTCCCGGCAGGACAAAAAAGATGCAAAAAAAAACAACTTTTCCGAGGGGTCGATTTTCACCCGTTTCGACAGTGCCGGCACTGTTGCGAAATCCCATTTTTTTCAAGTTGCTGAAACGACACTTTTCCGCCCCGGGAGGTGGGCCAACCCCCCCAAACATTCATCGGGGGTCCCGGCAGGACCCAAAGATGGCAAAAAACCCAACTTTTCCGAGGGGTCGATTTTCACCCGTTTCGACAGTGCCGGCACTGTCGCGAAATCCCAATTTTTCAAGTTGCTGAAACGACACTTTTCCGCCCCGGGAGGTGGGCCAAACCCCCCAAACATTCATCGGGGTCCCGGCAGGACCCAAAGATGGCAAAAAACCCAACTTTTCCGAGGGGTCGATTTTCACCCGTTTCGACAGTGCCGGCACTGTCGCGAAATCGCATTTTTTCAAGTTGCTAAAACGACACTTTTCCGCCCCGGGAGGTGGGCCAAACCCCCCAAACATTCATCGGGGTCCCGGCAGGACCCAAAGATGGCAAAAAACCCAACTTTTCCGAGGGGTCGATTTTCACCCGTTTCGACAGTGCCGGCACTGTCGCGAAATCGCATTTTTTCAAGTTGCTGAAACGACACTTTTCCGCCCCGGGAGGTGGGCCAAACCCCCCAAACATTCATCGGGGGTCCCGGCAGGACCCAAAGATGGCAAAAAACCCAACTTTTCCGAGGGGTCGATTTTCACCCGTTTCGACAGTGCCGGCACTGTCGCGAAATCCCAATTTTTCAAGTTGCTGAAACGACACTTTTCCGCCCCGGGAGGTGGGCCAAACCCCCCAAACATTCATCGGGGGTCCCGGCAGGACCCAAAGATGCAAAAAAAACCAACTTTTCCGAGGGGTCGATTTTCACCCGTTTCGACAGTGCCGGCACTGTCGCGAAATCCCAATTTTTCAAGTTGCTGAAACGACACTTTTCCGCCCCGGGAGGTGGGCCAAACCCCCCAAACATTCATCGGGGTCCCGGCAGGACCCAAAGATGGCAAAAAACCCAACTTTTCCGAGGGGTCGATTTTCACCCGTTTCGACAGTGCCGGCACTGTCGCGAAATCCCAATTTTTCAAGTTGCTGAAACGACACTTTTCCGCCCCGGGAGGTGGGCCAAACCCCCCAAACATTCATCGGGGGTCCCGGCAGGACCCAAAGATGGCAAAAAACCCAACTTTTCCGAGGGGTCGATTTTCACCCGTTTCGACAGTGCCGGCACTGTCGCGAAATCCCAATTTTTCAAGTTGCTGAAACGACACTTTTCCGCCCCGGGAGGTGGGCCAAACCCCCCAAACATTCATCGGGGTCCCGGCAGGACCCAAAGATGGCAAAAAACCCAACTTTTCCGAGGGGTCGATTTTCACCCGTTTCGACAGTGCCGGCACTGTCGCGAAATCCCAATTTTTCAAGTTGCTGAAACGACACTTTTCCGCCCCGGGAGGTGGGCCAAACCCCCCAAACATTCATCGGGGGTCCCGGCAGGACCCAAAGATGCAAAAAAAAACAACTTTTCCGAGGGGTCGATTTTCACCCGTTTCGACAGTGCCGGCACTGTCGCGAAATCGCATTTTTTTCAAGTTGCTGAAACGACACTTTTCCGCCCCGGGAGGTGGGCCAAACCCCCCAAGCATTCATCGGGGGTCCCGGCAGGACCCAAAGATGCAAAAAAAAACAACTTTTCCGAGGGGTCGATTTTCACCCGTTTCGACAGTGCCGGCACTGTCGCGAAATCGCATTTTTTCAAGTTGCTAAAACGACACTTTTCCGCCCCGGGAGGTGGGCCAAACCCCCCAAACATTCATCGGGGGTCCCGGCAGGACCCAAAGATGGCAAAAAAAACAACTTTTCCGAGGGGTCGATTTTCACCCGTTTCGACAGTGCCGGCACTGTCGCGAAATCCCAATTTTTCAAGTTGCTGAAACGACACTTTTCCGCCCCGGGAGGTGGGCCAAACCCCCCAAACATTCATCGGGGGTCCCGGCAGGACCCAAAGATGCAAAAAAAAACAACTTTTCCGAGGGGTCGATTTTCACCCGTTTCGACAGTGCCGGCACTGTCGCGAAATCGCATTTTTTCAAGTTGCTAAAACGACACTTTTCCGCCCCGGGAGGTGGGCCAAACCCCCCAAACATTCATCGGGGTCCCGGCAGGACCCAAAGATGGCAAAAAACCCAACTTTTCCGAGGGGTCGATTTTCACCCGTTTCGACAGTGCCGGCACTGTCGCGAAATCGCATTTTTTCAAGTTGCTGAAACGACACTTTTCCGCCCCGGGAGGTGGGCCAAACCCCCCAAACATTCATCGGGGGTCCCGGCAGGACCCAAAGATGCAAAAAAAAACAACTTTTCCGAGGGGTCGATTTTCACCCGTTTCGACAGTGCCGGCACTGTCGCGAAATCCCAATTTTTCAAGTTGCTGAAACGACACTTTTCCGCCCCGGGAGGTGGGCCAAACCCCCCAAGCATTCATCGGGGGTCCCGGCAGGACCCAAAGATGCAAAAAAAAACAACTTTTCCGAGGGGTCGATTTTCACCCGTTTCGACAGTGCCGGCACTGTCGCGAAATCCCAATTTTTCAAGTTGCTGAAACGACACTTTTCCGCCCCGGGAGGTGGGCCAAACCCCCCAAACATTCATCGGGGGTCCCGGCAGGACCCAAAGATGCAAAAAAAAACAACTTTTCCGAGGGGTCGATTTTCACCCGTTTCGACAGTGCCGGCACTGTCGCGAAATCCCAATTTTTCAAGTTGCTGAAACGACACTTTTCCGCCCCGGGAGGTGGGCCAAACCCCCCAAGCATTCATCGGGGGTCCCGGCAGGACCCAAAGATGCAAAAAAAAACAACTTTTCCGAGGGGTCGATTTTCACCCGTTTCGACAGTGCCGGCACTGTCGCGAAATCGCATTTTTTTCAAGTTGCTGAAACGACACTTTTCCGCCCCGGGAGGTGGGCCAAACCCCCCAAGCATTCATCGGGGGTCCCGGCAGGACCCAAAGATGCAAAAAAAAACAACTTTTCCGAGGGGTCGATTTTCACCCGTTTCGACAGTGCCGGCACTGTCGCGAAATCCCAATTTTTCAAGTTGCTGAAACGACACTTTTCCGCCCCGGGAGGTGGGCCAAACCCCCCAAACATTCATCGGGGTCCCGGCAGGACCCAAAGATGGCAAAAAACCCAACTTTTCCGAGGGGTCGATTTTCACCCGTTTCGACAGTGCCGGCACTGTCGCGAAATCCCAATTTTTCAAGTTGCTGAAACGACACTTTTCCGCCCCGGGAGGTGGGCCAAACCCCCCAAACATTCATCGGGGGTCCCGGCAGGACCCAAAGATGCAAAAAAAAACAACTTTTCCGAGGGGTCGATTTTCACCCGTTTCGACAGTGCCGGTACTGTCGCGAAATCCCAATTTTTCAAGTTGCTGAAACGACACTTTTCCGCCCCGGGAGGTGGGCCAAACCCCCCAAACATTCATCGGGGTCCCGGCAGGACCCAAAGATGGCAAAAAACCCAACTTTTCCGAGGGGTCGATTTTCACCCGTTTCGACAGTGCCGGCACTGTCGCGAAATCCCAATTTTTCAAGTTGCTGAAACGACACTTCCGCCCCGGGAGGTGGGCCAAACCCCCCAAACATTCATCGGGGGTCCCGGCAGGACCCAAAGATGCAAAAAAAAACAACTTTTCCGAGGGGTCGATTTTCACCCGTTTCGACAGTGCCGGCACTGTCGCGAAATCGCATTTTTTTCAAGTTGCTGAAACGACACTTTTCCGCCCCGGGAGGTGGGCCAAACCCCCCAAACATTCATCGGGGGTCCCGGCAGGACCCAAAGATGCAAAAAAAAACAACTTTTCCGAGGGGTCGATTTTCACCCGTTTCGACAGTGCCGGCACTGTCGCGAAATCGCATTTTTTCAAGTTGCTAAAACGACACTTTTCCGCCCCGGGAGGTGGGCCAAACCCCCCAAACATTCATCGGGGGTCCCGGCAGGACAAAAAAGATGCAAAAAAAAACAACTTTTCCGAGGGGTCGATTTTCACCCGTTTCGACAGTGCCGGCACTGTTGCGAAATCCCATTTTTTTCAAGTTGCTGAAACGACACTTTTCCGCCCCGGGAGGTGGGCCAACCCCCCCAAACATTCATCGGGGGTCCCGGCAGGACCCAAAGATGGCAAAAAACCCAACTTTTCCGAGGGGTCGATTTTCACCCGTTTCGACAGTGCCGGCACTGTCGCGAAATCCCAATTTTTCAAGTTGCTGAAACGACACTTTTCCGCCCCGGGAGGTGGGCCAAACCCCCCAAACATTCATCGGGGTCCCGGCAGGACCCAAAGATGGCAAAAAACCCAACTTTTCCGAGGGGTCGATTTTCACCCGTTTCGACAGTGCCGGCACTGTCGCGAAATCGCATTTTTTCAAGTTGCTAAAACGACACTTTTCCGCCCCGGGAGGTGGGCCAAACCCCCCAAACATTCATCGGGGTCCCGGCAGGACCCAAAGATGGCAAAAAACCCAACTTTTCCGAGGGGTCGATTTTCACCCGTTTCGACAGTGCCGGCACTGTCGCGAAATCGCATTTTTTCAAGTTGCTGAAACGACACTTTTCCGCCCCGGGAGGTGGGCCAAACCCCCCAAACATTCATCGGGGGTCCCGGCAGGACCCAAAGATGGCAAAAAACCCAACTTTTCCGAGGGGTCGATTTTCACCCGTTTCGACAGTGCCGGCACTGTCGCGAAATCCCAATTTTTCAAGTTGCTGAAACGACACTTTTCCGCCCCGGGAGGTGGGCCAAACCCCCCAAACATTCATCGGGGGTCCCGGCAGGACCCAAAGATGCAAAAAAAACCAACTTTTCCGAGGGGTCGATTTTCACCCGTTTCGACAGTGCCGGCACTGTCGCGAAATCCCAATTTTTCAAGTTGCTGAAACGACACTTTTCCGCCCCGGGAGGTGGGCCAAACCCCCCAAACATTCATCGGGGTCCCGGCAGGACCCAAAGATGGCAAAAAACCCAACTTTTCCGAGGGGTCGATTTTCACCCGTTTCGACAGTGCCGGCACTGTCGCGAAATCCCAATTTTTCAAGTTGCTGAAACGACACTTTTCCGCCCCGGGAGGTGGGCCAAACCCCCCAAACATTCATCGGGGGTCCCGGCAGGACCCAAAGATGGCAAAAAACCCAACTTTTCCGAGGGGTCGATTTTCACCCGTTTCGACAGTGCCGGCACTGTCGCGAAATCCCAATTTTTCAAGTTGCTGAAACGACACTTTTCCGCCCCGGGAGGTGGGCCAAACCCCCCAAACATTCATCGGGGTCCCGGCAGGACCCAAAGATGGCAAAAAACCCAACTTTTCCGAGGGGTCGATTTTCACCCGTTTCGACAGTGCCGGCACTGTCGCGAAATCCCAATTTTTCAAGTTGCTGAAACGACACTTTTCCGCCCCGGGAGGTGGGCCAAACCCCCCAAACATTCATCGGGGGTCCCGGCAGGACCCAAAGATGCAAAAAAAAACAACTTTTCCGAGGGGTCGATTTTCACCCGTTTCGACAGTGCCGGCACTGTCGCGAAATCGCATTTTTTTCAAGTTGCTGAAACGACACTTTTCCGCCCCGGGAGGTGGGCCAAACCCCCCAAGCATTCATCGGGGGTCCCGGCAGGACCCAAAGATGCAAAAAAAAACAACTTTTCCGAGGGGTCGATTTTCACCCGTTTCGACAGTGCCGGCACTGTCGCGAAATCGCATTTTTTCAAGTTGCTAAAACGACACTTTTCCGCCCCGGGAGGTGGGCCAAACCCCCCAAACATTCATCGGGGGTCCCGGCAGGACCCAAAGATGGCAAAAAAAACAACTTTTCCGAGGGGTCGATTTTCACCCGTTTCGACAGTGCCGGCACTGTCGCGAAATCCCAATTTTTCAAGTTGCTGAAACGACACTTTTCCGCCCCGGGAGGTGGGCCAAACCCCCCAAACATTCATCGGGGGTCCCGGCAGGACCCAAAGATGCAAAAAAAAACAACTTTTCCGAGGGGTCGATTTTCACCCGTTTCGACAGTGCCGGCACTGTCGCGAAATCGCATTTTTTTCAAGTGTTGAAACGACACTTTTCCGCCCCGGGAGGTGGGCCAAACCCCCCAAGCATTCATCGGGGGTCCCGGCAGGACCCAATGATGGCAAAAAACCCAACTTTTCCGAGGGGTCGATTTTCACCCGTTTCGACAGTGCCGGCACTGTCGCGAAATCGCATTTTTTTCAAGTTGCTGAAACGACACTTTTCCGCCCCGGGAGGTGGGCCAAACCCCCCAAACATTCATCGGGGGTCCCGGCAGGACCCAAAGATGGCAAAAAACCCAACTTTTCCGAGGGGTCGATTTTCACCCGTTTCGACAGTGCCGGCACTGTCGCGAAATCCCAATTTTTCAAGTTGCTGAAACGACACTTTTCCGCCCCGGGAGGTGGGCCAAACCCCATAAACATTCATCGGGGGTCCCGGCAGGACCCAAAGATGCAAAAAAAAACAACTTTTCCGAGGGGTCGATTTTCACCCGTTTCGACAGTGCCGGCACTGTCGTGAAATCACATTTTTTCAAGTTGCTAAAATGACACTTTTCCGCCCCGGGAGGTGGGCCAAACCCCCCAAACATTCATCGGGGGTCCCGGCAGGACCCAAAGATGGCAAAAAACCCAAGTTTTCCGAGGGGTCGATTTTCACCCGTTTCGACAGTGCCGGCACTGTCGCGAAATCCCAATTTTTCAAGTTGCTGAAACGACACTTTTCCGCCCCGGGAGGTGGGCCAAACCCCCCAAACATTCATCGGGGTCCCGGCAGGACCCAAAGATGGCAAAAAACCCAACTTTTCCGAGGGGTCGATTTTCACCCGTTTCGACAGTGCCGGCACTGTCGCGAAATCCCAATTTTTCAAGTTGCTGAAACGACACTTTTCCGCCCCGGGAGGTGGGCCAAACCCCCCAAACATTCATCGGGGGTCCCGGCAGGACCCAAAGATGCAAAAAAAAACAACTTTTCCGAGGGGTCGATTTTCACCCGTTTCGACAGTGCCGGCACTGTCGAGAAATCGCATTTTTTCAAGTTGCTAAAACGACACTTTTCCGCCCCGGGAGGTGGGCCAAACCCCCCAAACATTCATCGGGGGTCCCGGCAGGACCCAAAGATGGCAAAAAACCCAACTTTTCCGAGGGGTCGATTTTCACCCGTTTCGACAGTGCCGGCACTGTCGCGAAATCGCATTTTTTTCAAGTTGCTGAAACGACACTTTTCCGCCCCGGGAGGTGGGCCAAACCCCCCAAGCATTCATCGGGGGTCCCGGCAGGACCCAATGATGGCAAAAAACCCAACTTTTCCGAGGGGTCGATTTTCACCCGTTTCGACAGTGCCGGCACTGTCGCGAAATCGCATTTTTTCAAGTTGCTGAAACGACACTTTTCCGCCCCGGGAGGTGGGCCAAACCCCCCAAACATTCATCGGGGGTCCCGGCAGGACCCAAAGATGGCAAAAAACCCAACTTTTCCGAGGGGTCGATTTTCACCCGTTTCGACAGTGCCGGCACTGTCGCGAAATCCCAATTTTTCAAGTTGCTGAAACGACACTTTTCCGCCCCGGGAGGTGGGCCAAACCCCCCAAACATTCATCGGGGGTCCCGGCAGGACAAAAAAGATGCAAAAAAAAACAACTTTTCCGAGGGGTCGATTTTCACCCGTTTCGACAGTGCCGGCACTGTTGCGAAATCCCATTTTTTTCAAGTTGCTGAAACGACACTTTTCCGCCCCGGGAGGTGGGCCAACCCCCCCAAACATTCATCGGGGGTCCCGGCAGGACCCAAAGATGGCAAAAAACCCAACTTTTCCGAGGGGTCGATTTTCACCCGTTTCGACAGTGCCGGCACTGTCGCGAAATCCCAATTTTTCAAGTTGCTGAAACGACACTTTTCCGCCCCGGGAGGTGGGCCAAACCCCCCAAACATTCATCGGGGGTCCCGGCAGGACCCAAAGATGCAAAAAAAAACAACTTTTCCGAGGGGTCGATTTTCACCCGTTTCGACAGTGCCGGCACTGTCGCGAAATCCCAATTTTTCAAGTTGCTGAAACGACACTTTTCCGCCCCGGGAGGTGGGCCAAACCCCCCAAGCATTCATCGGGGGTCCCGGCAGGACCCAATGATGGCAAAAAACCCAACTTTTCCGAGGGGTCGATTTTCACCCGTTTCGACAGTGCCGGCACTGTCGCGAAATCGCATTTTTTCAAGTTGCTGAAACGACACTTTTCCGCCCCGGGAGGTGGGCCAAACCCCCCAAACATTCATCGGGGGTCCCGGCAGGACCCAAAGATGGCAAAAAACCCAACTTTTCCGAGGGGTCGATTTTCACCCGTTTCGACAGTGCCGGCACTGTCGCGAAATCGCATTTTTTCAAGTTGCTAAAACGACACTTTTCCGCCCCGGGAGGTGGGCCAAACCCCCCAAACATTCATCGGGGTCCCGGCAGGACCCAAAGATGGCAAAAAACCCAACTTTTCCGAGGGGTCGATTTTCACCCGTTTCGACAGTGCCGGCACTGTCGCGAAATCCCAATTTTTCAAGTTGCTGAAACGACACTTTTCCGCCCCGGGAGGTGGGCCAAACCCCCCAAACATTCATCGGGGGTCCCGGCAGGACCCAAAGATGCAAAAAAAAACAACTTTTCCGAGGGGTCGATTTTCACCCGTTTCGACAGTGCCGGCACTGTCGCGAAATCGCATTTTTTTCAAGTGTTGAAACGACACTTTTCCGCCCCGGGAGGTGGGCCAAACCCCCCAAGCATTCATCGGGGGTCCCGGCAGGACCCAATGATGGCAAAAAACCCAACTTTTCCGAGGGGTCGATTTTCACCCGTTTCGACAGTGCCGGCACTGTCGCGAAATCGCATTTTTTCAAGTTGCTGAAACGACACTTTTCCGCCCCGGGAGGTGGGCCAAACCCCCCAAACATTCATCGGGGGTCCCGGCAGGACCCAAAGATGGCAAAAAACCCAACTTTTCCGAGGGGTCGATTTTCACCCGTTTCGACAGTGCCGGCACTGTCGCGAAATCCCAATTTTTCAAGTTGCTGAAACGACACTTTTCCGCCCCGGGAGGTGGGCCAAACCCCCCAAACATTCATCGGGGGTCCCGGCAGGACCCAAAGATGCAAAAAAAAACAACTTTTCCGAGGGGTCGATTTTCACCCGTTTCGACAGTGCCGGCACTGTCGCGAAATCGCATTTTTTTCAAGTTGCTGAAACGACACTTTTCCGCCCCGGGAGGTGGGCCAAACCCCCCAAGCATTCATCGGGGGTCCCGGCAGGACCCAAAGATGCAAAAAAAAACAACTTTTCCGAGGGGTCGATTTTCACCCGTTTCGACAGTGCCGGCACTGTCGCGAAATCCCAATTTTTCAAGTTGCTGAAACGACACTTTTCCGCCCCGGGAGGTGGGCCAAACCCCCCAAACATTCATCGGGGTCCCGGCAGGACCCAAAGATGGCAAAAAACCCAACTTTTCCGAGGGGTCGATTTTCACCCGTTTCGACAGTGCCGGCACTGTCGCGAAATCCCAATTTTTCAAGTTGCTGAAACGACACTTTTCCGCCCCGGGAGGTGGGCCAAACCCCCCAAACATTCATCGGGGGTCCCGGCAGGACCCAAAGATGCAAAAAAAAACAACTTTTCCGAGGGGTCGATTTTCACCCGTTTCGACAGTGCCGGTACTGTCGCGAAATCCCAATTTTTCAAGTTGCTGAAACGACACTTTTCCGCCCCGGGAGGTGGGCCAAACCCCCCAAACATTCATCGGGGTCCCGGCAGGACCCAAAGATGGCAAAAAACCCAACTTTTCCGAGGGGTCGATTTTCACCCGTTTCGACAGTGCCGGCACTGTCGCGAAATCCCAATTTTTCAAGTTGCTGAAACGACACTTTTCCGCCCCGGGAGGTGGGCCAAACCCCCCAAACATTCATCGGGGGTCCCGGCAGGACCCAAAGATGCAAAAAAAAACAACTTTTCCGAGGGGTCGATTTTCACCCGTTTCGACAGTGCCGGCACTGTCGCGAAATCGCATTTTTTTCAAGTTGCTGAAACGACACTTTTCCGCCCCGGGAGGTGGGCCAAACCCCCCAAACATTCATCGGGGGTCCCGGCAGGACCCAAAGATGCAAAAAAAAACAACTTTTCCGAGGGGTCGATTTTCACCCGTTTCGACAGTGCCGGCACTGTCGCGAAATCGCATTTTTTCAAGTTGCTAAAACGACACTTTTCCGCCCCGGGAGGTGGGCCAAACCCCCCAAACATTCATCGAGGGTCCCGGCAGGACCCAAAGATGGCAAAAAAACCAACTTTTCCGATGGGTCGATTTTCACCCGTTTCGACAGTGCCGGCACTGTCGCGAAATCACATTTTTTTCAAGTTGCTGAAACGACACTTTTCCGCCCCGGGAGGTGGGCCAAACCCCCCAAACATTCATCGGGGGTCCCGGCAGGACCCAAAGATGCAAAAAAAAACAACTTTTCCGAGGGGTCGATTTTCACCCGTTTCGACAGTGCCGGCACTGTCGCGAAATCGCATTTTTTTCAAGTGTTGAAACGACACTTTTCCGCCCCGGGAGGTGGGCCAAACCCCCCAAACATTCATCGGGGGTCCCGGCAGGACCCAAAGATGGCAAAAAACCCAACTTTTCCGAGGGGTCGATTTTCACCCGTTTCGACAGTGCCGGCACTGTCGCGAAATCGCATTTTTTCAAGTTGCTAAAACGACACTTTTCCGCCCCGGGAGGTGGGCCAAACCCCCCAAACATTCATCGGGGTCCCGGCAGGACCCAAAGATGGCAAAAAACCCAACTTTTCCGAGGGGTCGATTTTCACCCGTTTCGACAGTGCCGGCACTGTCGCGAAATCGCATTTTTTCAAGTTGCTGAAACGACACTTTTCCGCCCCGGGAGGTGGGCCAAACCCCCCAAACATTCATCGGGGGTCCCGGCAGGACCCAAAGATGGCAAAAAACCCAACTTTTCCGAGGGGTCGATTTTCACCCGTTTCGACAGTGCCGGCACTGTCGCGAAATCCCAATTTTTCAAGTTGCTGAAACGACACTTTTCCGCCCCGGGAGGTGGGCCAAACCCCCCAAACATTCATCGGGGGTCCCGGCAGGACCCAAAGATGCAAAAAAAACCAACTTTTCCGAGGGGTCGATTTTCACCCGTTTCGACAGTGCCGGCACTGTCGCGAAATCCCAATTTTTCAAGTTGCTGAAACGACACTTTTCCGCCCCGGGAGGTGGGCCAAACCCCCCAAACATTCATCGGGGTCCCGGCAGGACCCAAAGATGGCAAAAAACCCAACTTTTCCGAGGGGTCGATTTTCACCCGTTTCGACAGTGCCGGCACTGTCGCGAAATCCCAATTTTTCAAGTTGCTGAAACGACACTTTTCCGCCCCGGGAGGTGGGCCAAACCCCCCAAACATTCATCGGGGGTCCCGGCAGGACCCAAAGATGGCAAAAAACCCAACTTTTCCGAGGGGTCGATTTTCACCCGTTTCGACAGTGCCGGCACTGTCGCGAAATCCCAATTTTTCAAGTTGCTGAAACGACACTTTTCCGCCCCGGGAGGTGGGCCAAACCCCCCAAACATTCATCGGGGTCCCGGCAGGACCCAAAGATGGCAAAAAACCCAACTTTTCCGAGGGGTCGATTTTCACCCGTTTCGACAGTGCCGGCACTGTCGCGAAATCCCAATTTTTCAAGTTGCTGAAACGACACTTTTCCGCCCCGGGAGGTGGGCCAAACCCCCCAAACATTCATCGGGGGTCCCGGCAGGACCCAAAGATGCAAAAAAAAACAACTTTTCCGAGGGGTCGATTTTCACCCGTTTCGACAGTGCCGGCACTGTCGCGAAATCGCATTTTTTTCAAGTTGCTGAAACGACACTTTTCCGCCCCGGGAGGTGGGCCAAACCCCCCAAGCATTCATCGGGGGTCCCGGCAGGACCCAAAGATGCAAAAAAAAACAACTTTTCCGAGGGGTCGATTTTCACCCGTTTCGACAGTGCCGGCACTGTCGCGAAATCGCATTTTTTCAAGTTGCTAAAACGACACTTTTCCGCCCCGGGAGGTTGGCCAAACCCCCCAAACATTCATCGGGGGTCCCGGCAGGACCCAAAGATGGCAAAAAAAACAACTTTTCCGAGGGGTCGATTTTCACCCGTTTCGACAGTGCCGGCACTGTCGCGAAATCCCAATTTTTCAAGTTGCTGAAACGACACTTTTCCGCCCCGGGAGGTGGGCCAAACCCCCCAAACATTCATCGGGGGTCCCGGCAGGACCCAAAGATGCAAAAAAAAACAACTTTTCCGAGGGGTCGATTTTCACCCGTTTCGACAGTGCCGGCACTGTCGCGAAATCGCATTTTTTTCAAGTGTTGAAACGACACTTTTCCGCCCCGGGAGGTGGGCCAAACCCCCCAAGCATTCATCGGGGGTCCCGGCAGGACCCAATGATGGCAAAAAACCCAACTTTTCCGAGGGGTCGATTTTCACCCGTTTCGACAGTGCCGGCACTGTCGCGAAATCGCATTTTTTTCAAGTTGCTGAAACGACACTTTTCCGCCCCGGGAGGTGGGCCAAACCCCCCAAACATTCATCGGGGGTCCCGGCAGGACCCAAAGATGGCAAAAAACCCAACTTTTCCGAGGGGTCGATTTTCACCCGTTTCGACAGTGCCGGCACTGTCGCGAAATCCCAATTTTTCAAGTTGCTGAAACGACACTTTTCCGCCCCGGGAGGTGGGCCAAACCCCATAAACATTCATCGGGGGTCCCGGCAGGACCCAAAGATGCAAAAAAAAACAACTTTTCCGAGGGGTCGATTTTCACCCGTTTCGACAGTGCCGGCACTGTCGTGAAATCGCATTTTTTCAAGTTGCTAAAATGACACTTTTCCGCCCCGGGAGGTGGGCCAAACCCCCCAAACATTCATCGGGGGTCCCGGCAGGACCCAAAGATGGCAAAAAACCCAAGTTTTCCGAGGGGTCGATTTTCACCCGTTTCGACAGTGCCGGCACTGTCGCGAAATCCCAATTTTTCAAGTTGCTGAAACGACACTTTTCCGCCCCGGGAGGTGGGCCAAACCCCCCAAACATTCATCGGGGTCCCGGCAGGACCCAAAGATGGCAAAAAACCCAACTTTTCCGAGGGGTCGATTTTCACCCGTTTCGACAGTGCCGGCACTGTCGCGAAATCCCAATTTTTCAAGTTGCTGAAACGACACTTTTCCGCCCCGGGAGGTGGGCCAAACCCCCCAAACATTCATCGGGGGTCCCGGCAGGACCCAAAGATGCAAAAAAAAACAACTTTTCCGAGGGGTCGATTTTCACCCGTTTCGACAGTGCCGGCACTGTCGAGAAATCGCATTTTTTCAAGTTGCTAAAACGACACTTTTCCGCCCCGGGAGGTGGGCCAAACCCCCCAAACATTCATCGGGGGTCCCGGCAGGACCCAAAGATGGCAAAAAACCCAACTTTTCCGAGGGGTCGATTTTCACCCGTTTCGACAGTGCCGGCACTGTCGCGAAATCGCATTTTTTTCAAGTTGCTGAAACGACACTTTTCCGCCCCGGGAGGTGGGCCAAACCCCCCAAGCATTCATCGGGGGTCCCGGCAGGACCCAATGATGGCAAAAAACCCAACTTTTCCGAGGGGTCGATTTTCACCCGTTTCGACAGTGCCGGCACTGTCGCGAAATCGCATTTTTTCAAGTTGCTGAAACGACACTTTTCCGCCCCGGGAGGTGGGCCAAACCCCCCAAACATTCATCGGGGGTCCCGGCAGGACCCAAAGATGGCAAAAAACCCAACTTTTCCGAGGGGTCGATTTTCACCCGTTTCGACAGTGCCGGCACTGTCGCGAAATCCCAATTTTTCAAGTTGCTGAAACGACACTTTTCCGCCCCGGGAGGTGGGCCAAACCCCCCAAACATTCATCGGGGGTCCCGGCAGGACAAAAAAGATGCAAAAAAAACCAACTTTTCCGAGGGGTCGATTTTCACCCGTTTCGACAGTGCCGGCACTGTTGCGAAATCCCATTTTTTTCAAGTTGCTGAAACGACACTTTTCCGCCCCGGGAGGTGGGCCAACCCCCCCAAACATTCATCGGGGGTCCCGGCAGGACCCAAAGATGGCAAAAAACCCAACTTTTCCGAGGGGTCGATTTTCACCCGTTTCGACAGTGCCGGCACTGTCGCGAAATCCCAATTTTTCAAGTTGCTGAAACGACACTTTTCCGCCCCGGGAGGTGGGCCAAACCCCCCAAACATTCATCGGGGGTCCCGGCAGGACCCAAAGATGCAAAAAAAAACAACTTTTCCGAGGGGTCGATTTTCACCCGTTTCGACAGTGCCGGCACTGTCGAGAAATCGCATTTTTTCAAGTTGCTAAAACGACACTTTTCCGCCCCGGGAGGTGGGCCAAACCCCCCAAACATTCATCGGGGGTCCCGGCAGGACCCAAAGATGGCAAAAAACCCAACTTTTCCGAGGGGTCGATTTTCACCCGTTTCGACAGTGCCGGCACTGTCGCGAAATCCCAATTTTTCAAGTTGCTGAAACGACACTTTTCCGCCCCGGGAGGTGGGCCAAACCCCCCAAACATTCATCGGGGGTCCCGGCAGGACCCAAAGATGGCAAAAAACCCAACTTTTCCGAGGGGTCGATTTTCACCCGTTTCGACAGTGCCGGCACTGTCGCGAAATCGCATTTTTTTCAAGTTGCTGAAACGACACTTTTCCGCCCCGGGAGGTGGGCCAAACCCCCCAAACATTCATCGGGGGTCCCGGCAGGACCCAAAGATGGCAAAAAACCCAACTTTTCCGAGGGGTCGATTTTCACCCGTTTCGACAGTGCCGGCACTGTCGCGAAATCCCAATTTTTCAAGTTGCTGAAACGACACTTTTCCGCCCCGGGAGGTGGGCCAAACCCCCCAAACATTCATCGGGGGATCCGGCAGGACCCAAAGATGGCAAAAAACCCAACTTTTCCGAGGGGGTCGATTTTCACCCGTTTCGACAGTGCCGGCACTGTCGCGAAATCGCATTTTTTAAAGTTGCTGAAACGACACTTTTCCGCCCCGGGAGGTGGGCCAAACCCCCCAAACATTCATCGGGGGTGCCGGCAGGACCCAAAGATGCAAAAAAACAACTTTTCCGAGGGATCGATTTTCACCCGTTTCGACAGTGCCGGCACTGTCGCGAAATCGCATTTTTTCAAGTTGCTAAAACGACACTTTTCCGCCCCGGGAGGTGGGCCAAACCCCCCAAACATTCATCGGGGGTCCCGGCAGGACCCAAAGATGCAAAAAAAAACAACTTTTCCGAGGGGTCGATTTTCACCCGTTTCGACAGTGCCGGCACTGTCGCGAAATCGCATTTTTTCAAGTTGCTAAAACGACACTTTTCCGCCCCGGGAGGTGGGCCAAACCCCCCAAACATTCATCGGGGTCCCGGCAGGACCCAAAGATGGCAAAAAACCCAACTTTTCCGAGGGGTCGATTTTCACCCGTTTCGACAGTGCCGGCACTGTCGCGAAATCGCATTTTTTCAAGTTGCTGAAACGACACTTTTCCGCCCCGGGAGGTGGGCCAAACCCCCCAAACATTCATCGGGGGTCCCGGCAGGACCCAAAGATGGCAAAAAACCCAACTTTTCCGAGGGGTCGATTTTCACCCGTTTCGACAGTGCCGGCACTGTCGCGAAATCCCAATTTTTCAAGTTGCTGAAACGACACTTTTCCGCCCCGGGAGGTGGGCCAAACCCCCCAAACATTCATCGGGGGTCCCGGCAGGACCCAAAGATGCAAAAAAAACCAACTTTTCCGAGGGGTCGATTTTCACCCGTTTCGACAGTGCCGGCACTGTCGCGAAATCCCAATTTTTCAAGTTGCTGAAACGACACTTTTCCGCCCCGGGAGGTGGGCCAAACCCCCCAAACATTCATCGGGGTCCCGGCAGGACCCAAAGATGGCAAAAAACCCAACTTTTCCGAGGGGTCGATTTTCACCCGTTTCGACAGTGCCGGCACTGTCGCGAAATCCCAATTTTTCAAGTTGCTGAAACGACACTTTTCCGCCCCGGGAGGTGGGCCAAACCCCCCAAACATTCATCGGGGGTCCCGGCAGGACCCAAAGATGGCAAAAAACCCAACTTTTCCGAGGGGTCGATTTTCACCCGTTTCGACAGTGCCGGCACTGTCGCGAAATCCCAATTTTTCAAGTTGCTGAAACGACACTTTTCCGCCCCGGGAGGTGGGCCAAACCCCCCAAACATTCATCGGGGTCCCGGCAGGACCCAAAGATGGCAAAAAACCCAACTTTTCCGAGGGGTCGATTTTCACCCGTTTCGACAGTGCCGGCACTGTCGCGAAATCCCAATTTTTCAAGTTGCTGAAACGACACTTTTCCGCCCCGGGAGGTGGGCCAAACCCCCCAAACATTCATCGGGGGTCCCGGCAGGACCCAAAGATGCAAAAAAAAACAACTTTTCCGAGGGGTCGATTTTCACCCGTTTCGACAGTGCCGGCACTGTCGCGAAATCGCATTTTTTTCAAGTTGCTGAAACGACACTTTTCCGCCCCGGGAGGTGGGCCAAACCCCCCAAGCATTCATCGGGGGTCCCGGCAGGACCCAAAGATGCAAAAAAAAACAACTTTTCCGAGGGGTCGATTTTCACCCGTTTCGACAGTGCCGGCACTGTCGCGAAATCGCATTTTTTCAAGTTGCTAAAACGACACTTTTCCGCCCCGGGAGGTTGGCCAAACCCCCCAAACATTCATCGGGGGTCCCGGCAGGACCCAAAGATGGCAAAAAAAACAACTTTTCCGAGGGGTCGATTTTCACCCGTTTCGACAGTGCCGGCACTGTCGCGAAATCCCAATTTTTCAAGTTGCTGAAACGACACTTTTCCGCCCCGGGAGGTGGGCCAAACCCCCCAAACATTCATCGGGGGTCCCGGCAGGACCCAAAGATGCAAAAAAAAACAACTTTTCCGAGGGGTCGATTTTCACCCGTTTCGACAGTGCCGGCACTGTCGCGAAATCGCATTTTTTTCAAGTGTTGAAACGACACTTTTCCGCCCCGGGAGGTGGGCCAAACCCCCCAAGCATTCATCGGGGGTCCCGGCAGGACCCAATGATGGCAAAAAACCCAACTTTTCCGAGGGGTCGATTTTCACCCGTTTCGACAGTGCCGGCACTGTCGCGAAATCGCATTTTTTTCAAGTTGCTGAAACGACACTTTTCCGCCCCGGGAGGTGGGCCAAACCCCCCAAACATTCATCGGGGGTCCCGGCAGGACCCAAAGATGGCAAAAAACCCAACTTTTCCGAGGGGTCGATTTTCACCCGTTTCGACAGTGCCGGCACTGTCGCGAAATCCCAATTTTTCAAGTTGCTGAAACGACACTTTTCCGCCCCGGGAGGTGGGCCAAACCCCATAAACATTCATCGGGGGTCCCGGCAGGACCCAAAGATGCAAAAAAAAACAACTTTTCCGAGGGGTCGATTTTCACCCGTTTCGACAGTGCCGGCACTGTCGTGAAATCGCATTTTTTCAAGTTGCTAAAATGACACTTTTCCGCCCCGGGAGGTGGGCCAAACCCCCCAAACATTCATCGGGGGTCCCGGCAGGACCCAAAGATGGCAAAAAACCCAAGTTTTCCGAGGGGTCGATTTTCACCCGTTTCGACAGTGCCGGCACTGTCGCGAAATCCCAATTTTTCAAGTTGCTGAAACGACACTTTTCCGCCCCGGGAGGTGGGCCAAACCCCCCAAACATTCATCGGGGTCCCGGCAGGACCCAAAGATGGCAAAAAACCCAACTTTTCCGAGGGGTCGATTTTCACCCGTTTCGACAGTGCCGGCACTGTCGCGAAATCCCAATTTTTCAAGTTGCTGAAACGACACTTTTCCGCCCCGGGAGGTGGGCCAAACCCCCCAAACATTCATCGGGGGTCCCGGCAGGACCCAAAGATGCAAAAAAAACCAACTTTTCCGAGGGGTCGATTTTCACCCGTTTCGACAGTGCCGGCACTGTCGAGAAATCGCATTTTTTCAAGTTGCTAAAACGACACTTTTCCGCCCCGGGAGGTGGGCCAAACCCCCCAAACATTCATCGGGGGTCCCGGCAGGACCCAAAGATGGCAAAAAACCCAACTTTTCCGAGGGGTCGATTTTCACCCGTTTCGACATTGCCGGCACTGTCGCGAAATCGCATTTTTTTCAAGTTGCTGAAACGACACTTTTCCGCCCCGGGAGGTGGGCCAAACCCCCCAAGCATTCATCGGGGGTCCCGGCAGGACCCAATGATGGCAAAAAACCCAACTTTTCCGAGGGGTCGATTTTCACCCGTTTCGACAGTGCCGGCACTGTCGCGAAATCGCATTTTTTCAAGTTGCTGAAACGACACTTTTCCGCCCCGGGAGGTGGGCCAAACCCCCCAAACATTCATCGGGGGTCCCGGCAGGACCCAAAGATGGCAAAAAACCCAACTTTTCCGAGGGGTCGATTTTCACCCGTTTCGACAGTGCCGGCACTGTCGCGAAATCCCAATTTTTCAAGTTGCTGAAACGACACTTTTCCGCCCCGGGAGGTGGGCCAAACCCCCCAAACATTCATCGGGGGTCCCGGCAGGACAAAAAAGATGCAAAAAAAACCAACTTTTCCGAGGGGTCGATTTTCACCCGTTTCGACAGTGCCGGCACTGTTGCGAAATCCCATTTTTTTCAAGTTGCTGAAACGACACTTTTCCGCCCCGGGAGGTGGGCCAACCCCCCCAAACATTCATCGGGGGTCCCGGCAGGACCCAAAGATGGCAAAAAACCCAACTTTTCCGAGGGGTCGATTTTCACCCGTTTCGACAGTGCCGGCACTGTCGCGAAATCCCAATTTTTCAAGTTGCTGAAACGACACTTTTCCGCCCCGGGAGGTGGGCCAAACCCCCCAAACATTCATCGGGGGTCCCGGCAGGACCCAAAGATGCAAAAAAAAACAACTTTTCCGAGGGGTCGATTTTCACCCGTTTCGACAGTGCCGGCACTGTCGCGAAATCCCAATTTTTCAAGTTGCTGAAACGACACTTTTCCGCCCCGGGAGGTGGGCCAAACCCCCCAAACATTCATCGGGGTCCCGGCAGGACCCAAAGATGGCAAAAAACCCAACTTTTCCGAGGGGTCGATTTTCACCCGTTTCGACAGTGCCGGCACTGTCGCGAAATCCCAATTTTTCAAGTTGCTGAAACGACACTTTTCCGCCCCGGGAGGTGGGCCAAACCCCCCAAACATTCATCGGGGGTCCCGGCAGGACCCAAAGATGCAAAAAAAAACAACTTTTCCGAGGGGTCGATTTTCACCCGTTTCGACAGTGCCGGCACTGTCGCGAAATCGCATTTTTTTCAAGTGTTGAAACGACACTTTTCCGCCCCGGGAGGTGGGCCAAACCCCCCAAGCATTCATCGGGGGTCCCGGCAGGACCCAATGATGGCAAAAAACCCAACTTTTCCGAGGGGTCGATTTTCACCCGTTTTGACAGTGTCGCGAAAACGCATTTTTTTCAAGTTGCTGAAACGACACTTTTCCGCCCCGGGAGGTGGGCCAAACCCCCCAAACATTCATCGGGGGTCCCGGCAGGACCCAAAAATGGCAAAAAACCCAACTTTTCCGAGGGGTCGATTTTCACCCGTTTCGACAGTGCCGGCACTGTCGCGAAATCCCAATTTTTCAAGTTGCTGAAACGACACTTTTCCGCCCCGGGAGGTGGGCCAAACCCCCCAAACATTCATCGGGGGTCCCGGCAGGACCCAAAGATGCAAAAAAAAAAAACTTTTCCGAGGGGTCGATTTTCACCCGTTTCGACAGTGCCGGCACTGTCGCGAAATCGCATTTTTTTCAAGTTGCTGAAACGACACTTTTCCGCCCCGGGAGGTGGGCCAAACCCCCCAAACATTCATCGGGGGTCCCGGCAGGACCCAAAGATGGCAAAAAACCCAACTTTTCCGAGGGGTCGATTTTCACCCGTTTCGACAGTGCCGGCACTCGCGAAATCGCATTTTTTCAAGTTGCTAAAACGACACTTTTCCGCCCCGGGAGGTGGGCCAAACCCCCCAAACATTCATCGGGGGTCCCGGCAGGACCCAAAGATGCAAAAAAAAACAACTTTTCCGAGGGGTCGATTTTCACCCGTTTCGACAGTGCCGGCACTGTCGCGAAATCGCATTTTTTTCAAGTTGCTGAAACGACACTTTTCCGCCCCGGGAGGTGGGCCAAACCCCCCAAACATTCATCGGGGGTCCCGGCAGGACCCAAAGATGGCAAAAAACCCAACTTTTCCGAGGGGTCGATTTTCACCCGTTTCGACAGTGCCGGCACTGTCGCGAAATCCCAATTTTTCAAGTTGCTGAAACGACACTTTTCCGCCCCGGGAGGTGGGCCAAACCCCCCAAACATTCATCGGGGGTCCCGGCAGGACCCAAAGATGGCAAAAAACCCAACTTTTCCGAGGGGTCGATTTTCACCCGTTTCGACAGTGCCGGCACTGTCGCGAAATCGCATTTTTTTCAAGTTGCTGAAACGACACTTTTCCGCCCCGGGAGGTGGGCCAAACCCCCCAAACATTCATCGGGGGTCCCGGCAGGACCCAAAGATGGCAAAAAACCCAACTTTTCCGAGGGGTCGATTTTCACCCGTTTCGACAGTGCCGGCACTGTCGCGAAATCCCAATTTTTCAAGTTGCTGAAACGACACTTTTCCGCCCCGGGAGGTGGGCCAAACCCCCCAAACATTCATCGGGGGTCCCGGCAGGACCCAAAGATGGCAAAAAACCCAACTTTTCCGAGGGGGTCGATTTTCACCCGTTTCGACAGTGCCGGCACTGTCGCGAAATCGCATTTTTTAAAGTTGCTGAAACGACACTTTTCCGCCCCGGGAGGTGGGCCAAACCCCCCAAACATTCATCGGGGGTGCCGGCAGGACCCAAAGATGCAAAAAAACAACTTTTCCGAGGGATCGATTTTCACCCGTTTCGACAGTGCCGGCACTGTCGCGAAATCGCATTTTTTCAAGTTGCTAAAACGACACTTTTCCGCCCCGGGAGGTGGGCCAAACCCCCCAAACATTCATCGGGGGTCCCGGCAGGACCCAAAGATGCAAAAAAAAACAACTTTTCCGAGGGGTCGATTTTCACCCGTTTCGACAGTGCCGGCACTGTCGCGAAATCCCAATTTTTCAAGTTGCTGAAACGACACTTTTCCGCCCCGGGAGGTGGGCCAAACCCCATAAACATTCATCGGGGGTCCCGGCAGGACCCAAAGATGCAAAAAAAAACAACTTTTCCGAGGGGTCGATTTTCACCCGTTTCGACAGTGCCGGCACTGTCGTGAAATCGCATTTTTTCAAGTTGCTAAAATGACACTTTTCCGCCCCGGGAGGTGGGCCAAACCCCCCAAACATTCATCGGGGGTCCCGGCAGGACCCAAAGATGGCAAAAAACCCAACTTTTCCGAGGGGTCGATTTTCACCCGTTTCGACAGTGCCGGCACTGTCGCGAAATCGCATTTTTTTCAAGTTGCTGAAACGACACTTTTGCGCCCCGGGAGGTGGGCCAAACCCCCCAAACATTCATCGGGGGTCCCGGCAGGACCCAAAGATGGCAAAAAACCCAACTTTTCCGAGGGGTCGATTTTCACCCGTTTTGACAGCCGGCACTGTCGCGAAATCGCATTTTTTTCAAGTTGCTGAAACGACACTTTTCCGCCCCGGGAGGTGGGCCAAACCCCCCAAACATTCATCGGGGGTCCCGGCAGGACCCAAAGATGCAAAAAAAAACAACTTTTCCGAGGGGTCGATTTTCACCCGTTTCGACAGTGCCGGCACTGTCGCGAAATCGCATTTTTTTCAAGTTGCTGAAACGACACTTTTCCGCCCCGGGAGGTGGGCCAAACCCCCCAAACATTCATCGGGGGTCCCGGCAGGACCCAAAGATGGCAAAAAACCCAACTTTTCCGAGGGGTCGATTTTCACCCGTTTTGACAGTGCCGGCACTGTCGCGAAATCGCATTTTTTTCAAGTTGCTGAAACGACACTTTTCCGCCCCGGGAGGTGGGCCAAACCCCCCAAACATTCATCGGGGGTCCCGGCAGGACCCAAAGATGGCAAAAAACCCAACTTTTCCGAGGGGTCGATTTTCACCCGTTTCGACAGTGCCGGCACTGTCGCGAAATCCCAATTTTTCAAGTTGCTGAAACGACACTTTTCCGCCCCGGGAGGTGGGCCAAACCCCCCAAACATTCATCGGGGGTCCCGGCAGGACCCAAAGATGGCAAAAAACCCAACTTTTCCGAGGGGTCGATTTTCACCCGTTTCGACAGTGCCGGCACTGTCGCGAAATCCCAATTTTTCAAGTTGCTGACACGACACTTTTCCGCCCCGGGAGGTGGGCCAAACCCCCCAAACATTCATCGGGGGTCCCGGCAGGACCCAAAGATGCAAAAAAAACCAACTTTTCCGAGGGGTCGATTTTCACCCGTTTCGACAGTGCCGGCACTGTCGCGAAATCCCAATTTTTCAAGTTGCTGAAACGACACTTTTCCGCCCCGGGAGGTGGGCCAAACCCCCCAAACATTCATCGGGGGTCCCGGCAGGACCCAAAGATGGCAAAAAACCCAACTTTTCCGAGGGGTCGATTTTCACCCGTTTCGACAGTGCCGGCACTGTCGCGAAATCGCATTTTTTCAAGTTGCTAAAACGACACTTTTCCGCCCCGGGAGGTGGGCCAAACCCCCCAAACATTCATCGGGGGTCCCGGCAGGACCCAAAGATGGCAAAAAACCCAACTTTTCCGAGGGGTCGATTTTCACCCGTTTCGACAGTGCCGGCACTGTCGCGAAATCCCAATTTTTCAAGTTGCTGAAACGACACTTTTCCGCCCCGGGAGGTGGGCCAAACCCCATAAACATTCATCGGGGGTCCCGGCAGGACCCAAAGATGCAAAAAAAACCAACTTTTCCGAGGGGTCGATTTTCACCCGTTTCGACAGTGCCGGCACTGTCGCGAAATCGCATTTTTTCAAGTTGCTAAAATGACACTTTTCCGCCCCGGGAGGTGGGCCAAACCCCCCAAACATTCATCGGGGGTCCCGGCAGGACCCAAAGATGGCAAAAAACCCAACTTTTCCGAGGGGTCGATTTTCACCCGTTTCGACAGTGCCGGCACTGTCGCGAAATCCCAATTTTTCACCCGTTTTGACACTGTCGCGAAATCGCATTTTTTTCAAGTTGCTGAAACGACACTTTTCCGCCCCGGGAGGTGGGCCAAACCCCCCAAACATTCATCGGGGGTCCCGGCAGGACCCAAAGATGGCAAAAAACCCAACTTTTCCGAGGGGTCGATTTTCACCCGTTTCGACAGTGCCGGCACTGTCGCGAAATCCCAATTTTTCAAGTTGCTGAAACGACACTTTTCCGCCCCGGGAGGTGGGCCAAACCCCCCAAACATTCATCGGGGGTCCCGGCAGGACCCAAAGATGGCAAAAAACCCAACTTTTCCGAGGGGTCGATTTTCACCCGTTTCGACAGTGCCGGCACTGTCGCGAAATCCCAATTTTTCAAGTTGCTGACACGACACTTTTCCGCCCCGGGAGGTGGGCCAAACCCCCCAAACATTCATCGGGGGTCCCGGCAGGACCCAAAGATGCAAAAAAAACCAACTTTTCCGAGGGGTCGATTTTCACCCGTTTCGACAGTGCCGGCACTGTCGCGAAATCCCAATTTTTCAAGTTGCTGAAACGACACTTTTCCGCCCCGGGAGGTGGGCCAAACCCCATAAACATTCATCAGGGGTCCCGGCAGGACCCAAAGATGCAAAAAAACCCAACTTTTCCGAGGGGTCGATTTTCACCCGTTTCGACAGTGCCGGCACTGTCGCGAAATCGCATTTTTTCAAGTTGCTAAAATGACACTTTTCCGCCCCGGGAGGTGGGCCAAACCCCCCAAACATTCATCGGGGGTCCCGGCAGGACCCAAAGATGGCAAAAAACCCAACTTTTCCGAGGGGTCGATTTTCACCCGTTTTGACAGTGCCGGCACTGTCGCGAAATCGCATTTTTTTCAAGTTGCTGAAACGACACTTTTCCGCCCCGGGAGGTGGGCCAAACCCCCCAAACATTCATCGGGGGTCCCGGCAGGACCCAAAGATGGCAAAAAACCCAACTTTTCCGAGGGGTCGATTTTCACCCGTTTCGACAGTGCCGGCACTGTCGCGAAATCCCAATTTTTCAAGTTGCTGAAACGACACTTTTCCGCCCCGGGAGGTGGGCCAAACCCCCCAAACATTCATCGGGGGTCCCGGCAGGACCCAAAGATGGCAAAAAACCCAACTTTTCCGAGGGGTCGATTTTCACCCGTTTCGACAGTGCCGGCACTGTCGCGAAATCCCAATTTTTCAAGTTGCTGACACGACACTTTTCCGCCCCGGGAGGTGGGCCAAACCCCCCAAACATTCATCGGGGGTCCCGGCAGGACCCAAAGATGCAAAAAAAACCAACTTTTCCGAGGGGTCGATTTTCACCCGTTTCGACAGTGCCGGCACTGTCGCGAAATCCCAATTTTTCAAGTTGCTGAAACGACACTTTTCCGCCCCGGGAGGTGGGCCAAACCCCATAAACATTCATCGGGGGTCCCGGCAGGACCCAAAGATGCAAAAAAACCCAACTTTTCCGAGGGGTCGATTTTCACCCGTTTCGACAGTGCCGGCACTGTCGCGAAATCGCATTTTTTCAAGTTGCTAAAATGACACTTTTCCGCCCCGGGAGGTGGGCCAAACCCCCCAAACATTCATCGGGGGTCCCGGCAGGACCCAAAGATGGCAAAAAACCCAACTTTTCCGAGGGGTCGATTTTCACCCGTTTTGACAGTGCCGGCACTGTCGCGAAATCGCATTTTTTTCAAGTTGCTGAAACGACACTTTTCCGCCCCGGGAGGTGGGCCAAACCCCCCAAACATTCATCGGGGGTCCCGGCAGGACCCAAAGATGGCAAAAAACCCAACTTTTCCGAGGGGTCGATTTTCACCCGTTTCGACAGTGCCGGCACTGTCGCGAAATCCCAATTTTTCAAGTTGCTGAAACGACACTTTTCCGCCCCGGGAGGTGGGCCAAACCCCCCAAACATTCATCGGGGGTCCCGGCAGGACCCAAAGATGGCAAAAAACCCAACTTTTCCGAGGGGTCGATTTTCACCCGTTTCGACAGTGCCGGCACTGTCGCGAAATCCCAATTTTTCAAGTTGCTGACACGACACTTTTCCGCCCCGGGAGGTGGGCCAAACCCCCCAAACATTCATCGGGGGTCCCGGCAGGACCCAAAGATGCAAAAAAAACCAACTTTTCCGAGGGGTCGATTTTCACCCGTTTCGACAGTGCCGGCACTGTCGCGAAATCCCAATTTTTCAAGTTGCTGAAACGACACTTTTCCGCCCCGGGAGGTGGGCCAAACCCCCCAAACATTCATCGGGGGTCCCGGCAGGACCCAAAGATGGCAAAAAACCCAACTTTTCCGAGGGGTCGATTTTCACCCGTTTCGACAGTGCCGGCACTGTCGCGAAATCGCATTTTTTCAAGTTGCTAAAACGACACTTTTCCGCCCCGGGAGGTGGGCCAAACCCCCCAAACATTCATCGGGGGTCCCGGCAGGACCCAAAGATGGCAAAAAACCCAACTTTTCCGAGGGGTCGATTTTCACCCGTTTCGACAGTGCCGGCACTGTCGCGAAATCCCAATTTTTCAAGTTGCTGAAACGACACTTTTCCGCCCCGGGAGGTGGGCCAAACCCCATAAACATTCATCGGGGGTCCCGGCAGGACCCAAAGATGCAAAAAAAACCAACTTTTCCGAGGGGTCGATTTTCACCCGTTTCGACAGTGCCGGCACTGTCGCGAAATCGCATTTTTTCAAGTTGCTAAAATGACACTTTTCCGCCCCGGGAGGTGGGCCAAACCCCCCAAACATTCATCGGGGGTCCCGGCAGGACCCAAAGATGGCAAAAAACCCAACTTTTCCGAGGGGTCGATTTTCACCCGTTTCGACAGTGCCGGCACTGTCGCGAAATCCCAATTTTTCACCCGTTTTGACACTGTCGCGAAATCGCATTTTTTTCAAGTTGCTGAAACGACACTTTTCCGCCCCGGGAGGTGGGCCAAACCCCCCAAACATTCATCGGGGGTCCCGGCAGGACCCAAAGATGGCAAAAAACCCAACTTTTCCGAGGGGTCGATTTTCACCCGTTTCGACAGTGCCGGCACTGTCGCGAAATCCCAATTTTTCAAGTTGCTGAAACGACACTTTTCCGCCCCGGGAGGTGGGCCAAACCCCCCAAACATTCATCGGGGGTCCCGGCAGGACCCAAAGATGGCAAAAAACCCAACTTTTCCGAGGGGTCGATTTTCACCCGTTTCGACAGTGCCGGCACTGTCGCGAAATCCCAATTTTTCAAGTTGCTGAAACGACACTTTTCCGCCCCGGGAGGTGGGCCAAACCCCCCAAACATTCATCGGGGGTCCCGGCAGGACCCAAAGATGCAAAAAAACCCAACTTTTCCGAGGGGTCGATTTTCACCCGTTTCGACAGTGCCGGCACTGTCGCGAAATCCCAATTTTTCAAGTTGCTGACACGACACTTTTCCGCCCCGGGAGGTGGGCCAAACCCCCCAAACATTCATCGGGGGTCCCGGCAGGACCCAAAGATGGCAAAAAACCCAACTTTTCCGAGGGGTCGATTTTCACCCGTTTCGACAGTGCCGGCACTGTCGCGAAATCCCAATTTTTCAAGTTGCTGAAACGACACTTTTCCGCCCCGGGAGGTGGGCCAAACCCCCCAAACATTCATCGGGGGTCCCGGCAGGACCCAAAGATGGCAAAAAACCCAACTTTTCCGAGGGGTCGATTTTCACCCGTTTCGACAGTGCCGGCACTGTCGCGAAATCGCATTTTTTTCAAGTTGCTGAAACGACACTTTTCCGCCCCGGGAGGTGGGCCAAACCCCCCAAACATTCATCGGGGGTCCCGGCAGGACCCAAAGATGGCAAAAAACCCAACTTTTCCGAGGGGTCGATTTTCACCCGTTTCGACAGTGCCGGCACTGTCGCGAAATCCCAATTTTTCAAGTTGCTGAAACGACACTTTTCCGCCCCGGGAGGTGGGCCAAACCCCCCAAACATTCATCGGGGGTCCCGGCAGGACCCAAAGATGGCAAAAAACCCAACTTTTCCGAGGGGGTCGATTTTCACCCGTTTCGACAGTGCCGGCACTGTCGCGAAATCGCATTTTTTAAAGTTGCTGAAACGACACTTTTCCGCCCCGGGAGGTGGGCCAAACCCCCCAAACATTCATCGGGGGTGCCGGCAGGACCCAAAGATGCAAAAAAACAACTTTTCCGAGGGATCGATTTTCACCCGTTTCGACAGTGCCGGCACTGTCGCGAAATCGCATTTTTTCAAGTTGCTAAAACGACACTTTTCCGCCCCGGGAGGTGGGCCAAACCCCCCAAACATTCATCGGGGGTCCCGGCAGGACCCAAAGATGCAAAAAAAAACAACTTTTCCGAGGGGTCGATTTTCACCCGTTTCGACAGTGCCGGCACTGTCGCGAAATCCCAATTTTTCAAGTTGCTGAAACGACACTTTTCCGCCCCGGGAGGTGGGCCAAACCCCATAAACATTCATCGGGGGTCCCGGCAGGACCCAAAGATGCAAAAAAAAACAACTTTTCCGAGGGGTTGATTTTCACCCGTTTCGACAGTGCCGGCACTGTCGTGAAATCGCATTTTTTCAAGTTGCTAAAATGACACTTTTCCGCCCCGGGAGGTGGGCCAAACCCCCCAAACATTCATCGGGGGTCCCGGCAGGACCCAAAGATGGCAAAAAACCCAACTTTTCCGAGGGGTCGATTTTCACCCGTTTCGACAGTGCCGGCACTGTCGCGAAATCGCATTTTTTTCAAGTTGCTGAAACGACACTTTTGCGCCCCGGGAGGTGGGCCAAACCCCCCAAACATTCATCGGGGGTCCCGGCAGGACCCAAAGATGGCAAAAAACCCAACTTTTCCGAGGGGTCGATTTTCACCCGTTTTGACAGCCGGCACTGTCGCGAAATCGCATTTTTTTCAAGTTGCTGAAACGACACTTTTCCGCCCCGGGAGGTGGGCCAAACCCCCCAAACATTCATCGGGGGTCCCGGCAGGACCCAAAGATGCAAAAAAAAACAACTTTTCCGAGGGGTCGATTTTCACCCGTTTCGACAGTGCCGGCACTGTCGCGAAATCGCATTTTTTTCAAGTTGCTGAAACGACACTTTTCCGCCCCGGGAGGTGGGCCAAACCCCCCAAACATTCATCGGGGGTCCCGGCAGGACCCAAAGATGCAAAAAAAACCAACTTTTCCGAGGGGTCGATTTTCACCCGTTTCGACAGTGCCGGCACTGTCGCGAAATCCCAATTTTTCAAGTTGCTGACACGACACTTTTCCGCCCCGGGAGGTGGGCCAAACCCCCCAAACATTCATCGGGGGTCCCGGCAGGACCCAAAGATGGCAAAAAACCCAACTTTTCCGAGGGGTCGATTTTCACCCGTTTCGACAGTGCCGGCACTGTCGCGAAATCCCAATTTTTCAAGTTGCTGAAACGACACTTTTCCGCCCCGGGAGGTGGGCCAAACCCCCCAAACATTCATCGGGGGTCCCGGCAGGACCCAAAGATGCAAAAAAAAACAACTTTTCCGAGGGGTCGATTTTCACCCGTTTCGACAGTGCCGGCACTGTCGCGAAATCCCAATTTTTCAAGTTGCTGAAACGACACTTTTCCGCCCCGGGAGGTGGGCCAAACCCCCCAAACATTCATCGGGGGTCCCGGCAGGACCCAAAGATGGCAAAAAACCCAACTTTTCCGAGGGGTCGATTTTCACCCGTTTCGACAGTGCCGGCACTGTCGCGAAATCGCATTTTTTCAAGTTGCTAAAACGACACTTTTCCGCCCCGGGAGGTGGGCCAAACCCCCCAAACATTCATCGGGGGTCCCGGCAGGACCCAAAGATGGCAAAAAACCCAACTTTTCCGAGGGGTCGATTTTCACCCGTTTCGACAGTGCCGGCACTGTCGCGAAATCCCAATTTTTCAAGTTGCTGAAACGACACTTTTCCGCCCCGGGAGGTGGGCCAAACCCCATAAACATTCATCGGGGGTCCCGGCAGGACCCAAAGATGCAAAAAAAACCAACTTTTCCGAGGGGTCGATTTTCACCCGTTTCGACAGTGCCGGCACTGTCGCGAAATCGCATTTTTTCAAGTTGCTAAAATGACACTTTTCCGCCCCGGGAGGTGGGCCAAACCCCCCAAACATTCATCGGGGGTCCCGGCAGGACCCAAAGATGGCAAAAAACCCAACTTTTCCGAGGGGTCGATTTTCACCCGTTTTGACAGTGCCGGCACTGTCGCGAAATCGCATTTTTTTCAAGTTGCTGAAACGACACTTTTCCGCCCCGGGAGGTGGGCCAAACCCCCCAAACATTCATCGGGGGTCCCGGCAGGACCCAAAGATGGCAAAAAACCCAACTTTTCCGAGGGGTCGATTTTCACCCGTTTCGACAGTGCCGGCACTGTCGCGAAATCCCAATTTTTCAAGTTGCTGAAACGACACTTTTCCGCCCCGGGAGGTGGGACAAACCCCCCAAACATTCATCGGGGGTCCCGGCAGGACCCAAAGATGGCAAAAAACCCAACTTTTCCGAGGGGTCGATTTTCACCCGTTTCGACAGTGCCGGCACTGTCGCGAAATCCCAATTTTTCAAGTTGCTGACACGACACTTTTCCGCCCCGGGAGGTGGGCCAAACCCCCCAAACATTCATCGGGGGTCCCGGCAGGACCCAAAGATGCAAAAAAAACCAACTTTTCCGAGGGGTCGATTTTCACCCGTTTCGACAGTGCCGGCACTGTCGCGAAATCCCAATTTTTCAAGTTGCTGAAACGACACTTTTCCGCCCCGGGAGGTGGGCCAAACCCCCCAAACATTCATCGGGGGTCCCGGCAGGACCCAAAGATGGCAAAAAACCCAACTTTTCCGAGGGGTCGATTTTCACCCGTTTCGAAAGTGCCGGCACTGTCGCGAAATCGCATTTTTTCAAGTTGCTAAAACGACACTTTTCCGCCCCGGGAGGTGGGCCAAACCCCCCAAACATTCATCGGGGGTCCCGGCAGGACCCAAAGATGGCAAAAAACCCAACTTTTCCGAGGGGTCGATTTTCACCCGTTTCGACAGTGCCGGCACTGTCGCGAAATCCCAATTTTTCAAGTTGCTGAAACGACACTTTTCCGCCCCGGGAGGTGGGCCAAACCCCATAAACATTCATCGGGGGTCCCGGCAGGACCCAAAGATGCAAAAAAAACCAACTTTTCCGAGGGGTCGATTTTCACCCGTTTCGACAGTGCCGGCACTGTCGCGAAATCGCATTTTTTCAAGTTGCTAAAATGACACTTTTCCGCCCCGGGAGGTGGGCCAAACCCCCCAAACATTCATCGGGGGTCCCGGCAGGACCCAAAGATGGCAAAAAACCCAACTTTTCCGAGGGGTCGATTTTCACCCGTTTCGACAGTGCCGGCACTGTCGCGAAATCCCAATTTTTCACCCGTTTTGACACTGTCGCGAAATCGCATTTTTTTCAAGTTGCTGAAACGACACTTTTCCGCCCCGGGAGGTGGGCCAAACCCCCCAAACATTCATCGGGGGTCCCGGCAGGACCCAAAGATGGCAAAAAACCCAACTTTTCCGAGGGGTCGATTTTCACCCGTTTCGACAGTGCCGGCACTGTCGCGAAATCCCAATTTTTCAAGTTGCTGAAACGACACTTTTCCGCCCCGGGAGGTGGGCCAAACCCCCCAAACATTCATCGGGGGTCCCGGCAGGACCCAAAGATGGCAAAAAACCCAACTTTTCCGAGGGGTCGATTTTCACCCGTTTCGACAGTGCCGGCACTGTCGCGAAATCCCAATTTTTCAAGTTGCTGAAACGACACTTTTCCGCCCCGGGAGGTGGGCCAAACCCCCCAAACATTCATCGGGGGTCCCGGCAGGACCCAAAGATGCAAAAAAACCCAACTTTTCCGAGGGGTCGATTTTCACCCGTTTCGACAGTGCCGGCACTGTCGCGAAATCCCAATTTTTCAAGTTGCTGACACGACACTTTTCCGCCCCGGGAGGTGGGCCAAACCCCCCAAACATTCATCGGGGGTCCCGGCAGGACCCAAAGATGGCAAAAAACCCAACTTTTCCGAGGGGTCGATTTTCACCCGTTTCGACAGTGCCGGCACTGTCGCGAAATCCCAATTTTTCAAGTTGCTGAAACGACACTTTTCCGCCCCGGGAGGTGGGCCAAACCCCCCAAACATTCATCGGGGGTCCCGGCAGGACCCAAAGATGCAAAAAAAAACAACTTTTCCGAGGGGTCGATTTTCACCCGTTTCGACAGTGCCGGCACTGTCGCGAAATCCCAATTTTTCAAGTTGCTGAAACGACACTTTTCCGCCCCGGGAGGTGGGCCAAACCCCCCAAACATTCATCGGGGGTCCCGGCAGGACCCAAAGATGCAAAAAACCCAACTTTTCCGAGGGATCGATTTTCACCCGTTTCGACAGTGCCGGCACTGTCGCGAAATCCCAATTTTTCAAGTTGCTGAAACGACACTTTTCCACCCCGGGAGGTGGGCCAAACCCCCCAAACATTCATCGGGGGTCCCGGCAGGACCCAAAGATGGCAAAAAACCCAACTTTTCCGAGGGGTCGATTTTCACCTGTTTCGACAGTGCCGGCACTGTCGCGAAATCGCATTTTTTCAAGTTGCTAAAACGACACTTTTCCGCCCCGGGAGGTGGGCCAAACCCCCCAAACATTCATCGGGGGTCCCGGCAGGACCCAAAGATGGCAAAAAACCCAACTTTTCCGAGGGGTCGATTTTCACCCGTTTCGACAGTGCCGGCACTGTCGCGAAATCCCAATTTTTCAAGTTGCTGAAACGACACTTTTCCGCCCCGGGAGGTGGGCCAAACCCCATAAACATTCATCGGGGGTCCCGGCAGGACCCAAAGATGCAAAAAAAACCAACTTTTCCGAGGGGTCGATTTTCACCCGTTTCGACAGTGCCGGCACTGTCGCGAAATCGCATTTTTTCAAGTTGCTAAAATGACACTTTTCCGCCCCGGGAGGTGGGCCAAACCCCCCAAACATTCATCGGGGGTCCCGGCAGGACCCAAAGATGGCAAAAAACCCAACTTTTCCGAGGGGTCGATTTTCACCCGTTTTGACAGTGCCGGCACTGTCGCGAAATCGCATTTTTTTCAAGTTGCTGAAACGACACTTTTCCGCCCCGGGAGGTGGGCCAAACCCCCCAAACATTCATCGGGGGTCCCGGCAGGACCCAAAGATGGCAAAAAACCCAACTTTTCCGAGGGGTCGATTTTCACCCGTTTCGACAGTGCCGGCACTGTCGCGAAATCCCAATTTTTCAAGTTGCTGAAACGACACTTTTCCGCCCCGGGAGGTGGGCCAAACCCCCCAAACATTCATCGGGGGTCCCGGCAGGACCCAAAGATGGCAAAAAACCCAACTTTTCCGAGGGGTCGATTTTCACCCGTTTCGACAGTGCCGGCACTGTCGCGAAATCCCAATTTTTCAAGTTGCTGACACGACACTTTTCCGCCCCGGGAGGTGGGCCAAACCCCCCAAACATTCATCAGGGGTCCCGGCAGGACCCAAAGATGCAAAAAAAACCAACTTTTCCGAGGGGTCGATTTTCACCCGTTTCGACAGTGCCGGCACTGTCGCGAAATCCCAATTTTTCAAGTTGCTGAAACGACACTTTTCCGCCCCGGGAGGTGGGCCAAACCCCCCAAACATTCATCGGGGGTCCCGGCAGGACCCAAAGATGGCAAAAAACCCAACTTTTCCGAGGGGTCGATTTTCACCCGTTTCGACAGTGCCGGCACTGTCGCGAAATCCCAATTTTTCAAGTTGCTGAAACGACACTTTTCCGCCCCGGGAGGTGGGCCAAACCCCCCAAACATTCATCGGGGGTCCCGGCAGGACCCAAAGATGCAAAAAACCCAACTTTTCCGAGGGGTCGATTTTCACCCGTTTCGACAGTGCCGGCACTGTCGCGAAATCCCAATTATTCAAGTTGCTGAAACGACACTTTTCCGCCCCGGGAGGTGGGCCAAACCCCCCAAACATTCATCGGGGGTCCCGGCAGGACCCAAAGATGGCAAAAAACCCAACTTTTCCGAGGGGTCGATTTTCACCCGTTTCGACAGTGCCGGCACTGTCGCGAAATCCCAATTTTTCAAGTTGCTGAAACGACACTTTTCCGCCCCGGGAGGTGGGCCAAACCCCATAAACATTCATCGGGGGTCCCGGCAGGACCCAAAGATGCAAAAAAAACCAACTTTTCCGAGGGGTCGATTTTCACCCGTTTCGACAGCCGGCACTGTCGCGAAATCGCATTTTTTCAAGTTGCTAAAATGACACTTTTCCGCCCCGGGAGGTGGGCCAAACCCCCCAAACATTCATCGGGGGTCCCGGCAGGACCCAAAGATGGCAAAAAACCCAACTTTTCCGAGGGGTCGATTTTCACCCGTTTCGACAGTGCCGGCACTGTCGCGAAATCCCAATTTTTCAAGTTGCTGAAACGACACTTTTCCGCCCCGGGAGGTGGGCCAAACCCCATAAACATTCATCGGGGGTCCCGGCAGGACCCAAAGATGCAAAAAAAACCAACTTTTCCGAGGGGTCGATTTTCACCCGTTTCGACAGTGCCGGCACTGTCGCGAAATCGCATTTTTTCAAGTTGCTAAAATGACACTTTTCCGCCCCGGGAGGTGGGCCAAACCCCCCAAACATTCATCGGGGGTCCCGGCAGGACCCAAAGATGGCAAAAAACCCAACTTTTCCGAGGGGTCGATTTTCACCCGTTTTGACAGTGCCGGCACTGTCGCGAAATCGCATTTTTTTCAAGTTGCTGAAACGACACTTTTCCGCCCCGGGAGGTGGGCCAAACCCCCCAAACATTCATCGGGGGTCCCGGCAGGACCCAAAGATGGCAAAAAACCCAACTTTTCCGAGGGGTCGATTTTCACCCGTTTCGACAGTGCCGGCACTGTCGCGAAATCCCAATTTTTCAAGTTGCTGAAACGACACTTTTCCGCCCCGGGAGGTGGGCCAAACCCCCCAAACATTCATCGGGGGTCCCGGCAGGACCCAAAGATGGCAAAAAACCCAACTTTTCCGAGGGGTCGATTTTCACCCGTTTCGACAGTGCCGGCACTGTCGCGAAATCCCAATTTTTCAAGTTGCTGAAACGACACTTTTCCGCCCCGGGAGGTGGGCCAAACCCCCCAAACATTCATCGGGGGTCCCGGCAGGACCCAAAGATGCAAAAAAACCCAACTTTTCCGAGGGGTCGATTTTCACCCGTTTCGACAGTGCCGGCACTGTCGCGAAATCCCAATTTTTCAAGTTGCTGACACGACACTTTTCCGCCCCGGGAGGTGGGCCAAACCCCCCAAACATTCATCGGGGGTCCCGGCAGGACCCAAAGATGGCAAAAAACCCAACTTTTCCGAGGGGTCGATTTTCACCCGTTTCGACAGTGCCGGCACTGTCGCGAAATCCCAATTTTTCAAGTTGCTGAAACGACACTTTTCCGCCCCGGGAGGTGGGCCAAACCCCCCAAACATTCATCGGGGGTCCCGGCAGGACCCAAAGATGCAAAAAAAAACAACTTTTCCGAGGGGTCGATTTTCACCCGTTTCGACAGTGCCGGCACTGTCGCGAAATCCCAATTTTTCAAGTTGCTGAAACGACACTTTTCCGCCCCGGGAGGTGGGCCAAACCCCCCAAACATTCATCGGGGGTCCCGGCAGGACCCAAAGATGCAAAAAACCCAACTTTTCCGAGGGATCGATTTTCACCCGTTTCGACAGTGCCGGCACTGTCGCGAAATCCCAATTTTTCAAGTTGCTGAAACGACACTTTTCCACCCCGGGAGGTGGGCCAAACCCCCCAAACATTCATCGGGGGTCCCGGCAGGACCCAAAGATGGCAAAAAACCCAACTTTTCCGAGGGGTCGATTTTCACCTGTTTCGACAGTGCCGGCACTGTCGCGAAATCGCATTTTTTCAAGTTGCTAAAACGACACTTTTCCGCCCCGGGAGGTGGGCCAAACCCCCCAAACATTCATCGGGGGTCCCGGCAGGACCCAAAGATGGCAAAAAACCCAACTTTTCCGAGGGGTCGATTTTCACCCGTTTCGACAGTGCCGGCACTGTCGCGAAATCCCAATTTTTCAAGTTGCTGAAACGACACTTTTCCGCCCCGGGAGGTGGGCCAAACCCCATAAACATTCATCGGGGGTCCCGGCAGGACCCAAAGATGCAAAAAAAACCAACTTTTCCGAGGGGTCGATTTTCACCCGTTTCGACAGTGCCGGCACTGTCGCGAAATCGCATTTTTTCAAGTTGCTAAAATGACACTTTTCCGCCCCGGGAGGTGGGCCAAACCCCCCAAACATTCATCGGGGGTCCCGGCAGGACCCAAAGATGGCAAAAAACCCAACTTTTCCGAGGGGTCGATTTTCACCCGTTTTGACAGTGCCGGCACTGTCGCGAAATCGCATTTTTTTCAAGTTGCTGAAACGACACTTTTCCGCCCCGGGAGGTGGGCCAAACCCCCCAAACATTCATCGGGGGTCCCGGCAGGACCCAAAGATGGCAAAAAACCCAACTTTTCCGAGGGGTCGATTTTCACCCGTTTCGACAGTGCCGGCACTGTCGCGAAATCCCAATTTTTCAAGTTGCTGAAACGACACTTTTCCGCCCCGGGAGGTGGGCCAAACCCCCCAAACATTCATCGGGGGTCCCGGCAGGACCCAAAGATGGCAAAAAACCCAACTTTTCCGAGGGGTCGATTTTCACCCGTTTCGACAGTGCCGGCACTGTCGCGAAATCCCAATTTTTCAAGTTGCTGACACGACACTTTTCCGCCCCGGGAGGTGGGCCAAACCCCCCAAACATTCATCAGGGGTCCCGGCAGGACCCAAAGATGCAAAAAAAACCAACTTTTCCGAGGGGTCGATTTTCACCCGTTTCGACAGTGCCGGCACTGTCGCGAAATCCCAATTTTTCAAGTTGCTGAAACGACACTTTTCCGCCCCGGGAGGTGGGCCAAACCCCCCAAACATTCATCGGGGGTCCCGGCAGGACCCAAAGATGGCAAAAAACCCAACTTTTCCGAGGGGTCGATTTTCACCCGTTTCGACAGTGCCGGCACTGTCGCGAAATCCCAATTTTTCAAGTTGCTGAAACGACACTTTTCCGCCCCGGGAGGTGGGCCAAACCCCCCAAACATTCATCGGGGGTCCCGGCAGGACCCAAAGATGCAAAAAACCCAACTTTTCCGAGGGGTCGATTTTCACCCGTTTCGACAGTGCCGGCACTGTCGCGAAATCCCAATTTTTCAAGTTGCTGAAACGACACTTTTCCGCCCCGGGAGGTGGGCCAAACCCCCCAAACATTCATCGGGGGTCCCGGCAGGACCCAAAGATGGCAAAAAACCCAACTTTTCCGAGGGGTCGATTTTCACCCGTTTCGACAGTGCCGGCACTGTCGCGAAATCCCAATTTTTCAAGTTGCTGAAACGACACTTTTCCGCCCCGGGAGGTGGGCCAAACCCCATAAACATTCATCGGGGGTCCCGGCAGGACCCAAAGATGCAAAAAAAACCAACTTTTCCGAGGGGTCGATTTTCACCCGTTTCGACAGCCGGCACTGTCGCGAAATCGCATTTTTTCAAGTTGCTAAAATGACACTTTTCCGCCCCGGGAGGTGGGCCAAACCCCCCAAACATTCATCGGGGGTCCCGGCAGGACCCAAAGATGGCAAAAAACCCAACTTTTCCGAGGGGTCGATTTTCACCCGTTTCGACAGTGCCGGCACTGTCGCGAAATCCCAATTTTTCACCCGTTTTGACACTGTCGCGAAATCGCATTTTTTTCAAGTTGCTGAAACGACACTTTTCCGCCCCGGGAGGTGGGCCAAACCCCCCAAACATTCATCGGGGGTCCCGGCAGGACCCAAAGATGGCAAAAAACCCAACTTTTCCGAGGGGTCGATTTTCACCCGTTTCGACAGTGCCGGCACTGTCGCGAAATCCCAATTTTTCAAGTTGCTGAAACGACACTTTTCCGCCCCGGGAGGTGGGCCAAACCCCCCAAACATTCATCGGGGGTCCCGGCAGGACCCAAAGATGGCAAAAAACCCAACTTTTCCGAGGGGTCGATTTTCACCCGTTTCGACAGTGCCGGCACTGTCGCGAAATCCCAATTTTTCAAGTTGCTGAAACGACACTTTTCCGCCCCGGGAGGTGGGCCAAACCCCCCAAACATTCATCGGGGGTCCCGGCAGGACCCAAAGATGCAAAAAAACCCAACTTTTCCGAGGGGTCGATTTTCACCCGTTTCGACAGTGCCGGCACTGTCGCGAAATCCCAATTTTTCAAGTTGCTGACACGACACTTTTCCGCCCCGGGAGGTGGGCCAAACCCCCCAAACATTCATCGGGGGTCCCGGCAGGACCCAAAGATGGCAAAAAACCCAACTTTTCCGAGGGGTCGATTTTCACCCGTTTCGACAGTGCCGGCACTGTCGCGAAATCCCAATTTTTCAAGTTGCTGAAACGACACTTTTCCGCCCCGGGAGGTGGGCCAAACCCCCCAAACATTCATCGGGGGTCCCGGCAGGACCCAAAGATGCAAAAAAAAACAACTTTTCCGAGGGGTCGATTTTCACCCGTTTCGACAGTGCCGGCACTGTCGCGAAATCCCAATTTTTCAAGTTGCTGAAACGACACTTTTCCGCCCCGGGAGGTGGGCCAAACCCCCCAAACATTCATCGGGGGTCCCGGCAGGACCCAAAGATGCAAAAAACCCAACTTTTCCGAGGGATCGATTTTCACCCGTTTCGACAGTGCCGGCACTGTCGCGAAATCCCAATTTTTCAAGTTGCTGAAACGACACTTTTCCACCCCGGGAGGTGGGCCAAACCCCCCAAACATTCATCGGGGGTCCCGGCAGGACCCAAAGATGGCAAAAAACCCAACTTTTCCGAGGGGTCGATTTTCACCTGTTTCGACAGTGCCGGCACTGTCGCGAAATCGCATTTTTTCAAGTTGCTAAAACGACACTTTTCCGCCCCGGGAGGTGGGCCAAACCCCCCAAACATTCATCGGGGGTCCCGGCAGGACCCAAAGATGGCAAAAAACCCAACTTTTCCGAGGGGTCGATTTTCACCCGTTTCGACAGTGCCGGCACTGTCGCGAAATCCCAATTTTTCAAGTTGCTGAAACGACACTTTTCCGCCCCGGGAGGTGGGCCAAACCCCATAAACATTCATCGGGGGTCCCGGCAGGACCCAAAGATGCAAAAAAAACCAACTTTTCCGAGGGGTCGATTTTCACCCGTTTCGACAGTGCCGGCACTGTCGCGAAATCGCATTTTTTCAAGTTGCTAAAATGACACTTTTCCGCCCCGGGAGGTGGGCCAAACCCCCCAAACATTCATCGGGGGTCCCGGCAGGACCCAAAGATGGCAAAAAACCCAACTTTTCCGAGGGGTCGATTTTCACCCGTTTTGACAGTGCCGGCACTGTCGCGAAATCGCATTTTTTTCAAGTTGCTGAAACGACACTTTTCCGCCCCGGGAGGTGGGCCAAACCCCCCAAACATTCATCGGGGGTCCCGGCAGGACCCAAAGATGGCAAAAAACCCAACTTTTCCGAGGGGTCGATTTTCACCCGTTTCGACAGTGCCGGCACTGTCGCGAAATCCCAATTTTTCAAGTTGCTGAAACGACACTTTTCCGCCCCGGGAGGTGGGCCAAACCCCCCAAACATTCATCGGGGGTCCCGGCAGGACCCAAAGATGGCAAAAAACCCAACTTTTCCGAGGGGTCGATTTTCACCCGTTTCGACAGTGCCGGCACTGTCGCGAAATCCCAATTTTTCAAGTTGCTGACACGACACTTTTCCGCCCCGGGAGGTGGGCCAAACCCCCCAAACATTCATCAGGGGTCCCGGCAGGACCCAAAGATGCAAAAAAAACCAACTTTTCCGAGGGGTCGATTTTCACCCGTTTCGACAGTGCCGGCACTGTCGCGAAATCCCAATTTTTCAAGTTGCTGAAACGACACTTTTCCGCCCCGGGAGGTGGGCCAAACCCCCCAAACATTCATCGGGGGTCCCGGCAGGACCCAAAGATGGCAAAAAACCCAACTTTTCCGAGGGGTCGATTTTCACCCGTTTCGACAGTGCCGGCACTGTCGCGAAATCCCAATTTTTCAAGTTGCTGAAACGACACTTTTCCGCCCCGGGAGGTGGGCCAAACCCCCCAAACATTCATCGGGGGTCCCGGCAGGACCCAAAGATGCAAAAAACCCAACTTTTCCGAGGGGTCGATTTTCACCCGTTTCGACAGTGCCGGCACTGTCGCGAAATCCCAATTTTTCAAGTTGCTGAAACGACACTTTTCCGCCCCGGGAGGTGGGCCAAACCCCCCAAACATTCATCGGGGGTCCCGGCAGGACCCAAAGATGGCAAAAAACCCAACTTTTCCGAGGGGTCGATTTTCACCCGTTTCGACAGTGCCGGCACTGTCGCGAAATCCCAATTTTTCAAGTTGCTGAAACGACACTTTTCCGCCCCGGGAGGTGGGCCAAACCCCATAAACATTCATCGGGGGTCCCGGCAGGACCCAAAGATGCAAAAAAAACCAACTTTTCCGAGGGGTCGATTTTCACCCGTTTCGACAGCCGGCACTGTCGCGAAATCGCATTTTTTCAAGTTGCTAAAATGACACTTTTCCGCCCCGGGAGGTGGGCCAAACCCCCCAAACATTCATCGGGGGTCCCGGCAGGACCCAAAGATGGCAAAAAACCCAACTTTTCCGAGGGGTCGATTTTCACCCGTTTCGACAGTGCCGGCACTGTCGCGAAATCCCAATTTTTCACCCGTTTTGACACTGTCGCGAAATCGCATTTTTTTCAAGTTGCTGAAACGACACTTTTCCGCCCCGGGAGGTGGGCCAAACCCCCCAAACATTCATCGGGGGTCCCGGCAGGACCCAAAGATGCAAAAAAAAACAACTTTTCCGAGGGGTCGATTTTCACCCGTTTCGACAGTGCCGGCACTGTCGCGAAATCCCAATTTTTCAAGTTGCTGAAACGACACTTTTCCGCCCCGGGAGGTGGGCCAAACCCCCCAAACATTCATCGGGGGTCCCGGCAGGACCCAAAGATGCAAAAAACCCAACTTTTCCGAGGGGTCGATTTTCACCCGTTTCGACAGTGCCGGCACTGTCGCGAAATCCCAATTTTTCAAGTTGCTGAAACGACACTTTTCCGCCCCGGGAGGTGGGCCAAACCCCCCAAACATTCATCGGGGGTCCCGGCAGGACCCAAAGATGGCAAAAAACCCAACTTTTCCGAGGGGTCGATTTTCACCCGTTTCGACAGTGCCGGCACTGTCGCGAAATCGCATTTTTTCAAGTTGCTAAAACGACACTTTTCCGCCCCGGGAGGTGGGCCAAACCCCCCAAACATTCATCGGGGGTCCCGGCAGGACCCAAAGATGGCAAAAAACCCAACTTTTCCGAGGGGTCGATTTTCACCCGTTTCGACAGTGCCGGCACTGTCGCGAAATCCCAATTTTTCAAGTTGCTGAAACGACACTTTTCCGCCCCGGGAGGTGGGCCAAACCCCATAAACATTCATCGGGGGTCCCGGCAGGACCCAAAGATGCAAAAAAAACCAACTTTTCCGAGGGGTCGATTTTCACCCGTTTCGACAGTGCCGGCACTGTCGCGAAATCGCATTTTTTCAAGTTGCTAAAATGACACTTTTCCGCCCCGGGAGGTGGGCCAAACCCCCCAAACATTCATCGGGGGTCCCGGCAGGACCCAAAGATGGCAAAAAACCCAACTTTTCCGAGGGGTCGATTTTCACCCGTTTTGACAGTGCCGGCACTGTCGCGAAATCGCATTTTTTTCAAGTTGCTGAAACGACACTTTTCCGCCCCGGGAGGTGGGCCAAACCCCCCAAACATTCATCGGGGGTCCCGGCAGGACCCAAAGATGGCAAAAAACCCAACTTTTCCGAGGGGTCGATTTTCACCCGTTTCGACAGTGCCGGCACTGTCGCGAAATCCCAATTTTTCAAGTTGCTGAAACGACACTTTTTCGCCCCGGGAGGTGGGCCAAACCCCCCAAACATTCATCGGGGGTCCCGGCAGGACCCAAAGATGGCAAAAAACCCAACTTTTCCGAGGGGTCGATTTTCACCCGTTTCGACAGTGCCGGCACTGTCGCGAAATCCCAATTTTTCAAGTTGCTGACACGACACTTTTCCGCCCCGGGAGGTGGGCCAAACCCCCCAAACATTCATCGGGGGTCCCGGCAGGACCCAAAGATGCAAAAAAAACCAACTTTTCCGAGGGGTCGATTTTCACCCGTTTCGACAGTGCCGGCACTGTCGCGAAATCCCAATTTTTCAAGTTGCTGAAACGACACTTTTCCGCCCCGGGAGGTGGGCCAAACCCCCCAAACATTCATCGGGGGTCCCGGCAGGACCCAAAGATGGCAAAAAACCCAACTTTTCCGAGGGGTCGATTTTCACCCGTTTTGACAGTGCCGGCACTGTCGCGAAATCGCATTTTTTTCAAGTTGCTGAAACGACACTTTTCCGCCCCGGGAGGTGGGCCAAACCCCCCAAACATTCATCGGGGGTCCCGGCAGGACCCAAAGATGCAAAAAAAAACAACTTTTCCGAGGGGTCGATTTTCACCCGTTTCGACAGTGCCGGCACTGTTGCGAAATCGCATTTTTTTCAAGTTGCTGAAACGACACTTTTCCGCCCCGGGAGGTGGGCCAAACCCCCCAAACATTCATCGGGGGTCCCGGCAGGACCCAAAGATGGCAAAAAACCCAACTTTTCCGAGGGGTCGATTTTCACCCGTTTCGACAGTGCCGGCACTGTCGCGAAATCCCAATTTTTCAAGTTGCTGACACGACACTTTTCCGCCCCGGGAGGTGGGCCAAACCCCCCAAACATTCATCGGGGGTCCCGGCAGGACCCAAAGATGCAAAAAAAACCAACTTTTCCGAGGGGTCGATTTTCACCCGTTTCGACAGTGCCGGCACTGTCGCGAAATCCCAATTTTTCAAGTTGCTGAAACGACACTTTTCCGCCCCGGGAGGTGGGCCAAACCCCCCAAACATTCATCGGGGGTCCCGGCAGGACCCAAAGATGGCAAAAAACCCAACTTTTCCGAGGGGTCGATTTTCACCCGTTTCGACAGTGCCGGCACTGTCGCGAAATCCCAATTTTTCAAGTTGCTGAAACGACACTTTTCCGCCCCGGGAGGTGGGCCAAACCCCATAAACATTCATCGGGGGTCCCGGCAGGACCCAAAGATGCAAAAAAAACCAACTTTTCCGAGGGGTCGATTTTCACCCGTTTCGACAGCCGGCACTGTCGCGAAATCGCATTTTTTCAAGTTGCTAAAATGACACTTTTCCGCCCCGGGAGGTGGGCCAAACCCCCCAAACATTCATCGGGGGTCCCGGCAGGACCCAAAGATGGCAAAAAACCCAACTTTTCCGAGGGGTCGATTTTCACCCGTTTCGACAGTGCCGGCACTGTCGCGAAATCCCAATTTTTCACCCGTTTTGACACTGTCGCGAAATCGCATTTTTTTCAAGTTGCTGAAACGACACTTTTCCGCCCCGGGAGGTGGGCCAAACCCCCCAAACATTCATCGGGGGTCCCGGCAGGACCCAAAGATGGCAAAAAACCCAACTTTTCCGAGGGGTCGATTTTCACCCGTTTCGACAGTGCCGGCACTGTCGCGAAATCCCAATTTTTCAAGTTGCTGAAACGACACTTTTCCGCCCCGGGAGGTGGGCCAAACCCCCCAAACATTCATCGGGGGTCCCGGCAGGACCCAAAGATGCAAAAAACCCAACTTTTCCGAGGGGTCGATTTTCACCCGTTTCGACAGTGCCGGCACTGTCGCGAAATCCCAATTTTTCAAGTTGCTGAAACGACACTTTTCCGCCCCGGGAGGTGGGCCAAACCCCCCAAACATTCATCGGGGGTCCCGGCAGGACCCAAAGATGGCAAAAAACCCAACTTTTCCGAGGGGTCGATTTTCACCCGTTTCGACAGTGCCGGCACTGTCGCGAAATCGCATTTTTTCAAGTTGCTAAAACGACACTTTTCCGCCCCGGGAGGTGGGCCAAACCCCCCAAACATTCATCGGGGGTCCCGGCAGGACCCAAAGATGGCAAAAAACCCAACTTTTCCGAGGGGTCGATTTTCACCCGTTTCGACAGTGCCGGCACTGTCGCGAAATCCCAATTTTTCAAGTTGCTGACACGACACTTTTCCGCCCCGGGAGGTGGGCCAAACCCCCCAAACATTCATCGGGGGTCCCGGCAGGACCCAAAGATGCAAAAAAAACCAACTTTTCCGAGGGGTCGATTTTCACCCGTTTCGACAGTGCCGGCACTGTCGCGAAATCCCAATTTTTCAAGTTGCTGAAACGACACTTTTCCGCCCCGGGAGGTGGGCCAAACCCCCCAAACATTCATCGGGGGTCCCGGCAGGACCCAAAGATGGCAAAAAACCCAACTTTTCCGAGGGGTCGATTTTCACCCGTTTTGACAGTGCCGGCACTGTCGCGAAATCGCATTTTTTTCAAGTTGCTGAAACGACACTTTTCCGCCCCGGGAGGTGGGCCAAACCCCCCAAACATTCATCGGGGGTCCCGGCAGGACCCAAAGATGCAAAAAAAAACAACTTTTCCGAGGGGTCGATTTTCACCCGTTTCGACAGTGCCGGCACTGTTGCGAAATCGCATTTTTTTCAAGTTGCTGAAACGACACTTTTCCGCCCCGGGAGGTGGGCCAAACCCCCCAAACATTCATCGGGGGTCCCGGCAGGACCCAAAGATGGCAAAAAACCCAACTTTTCCGAGGGGTCGATTTTCACCCGTTTCGACAGTGCCGGCACTGTCGCGAAATCCCAATTTTTCAAGTTGCTGACACGACACTTTTCCGCCCCGGGAGGTGGGCCAAACCCCCCAAACATTCATCGGGGGTCCCGGCAGGACCCAAAGATGCAAAAAAAACCAACTTTTCCGAGGGGTCGATTTTCACCCGTTTCGACAGTGCCGGCACTGTCGCGAAATCCCAATTTTTCAAGTTGCTGAAACGACACTTTTCCGCCCCGGGAGGTGGGCCAAACCCCCCAAACATTCATCGGGGGTCCCGGCAGGACCCAAAGATGGCAAAAAACCCAACTTTTCCGAGGGGTCGATTTTCACCCGTTTCGACAGTGCCGGCACTGTCGCGAAATCCCAATTTTTCAAGTTGCTGAAACGACACTTTTCCGCCCCGGGAGGTGGGCCAAACCCCATAAACATTCATCGGGGGTCCCGGCAGGACCCAAAGATGCAAAAAAAACCAACTTTTCCGAGGGGTCGATTTTCACCCGTTTCGACAGCCGGCACTGTCGCGAAATCGCATTTTTTCAAGTTGCTAAAATGACACTTTTCCGCCCCGGGAGGTGGGCCAAACCCCCCAAACATTCATCGGGGGTCCCGGCAGGACCCAAAGATGGCAAAAAACCCAACTTTTCCGAGGGGTCGATTTTCACCCGTTTCGACAGTGCCGGCACTGTCGCGAAATCCCAATTTTTCACCCGTTTTGACACTGTCGCGAAATCGCATTTTTTTCAAGTTGCTGAAACGACACTTTTCCGCCCCGGGAGGTGGGCCAAACCCCCCAAACATTCATCGGGGGTCCCGGCAGGACCCAAAGATGGCAAAAAACCCAACTTTTCCGAGGGGTCGATTTTCACCCGTTTCGACAGTGCCGGCACTGTCGCGAAATCCCAATTTTTCAAGTTGCTGAAACGACACTTTTCCGCCCCGGGAGGTGGGCCAAACCCCCCAAACATTCATCGGGGGTCCCGGCAGGACCCAAAGATGCAAAAAACCCAACTTTTCCGAGGGGTCGATTTTCACCCGTTTCGACAGTGCCGGCACTGTCGCGAAATCCCAATTTTTCAAGTTGCTGAAACGACACTTTTCCGCCCCGGGAGGTGGGCCAAACCCCCCAAACATTCATCGGGGGTCCCGGCAGGACCCAAAGATGGCAAAAAACCCAACTTTTCCGAGGGGTCGATTTTCACCCGTTTCGACAGTGCCGGCACTGTCGCGAAATCGCATTTTTTCAAGTTGCTAAAACGACACTTTTCCGCCCCGGGAGGTGGGCCAAACCCCCCAAACATTCATCGGGGGTCCCGGCAGGACCCAAAGATGGCAAAAAACCCAACTTTTCCGAGGGGTCGATTTTCACCCGTTTCGACAGTGCCGGCACTGTCGCGAAATCCCAATTTTTCAAGTTGCTGACACGACACTTTTCCGCCCCGGGAGGTGGGCCAAACCCCCCAAACATTCATCGGGGGTCCCGGCAGGACCCAAAGATGCAAAAAAAACCAACTTTTCCGAGGGGTCGATTTTCACCCGTTTCGACAGTGCCGGCACTGTCGCGAAATCCCAATTTTTCAAGTTGCTGAAACGACACTTTTCCGCCCCGGGAGGTGGGCCAAACCCCCCAAACATTCATCGGGGGTCCCGGCAGGACCCAAAGATGGCAAAAAACCCAACTTTTCCGAGGGGTCGATTTTCACCCGTTTTGACAGTGCCGGCACTGTCGCGAAATCGCATTTTTTTCAAGTTGCTGAAACGACACTTTTCCGCCCCGGGAGGTGGGCCAAACCCCCCAAACATTCATCGGGGGTCCCGGCAGGACCCAAAGATGCAAAAAAAAACAACTTTTCCGAGGGGTCGATTTTCACCCGTTTCGACAGTGCCGGCACTGTTGCGAAATCGCATTTTTTTCAAGTTGCTGAAACGACACTTTTCCGCCCCGGGAGGTGGGCCAAACCCCCCAAACATTCATCGGGGGTCCCGGCAGGACCCAAAGATGGCAAAAAACCCAACTTTTCCGAGGGGTCGATTTTCACCCGTTTCGACAGTGCCGGCACTGTCGCGAAATCCCAATTTTTCAAGTTGCTGAAACGACACTTTTCCGCCCCGGGAGGTGGGCCAAACCCCCCAAACATTCATCGGGGGTCCCGGCAGGACCCAAAGATGCAAAAAACCCAACTTTTCCGAGGGGTCGATTTTCACCCGTTTCGACAGTGCCGGCACTGTCGCGAAATCCCAATTTTTCAAGTTGCTGAAACGACACTTTTCCGCCCCGGGAGGTGGGCCAAACCCCCCAAACATTCATCGGGGGTCCCGGCAGGACCCAAAGATGGCAAAAAACCCAACTTTTCCGAGGGGTCGATTTTCACCCGTTTCGACAGTGCCGGCACTGTCGCGAAATCGCATTTTTTCAAGTTGCTAAAACGACACTTTTCCGCCCCGGGAGGTGGGCCAAACCCCCCAAACATTCATCGGGGGTCCCGGCAGGACCCAAAGATGGCAAAAAACCCAACTTTTCCGAGGGGTCGATTTTCACCCGTTTCGACAGTGCCGGCACTGTCGCGAAATCCCAATTTTTCAAGTTGCTGACACGACACTTTTCCGCCCCGGGAGGTGGGCCAAACCCCCCAAACATTCATCGGGGGTCCCGGCAGGACCCAAAGATGCAAAAAAAACCAACTTTTCCGAGGGGTCGATTTTCACCCGTTTCGACAGTGCCGGCACTGTCGCGAAATCCCAATTTTTCAAGTTGCTGAAACGACACTTTTCCGCCCCGGGAGGTGGGCCAAACCCCCCAAACATTCATCGGGGGTCCCGGCAGGACCCAAAGATGGCAAAAAACCCAACTTTTCCGAGGGGTCGATTTTCACCCGTTTTGACAGTGCCGGCACTGTCGCGAAATCGCATTTTTTTCAAGTTGCTGAAACGACACTTTTCCGCCCCGGGAGGTGGGCCAAACCCCCCAAACATTCATCGGGGGTCCCGGCAGGACCCAAAGATGCAAAAAAAAACAACTTTTCCGAGGGGTCGATTTTCACCCGTTTCGACAGTGCCGGCACTGTTGCGAAATCGCATTTTTTTCAAGTTGCTGAAACGACACTTTTCCGCCCCGGGAGGTGGGCCAAACCCCCCAAACATTCATCGGGGGTCCCGGCAGGACCCAAAGATGGCAAAAAACCCAACTTTTCCGAGGGGTCGATTTTCACCCGTTTCGACAGTGCCGGCACTGTCGCGAAATCCCAATTTTTCAAGTTGCTGACACGACACTTTTCCGCCCCGGGAGGTGGGCCAAACCCCCCAAACATTCATCGGGGGTCCCGGCAGGACCCAAAGATGCAAAAAAAACCAACTTTTCCGAGGGGTCGATTTTCACCCGTTTCGACAGTGCCGGCACTGTCGCGAAATCCCAATTTTTCAAGTTGCTGAAACGACACTTTTCCGCCCCGGGAGGTGGGCCAAACCCCCCAAACATTCATCGGGGGTCCCGGCAGGACCCAAAGATGGCAAAAAACCCAACTTTTCCGAGGGGTCGATTTTCACCCGTTTTGACAGCCGGCACTGTCGCGAAATCGCATTTTTTTCAAGTTGCTGAAACGACACTTTTCCGCCCCGGGAGGTGGGCCAAACCCCCCAAACATTCATCGGGGGTCCCGGCAGGACCCAAAGATGCAAAAAAAACCAACTTTTCCGAGGGGTCGATTTTCACCCGTTTCGACAGTGCCGGCACTGTCGCGAAATCGCATTTTTTTCAAGTTGCTGAAACGACACTTTTCCGCCCCGGGAGGTGGGCCAAACCCCCCAAACATTCATCGGGGGTCCCGGCAGGACCCAAAGATGCAAAAAAAAACAACTTTTCCGAGGGGTCGATTTTCACCCGTTTCGACAGTGCCGGCACTGTTGCGAAATCGCATTTTTTTCAAGTTGCTGAAACGACACTTTTCCGCCCCGGGAGGTGGGCCAAACCCCCCAAACATTCATCGGGGGTCCCGGCAGGACCCAAAGATGCAAAAAAAAACAACTTTTCCGAGGGGTCGATTTTCACCCGTTCACACTGTCGCGAAATCCCAATCTTTCAAGTTGCTGAAACGACACTTTTCCGCCCCGGGAGGTGGGCCAAACCCCCCAAACATTTATCGGGGGTCCCGGCAGGACCCAAAGATGGCAAAAAACCCAACTTTTCCGAGGGGTCGATTTTCACCCGTTTCGACAGTGCCGGCACTGTCGCGAAATCCCAATCTTTCAAGTTGCTGAAACGACACTTTTCCGCCCCGGGAGGTGGGCCAAACCCCCCAAACATTCATCGGTGGTCCCGGCAGGACCCAAAGATGGCAAAAAACCCAACTTTTCCGAGGGGTCGATTTTCACCCGTTTCGACAGTGCCGGCACTGTCGCGAAATCCCAATTTTTCAAGTTGCTGAAACGACACTTTTCCGCCCCGGGAGGTGGGCCAAACCCCCCAAACATTCATCGGGGGTCCCGGCAGGACCCAAAGATGCAAAAAAACCCAACTTTTCCGAGGGGTCGATTTTCACCCGTTTCGACAGTGCCGGCACTGTCGCGAAATCGCATTTTTTTCAAGTTGCTGAAACGACACTTTTCCGCCGCGGGAGGTGGGCCAAACCCCCCAAACATTCATCGGGGGTCCCGGCAGGACCCAAAGATGGCAAAAAACCCAACTTTTCCGAGGGGTCGATTTCCACCCGTTTCGACAGTGCCGGCACTGTCGCGAAATCGCACTTTTTCAAGTTGCTGAAACGACACTTTTCCGCCCCGGGAGGTGGGCCAAACCCCCCAAACATTCATCGGGGGTCCCGGCAGGACCCAAAGATGGCAAAAAACCCAACTTTTCCGAGGGGTCGATTTCCACCCGTTTCGACAGTGCCGGCACTGTCGCGAAATCGCATTTTTTTCAAGTTGCTGAAACGACACTTTTGCGCCCCGGGAGGTGGGCCAAACCCCCCAAACATTCATCGGGGGTCCCGGCAGGACCCAAAGATGGCAAAAAACCCAACTTTTCCGAGGGGTCGATTTTCACCCGTTTTGACAGCCGGCACTGTCGCGAAATCGCATTTTTTTCAAGTTGCTGAAACGACACTTTTCCGCCCCGGGAGGTGGGCCAAACCCCCCAAACATTCATCGGGGGTCCCGGCAGGACCCAAAGATGCAAAAAAAACCAACTTTTCCGAGGGGTCGATTTTCACCCGTTTCGACAGTGCCGGCACTGTCGCGAAATCGCATTTTTTTCAAGTTGCTGAAACGACACTTTTCCGCCCCGGGAGGTGGGCCAAACCCCCCAAACATTCATCGGGGGTCCCGGCAGGACCCAAAGATGCAAAAAAAAACAACTTTTCCGAGGGGTCGATTTTCACCCGTTTCGACAGTGCCGGCACTGTCGCGAAATCGCATTTTTTTCAAGTTGCTGAAACGACACTTTTCCGCCCCGGGAGGTGGGCCAAACCCCCCAAACATTCATCGGGGTTCCCGGCAGGACCCAAAGATGCAAAAAAAAACAACTTTTCCGAGGGGTCGATTTTCACCCGTTCACACTGTCGCGAAATCCCAATCTTTCAAGTTGCTGAAACGACACTTTTCCGCCCCGGGAGGTGGGCCAAACCCCCCAAACATTTATCGGGGGTCCCGGCAGGACCCAAAGATGGCAAAAAACCCAACTTTTCCGAGGGGTCGATTTTCACCCGTTTCGACAGTGCCGGCACTGTCGCGAAATCCCAATTTTTCAAGTTGCTGAAACGACACTTTTCCGCCCCGGGAGGTGGGCCAAACCCCCCAAACATTCATCGGGGGTCCCGGCAGGACCCAAAGATGCAAAAAAACCCAACTTTTCCGAGGGGTCGATTTTCACCCGTTTCGACAGTGCCGGCACTGTCGCGAAATCACATTTTTTTCAAGTTGCTGAAACGACACTTTTCCGCCGCGGGAGGTGGGCCAAACCCCCCAAACATTCATCGGGGGTCCCGGCAGGACCCAAAGATGGCAAAAAACCCAACTTTTCCGAGGGGTCGATTTTCACCCGTTTCGACAGTGCCGGCACTGTCGCGAAATCGCATTTTTTCAAGTTGCTAAAACGACACTTTTCCGCCCCGGGAGGTGGGCCAAACCCCCCAAACATTCATCGGGGGTCCCGGCAGGACCCAAAGATGGCAAAAAACCCAACTTTTCCGAGGGGTCGATTTTCACCCGTTTCGACAGTGCCGGCACTGTCGCGAAATCGCATTTTTTTCAAGTTGCTGAAACGACACTTTTCCGCCCCGGGAGGTGGGCCAAACCCCCCAAACATTCATCGGGGGTCCCGGCAGGACCCAAAGATGCAAAAAAAAACAACTTTTCCGAGGGGTCGATTTTCACCCGTTTCGACAGTGCCGGCACTGTCGCGAAATCCCAATTTTTCAAGTTGCTGACACGACACTTTTCCGCCCCGGGAGGTGGGCCAAACCCCCCAAACATTCATCGGGGGTCCCGGCAGGACCCAAAGATGGCAAAAAACCCAACTTTTCCGAGGGGTCGATTTTCACCCGTTTCGACAGTGCCGGCACTGTCGCGAAATCCCAATTTTTCAAGTTGCTGAAACGACACTTTTCCGCCCCGGGAGGTGGGCCAAACCCCCCAAACATTCATCGGGGGTCCCGGCAGGACCCAAAGATGCAAAAAAAAACAACTTTTCCGAGGGGTCGATTTTCACCCGTTTCGACAGTGCCGGCACTGTCGCGAAATCCCAATTTTTCAAGTTGCTGAAACGACACTTTTCCGCCCCGGGAGGTGGGCCAAACCCCCCAAACATTCATCGGGGGTCCCGGCAGGACCCAAAGATGGCAAAAAACCCAACTTTTCCGAGGGGTCGATTTTCACCCGTTTCGACAGTGCCGGCACTGTCGCGAAATCGCATTTTTTCAAGTTGCTAAAACGACACTTTTCCGCCCCGGGAGGTGGGCCAAACCCCCCAAACATTCATCGGGGGTCCCGGCAGGACCCAAAGATGGCAAAAAACCCAACTTTTCCGAGGGGTCGATTTTCACCCGTTTCGACAGTGCCGGCACTGTCGCGAAATCCCAATTTTTCAAGTTGCTGAAACGACACTTTTCCGCCCCGGGAGGTGGGCCAAACCCCATAAACATTCATCGGGGGTCCCGGCAGGACCCAAAGATGCAAAAAAAACCAACTTTTCCGAGGGGTCGATTTTCACCCGTTTCGACAGTGCCGGCACTGTCGCGAAATCGCATTTTTTTCAAGTTGCTGAAACGACACTTTTCCGCCCCGGGAGGTGGGCCAAACCCCCCAAACATTCATCGGGGGTCCCGGCAGGACCCAAAGATGGCAAAAAACCCAACTTTTCCGAGGGGTCGATTTTCACCCGTTTTGACAGTGCCGGCACTGTCGCGAAATCGCATTTTTTTCAAGTTGCTGAAACGACACTTTTCCGCCCCGGGAGGTGGGCCAAACCCCCCAAACATTCATCGGGGGTCCCGGCAGGACCCAAAGATGGCAAAAAACCCAACTTTTCCGAGGGGTCGATTTTCACCCGTTTCGACAGTGCCGGCACTGTCGCGAAATTCCAATTTTTCAAGTTGCTGAAACGACACTTTTCCGCCCCGGGAGGTGGGCCAAACCCCCCAAACATTCATCGGGGGTCCCGGCAGGACCCAAAGATGGCAAAAAACCCAACTTTTCCGAGGGGTCGATTTTCACCCGTTTCGACAGTGCCGGCACTGTCGCGAAATCCCAATTTTTCAAGTTGCTGACACGACACTTTTCCGCCCCGGGAGGTGGGCCAAACCCCCCAAACATTCATCGGGGGTCCCGGCAGGACCCAAAGATGGCAAAAAACCCAACTTTTCCGAGGGGTCGATTTTCACCCGTTTCGACAGTGCCGGCACTGTCGCGAAATTCCAATTTTTCAAGTTGCTGAAACGACACTTTTCCGCCCCGGGAGGTGGGCCAAACCCCCCAAACATTCATCGGGGGTCCCGGCAGGACCCAAAGATGCAAAAAACCCAACTTTTCCGAGGGGTCGATTTTCACCCGTTTCGACAGTGCCGGCACTGTCGCGAAATCGCATTTTTTTCAAGTTGCTGAAACGACACTTTTCCGCCGCGGGAGGTGGGCCAAACCCCCCAAACATTCATCGGGGGTCCCGGCAGGACCCAAAGATGGCAAAAAACCCAACTTTTCCGAGGGGTCGATTTCCACCCGTTTGGACAGTGCCGGCACTGTCGCGAAATCGCACTTTTTCAAGTTGCTGAAACGACACTTTTCCGCCCCGGGAGGTGGGCCAAACCCCCCAAACATTCATCGGGGGTCCCGGCAGGACCCAAAGATGGCAAAAAACCCAACTTTTCCGAGGGGTCGATTTCCACCCGTTTCGACAGTGCCGGCACTGTCGCGAAATCGCACTTTTTCAAGTTGCTGAAACGACACTTTTCCGCCCCGGGAGGTGGGCCAAACCCCCCAAACATTCATCGGGGGTCCCGGCAGGACCCAAAGATGGCAAAAAACCCAACTTTTCCGAGGGGTCGATTTCCACCCGTTTCGACAGTGCCGGCACTGTCGCGAAATCGCATTTTTTTCAAGTTGCTGAAACGACACTTTTGCGCCCCGGGAGGTGGGCCAAACCCCCCAAACATTCATCGGGGGTCCCGGCAGGACCCAAAGATGGCAAAAAACCCAACTTTTCCGAGGGGTCGATTTTCACCCGTTTTGACAGCCGGCACTGTCGCGAAATCGCATTTTTTTCAAGTTGCTGAAACGACACTTTTCCGCCCCGGGAGGTGGGCCAAACCCCCCAAACATTCATCGGGGGTCCCGGCAGGACCCAAAGATGCAAAAAAAACCAACTTTTCCGAGGGGTCGATTTTCACCCGTTTCGACAGTGCCGGCACTGTCGCGAAATCGCATTTTTTTCAAGTTGCTGAAACGACACTTTTCCGCCCCGGGAGGTGGGCCAAACCCCCCAAACATTCATCGGGGGTCCCGGCAGGACCCAAAGATGCAAAAAAAAACAACTTTTCCGAGGGGTCGATTTTCACCCGTTTCGACAGTGCCGGCACTATCGCGAAATCGCATTTTTTTCAAGTTGCTGAAACGACACTTTTCCGCCCCGGGAGGTGGGCCAAACCCCCCAAACATTCATCGGGGTTCCCGGCAGGACCCAAAGATGCAAAAAAAAACAACTTTTCCGAGGGGTCGATTTTCACCCGTTCACACTGTCGCGAAATCCCAATCTTTCAAGTTGCTGAAACGACACTTTTCCGCCCCGGGAGGTGGGCCAAACCCCCCAAACATTTATCGGGGGTCCCGGCAGGACCCAAAGATGGCAAAAAACCCAACTTTTCCGAGGGGTCGATTTTCACCCGTTTCGACAGTGCCGGCACTGTCGCGAAATCCCAATCTTTCAAGTTGCTGAAACGACACTTTTCCGCCCCGGGAGGTGGGCCAAACCCCCCAAACATTCATCGGGGGTCCCGGCAGGACCCAAAGATGGCAAAAAACCCAACTTTTCCGAGGGGTCGATTTTCACCCGTTTCGACAGTGCCGGCACTGTCGCGAAATCGCATTTTTTCAAGTTGCTAAAACGACACTTTTCCGCCCCGGGAGGTGGGCCAAACCCCCCAAACATTCATCGGGGGTCCCGGCAGGACCCAAAGATGGCAAAAAACCCAACTTTTCCGAGGGGTCGATTTTCACCCGTTTCGACAGTGCCGGCACTGTCGCGAAATCCCAATTTTTCAAGTTGCTGAAACGACACTTTTCCGCCCCGGGAGGTGGGCCAAACCCCATAAACATTCATCGGGGGTCCCGGCAGGACCCAAAGATGCAAAAAAAACCAACTTTTCCGAGGGGTCGATTTTCACCCGTTTCGACAGTGCCGGCACTGTCGCGAAATCGCATTTTTTTCAAGTTGCTGAAACGACACTTTTCCGCCCCGGGAGGTGGGCCAAACCCCCCAAACATTCATCGGGGGTCCCGGCAGGACCCAAAGATGGCAAAAAACCCAACTTTTCCGAGGGGTCGATTTTCACCCGTTTTGACAGTGCCGGCACTGTCGCGAAATCGCATTTTTTTCAAGTTGCTGAAACGACACTTTTCCGCCCCGGGAGGTGGGCCAAACCCCCCAAACATTCATCGGGGGTCCCGGCAGGACCCAAAGATGGCAAAAAACCCAACTTTTCCGAGGGGTCGATTTTCACCCGTTTCGACAGTGCCGGCACTGTCGCGAAATTCCAATTTTTCAAGTTGCTGAAACGACACTTTTCCGCCCCGGGAGGTGGGCCAAACCCCCCAAACATTCATCGGGGGTCCCGGCAGGACCCAAAGATGGCAAAAAACCCAACTTTTCCGAGGGGTCGATTTTCACCCGTTTCGACAGTGCCGGCACTGTCGCGAAATCCCAATTTTTCAAGTTGCTGACACGACACTTTTCCGCCCCGGGAGGTGGGCCAAACCCCCCAAACATTCATCGGGGGTCCCGGCAGGACCCAAAGATGGCAAAAAACCCAACTTTTCCGAGGGGTCGATTTTCACCCGTTTCGACAGTGCCGGCACTGTCGCGAAATTCCAATTTTTCAAGTTGCTGAAACGACACTTTTCCGCCCCGGGAGGTGGGCCAAACCCCCCAAACATTCATCGGGGGTCCCGGCAGGACCCAAAGATGCAAAAAACCCAACTTTTCCGAGGGGTCGATTTTCACCCGTTTCGACAGTGCCGGCACTGTCGCGAAATCGCATTTTTTTCAAGTTGCTGAAACGACACTTTTCCGCCGCGGGAGGTGGGCCAAACCCCCCAAACATTCATCGGGGGTCCCGGCAGGACCCAAAGATGGCAAAAAACCCAACTTTTCCGAGGGGTCGATTTCCACCCGTTTGGACAGTGCCGGCACTGTCGCGAAATCGCACTTTTTCAAGTTGCTGAAACGACACTTTTCCGCCCCGGGAGGTGGGCCAAACCCCCCAAACATTCATCGGGGGTCCCGGCAGGACCCAAAGATGGCAAAAAACCCAACTTTTCCGAGGGGTCGATTTCCACCCGTTTCGACAGTGCCGGCACTGTCGCGAAATCGCACTTTTTCAAGTTGCTGAAACGACACTTTTCCGCCCCGGGAGGTGGGCCAAACCCCCCAAACATTCATCGGGGGTCCCGGCAGGACCCAAAGATGGCAAAAAACCCAACTTTTCCGAGGGGTCGATTTCCACCCGTTTCGACAGTGCCGGCACTGTCGCGAAATCGCATTTTTTTCAAGTTGCTGAAACGACACTTTTGCGCCCCGGGAGGTGGGCCAAACCCCCCAAACATTCATCGGGGGTCCCGGCAGGACCCAAAGATGGCAAAAAACCCAACTTTTCCGAGGGGTCGATTTTCACCCGTTTTGACAGCCGGCACTGTCGCGAAATCGCATTTTTTTCAAGTTGCTGAAACGACACTTTTCCGCCCCGGGAGGTGGGCCAAACCCCCCAAACATTCATCGGGGGTCCCGGCAGGACCCAAAGATGCAAAAAAAACCAACTTTTCCGAGGGGTCGATTTTCACCCGTTTCGACAGTGCCGGCACTGTCGCGAAATCGCATTTTTTTCAAGTTGCTGAAACGACACTTTTCCGCCCCGGGAGGTGGGCCAAACCCCCCAAACATTCATCGGGGGTCCCGGCAGGACCCAAAGATGCAAAAAAAAACAACTTTTCCGAGGGGTCGATTTTCACCCGTTTCGACAGTGCCGGCACTATCGCGAAATCGCATTTTTTTCAAGTTGCTGAAACGACACTTTTCCGCCCCGGGAGGTGGGCCAAACCCCCCAAACATTCATCGGGGGTCCCGGCAGGACCCAAAGATGGCAAAAAACCCAACTTTTCCGAGGGGTCGATTTTCACCCGTTTCGACAGTGCCGGCACTGTCGCGAAATTCCAATTTTTCAAGTTGCTGAAACGACACTTTTCCGCCCCGGGAGGTGGGCCAAACCCCCCAAACATTCATCGGGGGTCCCGGCAGGACCCAAAGATGCAAAAAACCCAACTTTTCCGAGGGGTCGATTTTCACCCGTTTCGACAGTGCCGGCACTGTCGCGAAATCGCATTTTTTTCAAGTTGCTGAAACGACACTTTTCCGCCGCGGGAGGTGGGCCAAACCCCCCAAACATTCATCGGGGGTCCCGGCAGGACCCAAAGATGGCAAAAAACCCAACTTTTCCGAGGGGTCGATTTCCACCCGTTTGGACAGTGCCGGCACTGTCGCGAAATCGCACTTTTTCAAGTTGCTGAAACGACACTTTTCCGCCCCGGGAGGTGGGCCAAACCCCCCAAACATTCATCGGGGGTCCCGGCAGGACCCAAAGATGGCAAAAAACCCAACTTTTCCGAGGGGTCGATTTCCACCCGTTTCGACAGTGCCGGCACTGTCGCGAAATCGCACTTTTTCAAGTTGCTGAAACGACACTTTTCCGCCCCGGGAGGTGGGCCAAACCCCCCAAACATTCATCGGGGGTCCCGGCAGGACCCAAAGATGGCAAAAAACCCAACTTTTCCGAGGGGTCGATTTCCACCCGTTTCGACAGTGCCGGCACTGTCGCGAAATCGCATTTTTTTCAAGTTGCTGAAACGACACTTTTGCGCCCCGGGAGGTGGGCCAAACCCCCCAAACATTCATCGGGGGTCCCGGCAGGACCCAAAGATGGCAAAAAACCCAACTTTTCCGAGGGGTCGATTTTCACCCGTTTTGACAGCCGGCACTGTCGCGAAATCGCATTTTTTTCAAGTTGCTGAAACGACACTTTTCCGCCCCGGGAGGTGGGCCAAACCCCCCAAACATTCATCGGGGGTCCCGGCAGGACCCAAAGATGCAAAAAAAAACAACTTTTCCGAGGGGTCGATTTTCACCCGTTTCGACAGTGCCGGCACTGTCGCGAAATCGCATTTTTTTCAAGTTGCTGAAACGACACTTTTCCGCCCCGGGAGGTGGGCCAAACCCCCCAAACATTCATCGGGGTTCCCGGCAGGACCCAAAGATGCAAAAAAAAACAACTTTTCCGAGGGGTCGATTTTCACCCGTTCACACTGTCGCGAAATCCCAATCTTTCAAGTTGCTGAAACGACACTTTTCCGCCCCGGGAGGTGGGCCAAACCCCCCAAACATTTATCGGGGGTCCCGGCAGGACCCAAAGATGGCAAAAAACCCAACTTTTCCGAGGGGTCGATTTTCACCCGTTTCGACAGTGCCGGCACTGTCGCGAAATCCCAATCTTTCAAGTTGCTGAAACGACACTTTTCCGCCCCGGGAGGTGGGCCAAACCCCCCAAACATTCATCGGGGGTCCCGGCAGGACCCAAAGATGGCAAAAAACCCAACTTTTCCGAGGGGTCGATTTTCACCCGTTTCGACAGTGCCGGCACTGTCGCGAAATCCCAATTTTTCAAGTTGCTGAAACGACACTTTTCCGCCCCGGGAGGTGGGCCAAACCCCCCAAACATTCATCGGGGGTCCCGGCAGGACCCAAAGATGGCAAAAAACCCAACTTTTCCGAGGGGTCGATTTTCACCCGTTTCGACAGTGCCGGCACTGTCGCGAAATCCCAATCTTTCAAGTTGCTGAAACGACACTTTTCCGCCCCGGGAGGTGGGCCAAACCCCCCAAACATTCATCGGGGGTCCCGGCAGGACCCAAAGATGGCAAAAAACCCAACTTTTCCGAGGGGTCGATTTTCACCCGTTTCGACAGTGCCGGCACTGTCGCGAAATCCCAATCTTTCAAGTTGCTGAAACGACACTTTTCCGCCCCGGGAGGTGGGCCAAACCCCCCAAACATTCATCGGGGGTCCCGGCAGGACCCAAAGATGGCAAAAAACCCAACTTTTCCGAGGGGTCGATTTTCACCCGTTTCGACAGTGCCGGCACTGTCGCGAAATCGCATTTTTTCAAGTTGCTAAAACGACACTTTTCCGCCCCGGGAGGTGGGCCAAACCCCCCAAACATTCATCGGGGGTCCCGGCAGGACCCAAAGATGGCAAAAAACCCAACTTTTCCGAGGGGTCGATTTTCACCCGTTTCGACAGTGCCGGCACTGTCGCGAAATCCCAATTTTTCAAGTTGCTGAAACGACACTTTTCCGCCCCGGGAGGTGGGCCAAACCCCATAAACATTCATCGGGGGTCCCGGCAGGACCCAAAGATGCAAAAAAAACCAACTTTTCCGAGGGGTCGATTTTCACCCGTTTCGACAGTGCCGGCACTGTCGCGAAATCGCATTTTTTTCAAGTTGCTGAAACGACACTTTTCCGCCCCGGGAGGTGGGCCAAACCCCCCAAACATTCATCGGGGGTCCCGGCAGGACCCAAAGATGGCAAAAAACCCAACTTTTCCGAGGGGTCGATTTTCACCCGTTTTGACAGTGCCGGCACTGTCGCGAAATCGCATTTTTTTCAAGTTGCTGAAACGACACTTTTCCGCCCCGGGAGGTGGGCCAAACCCCCCAAACATTCATCGGGGGTCCCGGCAGGACCCAAAGATGGCAAAAAACCCAACTTTTCCGAGGGGTCGATTTTCACCCGTTTCGACAGTGCCGGCACTGTCGCGAAATTCCAATTTTTCAAGTTGCTGAAACGACACTTTTCCGCCCCGGGAGGTGGGCCAAACCCCCCAAACATTCATCGGGGGTCCCGGCAGGACCCAAAGATGGCAAAAAACCCAACTTTTCCGAGGGGTCGATTTTCACCCGTTTCGACAGTGCCGGCACTGTCGCGAAATCCCAATTTTTCAAGTTGCTGACACGACACTTTTCCGCCCCGGGAGGTGGGCCAAACCCCCCAAACATTCATCGGGGGTCCCGGCAGGACCCAAAGATGGCAAAAAACCCAACTTTTCCGAGGGGTCGATTTTCACCCGTTTCGACAGTGCCGGCACTGTCGCGAAATTCCAATTTTTCAAGTTGCTGAAACGACACTTTTCCGCCCCGGGAGGTGGGCCAAACCCCCCAAACATTCATCGGGGGTCCCGGCAGGACCCAAAGATGCAAAAAACCCAACTTTTCCGAGGGGTCGATTTTCACCCGTTTCGACAGTGCCGGCACTGTCGCGAAATCGCATTTTTTTCAAGTTGCTGAAACGACACTTTTCCGCCGCGGGAGGTGGGCCAAACCCCCCAAACATTCATCGGGGGTCCCGGCAGGACCCAAAGATGGCAAAAAACCCAACTTTTCCGAGGGGTCGATTTCCACCCGTTTCGACAGTGCCGGCACTGTCGCGAAATCGCACTTTTTCAAGTTGCTGAAACGACACTTTTCCGCCCCGGGAGGTGGGCCAAACCCCCCAAACATTCATCGGGGGTCCCGGCAGGACCCAAAGATGGCAAAAAACCCAACTTTTCCGAGGGGTCGATTTCCACCCGTTTCGACAGTGCCGGCACTGTCGCGAAATCGCATTTTTTTCAAGTTGCTGAAACGACACTTTTGCGCCCCGGGAGGTGGGCCAAACCCCCCAAACATTCATCGGGGGTCCCGGCAGGACCCAAAGATGGCAAAAAACCCAACTTTTCCGAGGGGTCGATTTTCACCCGTTTTGACAGCCGGCACTGTCGCGAAATCGCATTTTTTTCAAGTTGCTGAAACGACACTTTTCCGCCCCGGGAGGTGGGCCAAACCCCCCAAACATTCATCGGGGGTCCCGGCAGGACCCAAAGATGCAAAAAAAAACAACTTTTCCGAGGGGTCGATTTTCACCCGTTTCGACAGTGCCGGCACTGTCGCGAAATCGCATTTTTTTCAAGTTGCTGAAACGACACTTTTCCGCCCCGGGAGGTGGGCCAAACCCCCCAAACATTCATCGGGGTTCCCGGCAGGACCCAAAGATGCAAAAAAAAACAACTTTTCCGAGGGGTCGATTTTCACCCGTTCACACTGTCGCGAAATCCCAATCTTTCAAGTTGCTGAAACGACACTTTTCCGCCCCGGGAGGTGGGCCAAACCCCCCAAACATTTATCGGGGGTCCCGGCAGGACCCAAAGATGGCAAAAAACCCAACTTTTCCGAGGGGTCGATTTTCACCCGTTTCGACAGTGCCGGCACTGTCGCGAAATCCCAATCTTTCAAGTTGCTGAAACGACACTTTTCCGCCCCGGGAGGTGGGCCAAACCCCCCAAACATTCATCGGGGGTCCCGGCAGGACCCAAAGATGGCAAAAAACCCAACTTTTCCGAGGGGTCGATTTTCACCCGTTTCGACAGTGCCGGCACTGTCGCGAAATCCCAATTTTTCAAGTTGCTGAAACGACACTTTTCCGCCCCGGGAGGTGGGCCAAACCCCCCAAACATTCATCGGGGGTCCCGGCAGGACCCAAAGATGCAAAAAAACCCAACTTTTCCGAGGGGTCGATTTTCACCCGTTTCGACAGTGCCGGCACTGTCGCGAAATCACATTTTTTTCAAGTTGCTGAAACGACACTTTTCCGCCGCGGGAGGTGGGCCAAACCCCCCAAACATTCATCGGGGGTCCCGGCAGGACCCAAAGATGGCAAAAAACCCAACTTTTCCGAGGGGTCGATTTTCACCCGTTTCGACAGTGCCGGCACTGTCGCGAAATCGCATTTTTTCAAGTTGCTAAAACGACACTTTTCCGCCCCGGGAGGTGGGCCAAACCCCCCAAACATTCATCGGGGGTCCCGGCAGGACCCAAAGATGGCAAAAAACCCAACTTTTCCGAGGGGTCGATTTTCACCCGTTTCGACAGTGCCGGCACTGTCGCGAAATCGCATTTTTTTCAAGTTGCTGAAACGACACTTTTCCGCCCCGGGAGGTGGGCCAAACCCCCCAAACATTCATCGGGGGTCCCGGCAGGACCCAAAGATGCAAAAAAAAACAACTTTTCCGAGGGGTCGATTTTCACCCGTTTCGACAGTGCCGGCACTGTCGCGAAATCCCAATTTTTCAAGTTGCTGACACGACACTTTTCCGCCCCGGGAGGTGGGCCAAACCCCCCAAACATTCATCGGGGGTCCCGGCAGGACCCAAAGATGGCAAAAAACCCAACTTTTCCGAGGGGTCGATTTTCACCCGTTTCGACAGTGCCGGCACTGTCGCGAAATCCCAATTTTTCAAGTTGCTGAAACGACACTTTTCCGCCCCGGGAGGTGGGCCAAACCCCCCAAACATTCATCGGGGGTCCCGGCAGGACCCAAAGATGCAAAAAAAAACAACTTTTCCGAGGGGTCGATTTTCACCCGTTTCGACAGTGCCGGCACTGTCGCGAAATCCCAATTTTTCAAGTTGCTGAAACGACACTTTTCCGCCCCGGGAGGTGGGCCAAACCCCCCAAACATTCATCGGGGGTCCCGGCAGGACCCAAAGATGGCAAAAAACCCAACTTTTCCGAGGGGTCGATTTTCACCCGTTTCGACAGTGCCGGCACTGTCGCGAAATCGCATTTTTTCAAGTTGCTAAAACGACACTTTTCCGCCCCGGGAGGTGGGCCAAACCCCCCAAACATTCATCGGGGGTCCCGGCAGGACCCAAAGATGGCAAAAAACCCAACTTTTCCGAGGGGTCGATTTTCACCCGTTTCGACAGTGCCGGCACTGTCGCGAAATCCCAATTTTTCAAGTTGCTGAAACGACACTTTTCCGCCCCGGGAGGTGGGCCAAACCCCATAAACATTCATCGGGGGTCCCGGCAGGACCCAAAGATGCAAAAAAAACCAACTTTTCCGAGGGGTCGATTTTCACCCGTTTCGACAGTGCCGGCACTGTCGCGAAATCGCATTTTTTTCAAGTTGCTGAAACGACACTTTTCCGCCCCGGGAGGTGGGCCAAACCCCCCAAACATTCATCGGGGGTCCCGGCAGGACCCAAAGATGGCAAAAAACCCAACTTTTCCGAGGGGTCGATTTTCACCCGTTTTGACAGTGCCGGCACTGTCGCGAAATCGCATTTTTTTCAAGTTGCTGAAACGACACTTTTCCGCCCCGGGAGGTGGGCCAAACCCCCCAAACATTCATCGGGGGTCCCGGCAGGACCCAAAGATGGCAAAAAACCCAACTTTTCCGAGGGGTCGATTTTCACCCGTTTCGACAGTGCCGGCACTGTCGCGAAATTCCAATTTTTCAAGTTGCTGAAACGACACTTTTCCGCCCCGGGAGGTGGGCCAAACCCCCCAAACATTCATCGGGGGTCCCGGCAGGACCCAAAGATGGCAAAAAACCCAACTTTTCCGAGGGGTCGATTTTCACCCGTTTCGACAGTGCCGGCACTGTCGCGAAATCCCAATTTTTCAAGTTGCTGACACGACACTTTTCCGCCCCGGGAGGTGGGCCAAACCCCCCAAACATTCATCGGGGGTCCCGGCAGGACCCAAAGATGGCAAAAAACCCAACTTTTCCGAGGGGTCGATTTTCACCCGTTTCGACAGTGCCGGCACTGTCGCGAAATTCCAATTTTTCAAGTTGCTGAAACGACACTTTTCCGCCCCGGGAGGTGGGCCAAACCCCCCAAACATTCATCGGGGGTCCCGGCAGGACCCAAAGATGCAAAAAACCCAACTTTTCCGAGGGGTCGATTTTCACCCGTTTCGACAGTGCCGGCACTGTCGCGAAATCGCATTTTTTTCAAGTTGCTGAAACGACACTTTTCCGCCGCGGGAGGTGGGCCAAACCCCCCAAACATTCATCGGGGGTCCCGGCAGGACCCAAAGATGGCAAAAAACCCAACTTTTCCGAGGGGTCGATTTCCACCCGTTTGGACAGTGCCGGCACTGTCGCGAAATCGCACTTTTTCAAGTTGCTGAAACGACACTTTTCCGCCCCGGGAGGTGGGCCAAACCCCCCAAACATTCATCGGGGGTCCCGGCAGGACCCAAAGATGGCAAAAAACCCAACTTTTCCGAGGGGTCGATTTCCACCCGTTTCGACAGTGCCGGCACTGTCGCGAAATCGCACTTTTTCAAGTTGCTGAAACGACACTTTTCCGCCCCGGGAGGTGGGCCAAACCCCCCAAACATTCATCGGGGGTCCCGGCAGGACCCAAAGATGGCAAAAAACCCAACTTTTCCGAGGGGTCGATTTCCACCCGTTTCGACAGTGCCGGCACTGTCGCGAAATCGCATTTTTTTCAAGTTGCTGAAACGACACTTTTGCGCCCCGGGAGGTGGGCTAAACCCCCCAAACATTCATCGGGGGTCCCGGCAGGACCCAAAGATGGCAAAAAACCCAACTTTTCCGAGGGGTCGATTTTCACCCGTTTTGACAGCCGGCACTGTCGCGAAATCGCATTTTTTTCAAGTTGCTGAAACGACACTTTTCCGCCCCGGGAGGTGGGCCAAACCCCCCAAACATTCATCGGGGGTCCCGGCAGGACCCAAAGATGCAAAAAAAACCAACTTTTCCGAGGGGTCGATTTTCACCCGTTTCGACAGTGCCGGCACTGTCGCGAAATCGCATTTTTTTCAAGTTGCTGAAACGACACTTTTCCGCCCCGGGAGGTGGGCCAAACCCCCCAAACATTCATCGGGGGTCCCGGCAGGACCCAAAGATGCAAAAAAAAACAACTTTTCCGAGGGGTCGATTTTCACCCGTTTCGACAGTGCCGGCACTGTCGCGAAATCGCATTTTTTTCAAGTTGCTGAAACGACACTTTTCCGCCCCGGGAGGTGGGCCAAACCCCCCAAACATTCATCGGGGTTCCCGGCAGGACCCAAAGATGCAAAAAAAAACAACTTTTCCGAGGGGTCGATTTTCACCCGTTCACACTGTCGCGAAATCCCAATCTTTCAAGTTGCTGAAACGACACTTTTCCGCCCCGGGAGGTGGGCCAAACCCCCCAAACATTTATCGGGGGTCCCGGCAGGACCCAAAGATGGCAAAAAACCCAACTTTTCCGAGGGGTCGATTTTCACCCGTTTCGACAGTGCCGGCACTGTCGCGAAATCCCAATCTTTCAAGTTGCTGAAACGACACTTTTCCGCCCCGGGAGGTGGGCCAAACCCCCCAAACATTCATCGGGGGTCCCGGCAGGACCCAAAGATGGCAAAAAACCCAACTTTTCCGAGGGGTCGATTTTCACCCGTTTCGACAGTGCCGGCACTGTCGCGAAATCCCAATTTTTCAAGTTGCTGAAACGACACTTTTCCGCCCCGGGAGGTGGGCCAAACCCCCCAAACATTCATCGGGGGTCCCGGCAGGACCCAAAGATGCAAAAAAACCCAACTTTTCCGAGGGGTCGATTTTCACCCGTTTCGACAGTGCCGGCACTGTCGCGAAATCGCATTTTTTCAAGTTGCTAAAACGACACTTTTCCGCCCCGGGAGGTGGGCCAAACCCCCCAAACATTCATCGGGGGTCCCGGCAGGACCCAAAGATGGCAAAAAACCCAACTTTTCCGAGGGGTCGATTTTCACCCGTTTCGACAGTGCCGGCACTGTCGCGAAATCGCATTTTTTTCAAGTTGCTGAAACGACACTTTTCCGCCCCGGGAGGTGGGCCAAACCCCCCAAACATTCATCGGGGGTCCCGGCAGGACCCAAAGATGCAAAAAAAAACAACTTTTCCGAGGGGTCGATTTTCACCCGTTTCGACAGTGCCGGCACTGTCGCGAAATCCCAATTTTTCAAGTTGCTGACACGACACTTTTCCGCCCCGGGAGGTGGGCCAAACCCCCCAAACATTCATCGGGGGTCCCGGCAGGACCCAAAGATGGCAAAAAACCCAACTTTTCCGAGGGGTCGATTTTCACCCGTTTCGACAGTGCCGGCACTGTCGCGAAATCCCAATTTTTCAAGTTGCTGAAACGACACTTTTCCGCCTCGGGAGGTGGGCCAAACCCCCCAAACATTCATCGGGGGTCCCGGCAGGACCCAAAGATGCAAAAAAAAACAACTTTTCCGAGGGGTCGATTTTCACCCGTTTCGACAGTGCCGGCACTGTCGCGAAATCCCAATTTTTCAAGTTGCTGAAACGACACTTTTCCGCCCCGGGAGGTGGGCCAAACCCCCCAAACATTCATCGGGGGTCCCGGCAGGACCCAAAGATGGCAAAAAACCCAACTTTTCCGAGGGGTCGATTTTCACCCGTTTCGACAGTGCCGGCACTGTCGCGAAATCGCATTTTTTCAAGTTGCTAAAACGACACTTTTCCGCCCCGGGAGGTGGGCCAAACCCCCCAAACATTCATCGGGGGTCCCGGCAGGACCCAAAGATGGCAAAAAACCCAACTTTTCCGAGGGGTCGATTTTCACCCGTTTCGACAGTGCCGGCACTGTCGCGAAATCCCAATTTTTCAAGTTGCTGAAACGACACTTTTCCGCCCCGGGAGGTGGGCCAAACCCCATAAACATTCATCGGGGGTCCCGGCAGGACCCAAAGATGCAAAAAAACCCAACTTTTCCGAGGGGTCGATTTTCACCCGTTTCGACAGTGCCGGCACTGTCGCGAAATCGCATTTTTTCAAGTTGCTAAAATGACACTTTTCCGCCCCGGGAGGTGGGCCAAACCCCCCAAACATTCATCGGGGGTCCCGGCAGGACCCAAAGATGGCAAAAAACCCAACTTTTCCGAGGGGTCGATTTTCACCCGTTTTGACAGTGCCGGCACTGTCGCGAAATCGCATTTTTTTCAAGTTGCTGAAACGACACTTTTCCGCCCCGGGAGGTGGGCCAAACCCCCCAAACATTCATCGGGGGTCCCGGCAGGACCCAAAGATGGCAAAAAACCCAACTTTTCCGAGGGGTCGATTTTCACCCGTTTCGACAGTGCCGGCACTGTCGCGAAATCCCAATTTTTCAAGTTGCTGAAACGACACTTTTCCGCCCCGGGAGGTGGGCCAAACCCCCCAAACATTCATCGGGGGTCCCGGCAGGACCCAAAGATGGCAAAAAACCCAACTTTTCCGAGGGGTCGATTTTCACCCGTTTCGACAGTGCCGGCACTGTCGCGAAATCCCAATTTTTCAAGTTGCTGACACGACACTTTTCCGCCCCGGGAGGTGGGCCAAACCCCCCAAACATTCATCGGGGGTCCCGGCAGGACCCAAAGATGCAAAAAAAACCAACTTTTCCGAGGGGTCGATTTTCACCCGTTTCGACAGTGCCGGCACTGTCGCGAAATCCCAATTTTTCAAGTTGCTGAAACGACACTTTTCCGCCCCGGGAGGTGGGCCAAACCCCCCAAACATTCATCGGGGGTCCCGGCAGGACCCAAAGATGGCAAAAAACCCAACTTTTCCGAGGGGTCGATTTTCACCCGTTTCGACAGTGCCGGCACTGTCGCGAAATCGCATTTTTTCAAGTTGCTAAAACGACACTTTTCCGCCCCGGGAGGTGGGCCAAACCCCCCAAACATTCATCGGGGGTCCCGGCAGGACCCAAAGATGGCAAAAAACCCAACTTTTCCGAGGGGTCGATTTTCACCCGTTTCGACAGTGCCGGCACTGTCGCGAAATCCCAATTTTTCAAGTTGCTGAAACGACACTTTTCCGCACCGGGAGGTGGGCCAAACCCCATAAACATTCATCGGGGGTCCCGGCAGGACCCAAAGATGCAAAAAAAACCAACTTTTCCGAGGGGTCGATTTTCACCCGTTTCGACAGTGCCGGCACTGTCGCGAAATCGCATTTTTTCAAGTTGCTAAAATGACACTTTTCCGCCCCGGGAGGTGGGCCAAACCCCCCAAACATTCATCGGGGGTCCCGGCAGGACCCAAAGATGGCAAAAAACCCAACTTTTCCGAGGGGTCGATTTTCACCCGTTTTGACAGTGCCGGCACTGTCGCGAAATCGCATTTTTTTCAAGTTGCTGAAACGACACTTTTCCGCCCCGGGAGGTGGGCCAAACCCCCCAAACATTCATCGGGGGTCCCGGCAGGACCCAAAGATGGCAAAAAACCCAACTTTTCCGAGGGGTCGATTTTCACCCGTTTCGACAGTGCCGGCACTGTCGCGAAATCCCAATTTTTCAAGTTGCTGAAACGACACTTTTCCGCCCCGGGAGGTGGGCCAAACCCCCCAAACATTCATCGGGGGTCCCGGCAGGACCCAAAGATGGCAAAAAACCCAACTTTTCCGAGGGGTCGATTTTCACCCGTTTCGACAGTGCCGGCACTGTCGCGAAATCCCAATTTTTCAAGTTGCTGACACGACACTTTTCCGCCCCGGGAGGTGGGCCAAACCCCCCAAACATTCATCGGGGGTCCCGGCAGGACCCAAAGATGCAAAAAAAACCAACTTTTCCGAGGGGTCGATTTTCACCCGTTTCGACAGTGCCGGCACTGTCGCGAAATCCCAATTTTTCAAGTTGCTGAAACGACACTTTTCCGCCCCGGGAGGTGGGCCAAACCCCCCAAACATTCATCGGGGGTCCCGGCAGGACCCAAAGATGCAAAAAAAAACAACTTTTCCGAGGGGTCGATTTTCACCCGTTTCGACAGTGCCGGCACTGTCGCGAAATCCCAATTTTTCAAGTTGCTGACACGACACTTTTCCGCCCCGGGAGGTGGGCCAAACCCCCCAAACATTCATCGGGGGTCCCGGCAGGACCCAAAGATGGCAAAAAACCCAACTTTTCCGAGGGGTCGATTTTCACCCGTTTCGACAGTGCCGGCACTGTCGCGAAATCCCAATTTTTCAAGTTGCTGAAACGACACTTTTCCGCCCCGGGAGGTGGGCCAAACCCCCCAAACATTCATCGGGGGTCCCGGCAGGACCCAAAGATGCAAAAAAAAACAACTTTTCCGAGGGGTCGATTTTCACCCGTTTCGACAGTGCCGGCACTGTCGCGAAATCCCAATTTTTCAAGTTGCTGAAACGACACTTTTCCGCCCCGGGAGGTGGGCCAAACCCCCCAAACATTCATCGGGGGTCCCGGCAGGACCCAAAGATGGCAAAAAACCCAACTTTTCCGAGGGGTCGATTTTCACCCGTTTCGACAGTGCCGGCACTGTCGCGAAATCGCATTTTTTCAAGTTGCTAAAACGACACTTTTCCGCCCCGGGAGGTGGGCCAAACCCCCCAAACATTCATCGGGGGTCCCGGCAGGACCCAAAGATGGCAAAAAACCCAACTTTTCCGAGGGGTCGATTTTCACCCGTTTCGACAGTGCCGGCACTGTCGCGAAATCCCAATTTTTCAAGTTGCTGAAACGACACTTTTCCGCCCCGGGAGGTGGGCCAAACCCCATAAACATTCATCGGGGGTCCCGGCAGGACCCAAAGATGCAAAAAAAACCAACTTTTCCGAGGGGTCGATTTTCACCCGTTTCGACAGTGCCGGCACTGTCGCGAAATCGCATTTTTTTCAAGTTGCTGAAACGACACTTTTCCGCCCCGGGAGGTGGGCCAAACCCCCCAAACATTCATCGGGGGTCCCGGCAGGACCCAAAGATGGCAAAAAACCCAACTTTTCCGAGGGGTCGATTTTCACCCGTTTTGACAGTGCCGGCACTGTCGCGAAATCGCATTTTTTTCAAGTTGCTGAAACGACACTTTTCCGCCCCGGGAGGTGGGCCAAACCCCCCAAACATTCATCGGGGGTCCCGGCAGGACCCAAAGATGGCAAAAAACCCAACTTTTCCGAGGGGTCGATTTTCACCCGTTTCGACAGTGCCGGCACTGTCGCGAAATTCCAATTTTTCAAGTTGCTGAAACGACACTTTTCCGCCCCGGGAGGTGGGCCAAACCCCCCAAACATTCATCGGGGGTCCCGGCAGGACCCAAAGATGGCAAAAAACCCAACTTTTCCGAGGGGTCGATTTTCACCCGTTTCGACAGTGCCGGCACTGTCGCGAAATCCCAATTTTTCAAGTTGCTGACACGACACTTTTCCGCCCCGGGAGGTGGGCCAAACCCCCCAAACATTCATCGGGGGTCCCGGCAGGACCCAAAGATGGCAAAAAACCCAACTTTTCCGAGGGGTCGATTTTCACCCGTTTCGACAGTGCCGGCACTGTCGCGAAATTCCAATTTTTCAAGTTGCTGAAACGACACTTTTCCGCCCCGGGAGGTGGGCCAAACCCCCCAAACATTCATCGGGGGTCCCGGCAGGACCCAAAGATGCAAAAAACCCAACTTTTCCGAGGGGTCGATTTTCACCCGTTTCGACAGTGCCGGCACTGTCGCGAAATCGCATTTTTTTCAAGTTGCTGAAACGACACTTTTCCGCCGCGGGAGGTGGGCCAAACCCCCCAAACATTCATCGGGGGTCCCGGCAGGACCCAAAGATGGCAAAAAACCCAACTTTTCCGAGGGGTCGATTTCCACCCGTTTGGACAGTGCCGGCACTGTCGCGAAATCGCACTTTTTCAAGTTGCTGAAACGACACTTTTCCGCCCCGGGAGGTGGGCCAAACCCCCCAAACATTCATCGGGGGTCCCGGCAGGACCCAAAGATGGCAAAAAACCCAACTTTTCCGAGGGGTCGATTTCCACCCGTTTCGACAGTGCCGGCACTGTCGCGAAATCGCACTTTTTCAAGTTGCTGAAACGACACTTTTCCGCCCCGGGAGGTGGGCCAAACCCCCCAAACATTCATCGGGGGTCCCGGCAGGACCCAAAGATGGCAAAAAACCCAACTTTTCCGAGGGGTCGATTTCCACCCGTTTCGACAGTGCCGGCACTGTCGCGAAATCGCATTTTTTTCAAGTTGCTGAAACGACACTTTTGCGCCCCGGGAGGTGGGCTAAACCCCCCAAACATTCATCGGGGGTCCCGGCAGGACCCAAAGATGGCAAAAAACCCAACTTTTCCGAGGGGTCGATTTTCACCCGTTTTGACAGCCGGCACTGTCGCGAAATCGCATTTTTTTCAAGTTGCTGAAACGACACTTTTCCGCCCCGGGAGGTGGGCCAAACCCCCCAAACATTCATCGGGGGTCCCGGCAGGACCCAAAGATGCAAAAAAAACCAACTTTTCCGAGGGGTCGATTTTCACCCGTTTCGACAGTGCCGGCACTGTCGCGAAATCGCATTTTTTTCAAGTTGCTGAAACGACACTTTTCCGCCCCGGGAGGTGGGCCAAACCCCCCAAACATTCATCGGGGGTCCCGGCAGGACCCAAAGATGCAAAAAAAAACAACTTTTCCGAGGGGTCGATTTTCACCCGTTTCGACAGTGCCGGCACTGTCGCGAAATCGCATTTTTTTCAAGTTGCTGAAACGACACTTTTCCGCCCCGGGAGGTGGGCCAAACCCCCCAAACATTCATCGGGGTTCCCGGCAGGACCCAAAGATGCAAAAAAAAACAACTTTTCCGAGGGGTCGATTTTCACCCGTTCACACTGTCGCGAAATCCCAATCTTTCAAGTTGCTGAAACGACACTTTTCCGCCCCGGGAGGTGGGCCAAACCCCCCAAACATTTATCGGGGGTCCCGGCAGGACCCAAAGATGGCAAAAAACCCAACTTTTCCGAGGGGTCGATTTTCACCCGTTTCGACAGTGCCGGCACTGTCGCGAAATCCCAATCTTTCAAGTTGCTGAAACGACACTTTTCCGCCCCGGGAGGTGGGCCAAACCCCCCAAACATTCATCGGGGGTCCCGGCAGGACCCAAAGATGGCAAAAAACCCAACTTTTCCGAGGGGTCGATTTTCACCCGTTTCGACAGTGCCGGCACTGTCGCGAAATCCCAATTTTTCAAGTTGCTGAAACGACACTTTTCCGCCCCGGGAGGTGGGCCAAACCCCCCAAACATTCATCGGGGGTCCCGGCAGGACCCAAAGATGCAAAAAAACCCAACTTTTCCGAGGGGTCGATTTTCACCCGTTTCGACAGTGCCGGCACTGTCGCGAAATCGCATTTTTTTCAAGTTGCTGAAACGACACTTTTCCGCCGCGGGAGGTGGGCCAAACCCCCCAAACATTCATCGGGGGTCCCGGCAGGACCCAAAGATGGCAAAAAACCCAACTTTTCCGAGGGGTCGATTTTCACCCGTTTCGACAGTGCCGGCACTGTCGCGAAATCGCATTTTTTCAAGTTGCTAAAACGACACTTTTCCGCCCCGGGAGGTGGGCCAAACCCCCCAAACATTCATCGGGGGTCCCGGCAGGACCCAAAGATGGCAAAAAACCCAACTTTTCCGAGGGGTCGATTTTCACCCGTTTCGACAGTGCCGGCACTGTCGCGAAATCGCATTTTTTTCAAGTTGCTGAAACGACACTTTTCCGCCCCGGGAGGTGGGCCAAACCCCCCAAACATTCATCGGGGGTCCCGGCAGGACCCAAAGATGCAAAAAAAAACAACTTTTCCGAGGGGTCGATTTTCACCCGTTTCGACAGTGCCGGCACTGTCGCGAAATCCCAATTTTTCAAGTTGCTGACACGACACTTTTCCGCCCCGGGAGGTGGGCCAAACCCCCCAAACATTCATCGGGGGTCCCGGCAGGACCCAAAGATGGCAAAAAACCCAACTTTTCCGAGGGGTCGATTTTCACCCGTTTCGACAGTGCCGGCACTGTCGCGAAATCCCAATTTTTCAAGTTGCTGAAACGACACTTTTCCGCCTCGGGAGGTGGGCCAAACCCCCCAAACATTCATCGGGGGTCCCGGCAGGACCCAAAGATGCAAAAAAAAACAACTTTTCCGAGGGGTCGATTTTCACCCGTTTCGACAGTGCCGGCACTGTCGCGAAATCCCAATTTTTCAAGTTGCTGAAACGACACTTTTCCGCCCCGGGAGGTGGGCCAAACCCCCCAAACATTCATCGGGGGTCCCGGCAGGACCCAAAGATGGCAAAAAACCCAACTTTTCCGAGGGGTCGATTTTCACCCGTTTCGACAGTGCCGGCACTGTCGCGAAATCGCATTTTTTCAAGTTGCTAAAACGACACTTTTCCGCCCCGGGAGGTGGGCCAAACCCCCCAAACATTCATCGGGGGTCCCGGCAGGACCCAAAGATGGCAAAAAACCCAACTTTTCCGAGGGGTCGATTTTCACCCGTTTCGACAGTGCCGGCACTGTCGCGAAATCCCAATTTTTCAAGTTGCTGAAACGACACTTTTCCGCCCCGGGAGGTGGGCCAAACCCCATAAACATTCATCGGGGGTCCCGGCAGGACCCAAAGATGCAAAAAAACCCAACTTTTCCGAGGGGTCGATTTTCACCCGTTTCGACAGTGCCGGCACTGTCGCGAAATCGCATTTTTTCAAGTTGCTAAAATGACACTTTTCCGCCCCGGGAGGTGGGCCAAACCCCCCAAACATTCATCGGGGGTCCCGGCAGGACCCAAAGATGGCAAAAAACCCAACTTTTCCGAGGGGTCGATTTTCACCCGTTTTGACAGTGCCGGCACTGTCGCGAAATCGCATTTTTTTCAAGTTGCTGAAACGACACTTTTCCGCCCCGGGAGGTGGGCCAAACCCCCCAAACATTCATCGGGGGTCCCGGCAGGACCCAAAGATGGCAAAAAACCCAACTTTTCCGAGGGGTCGATTTTCACCCGTTTCGACAGTGCCGGCACTGTCGCGAAATCCCAATTTTTCAAGTTGCTGAAACGACACTTTTCCGCCCCGGGAGGTGGGCCAAACCCCCCAAACATTCATCGGGGGTCCCGGCAGGACCCAAAGATGGCAAAAAACCCAACTTTTCCGAGGGGTCGATTTTCACCCGTTTCGACAGTGCCGGCACTGTCGCGAAATCCCAATTTTTCAAGTTGCTGACACGACACTTTTCCGCCCCGGGAGGTGGGCCAAACCCCCCAAACATTCATCGGGGGTCCCGGCAGGACCCAAAGATGCAAAAAAAACCAACTTTTCCGAGGGGTCGATTTTCACCCGTTTCGACAGTGCCGGCACTGTCGCGAAATCCCAATTTTTCAAGTTGCTGAAACGACACTTTTCCGCCCCGGGAGGTGGGCCAAACCCCCCAAACATTCATCGGGGGTCCCGGCAGGACCCAAAGATGGCAAAAAACCCAACTTTTCCGAGGGGTCGATTTTCACCCGTTTCGACAGTGCCGGCACTGTCGCGAAATCGCATTTTTTCAAGTTGCTAAAACGACACTTTTCCGCCCCGGGAGGTGGGCCAAACCCCCCAAACATTCATCGGGGGTCCCGGCAGGACCCAAAGATGGCAAAAAACCCAACTTTTCCGAGGGGTCGATTTTCACCCGTTTCGACAGTGCCGGCACTGTCGCGAAATCCCAATTTTTCAAGTTGCTGAAACGACACTTTTCCGCACCGGGAGGTGGGCCAAACCCCATAAACATTCATCGGGGGTCCCGGCAGGACCCAAAGATGCAAAAAAAACCAACTTTTCCGAGGGGTCGATTTTCACCCGTTTCGACAGTGCCGGCACTGTCGCGAAATCGCATTTTTTCAAGTTGCTAAAATGACACTTTTCCGCCCCGGGAGGTGGGCCAAACCCCCCAAACATTCATCGGGGGTCCCGGCAGGACCCAAAGATGGCAAAAAACCCAACTTTTCCGAGGGGTCGATTTTCACCCGTTTTGACAGTGCCGGCACTGTCGCGAAATCGCATTTTTTTCAAGTTGCTGAAACGACACTTTTCCGCCCCGGGAGGTGGGCCAAACCCCCCAAACATTCATCGGGGGTCCCGGCAGGACCCAAAGATGGCAAAAAACCCAACTTTTCCGAGGGGTCGATTTTCACCCGTTTCGACAGTGCCGGCACTGTCGCGAAATCCCAATTTTTCAAGTTGCTGAAACGACACTTTTCCGCCCCGGGAGGTGGGCCAAACCCCCCAAACATTCATCGGGGGTCCCGGCAGGACCCAAAGATGGCAAAAAACCCAACTTTTCCGAGGGGTCGATTTTCACCCGTTTCGACAGTGCCGGCACTGTCGCGAAATCCCAATTTTTCAAGTTGCTGACACGACACTTTTCCGCCCCGGGAGGTGGGCCAAACCCCCCAAACATTCATCGGGGGTCCCGGCAGGACCCAAAGATGCAAAAAAAACCAACTTTTCCGAGGGGTCGATTTTCACCCGTTTCGACAGTGCCGGCACTGTCGCGAAATCCCAATTTTTCAAGTTGCTGAAACGACACTTTTCCGCCCCGGGAGGTGGGCCAAACCCCCCAAACATTCATCGGGGGTCCCGGCAGGACCCAAAGATGGCAAAAAACCCAACTTTTCCGAGGGGTCGATTTTCACCCGTTTTGACAGTGCCGGCACTGTCGCGAAATCGCATTTTTTTCAAGTTGCTGAAACGACACTTTTCCGCCCCGGGAGGTGGGCCAAACCCCCCAAACATTCATCGGGGGTCCCGGCAGGACCCAAAGATGGCAAAAAACCCAACTTTTCCGAGGGGTCGATTTTCACCCGTTTCGACAGTGCCGGCACTGTCGCGAAATTCCAATTTTTCAAGTTGCTGAAACGACACTTTTCCGCCCCGGGAGGTGGGCCAAACCCCCCAAACATTCATCGGGGGTCCCGGCAGGACCCAAAGATGGCAAAAAACCCAACTTTTCCGAGGGGTCGATTTTCACCCGTTTCGACAGTGCCGGCACTGTCGCGAAATCCCAATTTTTCAAGTTGCTGAAACGACACTTTTCCGCCCCGGGAGGTGGGCCAAACCCCCCAAACATTCATCGGGGGTCCCGGCAGGACCCAAAGATGCAAAAAAAAACAACTTTTCCGAGGGGTCGATTTTCACCCGTTTCGACAGTGCCGGCACTGTCGCGAAATCGCATTTTTTTCAAGTTGCTGAAACGACACTTTTCCGCCCCGGGAGGTGGGCCAAACCCCCCAAACATTCATCGGGGGTCCCGGCAGGACCCAAAGATGGCAAAAAACCCAACTTTTCCGAGGGGTCGATTTTCACCCGTTTCGACAGTGCCGGCACTGTCGCGAAATCCCAATTTTTCAAGTTGCTGAAACGACACTTTTCCGCCCCGGGAGGTGGGCCAAACCCCCCAAACATTCATCGGGGGTCCCGGCAGGACCCAAAGATGCAAAAAAACCCAACTTTTCCGAGGGGTCGATTTTCACCCGTTTCGACAGTGCCGGCACTGTCGCGAAATCCCAATTTTTCAAGTTGCTGACACGACACTTTTCCGCCCCGGGAGGTGGGCCAAACCCCCCAAACATTCATCGGGGGTCCCGGCAGGACCCAAAGATGGCAAAAAACCCAACTTTTCCGAGGGGTCGATTTTCACCCGTTTCGACAGTGCCGGCACTGTCGCGAAATTCCAATTTTTCAAGTTGCTGAAACGACACTTTTCCGCCCCGGGAGGTGGGCCAAACCCCCCAAACATTCATCGGGGGTCCCGGCAGGACCCAAAGATGCAAAAAACCCAACTTTTCCGAGGGGTCGATTTTCACCCGTTTCGACAGTGCCGGCACTGTCGCGAAATCGCATTTTTTTCAAGTTGCTGAAACGACACTTTTCCGCCGCGGGAGGTGGGCCAAACCCCCCAAACATTCATCGGGGGTCCCGGCAGGACCCAAAGATGGCAAAAAACCCAACTTTTCCGAGGGGTCGATTTCCACCCGTTTGGACAGTGCCGGCACTGTCGCGAAATCGCACTTTTTCAAGTTGCTGAAACGACACTTTTCCGCCCCGGGAGGTGGGCCAAACCCCCCAAACATTCATCGGGGGTCCCGGCAGGACCCAAAGATGGCAAAAAACCCAACTTTTCCGAGGGGTCGATTTCCACCCGTTTCGACAGTGCCGGCACTGTCGCGAAATCGCACTTTTTCAAGTTGCTGAAACGACACTTTTCCGCCCCGGGAGGTGGGCCAAACCCCCCAAACATTCATCGGGGGTCCCGGCAGGACCCAAAGATGGCAAAAAACCCAACTTTTCCGAGGGGTCGATTTCCACCCGTTTCGACAGTGCCGGCACTGTCGCGAAATCGCATTTTTTTCAAGTTGCTGAAACGACACTTTTGCGCCCCGGGAGGTGGGCCAAACCCCCCAAACATTCATCGGGGGTCCCGGCAGGACCCAAAGATGGCAAAAAACCCAACTTTTCCGAGGGGTCGATTTTCACCCGTTTTGACAGCCGGCACTGTCGCGAAATCGCATTTTTTTCAAGTTGCTGAAACGACACTTTTCCGCCCCGGGAGGTGGGCCAAACCCCCCAAACATTCATCGGGGGTCCCGGCAGGACCCAAAGATGCAAAAAAAACCAACTTTTCCGAGGGGTCGATTTTCACCCGTTTCGACAGTGCCGGCACTGTCGCGAAATCGCATTTTTTTCAAGTTGCTGAAACGACACTTTTCCGCCCCGGGAGGTGGGCCAAACCCCCCAAACATTCATCGGGGGTCCCGGCAGGACCCAAAGATGCAAAAAAAAACAACTTTTCCGAGGGGTCGATTTTCACCCGTTTCGACAGTGCCGGCACTGTCGCGAAATCGCATTTTTTTCAAGTTGCTGAAACGACACTTTTCCGCCCCGGGAGGTGGGCCAAACCCCCCAAACATTCATCGGGGTTCCCGGCAGGACCCAAAGATGCAAAAAAAAACAACTTTTCCGAGGGGTCGATTTTCACCCGTTCACACTGTCGCGAAATCCCAATCTTTCAAGTTGCTGAAACGACACTTTTCCGCCCCGGGAGGTGGGCCAAACCCCCCAAACATTTATCGGGGGTCCCGGCAGGACCCAAAGATGGCAAAAAACCCAACTTTTCCGAGGGGTCGATTTTCACCCGTTTCGACAGTGCCGGCACTGTCGCGAAATCCCAATCTTTCAAGTTGCTGAAACGACACTTTTACGCCCCGGGAGGTGGGCCAAACCCCCCAAACATTCATCGGGGGTCCCGGCAGGACCCAAAGATGGCAAAAAACCCAACTTTTCCGAGGGGTCGATTTTCACCCGTTTCGACAGTGCCGGCACTGTCGCGAAATCCCAATTTTTCAAGTTGCTGAAACGACACTTTTCCGCCCCGGGAGGTGGGCCAAACCCCCCAAACATTCATCGGGGGTCCCGGCAGGACCCAAAGATGCAAAAAAACCCAACTTTTCCGAGGGGTCGATTTTCACCCGTTTCGACAGTGCCGGCACTGTCGCGAAATCGCATTTTTTTCAAGTTGCTGAAACGACACTTTTCCGCCGCGGGAGGTGGGCCAAACCCCCCAAACATTCATCGGGGGTCCCGGCAGGACCCAAAGATGGCAAAAAACCCAACTTTTCCGAGGGGTCGATTTTCACCCGTTTCGACAGTGCCGGCACTGTCGCGAAATCGCATTTTTTCAAGTTGCTAAAACGACACTTTTCCGCCCCGGGAGGTGGGCCAAACCCCCCAAACATTCATCGGGGGTCCCGGCAGGACCCAAAGATGGCAAAAAACCCAACTTTTCCGAGGGGTCGATTTTCACCCGTTTCGACAGTGCCGGCACTGTCGCGAAATCGCATTTTTTTCAAGTTGCTGAAACGACACTTTTCCGCCCCGGGAGGTGGGCCAAACCCCCCAAACATTCATCGGGGGTCCCGGCAGGACCCAAAGATGCAAAAAAAAACAACTTTTCCGAGGGGTCGATTTTCACCCGTTTCGACAGTGCCGGCACTGTCGCGAAATCCCAATTTTTCAAGTTGCTGACACGACACTTTTCCGCCCCGGGAGGTGGGCCAAACCCCCCAAACATTCATCGGGGGTCCCGGCAGGACCCAAAGATGGCAAAAAACCCAACTTTTCCGAGGGGTCGATTTTCACCCGTTTCGACAGTGCCGGCACTGTCGCGAAATCCCAATTTTTCAAGTTGCTGAAACGACACTTTTCCGCCTCGGGAGGTGGGCCAAACCCCCCAAACATTCATCGGGGGTCCCGGCAGGACCCAAAGATGCAAAAAAAAACAACTTTTCCGAGGGGTCGATTTTCACCCGTTTCGACAGTGCCGGCACTGTCGCGAAATCGCATTTTTTCAAGTTGCTAAAACGACACTTTTCCGCCCCGGGAGGTGGGCCAAACCCCCCAAACATTCATCGGGGGTCCCGGCAGGACCCAAAGATGGCAAAAAACCCAACTTTTCCGAGGGGTCGATTTTCACCCGTTTCGACAGTGCCGGCACTGTCGCGAAATCCCAATTTTTCAAGTTGCTGAAACGACACTTTTCCGCACCGGGAGGTGGGCCAAACCCCATAAACATTCATCGGGGGTCCCGGCAGGACCCAAAGATGCAAAAAAAACCAACTTTTCCGAGGGGTCGATTTTCACCCGTTTCGACAGTGCCGGCACTGTCGCGAAATCGCATTTTTTCAAGTTGCTAAAATGACACTTTTCCGCCCCGGGAGGTGGGCCAAACCCCCCAAACATTCATCGGGGGTCCCGGCAGGACCCAAAGATGGCAAAAAACCCAACTTTTCCGAGGGGTCGATTTTCACCCGTTTTGACAGTGCCGGCACTGTCGCGAAATCGCATTTTTTTCAAGTTGCTGAAACGACACTTTTCCGCCCCGGGAGGTGGGCCAAACCCCCCAAACATTCATCGGGGGTCCCGGCAGGACCCAAAGATGGCAAAAAACCCAACTTTTCCGAGGGGTCGATTTTCACCCGTTTCGACAGTGCCGGCACTGTCGCGAAATCCCAATTTTTCAAGTTGCTGAAACGACACTTTTCCGCCCCGGGAGGTGGGCCAAACCCCCCAAACATTCATCGGGGGTCCCGGCAGGACCCAAAGATGGCAAAAAACCCAACTTTTCCGAGGGGTCGATTTTCACCCGTTTCGACAGTGCCGGCACTGTCGCGAAATCCCAATTTTTCAAGTTGCTGAAACGACACTTTTCCGCCCCGGGAGGTGGGCCAAACCCCCCAAACATTCATCGGGGGTCCCGGCAGGACCCAAAGATGCAAAAAAACCCAACTTTTCCGAGGGGTCGATTTTCACCCGTTTCGACAGTGCCGGCACTGTCGCGAAATCCCAATTTTTCAAGTTGCTGACACGACACTTTTCCGCCCCGGGAGGTGGGCCAAACCCCCCAAACATTCATCGGGGGTCCCGGCAGGACCCAAAGATGGCAAAAAACCCAACTTTTCCGAGGGGTCGATTTTCACCCGTTTCGACAGTGCCGGCACTGTCGCGAAATCCCAATTTTTCAAGTTGCTGAAACGACACTTTTCCGCCCCGGGAGGTGGGCCAAACCCCCCAAACATTCATCGGGGGTCCCGGCAGGACCCAAAGATGCAAAAAAAAACAACTTTTCCGAGGGGTCGATTTTCACCCGTTTCGACAGTGCCGGCACTGTCGCGAAATCCCAATTTTTCAAGTTGCTGAAACGACACTTTTCCGCCCCGGGAGGTGGGCCAAACCCCCCAAACATTCATCGGGGGTCCCGGCAGGACCCAAAGATGCAAAAAACCCAACTTTTCCGAGGGGTCGATTTTCACCCGTTTCGACAGTGCCGGCACTGTCGCGAAATCCCAATTTTTCAAGTTGCTGAAACGACACTTTTCCGCCCCGGGAGGTGGGCCAAACCCCCCAAACATTCATCGGGGGTCCCGGCAGGACCCAAAGATGGCAAAAAACCCAACTTTTCCGAGGGGTCGATTTTCACCCGTTTCGACAGTGCCGGCACTGTCGCGAAATCGCATTTTTTCAAGTTGCTAAAACGACACTTTTCCGCCCCGGGAGGTGGGCCAAACCCCCCAAACATTCATCGGGGGTCCCGGCAGGACCCAAAGATGGCAAAAAACCCAACTTTTCCGAGGGGTCGATTTTCACCCGTTTCGACAGTGCCGGCACTGTCGCGAAATCCCAATTTTTCAAGTTGCTGAAACGACACTTTTCCGCCCCGGGAGGTGGGCCAAACCCCATAAACATTCATCGGGGGTCCCGGCAGGACCCAAAGATGCAAAAAAAACCAACTTTTCCGAGGGGTCGATTTTCACCCGTTTCGACAGTGCCGGCACTGTCGCGAAATCGCATTTTTTCAAGTTGCTAAAATGACACTTTTCCGCCCCGGGAGGTGGGCCAAACCCCCCAAACATTCATCGGGGGTCCCGGCAGGACCCAAAGATGGCAAAAAACCCAACTTTTCCGAGGGGTCGATTTTCACCCGTTTCGACAGTGCCGGCACTGTCGCGAAATCCCAATTTTTCAAGTTGCTGAAACGACACTTTTCCGCCCCGGGAGGTGGGCCAAACCCCCCAAACATTCATCGGGGGTCCCGGCAGGACCCAAAGATGGCAAAAAACCCAACTTTTCCGAGGGGTCGATTTTCACCCGTTTCGACAGTGCCGGCACTGTCGCGAAATCCCAATTTTTCAAGTTGCTGACACGACACTTTTCCGCCCCGGGAGGTGGGCCAAACCCCCCAAACATTCATCGGGGGTCCCGGCAGGACCCAAAGATGCAAAAAAACCCAACTTTTCCGAGGGGTCGATTTTCACCCGTTTCGACAGTGCCGGCACTGTCGCGAAATCCCAATTTTTCAAGTTGCTGAAACGACACTTTTCCGCCCCGGGAGGTGGGCCAAACCCCCCAAACATTCATCGGGGGTCCCGGCAGGACCCAAAGATGGCAAAAAACCCAACTTTTCCGAGGGGTCGATTTTCACCCGTTTCGACAGTGCCGGCACTGTCGCGAAATCGCATTTTTTCAAGTTGCTAAAACGACACTTTTCCGCCCCGGGAGGTGGGCCAAACCCCCCAAACATTCATCGGGGGTCCCGGCAGGACCCAAAGATGCAAAAAACCCAACTTTTCCGAGGGGTCGATTTTCACCCGTTTCGACAGTGCCGGCACTGTCGCGAAATCGCATTTTTTTCAAGTTGCTGAAACGACACTTTTCCGCCCCGGGAGGTGGGCCAAACCCCCCAAACATTCATCGGGGGTCCCGGCAGGACCCAAAGATGCAAAAAAAACCAACTTTTCCGAGGGGTCGATTTTCACCCGTTTCGACAGTGCCGGCACTGTCGCGAAATCCCAATTTTTCAAGTTGCTGAAACAACACTTTTCCGCCCCGGGAGGTGGGCCAAACCCCCCAAACATTCATCGGGGGTCCCGGCAGGACCCAAAGATGCAAAAAACCCAACTTTTCCGAGGGGTCGATTTTCACCCGTTTCGACAGTGCCGGCACTGTCGCGAAATCGCATTTTTTTCAAGTTGCTGAAACGACACTTTTGCGCCCCGGGAGGTGGGCCAAACCCCCCAAACATTCATCGGGGGTCCCGGCAGGACCCAAAGATGGCAAAAAACCCAACTTTTCCGAGGGGTCGATTTTCACCCGTTTCGACAGTGCCGGCACTGTCGCGAAATCGCATTTTTTTCAAGTTGCTGAAACGACACTTTTCCGCCCCGGGAGGTGGGCCAAACCCCCCAAACATTCATCGGGGGTCCCGGCAGGACCCAAAGATGCAAAAAAAACCAACTTTTCCGAGGGGTCGATTTTCACCCGTTTCGACAGTGCGGCACTGTCGCGAAATCGCATTTTTTTCAAGTTGCTGAAACGACACTTTTCCGCCCCGGGAGGTGGGCCAAACCCCCCAAACATTCATCGGGGGTCCCGGCAGGACCCAAAGATGCAAAAAAAACCAACTTTTCCGAGGGGTCGATTTTCACCCGTTTCGACAGTGCCGGCACTGTCGCGAAATCCCAATTTTTCAAGTTGCTGAAACGACACTTTTCCGCCCCGGGAGGTGGGCCAAACCCCCCAAACATTCATCGGGGGTCCCGGCAGGACCCAAAGATGGCAAAAAACCCAACTTTTCCGAGGGGTCGATTTTCACCCGTTTCGACAGTGCCGGCACTGTCGCGAAATCCCAATTTTTCAAGTTGCTGAAACGACACTTTTCCGCCCCGGGAGGTGGGCCAAACCCCCCAAACATTCATCGGGGGTCCCGGCAGGACCCAAAGATGCAAAAAAAAACAACTTTTCCGAGGGGTCGATTTTCACCCGTTTCGACAGTGCCGGCACTGTCGCGAAATCGCATTTTTTTCAAGTTGCTGAAACGACACTTTTCCACCGCGGGAGGTGGGCCAAACCCCCCAAACATTCATCGGGGGTCCCGGCAGGACCCAAAGATGGCAAAAAACCCAACTTTTCCGAGGGGTCGATTTTCACCCGTTTCGACAGTGCCGGCACTGTCGCGAAATCGCATTTTTTCAAGTTGCTAAAACGACACTTTTCCGCCCCGGGAGGTGGGCCAAACCCCCCAAACATTCATCGGGGGTCCCGGCAGGACCCAAAGATGGCAAAAAACCCAACTTTTCCGAGGGGTCGATTTTCACCCGTTTCGACAGTGCCGGCACTGTCGCGAAATCCCAATTTTTCAAGTTGCTGAAACGACACTTTTCCGCCCCGGGAGGTGGGCCAAACCCCATAAACATTCATCGGGGGTCCCGGCAGGACCCAAAGATGCAAAAAAAAACAACTTTTCCGAGGGGTCGATTTTCACCCGTTTCGACAGTGCCGGCACTGTCGTGAAATCGCATTTTTTCAAGTTGCTAAAATGACACTTTTCCGCCCCGGGAGGTGGGCCAAACCCCCCAAACATTCATTGGGGGTCCCGGCAGGACCCAAAGATGGCAAAAAACCCAACTTTTCCGAGGGGTCGATTTTCACCCGTTTCGACAGTGCCGGCACTGTCGCGAAATCGCATTTTTTTCAAGTTGCTGAAACGACACTTTTCCGCCCCGGGAGGTGGGCCAAACCCCCCAAACATTCATCGGGGGTCCCGGCAGGACCCAAAGATGCAAAAAAAAACAACTTTTCCGAGGGGTCGATTTTCACCCGTTTCGACAGTGCCGGCACTGTCGCGAAATCCCAATTTTTCAAGTTGCTGAAACGAAACTTTTCCGCCCCGGGAGGTGGGCCAAACCCCCCAAACATTCATCGGGGGTCCCGGCAGGACCCAAAAATGGCAAAAAACCCAACTTTTCCGAGGGGTCGATTTTCACCCGTTTCGACAGCCGGCACTGTCGCGAAATCGCATTTTTTTCAAGTTGCTGAAACGACACTTTTCCGCCCCGGGAGGTGGGCCAAACCCCCCAAACATTCATCGGGGGTCCCGGCAGGACCCAAAGATGCAAAAAAACCCAACTTTTCCGAGAGGTCGATTTTCACCCGTTTCGACAGTGCCGGCACTGTCGCGAAATCGCATTTTTTCAAGTTGCTAAAACGACACTTTTCCGCCCCGGGAGGTGGGCCAAACCCCCCAAACATTCATCGGGGGTCCCGGCAGGACCCAAAGATGGCAAAAAACCCAACTTTTCCGAGGGGTCGATTTTCACCCGTTTCGACAGTGCCGGCACTGTCGCGAAATCCCAATTTTTCAAATTGCTGAAACGACACTTTTCCGCCCCGGGAGGTGGGCCAAACCCCATAAACATTCATCGGGGGTCCCGGCAGGACCCAAAGATGCAAAAAAAAACAACTTTTCCGAGGGGTCGATTTTCACCCGTTTCGACAGTGCCGGCACTGTCGTGAAATCGCATTTTTTCAAGTTGCTAAAATGACACTTTTCCGCCCCGGGAGGTGGGCCAAACCCCCCAAACATTCATCGGGGGTCCCGGCAGGACCCAAAGATGGCAAAAAACCCAACTTTTCCGAGGGGTCGATTTTCACCCGTTTCGACAGTGCCGGCACTGTCGCGAAATCGCATTTTTTTCAAGTTGCTGAAACGACACTTTTCCGCCCCGGGAGGTGGGCCAAACCCCCCAAACATTCATCGGGGGTCCCGGCAGGACCCAAAGATGCAAAAAAACCCAACTTTTCCGAGGGGTCGATTTTCACCCGTTTCGACAGTGCCGGCACTGTCGCGAAATCCCAATCTTTCAAGTTGCTGAAACGACACTTTTCCGCCCCGGGAGGTGGGCCAAACCCCCCAAACATTCATCGGGGGTCCCGGCAGGACCCAAAGATGCAAAAAACCCAACTTTTCCGAGGGGTCGATTTTCACCCGTTTCGACAGTGCCGGCACTGTCGCGAAATCGCATTTTTTTCAAGTTGCTGAAACGACACTTTTCCGCCCCGGGAGGTGGGCCAAACCCCCCAAACATTCATCGGGGGTCCCGGCAGGACCCAAAGATGCAAAAAAAACCAACTTTTCCGAGGGGTCGATTTTCACCCGTTTCGACAGTGCCGGCACTGTCGCGAAATCCCAATTTTTCAAGTTGCTGAAACAACACTTTTCCGCCCCGGGAGGTGGGCCAAACCCCCCAAACATTCATCGGGGGTCCCGGCAGGACCCAAAGATGCAAAAAACCCAACTTTTCCGAGGGGTCGATTTTCACCCGTTTCGACAGTGCCGGCACTGTCGCGAAATCGCATTTTTTTCAAGTTGCTGAAACGACACTTTTGCGCCCCGGGAGGTGGGCCAAACCCCCCAAACATTCATCGGGGGTCCCGGCAGGACCCAAAGATGGCAAAAAACCCAACTTTTCCGAGGGGTCGATTTTCACCCGTTTCGACAGTGCCGGCACTGTCGCGAAATCGCATTTTTTTCAAGTTGCTGAAACGACACTTTTCCGCCCCGGGAGGTGGGCCAAACCCCCCAAACATTCATCGGGGGTCCCGGCAGGACCCAAAGATGCAAAAAAAACCAACTTTTCCGAGGGGTCGATTTTCACCCGTTTCGACAGTGCGGCACTGTCGCGAAATCGCATTTTTTTCAAGTTGCTGAAACGACACTTTTCCGCCCCGGGAGGTGGGCCAAACCCCCCAAACATTCATCGGGGGTCCCGGCAGGACCCAAAGATGCAAAAAAAACCAACTTTTCCGAGGGGTCGATTTTCACCCGTTTCGACAGTGCCGGCACTGTCGCGAAATCCCAATTTTTCAAGTTGCTGAAACGACACTTTTCCGCCCCGGGAGGTGGGCCAAACCCCCCAAACATTCATCGGGGGTCCCGGCAGGACCCAAAGATGGCAAAAAACCCAACTTTTCCGAGGGGTCGATTTTCACCCGTTTCGACAGTGCCGGCACTGTCGCGAAATCCCAATTTTTCAAGTTGCTGAAACGACACTTTTCCGCCCCGGGAGGTGGGCCAAACCCCCCAAACATTCATCGGGGGTCCCGGCAGGACCCAAAGATGCAAAAAAAAACAACTTTTCCGAGGGGTCGATTTTCACCCGTTTCGACAGTGCCGGCACTGTCGCGAAATCGCATTTTTTTCAAGTTGCTGAAACGACACTTTTCCACCGCGGGAGGTGGGCCAAACCCCCCAAACATTCATCGGGGGTCCCGGCAGGACCCAAAGATGGCAAAAAACCCAACTTTTCCGAGGGGTCGATTTTCACCCGTTTCGACAGTGCCGGCACTGTCGCGAAATCGCATTTTTTCAAGTTGCTAAAACGACACTTTTCCGCCCCGGGAGGTGGGCCAAACCCCCCAAACATTCATCGGGGGTCCCGGCAGGACCCAAAGATGGCAAAAAACCCAACTTTTCCGAGGGGTCGATTTTCACCCGTTTCGACAGTGCCGGCACTGTCGCGAAATCCCAATTTTTCAAGTTGCTGAAACGACACTTTTCCGCCCCGGGAGGTGGGCCAAACCCCATAAACATTCATCGGGGGTCCCGGCAGGACCCAAAGATGCAAAAAAAAACAACTTTTCCGAGGGGTCGATTTTCACCCGTTTCGACAGTGCCGGCACTGTCGTGAAATCGCATTTTTTCAAGTTGCTAAAATGACACTTTTCCGCCCCGGGAGGTGGGCCAAACCCCCCAAACATTCATTGGGGGTCCCGGCAGGACCCAAAGATGGCAAAAAACCCAACTTTTCCGAGGGGTCGATTTTCACCCGTTTCGACAGTGCCGGCACTGTCGCGAAATCGCATTTTTTTCAAGTTGCTGAAACGACACTTTTCCGCCCCGGGAGGTGGGCCAAACCCCCCAAACATTCATCGGGGGTCCCGGCAGGACCCAAAGATGCAAAAAAAAACAACTTTTCCGAGGGGTCGATTTTCACCCGTTTCGACAGTGCCGGCACTGTCGCGAAATCCCAATTTTTCAAGTTGCTGAAACGAAACTTTTCCGCCCCGGGAGGTGGGCCAAACCCCCCAAACATTCATCGGGGGTCCCGGCAGGACCCAAAAATGGCAAAAAACCCAACTTTTCCGAGGGGTCGATTTTCACCCGTTTCGACAGCCGGCACTGTCGCGAAATCGCATTTTTTTCAAGTTGCTGAAACGACACTTTTCCGCCCCGGGAGGTGGGCCAAACCCCCCAAACATTCATCGGGGGTCCCGGCAGGACCCAAAGATGCAAAAAAACCCAACTTTTCCGAGAGGTCGATTTTCACCCGTTTCGACAGTGCCGGCACTGTCGCGAAATCGCATTTTTTCAAGTTGCTAAAACGACACTTTTCCGCCCCGGGAGGTGGGCCAAACCCCCCAAACATTCATCGGGGGTCCCGGCAGGACCCAAAGATGGCAAAAAACCCAACTTTTCCGAGGGGTCGATTTTCACCCGTTTCGACAGTGCCGGCACTGTCGCGAAATCCCAATTTTTCAAATTGCTGAAACGACACTTTTCCGCCCCGGGAGGTGGGCCAAACCCCATAAACATTCATCGGGGGTCCCGGCAGGACCCAAAGATGCAAAAAAAAACAACTTTTCCGAGGGGTCGATTTTCACCCGTTTCGACAGTGCCGGCACTGTCGTGAAATCGCATTTTTTCAAGTTGCTAAAATGACACTTTTCCGCCCCGGGAGGTGGGCCAAACCCCCCAAACATTCATCGGGGGTCCCGGCAGGACCCAAAGATGGCAAAAAACCCAACTTTTCCGAGGGGTCGATTTTCACCCGTTTCGACAGTGCCGGCACTGTCGCGAAATCGCATTTTTTTCAAGTTGCTGAAACGACACTTTTCCGCCCCGGGAGGTGGGCCAAACCCCCCAAACATTCATCGGGGGTCCCGGCAGGACCCAAAGATGCAAAAAAACCCAACTTTTCCGAGGGGTCGATTTTCACCCGTTTCGACAGTGCCGGCACTGTCGCGAAATCCCAATCTTTCAAGTTGCTGAAACGACACTTTTCCGCCCCGGGAGGTGGGCCAAACCCCCCAAACATTCATCGGGGGTCCCGGCAGGACCCAAAGATGCAAAAAACCCAACTTTTCCGAGGGGTCGATTTTCACCCGTTTCGACAGTGCCGGCACTGTCGCGAAATCGCATTTTTTTCAAGTTGCTGAAACGACACTTTTCCGCCCCGGGAGGTGGGCCAAACCCCCCAAACATTCATCGGGGGTCCCGGCAGGACCCAAAGATGCAAAAAAAACCAACTTTTCCGAGGGGTCGATTTTCACCCGTTTCGACAGTGCCGGCACTGTCGCGAAATCCCAATTTTTCAAGTTGCTGAAACAACACTTTTCCGCCCCGGGAGGTGGGCCAAACCCCCCAAACATTCATCGGGGGTCCCGGCAGGACCCAAAGATGCAAAAAACCCAACTTTTCCGAGGGGTCGATTTTCACCCGTTTCGACAGTGCCGGCACTGTCGCGAAATCGCATTTTTTTCAAGTTGCTGAAACGACACTTTTGCGCCCCGGGAGGTGGGCCAAACCCCCCAAACATTCATCGGGGGTCCCGGCAGGACCCAAAGATGGCAAAAAACCCAACTTTTCCGAGGGGTCGATTTTCACCCGTTTCGACAGTGCCGGCACTGTCGCGAAATCGCATTTTTTTCAAGTTGCTGAAACGACACTTTTCCGCCCCGGGAGGTGGGCCAAACCCCCCAAACATTCATCGGGGGTCCCGGCAGGACCCAAAGATGCAAAAAAAACCAACTTTTCCGAGGGGTCGATTTTCACCCGTTTCGACAGTGCGGCACTGTCGCGAAATCGCATTTTTTTCAAGTTGCTGAAACGACACTTTTCCGCCCCGGGAGGTGGGCCAAACCCCCCAAACATTCATCGGGGGTCCCGGCAGGACCCAAAGATGCAAAAAAAACCAACTTTTCCGAGGGGTCGATTTTCACCCGTTTCGACAGTGCCGGCACTGTCGCGAAATCCCAATTTTTCAAGTTGCTGAAACGACACTTTTCCGCCCCGGGAGGTGGGCCAAACCCCCCAAACATTCATCGGGGGTCCCGGCAGGACCCAAAGATGGCAAAAAACCCAACTTTTCCGAGGGGTCGATTTTCACCCGTTTCGACAGTGCCGGCACTGTCGCGAAATCCCAATTTTTCAAGTTGCTGAAACGACACTTTTCCGCCCCGGGAGGTGGGCCAAACCCCCCAAACATTCATCGGGGGTCCCGGCAGGACCCAAAGATGCAAAAAAAAACAACTTTTCCGAGGGGTCGATTTTCACCCGTTTCGACAGTGCCGGCACTGTCGCGAAATCGCATTTTTTTCAAGTTGCTGAAACGACACTTTTCCACCGCGGGAGGTGGGCCAAACCCCCCAAACATTCATCGGGGGTCCCGGCAGGACCCAAAGATGGCAAAAAACCCAACTTTTCCGAGGGGTCGATTTTCACCCGTTTCGACAGTGCCGGCACTGTCGCGAAATCGCATTTTTTCAAGTTGCTAAAACGACACTTTTCCGCCCCGGGAGGTGGGCCAAACCCCCCAAACATTCATCGGGGGTCCCGGCAGGACCCAAAGATGGCAAAAAACCCAACTTTTCCGAGGGGTCGATTTTCACCCGTTTCGACAGTGCCGGCACTGTCGCGAAATCCCAATTTTTCAAGTTGCTGAAACGACACTTTTCCGCCCCGGGAGGTGGGCCAAACCCCATAAACATTCATCGGGGGTCCCGGCAGGACCCAAAGATGCAAAAAAAAACAACTTTTCCGAGGGGTCGATTTTCACCCGTTTCGACAGTGCCGGCACTGTCGTGAAATCGCATTTTTTCAAGTTGCTAAAATGACACTTTTCCGCCCCGGGAGGTGGGCCAAACCCCCCAAACATTCATTGGGGGTCCCGGCAGGACCCAAAGATGGCAAAAAACCCAACTTTTCCGAGGGGTCGATTTTCACCCGTTTCGACAGTGCCGGCACTGTCGCGAAATCGCATTTTTTTCAAGTTGCTGAAACGACACTTTTCCGCCCCGGGAGGTGGGCCAAACCCCCCAAACATTCATCGGGGGTCCCGGCAGGACCCAAAGATGCAAAAAAAAACAACTTTTCCGAGGGGTCGATTTTCACCCGTTTCGACAGTGCCGGCACTGTCGCGAAATCCCAATTTTTCAAGTTGCTGAAACGAAACTTTTCCGCCCCGGGAGGTGGGCCAAACCCCCCAAACATTCATCGGGGGTCCCGGCAGGACCCAAAAATGGCAAAAAACCCAACTTTTCCGAGGGGTCGATTTTCACCCGTTTCGACAGCCGGCACTGTCGCGAAATCGCATTTTTTTCAAGTTGCTGAAACGACACTTTTCCGCCCCGGGAGGTGGGCCAAACCCCCCAAACATTCATCGGGGGTCCCGGCAGGACCCAAAGATGCAAAAAAACCCAACTTTTCCGAGAGGTCGATTTTCACCCGTTTCGACAGTGCCGGCACTGTCGCGAAATCGCATTTTTTCAAGTTGCTAAAACGACACTTTTCCGCCCCGGGAGGTGGGCCAAACCCCCCAAACATTCATCGGGGGTCCCGGCAGGACCCAAAGATGGCAAAAAACCCAACTTTTCCGAGGGGTCGATTTTCACCCGTTTCGACAGTGCCGGCACTGTCGCGAAATCCCAATTTTTCAAATTGCTGAAACGACACTTTTCCGCCCCGGGAGGTGGGCCAAACCCCATAAACATTCATCGGGGGTCCCGGCAGGACCCAAAGATGCAAAAAAAAACAACTTTTCCGAGGGGTCGATTTTCACCCGTTTCGACAGTGCCGGCACTGTCGTGAAATCGCATTTTTTCAAGTTGCTAAAATGACACTTTTCCGCCCCGGGAGGTGGGCCAAACCCCCCAAACATTCATCGGGGGTCCCGGCAGGACCCAAAGATGGCAAAAAACCCAACTTTTCCGAGGGGTCGATTTTCACCCGTTTCGACAGTGCCGGCACTGTCGCGAAATCGCATTTTTTTCAAGTTGCTGAAACGACACTTTTCCGCCCCGGGAGGTGGGCCAAACCCCCCAAACATTCATCGGGGGTCCCGGCAGGACCCAAAGATGCAAAAAAACCCAACTTTTCCGAGGGGTCGATTTTCACCCGTTTCGACAGTGCCGGCACTGTCGCGAAATCCCAATCTTTCAAGTTGCTGAAACGACACTTTTCCGCCCCGGGAGGTGGGCCAAACCCCCCAAACATTCATCGGGGGTCCCGGCAGGACCCAAAGATGCAAAAAACCCAACTTTTCCGAGGGGTCGATTTTCACCCGTTTCGACAGTGCCGACACTGTCGCGAAATCGCATTTTTTTCAAGTTGCTGAAACGACACTTTTCCGCCCCGGGAGGTGGGCCAAACCCCCCAAACATTCATCGGGGGTCCCGGCAGGACCCAAAGATGCAAAAAAAAACAACTTTTCCGAGGGGTCGATTTTCACCCGTTTCGACAGTGCCGGCACTGTCGCGAAATCGCATTTTTTTCAAGTTGCTGAAACGACACTTTTCCGCCCCGGGAGGTGGGCCAAACCCCCCAAACATTCATCGGGGGTCCCGGCAGGACCCAAAGATGCAAAAAAAAACAACTTTTCCGAGGGGTCGATTTTCACCCGTTTCGACAGTGCCGGCACTGTCGCGAAATCCCAATCTTTCAAGTTGCTGAAACGACACTTTTCCGCCCCGGGAGGTGGGCCAAACCCCCCAAACATTCATCGGGGGTCCCGGCAGGACCCAAAGATGGCAAAAAACCCAACTTTTCCGAGGGGTCGATTTTCACCCGTTTCGACAGTGCCGGCACTGTCGCGAAATCGCATTTTTTTCAAGTTGCTGAAACGACACTTTTCCGCCCCGGGAGGTGGGCCAAACCCCCCAAACATTCATCGGGGGTCCCGGCAGGACCCAAAGATGCAAAAAAACCCAACTTTTCAGAGGGGTCGATTTTCACCCGTTTCGACAGTGCCGGCACTGTCGCGAAATCCCAATTTTTCAAGTTGCTGAAACGACACTTTTCCGCCCCGGGAGGTGGGCCAAACCCCCCAAACATTCATCGGGGGTCCCGGCAGGACCCAAAGATGGCAAAAAACCCAACTTTTCCGAGGGGTCGATTTTCACCCGTTTCGACAGTGCCGGCACTGTCGCGAAATCCCAATTTTTCAAGTTGCTGAAACGACACTTTTCCGCCCCGGGAGGTGGGCCAAACCCCCCAAACATTCATCGGGGGTCCCGGCAGGACCCAAAGATGCAAAAAAAAACAACTTTTCCGAGGGGTCGATTTTCACCCGTTTCGACAGTGCCGGCACTGTCGTGAAATCGCATTTTTTCAAGTTGCTAAAATGACACTTTTCCGCCCCGGGAGGTGGGCCAAACCCCCCAAACATTCATCGGGGGTCCCGGCAGGACCCAAAGATGGCAAAAAACCCAACTTTTCCGAGGGGTCGATTTTCACCCGTTTTGACAGCCGGCACTGTCGCGAAATCGCATTTTTTTCAAGTTGCTGAAACGACACTTTTCCGCCCCGGGAGGTGGGCCAAACCCCCCAAACATTCATCCGGGGTCCCGGCAGGACCCAAAGATACAAAAAAACCCAACTTTTCCGAGGGGTCGATTTTCACCCGTTTCGACAGTGCCGGCACTGTCGCGAAATCCCAATTTTTCAAGTTGCTGAAACGACACTTTTCCGCCCCGGGAGGTGGGCCAAACCCCCCAAACATTCATCGGGGGTCCCGGCAGGACCCAAAGATGCAAAAAAAAACAACTTTTCCGAGGGGTCGATTTTCACCCGTTTCGACAGTGCCGGCACTGTCGTGAAATCGCATTTTTTCAAGTTGCTAAAATGACACTTTTCCGCCCCGGGAGGTGGGCCAAACCCCCCAAACATTCATCGGGGGTCCCGGCAGGACCCAAAGATGGCAAAAAACCCAACTTTTCCGAGGGGTCGATTTTCACCCGTTTCGACAGTGCCGGCACTGTCGCGAAATCGCATTTTTTTCAAGTTGCTGAAACGACACTTTTCCGCCCCGGGAGGTGGGCCAAACCCCCCAAACATTCATCGGGGGTCCCGGCAGGACCCAAAGATGGCAAAAAACCCAACTTTTCCGAGGGGTCGATTTTCACCCGTTTCGACAGTGCCGGCACTGTCGCGAAATCCCAATTTTTCAAGTTGCTGAAACAACACTTTTCCGCCCCGGGAGGTGGGCCAAACCCCCCAAACATTCATCGGGGGTCCCGGCAGGACCCAAAGATGCAAAAAAACCAACTTTTCCGAGGGGTCGATTTTCACCCGTTTCGACAGTGCCGGCACTGTCGCGAAATCGCATTTTTTTCAAGTTGCTGAAACGACACTTTTGCGCCCCGGGAGGTGGGCCAAACCCCCCAAACATTCATCGGGGGTCCCGGCAGGACCCAAAGATGGCAAAAAACCCAACTTTTCCGAGGGGTCGATTTTCACCCGTTTCGACAGTGCCGGCACTGTCGCGAAATCGCATTTTTTTCAAGTTGCTGAAACGACACTTTTCCGCCCCGGGAGGTGGGCCAAACCCCCCAAACATTCATCGGGGGTCCCGGCAGGACCCAAAGATGCAAAAAAAAACAACTTTTCCGAGGGGTCGATTTTCACCCGTTTCGACAGTGCCGGCACTGTCGCGAAATCGCATTTTTTTCAAGTTGCTGAAACGACACTTTTCCACCGCGGGAGGTGGGCCAAACCCCCCAAACATTCATCGGGGGTCCCGGCAGGACCCAAAGATGGCAAAAAACCCAACTTTTCCGAGGGGTCGATTTTCACCCGTTTCGACAGTGCCGGCACTGTCGCGAAATCGCATTTTTTCAAGTTGCTAAAACGACACTTTTCCGCCCCGGGAGGTGGGCCAAACCCCCCAAACATTCATCGGGGGTCCCGGCAGGACCCAAAGATGGCAAAAAACCCAACTTTTCCGAGGGGTCGATTTTCACCCGTTTCGACAGTGCCGGCACTGTCGCGAAATCCCAATTTTTCAAGTTGCTGAAACGACACTTTTCCGCCCCGGGAGGTGGGCCAAACCCCATAAACATTCATCGGGGGTCCCGGCAGGACCCAAAGATGCAAAAAAAAACAACTTTTCCGAGGGGTCGATTTTCACCCGTTTCGACAGTGCCGGCACTGTCGTGAAATCGCATTTTTTCAAGTTGCTAAAATGACACTTTTCCGCCCCGGGAGGTGGGCCAAACCCCCCAAACATTCATTGGGGGTCCCGGCAGGACCCAAAGATGGCAAAAAACCCAACTTTTCCGAGGGGTCGATTTTCACCCGTTTCGACAGTGCCGGCACTGTCGCGAAATCGCATTTTTTTCAAGTTGCTGAAACGACACTTTTCCGCCCCGGGAGGTGGGCCAAACCCCCCAAACATTCATCGGGGGTCCCGGCAGGACCCAAAGATGCAAAAAAAAACAACTTTTCCGAGGGGTCGATTTTCACCCGTTTCGACAGTGCCGGCACTGTCGCGAAATCCCAATTTTTCAAGTTGCTGAAACGACACTTTTCCGCCCCGGGAGGTGGGCCAAACCCCCCAAACATTCATCGGGGGTCCCGGCAGGACCCAAAGATGCAAAAAAAAACAACTTTTCCGAGGGGTCGATTTTCACCCGTTTCGACAGTGCCGGCACTGTCGTGAAATCGCATTTTTTCAAGTTGCTAAAATGACACTTTTCCGCCCCGGGAGGTGGGCCAAACCCCCCAAACATTCATCGGGGGTCCCGGCAGGACCCAAAGATGGCAAAAAACCCAACTTTTCCGAGGGGTCGATTTTCACCCGTTTTGACAGCCGGCACTGTCGCGAAATCGCATTTTTTTCAAGTTGCTGAAACGACACTTTTCCGCCCCGGGAGGTGGGCCAAACCCCCCAAACATTCATCGGGGGTCCCGGCAGGACCCAAAGATACAAAAAAACCCAACTTTTCCGAGGGGTCGATTTTCACCCGTTTCGACAGTGCCGGCACTGTCGCGAAATCCCAATTTTTCAAGTTGCTGAAACGACACTTTTCCGCCCCGGGAGGTGGGCCAAACCCCCCAAACATTCATCGGGGGTCCCGGCAGGACCCAAAGATGGCAAAAAACCCAACTTTTCCGAGGGGTCGATTTTCACCCGTTTCGACAGTGCCGGCACTGTCGCGAAATCCCAATTTTTCAAGTTGCTGAAACGACACTTTTCCGCCCCGGGAGGTGGGCCAAACCCCCCAAACATTCATCGGGGGTCCCGGCAGGACCCAAAGATGCAAAAAAAAACAACTTTTCCGAGGGGTCGATTTTCACCCGTTTCGACAGTGCCGGCACTGTCGTGAAATCGCATTTTTTCAAGTTGCTAAAATGACACTTTTCCGCCCCGGGAGGTGGGCCAAACCCCCCAAACATTCATCGGGGGTCCCGGCAGGACCCAAAGATGGCAAAAAACCCAACTTTTCCGAGGGGTCGATTTTCACCCGTTTCGACAGTGCCGGCACTGTCGCGAAATCGCATTTTTTTCAAGTTGCTGAAACGACACTTTTCCGCCCCGGGAGGTGGGCCAAACCCCCCAAACATTCATCGGGGGTCCCGGCAGGACCCAAAGATGGCAAAAAACCCAACTTTTCCGAGGGGTCGATTTTCACCCGTTTCGACAGTGCCGGCACTGTCGCGAAATCCCAATTTTTCAAGTTGCTGAAACAACACTTTTCCGCCCCGGGAGGTGGGCCAAACCCCCCAAACATTCATCGGGGGTCCCGGCAGGACCCAAAGATGCAAAAAACCCAACTTTTCCGAGGGGTCGATTTTCACCCGTTTCGACAGTGCCGGCACTGTCGCGAAATCGCATTTTTTTCAAGTTGCTGAAACGACACTTTTGCGCCCCGGGAGGTGGGCCAAACCCCCCAAACATTCATCGGGGGTCCCGGCAGGACCCAAAGATGGCAAAAAACCCAACTTTTCCGAGGGGTCGATTTTCACCCGTTTCGACAGTGCCGGCACTGTCGCGAAATCGCATTTTTTTCAAGTTGCTGAAACGACACTTTTCCGCCCCGGGAGGTGGGCCAAACCCCCCAAACATTCATCGGGGGTCCCGGCAGGACCCAAAGATGCAAAAAAAAACAACTTTTCCGAGGGGTCGATTTTCACCCGTTTCGACAGTGCCGGCACTGTCGCGAAATCGCATTTTTTTCAAGTTGCTGAAACGACACTTTTCCACCGCGGGAGGTGGGCCAAACCCCCCAAACATTCATCGGGGGTCCCGGCAGGACCCAAAGATGGCAAAAAACCCAACTTTTCCGAGGGGTCGATTTTCACCCGTTTCGACAGTGCCGGCACTGTCGCGAAATCGCATTTTTTCAAGTTGCTAAAACGACACTTTTCCGCCCCGGGAGGTGGGCCAAACCCCCCAAACATTCATCGGGGGTCCCGGCAGGACCCAAAGATGGCAAAAAACCCAACTTTTCCGAGGGGTCGATTTTCACCCGTTTCGACAGTGCCGGCACTGTCGCGAAATCCCAATTTTTCAAGTTGCTGAAACGACACTTTTCCGCCCCGGGAGGTGGGCCAAACCCCATAAACATTCATCGGGGGTCCCGGCAGGACCCAAAGATGCAAAAAAAAACAACTTTTCCGAGGGGTCGATTTTCACCCGTTTCGACAGTGCCGGCACTGTCGTGAAATCGCATTTTTTCAAGTTGCTAAAATGACACTTTTCCGCCCCGGGAGGTGGGCCAAACCCCCCAAACATTCATTGGGGGTCCCGGCAGGACCCAAAGATGGCAAAAAACCCAACTTTTCCGAGGGGTCGATTTTCACCCGTTTCGACAGTGCCGGCACTGTCGCGAAATCGCATTTTTTTCAAGTTGCTGAAACGACACTTTTCCGCCCCGGGAGGTGGGCCAAACCCCCCAAACATTCATCGGGGGTCCCGGCAGGACCCAAAGATGCAAAAAAAACCAACTTTTCCGAGGGGTCGATTTTCACCCGTTTCGACAGTGCCGGCACTGTCGCGAAATCCCAATTTTTCAAGTTGCTGAAACGAAACTTTTCCGCCCCGGGAGGTGGGCCAAACCCCCCAAACATTCATCGGGGGTCCCGGCAGGACCCAAAAATGGCAAAAAACCCAACTTTTCCGAGGGGTCGATTTTCACCCGTTTCGACAGCCGGCACTGTCGCGAAATCGCATTTTTTTCAAGTTGCTGAAACGACACTTTTCCGCCCCGGGAGGTGGGCCAAACCCCCCAAACATTCATCGGGGGTCCCGGCAGGACCCAAAGATGCAAAAAAACCCAACTTTTCCGAGAGGTCGATTTTCACCCGTTTCGACAGTGCCGGCACTGTCGCGAAATCGCATTTTTTCAAGTTGCTAAAACGACACTTTTCCGCCCCGGGAGGTGGGCCAAACCCCCCAAACATTCATCGGGGGTCCCGGCAGGACCCAAAGATGGCAAAAAACCCAACTTTTCCGAGGGGTCGATTTTCACCCGTTTCGACAGTGCCGGCACTGTCGCGAAATCCCAATTTTTCAAATTGCTGAAACGACACTTTTCCGCCCCGGGAGGTGGGCCAAACCCCATAAACATTCATCGGGGGTCCCGGCAGGACCCAAAGATGCAAAAAAAAACAACTTTTCCGAGGGGTCGATTTTCACCCGTTTCGACAGTGCCGGCACTGTCGTGAAATCGCATTTTTTCAAGTTGCTAAAATGACACTTTTCCGCCCCGGGAGGTGGGCCAAACCCCCCAAACATTCATCGGGGGTCCCGGCAGGACCCAAAGATGGCAAAAAACCCAACTTTTCCGAGGGGTCGATTTTCACCCGTTTCGACAGTGCCGGCACTGTCGCGAAATCGCATTTTTTTCAAGTTGCTGAAACGACACTTTTCCGCCCCGGGAGGTGGGCCAAACCCCCCAAACATTCATCGGGGGTCCCGGCAGGACCCAAAGATGCAAAAAAACCCAACTTTTCCGAGGGGTCGATTTTCACCCGTTTCGACAGTGCCGGCACTGTCGCGAAATCCCAATCTTTCAAGTTGCTGAAACGACACTTTTCCGCCCCGGGAGGTGGGCCAAACCCCCCAAACATTCATCGGGGGTCCCGGCAGGACCCAAAGATGCAAAAAACCCAACTTTTCCGAGGGGTCGATTTTCACCCGTTTCGACAGTGCCGACACTGTCGCGAAATCGCATTTTTTTCAAGTTGCTGAAACGACACTTTTCCGCCCCGGGAGGTGGGCCAAACCCCCCAAACATTCATCGGGGGTCCCGGCAGGACCCAAAGATGCAAAAAAAAACAACTTTTCCGAGGGGTCGATTTTCACCCGTTTCGACAGTGCCGGCACTGTCGCGAAATCGCATTTTTTTCAAGTTGCTGAAACGACACTTTTCCGCCCCGGGAGGTGGGCCAAACCCCCCAAACATTCATCGGGGGTCCCGGCAGGACCCAAAGATGCAAAAAAAAACAACTTTTCCGAGGGGTCGATTTTCACCCGTTTCGACAGTGCCGGCACTGTCGCGAAATCCCAATCTTTCAAGTTGCTGAAACGACACTTTTCCGCCCCGGGAGGTGGGCCAAACCCCCCAAACATTCATCGGGGGTCCCGGCAGGACCCAAAGATGGCAAAAAACCCAACTTTTCCGAGGGGTCGATTTTCACCCGTTTCGACAGTGCCGGCACTGTCGCGAAATCGCATTTTTTTCAAGTTGCTGAAACGACACTTTTCCGCCCCGGGAGGTGGGCCAAACCCCCCAAACATTCATCGGGGGTCCCGGCAGGACCCAAAGATGCAAAAAAACCCAACTTTTCAGAGGGGTCGATTTTCACCCGTTTCGACAGTGCCGGCACTGTCGCGAAATCCCAATTTTTCAAGTTGCTGAAACGACACTTTTCCGCCCCGGGAGGTGGGCCAAACCCCCCAAACATTCATCGGGGGTCCCGGCAGGACCCAAAGATGGCAAAAAACCCAACTTTTCCGAGGGGTCGATTTTCACCCGTTTTGACAGCCGGCACTGTCGCGAAATCGCATTTTTTTCAAGTTGCTGAAACGACACTTTTCCGCCCCGGGAGGTGGGCCAAACCCCCCAAACATTCATCGGGGGTCCCGGCAGGACCCAAAGATGCAAAAAAACCCAACTTTTCCGAGGGGTCGATTTTCACCCGTTTCGACAGTGCCGGCACTGTCGCGAAATCCCAATTTTTCAAGTTGCTGAAACGACACTTTTCCGCCCCGGGAGGTGGGCCAAACCCCCCAAACATTCATCGGGGGTCCCGGCAGGACCCAAAGATGGCAAAAAACCCAACTTTTCCGAGGGGTCGATTTTCACCCGTTTCGACAGTGCCGGCACTGTCGCGAAATCCCAATTTTTCAAGTTGCTGAAACGACACTTTTCCGCCCCGGGAGGTGGGCCAAACCCCATAAACATTCATCGGGGGTCCCGGCAGGACCCAAAGATGCAAAAAAAAACAACTTTTCCGAGGGGTCGATTTTCACCCGTTTCGACAGTGCCGGCACTGTCGTGAAATCGCATTTTTTCAAGTTGCTAAAATGACACTTTTCCGCCCCGGGAGGTGGGCCAAACCCCCCAAACATTCATTGGGGGTCCCGGCAGGACCCAAAGATGGCAAAAAACCCAACTTTTCCGAGGGGTCGATTTTCACCCGTTTTGACAGCCGGCACTGTCGCGAAATCGCATTTTTTTCAAGTTGCTGAAACGACACTTTTCCGCCCCGGGAGGTGGGCCAAACCCCCCAAACATTCATCGGGGGTCCCGGCAGGACCCAAAGATGCAAAAAAACCCAACTTTTCCGAGGGGTCGATTTTCACCCGTTTCGACAGTGCCGGCACTGTCGCGAAATCCCAATTTTTCAAGTTGCTGAAACGACACTTTTCCGCCCCGGGAGGTGGGCCAAACCCCCCAAACATTCATCGGGGGTCCCGGCAGGACCCAAAGATGGCAAAAAACCCAACTTTTCCGAGGGGTCGATTTTCACCCGTTTCGACAGTGCCGGCACTGTCGCGAAATCCCAATTTTTCAAGTTGCTGAAACGACACTTTTCCGCCCCGGGAGGTGGGCCAAACCCCCCAAACATTCATCGGGGGTCCCGGCAGGACCCAAAGATGCAAAAAAAAACAACTTTTCCGAGGGGTCGATTTTCACCCGTTTCGACAGTGCCGGCACTGTCGTGAAATCGCATTTTTTCAAGTTGCTAAAATGACACTTTTCCGCCCCGGGAGGTGGGCCAAACCCCCCAAACATTCATCGGGGGTCCCGGCAGGACCCAAAGATGGCAAAAAACCCAACTTTTCCGAGGGGTCGATTTTCACCCGTTTCGACAGTGCCGGCACTGTCGCGAAATCGCATTTTTTTCAAGTTGCTGAAACGACACTTTTCCGCCCCGGGAGGTGGGCCAAACCCCCCAAACATTCATCGGGGGTCCCGGCAGGACCCAAAGATGGCAAAAAACCCAACTTTTCCGAGGGGTCGATTTTCACCCGTTTCGACAGTGCCGGCACTGTCGCGAAATCCCAATTTTTCAAGTTGCTGAAACAACACTTTTCCGCCCCGGGAGGTGGGCCAAACCCCCCAAACATTCATCGGGGGTCCCGGCAGGACCCAAAGATGCAAAAAACCCAACTTTTCCGAGGGGTCGATTTTCACCCGTTTCGACAGTGCCGGCACTGTCGCGAAATCGCATTTTTTTCAAGTTGCTGAAACGACACTTTTGCGCCCCGGGAGGTGGGCCAAACCCCCCAAACATTCATCGGGGGTCCCGGCAGGACCCAAAGATGGCAAAAAACCCAACTTTTCCGAGGGGTCGATTTTCACCCGTTTCGACAGTGCCGGCACTGTCGCGAAATCGCATTTTTTTCAAGTTGCTGAAACGACACTTTTCCGCCCCGGGAGGTGGGCCAAACCCCCCAAACATTCATCGGGGGTCCCGGCAGGACCCAAAGATGCAAAAAAAAACAACTTTTCCGAGGGGTCGATTTTCACCCGTTTCGACAGTGCCGGCACTGTCGCGAAATCGCATTTTTTTCAAGTTGCTGAAACGACACTTTTCCGCCCCGGGAGGTGGGCCAAACCCCCCAAACATTCATCGGGGGTCCCGGCAGGACCCAAAGATGCAAAAAAAACCAACTTTTCCGAGGGGTCGATTTTCACCCGTTTCGACAGTGCCGGCACTGTCGCGAAATCCCAATTTTTCAAGTTGCTGAAACGACACTTTTCCGCCCCGGGAGGTGGGCCAAACCCCCCAAACATTCATCGGGGGTCCCGGCAGGACCCAAAGATGGCAAAAAACCCAACTTTTCCGAGGGGTCGATTTTCACCCGTTTCGACAGTGCCGGCACTGTCGCGAAATCCCAATTTTTCAAGTTGCTGAAACGACACTTTTCCGCCCCGGGAGGTGGGCCAAACCCCCCAAACATTCATCGGGGGTCCCGGCAGGACCCAAAGATGCAAAAAAAAACAACTTTTCCGAGGGGTCGATTTTCACCCGTTTCGACAGTGCCGGCACTGTCGCGAAATCGCATTTTTTTCAAGTTGCTGAAACGACACTTTTCCACCGCGGGAGGTGGGCCAAACCCCCCAAACATTCATCGGGGGTCCCGGCAGGACCCAAAGATGGCAAAAAACCCAACTTTTCCGAGGGGTCGATTTTCACCCGTTTCGACAGTGCCGGCACTGTCGCGAAATCGCATTTTTTCAAGTTGCTAAAACGACACTTTTCCGCCCCGGGAGGTGGGCCAAACCCCCCAAACATTCATCGGGGGTCCCGGCAGGACCCAAAGATGGCAAAAAACCCAACTTTTCCGAGGGGTCGATTTTCACCCGTTTCGACAGTGCCGGCACTGTCGCGAAATCCCAATTTTTCAAGTTGCTGAAACGACACTTTTCCGCCCCGGGAGGTGGGCCAAACCCCATAAACATTCATCGGGGGTCCCGGCAGGACCCAAAGATGCAAAAAAAAACAACTTTTCCGAGGGGTCGATTTTCACCCGTTTCGACAGTGCCGGCACTGTCGTGAAATCGCATTTTTTCAAGTTGCTAAAATGACACTTTTCCGCCCCGGGAGGTGGGCCAAACCCCCCAAACATTCATTGGGGGTCCCGGCAGGACCCAAAGATGGCAAAAAACCCAACTTTTCCGAGGGGTCGATTTTCACCCGTTTCGACAGTGCCGGCACTGTCGCGAAATCGCATTTTTTTCAAGTTGCTGAAACGACACTTTTCCGCCCCGGGAGGTGGGCCAAACCCCCCAAACATTCATCGGGGGTCCCGGCAGGACCCAAAGATGCAAAAAAAAACAACTTTTCCGAGGGGTCGATTTTCACCCGTTTCGACAGTGCCGGCACTGTCGCGAAATCCCAATTTTTCAAGTTGCTGAAACGAAACTTTTCCGCCCCGGGAGGTGGGCCAAACCCCCCAAACATTCATCGGGGGTCCCGGCAGGACCCAAAAATGGCAAAAAACCCAACTTTTCCGAGGGGTCGATTTTCACCCGTTTCGACAGCCGGCACTGTCGCGAAATCGCATTTTTTTCAAGTTGCTGAAACGACACTTTTCCGCCCCGGGAGGTGGGCCAAACCCCCCAAACATTCATCGGGGGTCCCGGCAGGACCCAAAGATGCAAAAAAACCCAACTTTTCCGAGAGGTCGATTTTCACCCGTTTCGACAGTGCCGGCACTGTCGCGAAATCGCATTTTTTCAAGTTGCTAAAACGACACTTTTCCGCCCCGGGAGGTGGGCCAAACCCCCCAAACATTCATCGGGGGTCCCGGCAGGACCCAAAGATGGCAAAAAACCCAACTTTTCCGAGGGGTCGATTTTCACCCGTTTCGACAGTGCCGGCACTGTCGCGAAATCCCAATTTTTCAAATTGCTGAAACGACACTTTTCCGCCCCGGGAGGTGGGCCAAACCCCATAAACATTCATCGGGGGTCCCGGCAGGACCCAAAGATGCAAAAAAAAACAACTTTTCCGAGGGGTCGATTTTCACCCGTTTCGACAGTGCCGGCACTGTCGTGAAATCGCATTTTTTCAAGTTGCTAAAATGACACTTTTCCGCCCCGGGAGGTGGGCCAAACCCCCCAAACATTCATCGGGGGTCCCGGCAGGACCCAAAGATGGCAAAAAACCCAACTTTTCCGAGGGGTCGATTTTCACCCGTTTCGACAGTGCCGGCACTGTCGCGAAATCGCATTTTTTTCAAGTTGCTGAAACGACACTTTTCCGCCCCGGGAGGTGGGCCAAACCCCCCAAACATTCATCGGGGGTCCCGGCAGGACCCAAAGATGCAAAAAAACCCAACTTTTCCGAGGGGTCGATTTTCACCCGTTTCGACAGTGCCGGCACTGTCGCGAAATCCCAATCTTTCAAGTTGCTGAAACGACACTTTTCCGCCCCGGGAGGTGGGCCAAACCCCCCAAACATTCATCGGGGGTCCCGGCAGGACCCAAAGATGCAAAAAACCCAACTTTTCCGAGGGGTCGATTTTCACCCGTTTCGACAGTGCCGACACTGTCGCGAAATCGCATTTTTTTCAAGTTGCTGAAACGACACTTTTCCGCCCCGGGAGGTGGGCCAAACCCCCCAAACATTCATCGGGGGTCCCGGCAGGACCCAAAGATGCAAAAAAAAACAACTTTTCCGAGGGGTCGATTTTCACCCGTTTCGACAGTGCCGGCACTGTCGCGAAATCGCATTTTTTTCAAGTTGCTGAAACGACACTTTTCCGCCCCGGGAGGTGGGCCAAACCCCCCAAACATTCATCGGGGGTCCCGGCAGGACCCAAAGATGCAAAAAAAAACAACTTTTCCGAGGGGTCGATTTTCACCCGTTTCGACAGTGCCGGCACTGTCGCGAAATCCCAATCTTTCAAGTTGCTGAAACGACACTTTTCCGCCCCGGGAGGTGGGCCAAACCCCCCAAACATTCATCGGGGGTCCCGGCAGGACCCAAAGATGGCAAAAAACCCAACTTTTCCGAGGGGTCGATTTTCACCCGTTTCGACAGTGCCGGCACTGTCGCGAAATCCCAATCTTTCAAGTTGCTGAAACGACACTTTTCCGCCCCGGGAGGTGGGCCAAACCCCCCAAACATTCATCGGGGGTCCCGGCAGGACCCAAAGATGCAAAAAACCCAACTTTTCCGAGGGGTCGATTTTCACCCGTTTCGACAGTGCCGACACTGTCGCGAAATCGCATTTTTTTCAAGTTGCTGAAACGACACTTTTCCGCCCCGGGAGGTGGGCCAAACCCCCCAAACATTCATCGGGGGTCCCGGCAGGACCCAAAGATGCAAAAAAAAACAACTTTTCCGAGGGGTCGATTTTCACCCGTTTCGACAGTGCCGGCACTGTCGCGAAATCGCATTTTTTTCAAGTTGCTGAAACGACACTTTTCCGCCCCGGGAGGTGGGCCAAACCCCCCAAACATTCATCGGGGGTCCCGGCAGGACCCAAAGATGCAAAAAAAAACAACTTTTCCGAGGGGTCGATTTTCACCCGTTTCGACAGTGCCGGCACTGTCGCGAAATCCCAATCTTTCAAGTTGCTGAAACGACACTTTTCCGCCCCGGGAGGTGGGCCAAACCCCCCAAACATTCATCGGGGGTCCCGGCAGGACCCAAAGATGGCAAAAAACCCAACTTTTCCGAGGGGTCGATTTTCACCCGTTTCGACAGTGCCGGCACTGTCGCGAAATCGCATTTTTTTCAAGTTGCTGAAACGACACTTTTCCGCCCCGGGAGGTGGGCCAAACCCCCCAAACATTCATCGGGGGTCCCGGCAGGACCCAAAGATGCAAAAAAACCCAACTTTTCCGAGGGGTCGATTTTCACCCGTTTCGACAGTGCCGGCACTGTCGCGAAATCCCAATTTTTCAAGTTGCTGAAACGACACTTTTCCGCCCCGGGAGGTGGGCCAAACCCCCCAAACATTCATCGGGGGTCCCGGCAGGACCCAAAGATGGCAAAAAACCCAACTTTTCCGAGGGGTCGATTTTCACCCGTTTTGACAGCCGGCACTGTCGCGAAATCGCATTTTTTTCAAGTTGCTGAAACGACACTTTTCCGCCCCGGGAGGTGGGCCAAACCCCCCAAACATTCATCGGGGGTCCCGGCAGGACCCAAAGATGCAAAAAAACCCAACTTTTCCGAGGGGTCGATTTTCACCCGTTTCGACAGTGCCGGCACTGTCGCGAAATCCCAATTTTTCAAGTTGCTGAAACGACACTTTTCCGCCCCGGGAGGTGGGCCAAACCCCCCAAACATTCATCGGGGGTCCCGGCAGGACCCAAAGATGGCAAAAAACCCAACTTTTCCGAGGGGTCGATTTTCACCCGTTTCGACAGTGCCGGCACTGTCGCGAAATCGCATTTTTTTCAAGTTGCTGAAACGACACTTTTCCGCCCCGGGAGGTGGGCCAAACCCCCCAAACATTCATCGGGGGTCCCGGCAGGACCCAAAGATGCAAAAAAACCCAACTTTTCCGAGGGGTCGATTTTCACCCGTTTCGACAGTGCCGGCACTGTCGCGAAATCCCAATTTTTCAAGTTGCTGAAACGACACTTTTCCGCCCCGGGAGGTGGGCCAAACCCCCCAAACATTCATCGGGGGTCCCGGCAGGACCCAAAGATGGCAAAAAACCCAACTTTTCCGAGGGGTCGATTTTCACCCGTTTTGACAGCCGGCACTGTCGCGAAATCGCATTTTTTTCAAGTTGCTGAAACGACACTTTTCCGCCCCGGGAGGTGGGCCAAACCCCCCAAACATTCATCGGGGGTCCCGGCAGGACCCAAAGATGCAAAAAAACCCAACTTTTCCGAGGGGTCGATTTTCACCCGTTTCGACAGTGCCGGCACTGTCGCGAAATCCCAATTTTTCAAGTTGCTGAAACGACACTTTTCCGCCCCGGGAGGTGGGCCAAACCCCCCAAACATTCATCGGGGGTCCCGGCAGGACCCAAAGATGGCAAAAAACCCAACTTTTCCGAGGGGTCGATTTTCACCCGTTTCGACAGTGCCGGCACTGTCGCGAAATCCCAATTTTTCAAGTTGCTGAAACAACACTTTTCCGCCCCGGGAGGTGGGCCAAACCCCCCAAACATTCATCGGGGGTCCCGGCAGGACCCAAAGATGCAAAAAACCCAACTTTTCCGAGGGGTCGATTTTCACCCGTTTCGACAGTGCCGGCACTGTCGCGAAATCGCATTTTTTTCAAGTTGCTGAAACGACACTTTTGCGCCCCGGGAGGTGGGCCAAACCCCCCAAACATTCATCGGGGGTCCCGGCAGGACCCAAAGATGGCAAAAAACCCAACTTTTCCGAGGGGTCGATTTTCACCCGTTTCGACAGTGCCGGCACTGTCGCGAAATCGCATTTTTTTCAAGTTGCTGAAACGACACTTTTCCGCCCCGGGAGGTGGGCCAAACCCCCCAAACATTCATCGGGGGTCCCGGCAGGACCCAAAGATGCAAAAAAAAACAACTTTTCCGAGGGGTCGATTTTCACCCGTTTCGACAGTGCCGGCACTGTCGCGAAATCGCATTTTTTTCAAGTTGCTGAAACGACACTTTTCCGCCCCGGGAGGTGGGCCAAACCCCCCAAACATTCATCGGGGGTCCCGGCAGGACCCAAAGATGCAAAAAAAACCAACTTTTCCGAGGGGTCGATTTTCACCCGTTTCGACAGTGCCGGCACTGTCGCGAAATCCCAATTTTTCAAGTTGCTGAAACGACACTTTTCCGCCCCGGGAGGTGGGCCAAACCCCCCAAACATTCATCGGGGGTCCCGGCAGGACCCAAAGATGGCAAAAAACCCAACTTTTCCGAGGGGTCGATTTTCACCCGTTTCGACAGTGCCGGCACTGTCGCGAAATCCCAATTTTTCAAGTTGCTGAAACGACACTTCCGCCCCGGGAGGTGGGCCAAACCCCATAAACATTCATCGGGGGTCCCGGCAGGACCCAAAGATGCAAAAAAAAACAACTTTTCCGAGGGGTCGATTTTCACCCGTTTCGACAGTGCCGGCACTGTCGTGAAATCGCATTTTTTCAAGTTGCTAAAATGACACTTTTCCGCCCCGGGAGGTGGGCCAAACCCCCCAAACATTCATTGGGGGTCCCGGCAGGACCCAAAGATGGCAAAAAACCCAACTTTTCCGAGGGGTCGATTTTCACCCGTTTCGACAGTGCCGGCACTGTCGCGAAATCGCATTTTTTTCAAGTTGCTGAAACGACACTTTTCCGCCCCGGGAGGTGGGCCAAACCCCCCAAACATTCATCGGGGGTCCCGGCAGGACCCAAAGATGCAAAAAAAAACAACTTTTCCGAGGGGTCGATTTTCACCCGTTTCGACAGTGCCGGCACTGTCGCGAAATCCCAATTTTTCAAGTTGCTGAAACGAAACTTTTCCGCCCCGGGAGGTGGGCCAAACCCCCCAAACATTCATCGGGGGTCCCGGCAGGACCCAAAAATGGCAAAAAACCCAACTTTTCCGAGGGGTCGATTTTCACCCGTTTCGACAGCCGGCACTGTCGCGAAATCGCATTTTTTTCAAGTTGCTGAAACGACACTTTTCCGCCCCGGGAGGTGGGCCAAACCCCCCAAACATTCATCGGGGGTCCCGGCAGGACCCAAAGATGCAAAAAAACCCAACTTTTCCGAGAGGTCGATTTTCACCCGTTTCGACAGTGCCGGCACTGTCGCGAAATCGCATTTTTTCAAGTTGCTAAAACGACACTTTTCCGCCCCGGGAGGTGGGCCAAACCCCCCAAACATTCATCGGGGGTCCCGGCAGGACCCAAAGATGGCAAAAAACCCAACTTTTCCGAGGGGTCGATTTTCACCCGTTTCGACAGTGCCGGCACTGTCGCGAAATCCCAATTTTTCAAATTGCTGAAACGACACTTTTCCGCCCCGGGAGGTGGGCCAAACCCCATAAACATTCATCGGGGGTCCCGGCAGGACCCAAAGATGCAAAAAAAAACAACTTTTCCGAGGGGTCGATTTTCACCCGTTTCGACAGTGCCGGCACTGTCGTGAAATCGCATTTTTTCAAGTTGCTAAAATGACACTTTTCCGCCCCGGGAGGTGGGCCAAACCCCCCAAACATTCATCGGGGGTCCCGGCAGGACCCAAAGATGGCAAAAAACCCAACTTTTCCGAGGGGTCGATTTTCACCCGTTTCGACAGTGCCGGCACTGTCGCGAAATCGCATTTTTTTCAAGTTGCTGAAACGACACTTTTCCGCCCCGGGAGGTGGGCCAAACCCCCCAAACATTCATCGGGGGTCCCGGCAGGACCCAAAGATGCAAAAAAACCCAACTTTTCCGAGGGGTCGATTTTCACCCGTTTCGACAGTGCCGGCACTGTCGCGAAATCCCAATCTTTCAAGTTGCTGAAACGACACTTTTCCGCCCCGGGAGGTGGGCCAAACCCCCCAAACATTCATCGGGGGTCCCGGCAGGACCCAAAGATGCAAAAAACCCAACTTTTCCGAGGGGTCGATTTTCACCCGTTTCGACAGTGCCGACACTGTCGCGAAATCGCATTTTTTTCAAGTTGCTGAAACGACACTTTTCCGCCCCGGGAGGTGGGCCAAACCCCCCAAACATTCATCGGGGGTCCCGGCAGGACCCAAAGATGCAAAAAAAAACAACTTTTCCGAGGGGTCGATTTTCACCCGTTTCGACAGTGCCGGCACTGTCGCGAAATCGCATTTTTTTCAAGTTGCTGAAACGACACTTTTCCGCCCCGGGAGGTGGGCCAAACCCCCCAAAAATTCATCGGGGGTCCCGGCAGGACCCAAAGATGCAAAAAAAACCAACTTTTCCGAGGGGTCGATTTTCACCCGTTTCGACAGTGCCGGCACTGTCGCGAAATCCCAATCTTTCAAGTTGCTGAAACGACACTTTTCCGCCCCGGGAGGTGGGCCAAACCCCCCAAACATTCATCGGGGGTCCCGGCAGGACCCAAAGATGGCAAAAAACCCAACTTTTCCGAGGGGTCGATTTTCACCCGTTTCGACAGTGCCGGCACTGTCGCGAAATCGCATTTTTTTCAAGTTGCTGAAACGACACTTTTCCGCCCCGGGAGGTGGGCCAAACCCCCCAAACATTCATCGGGGGTCCCGGCAGGACCCAAAGATGCAAAAAAAAACAACTTTTCCGAGGGGTCGATTTTCACCCGTTTCGACAGTGCCGGCACTGTCGCGAAATCCCAATTTTTCAAGTTGCTGAAACGAAACTTTTCCGCCCCGGGAGGTGGGCCAAACCCCCCAAACATTCATCGGGGGTCCCGGCAGGACCCAAAAATGGCAAAAAACCCAACTTTTCCGAGGGGTCGATTTTCACCCGTTTCGACAGCCGGCACTGTCGCGAAATCGCATTTTTTTCAAGTTGCTGAAACGACACTTTTCCGCCCCGGGAGGTGGGCCAAACCCCCCAAACATTCATCGGGGGTCCCGGCAGGACCCAAAGATGCAAAAAAACCCAACTTTTCCGAGAGGTCGATTTTCACCCGTTTCGACAGTGCCGGCACTGTCGCGAAATCGCATTTTTTCAAGTTGCTAAAACGACACTTTTCCGCCCCGGGAGGTGGGCCAAACCCCCCAAACATTCATCGGGGGTCCCGGCAGGACCCAAAGATGGCAAAAAACCCAACTTTTCCGAGGGGTCGATTTTCACCCGTTTCGACAGTGCCGGCACTGTCGCGAAATCCCAATTTTTCAAATTGCTGAAACGACACTTTTCCGCCCCGGGAGGTGGGCCAAACCCCATAAACATTCATCGGGGGTCCCGGCAGGACCCAAAGATGCAAAAAAAAACAACTTTTCCGAGGGGTCGATTTTCACCCGTTTCGACAGTGCCGGCACTGTCGTGAAATCGCATTTTTTCAAGTTGCTAAAATGACACTTTTCCGCCCCGGGAGGTGGGCCAAACCCCCCAAACATTCATCGGGGGTCCCGGCAGGACCCAAAGATGGCAAAAAACCCAACTTTTCCGAGGGGTCGATTTTCACCCGTTTCGACAGTGCCGGCACTGTCGCGAAATCGCATTTTTTTCAAGTTGCTGAAACGACACTTTTCCGCCCCGGGAGGTGGGCCAAACCCCCCAAACATTCATCGGGGGTCCCGGCAGGACCCAAAGATGCAAAAAAACCCAACTTTTCCGAGGGGTCGATTTTCACCCGTTTCGACAGTGCCGGCACTGTCGCGAAATCCCAATCTTTCAAGTTGCTGAAACGACACTTTTCCGCCCCGGGAGGTGGGCCAAACCCCCCAAACATTCATCGGGGGTCCCGGCAGGACCCAAAGATGCAAAAAACCCAACTTTTCCGAGGGGTCGATTTTCACCCGTTTCGACAGTGCCGACACTGTCGCGAAATCGCATTTTTTTCAAGTTGCTGAAACGACACTTTTCCGCCCCGGGAGGTGGGCCAAACCCCCCAAACATTCATCGGGGGTCCCGGCAGGACCCAAAGATGCAAAAAAAAACAACTTTTCCGAGGGGTCGATTTTCACCCGTTTCGACAGTGCCGGCACTGTCGCGAAATCGCATTTTTTTCAAGTTGCTGAAACGACACTTTTCCGCCCCGGGAGGTGGGCCAAACCCCCCAAAAATTCATCGGGGGTCCCGGCAGGACCCAAAGATGCAAAAAAAACCAACTTTTCCGAGGGGTCGATTTTCACCCGTTTCGACAGTGCCGGCACTGTCGCGAAATCCCAATCTTTCAAGTTGCTGAAACGACACTTTTCCGCCCCGGGAGGTGGGCCAAACCCCCCAAACATTCATCGGGGGTCCCGGCAGGACCCAAAGATGGCAAAAAACCCAACTTTTCCGAGGGGTCGATTTTCACCCGTTTCGACAGTGCCGGCACTGTCGCGAAATCGCATTTTTTTCAAGTTGCTGAAACGACACTTTTCCGCCCCGGGAGGTGGGCCAAACCCCCCAAACATTCATCGGGGGTCCCGGCAGGACCCAAAGATGCAAAAAAACCCAACTTTTCCGAGGGGTCGATTTTCACCCGTTTCGACAGTGCCGGCACTGTCGCGAAATCCCAATTTTTCAAGTTGCTGAAACGACACTTTTCCGCCCCGGGAGGTGGGCCAAACCCCCCAAACATTCATCGGGGGTCCCGGCAGGACCCAAAGATGGCAAAAAACCCAACTTTTCCGAGGGGTCGATTTTCACCCGTTTCGACAGTGCCGGCACTGTCGCGAAATCCCAATTTTTCAAGTTGCTGAAACGACACTTTTCCGCCCCGGGAGGTGGGCCAAACCCCCCAAACATTCATCGGGGGTCCCGGCAGGACCCAAAGATGCAAAAAAAAACAACTTTTCCGAGGGGTCGATTTTCACCCGTTTCGACAGTGCCGGCACTGTCGCGAAATCGCATTTTTTTCAAGTTGCTGAAACGACACTTTTCCGCCCCGGGAGGTGGGCCAAACCCCCCAAAAATTCATCGGGGGTCCCGGCAGGACCCAAAGATGCAAAAAAAACCAACTTTTCCGAGGGGTCGATTTTCACCCGTTTCGACAGTGCCGGCACTGTCGCGAAATCCCAATCTTTCAAGTTGCTGAAACGACACTTTTCCGCCCCGGGAGGTGGGCCAAACCCCCCAAACATTCATCGGGGGTCCCGGCAGGACCCAAAGATGGCAAAAAACCCAACTTTTCCGAGGGGTCGATTTTCACCCGTTTCGACAGTGCCGGCACTGTCGCGAAATCGCATTTTTTTCAAGTTGCTGAAACGACACTTTTCCGCCCCGGGAGGTGGGCCAAACCCCCCAAACATTCATCGGGGGTCCCGGCAGGACCCAAAGATGCAAAAAAACCCAACTTTTCCGAGGGGTCGATTTTCACCCGTTTCGACAGTGCCGGCACTGTCGCGAAATCCCAATTTTTCAAGTTGCTGAAACGACACTTTTCCGCCCCGGGAGGTGGGCCAAACCCCCCAAACATTCATCGGGGGTCCCGGCAGGACCCAAAGATGGCAAAAAACCCAACTTTTCCGAGGGGTCGATTTTCACCCGTTTCGACAGTGCCGGCACTGTCGCGAAATCCCAATTTTTCAAGTTGCTGAAACGACACTTTTCCGCCCCGGGAGGTGGGCCAAACCCCCCAAACATTCATCGGGGGTCCCGGCAGGACCCAAAGATGCAAAAAAAAACAACTTTTCCGAGGGGTCGATTTTCACCCGTTTCGACAGTGCCGGCACTGTCGTGAAATCGCATTTTTTCAAGTTGCTAAAATGACACTTTTCCGCCCCGGGAGGTGGGCCAAACCCCCCAAACATTCATCGGGGGTCCCGGCAGGACCCAAAGATGGCAAAAAACCCAACTTTTCCGAGGGGTCGATTTTCACCCGTTTCGACAGTGCCGGCACTGTCGCGAAATCGCATTTTTTTCAAGTTGCTGAAACGACACTTTTCCGCCCCGGGAGGTGGGCCAAACCCCCCAAACATTCATCGGGGGTCCCGGCAGGACCCAAAGATGGCAAAAAACCCAACTTTTCCGAGGGGTCGATTTTCACCCGTTTCGACAGTGCCGGCACTGTCGCGAAATCCCAATTTTTCAAGTTGCTGAAACAACACTTTTCCGCCCCGGGAGGTGGGCCAAACCCCCCAAACATTCATCGGGGGTCCCGGCAGGACCCAAAGATGCAAAAAACCCAACTTTTCCGAGGGGTCGATTTTCACCCGTTTCGACAGTGCCGGCACTGTCGCGAAATCGCATTTTTTTCAAGTTGCTGAAACGACACTTTTGCGCCCCGGGAGGTGGGCCAAACCCCCCAAACATTCATCGGGGGTCCCGGCAGGACCCAAAGATGGCAAAAAACCCAACTTTTCCGAGGGGTCGATTTTCACCCGTTTCGACAGTGCCGGCACTGTCGCGAAATCGCATTTTTTTCAAGTTGCTGAAACGACACTTTTCCGCCCCGGGAGGTGGGCCAAACCCCCCAAACATTCATCGGGGGTCCCGGCAGGACCCAAAGATGCAAAAAAAAACAACTTTTCCGAGGGGTCGATTTTCACCCGTTTCGACAGTGCCGGCACTGTCGCGAAATCCCAATTTTTCAAGTTGCTGAAACGAAACTTTTCCGCCCCGGGAGGTGGGCCAAACCCCCCAAACATTCATCGGGGGTCCCGGCAGGACCCAAAAATGGCAAAAAACCCAACTTTTCCGAGGGGTCGATTTTCACCCGTTTCGACAGCCGGCACTGTCGCGAAATCGCATTTTTTTCAAGTTGCTGAAACGACACTTTTCCGCCCCGGGAGGTGGGCCAAACCCCCCAAACATTCATCGGGGGTCCCGGCAGGACCCAAAGATGCAAAAAAACCCAACTTTTCCGAGAGGTCGATTTTCACCCGTTTCGACAGTGCCGGCACTGTCGCGAAATCGCATTTTTTCAAGTTGCTAAAACGACACTTTTCCGCCCCGGGAGGTGGGCCAAACCCCCCAAACATTCATCGGGGGTCCCGGCAGGACCCAAAGATGGCAAAAAACCCAACTTTTCCGAGGGGTCGATTTTCACCCGTTTCGACAGTGCCGGCACTGTCGCGAAATCCCAATTTTTCAAATTGCTGAAACGACACTTTTCCGCCCCGGGAGGTGGGCCAAACCCCATAAACATTCATCGGGGGTCCCGGCAGGACCCAAAGATGCAAAAAAAAACAACTTTTCCGAGGGGTCGATTTTCACCCGTTTCGACAGTGCCGGCACTGTCGTGAAATCGCATTTTTTCAAGTTGCTAAAATGACACTTTTCCGCCCCGGGAGGTGGGCCAAACCCCCCAAACATTCATCGGGGGTCCCGGCAGGACCCAAAGATGGCAAAAAACCCAACTTTTCCGAGGGGTCGATTTTCACCCGTTTCGACAGTGCCGGCACTGTCGCGAAATCGCATTTTTTTCAAGTTGCTGAAACGACACTTTTCCGCCCCGGGAGGTGGGCCAAACCCCCCAAACATTCATCGGGGGTCCCGGCAGGACCCAAAGATGCAAAAAAACCCAACTTTTCCGAGGGGTCGATTTTCACCCGTTTCGACAGTGCCGGCACTGTCGCGAAATCCCAATCTTTCAAGTTGCTGAAACGACACTTTTCCGCCCCGGGAGGTGGGCCAAACCCCCCAAACATTCATCGGGGGTCCCGGCAGGACCCAAAGATGCAAAAAACCCAACTTTTCCGAGGGGTCGATTTTCACCCGTTTCGACAGTGCCGACACTGTCGCGAAATCGCATTTTTTTCAAGTTGCTGAAACGACACTTTTCCGCCCCGGGAGGTGGGCCAAACCCCCCAAACATTCATCGGGGGTCCCGGCAGGACCCAAAGATGCAAAAAAAAACAACTTTTCCGAGGGGTCGATTTTCACCCGTTTCGACAGTGCCGGCACTGTCGCGAAATCGCATTTTTTTCAAGTTGCTGAAACGACACTTTTCCGCCCCGGGAGGTGGGCCAAACCCCCCAAAAATTCATCGGGGGTCCCGGCAGGACCCAAAGATGCAAAAAAAACCAACTTTTCCGAGGGGTCGATTTTCACCCGTTTCGACAGTGCCGGCACTGTCGCGAAATCCCAATCTTTCAAGTTGCTGAAACGACACTTTTCCGCCCCGGGAGGTGGGCCAAACCCCCCAAACATTCATCGGGGGTCCCGGCAGGACCCAAAGATGGCAAAAAACCCAACTTTTCCGAGGGGTCGATTTTCACCCGTTTCGACAGTGCCGGCACTGTCGCGAAATCGCATTTTTTTCAAGTTGCTGAAACGACACTTTTCCGCCCCGGGAGGTGGGCCAAACCCCCCAAACATTCATCGGGGGTCCCGGCAGGACCCAAAGATGCAAAAAAACCCAACTTTTCCGAGGGGTCGATTTTCACCCGTTTCGACAGTGCCGGCACTGTCGCGAAATCCCAATTTTTCAAGTTGCTGAAACGACACTTTTCCGCCCCGGGAGGTGGGCCAAACCCCCCAAACATTCATCGGGGGTCCCGGCAGGACCCAAAGATGGCAAAAAACCCAACTTTTCCGAGGGGTCGATTTTCACCCGTTTCGACAGTGCCGGCACTGTCGCGAAATCCCAATTTTTCAAGTTGCTGAAACGACACTTTTCCGCCCCGGGAGGTGGGCCAAACCCCCCAAACATTCATCGGGGGTCCCGGCAGGACCCAAAGATGCAAAAAAAAACAACTTTTCCGAGGGGTCGATTTTCACCCGTTTCGACAGTGCCGGCACTGTCGTGAAATCGCATTTTTTCAAGTTGCTAAAATGACACTTTTCCGCCCCGGGAGGTGGGCCAAACCCCCCAAACATTCATCGGGGGTCCCGGCAGGACCCAAAGATGGCAAAAAACCCAACTTTTCCGAGGGGTCGATTTTCACCCGTTTCGACAGTGCCGGCACTGTCGCGAAATCGCATTTTTTTCAAGTTGCTGAAACGACACTTTTCCGCCCCGGGAGGTGGGCCAAACCCCCCAAACATTCATCGGGGGTCCCGGCAGGACCCAAAGATGGCAAAAAACCCAACTTTTCCGAGGGGTCGATTTTCACCCGTTTCGACAGTGCCGGCACTGTCGCGAAATCCCAATTTTTCAAGTTGCTGAAACAACACTTTTCCGCCCCGGGAGGTGGGCCAAACCCCCCAAACATTCATCGGGGGTCCCGGCAGGACCCAAAGATGCAAAAAACCCAACTTTTCCGAGGGGTCGATTTTCACCCGTTTCGACAGTGCCGGCACTGTCGCGAAATCGCATTTTTTTCAAGTTGCTGAAACGACACTTTTGCGCCCCGGGAGGTGGGCCAAACCCCCCAAACATTCATCGGGGGTCCCGGCAGGACCCAAAGATGGCAAAAAACCCAACTTTTCCGAGGGGTCGATTTTCACCCGTTTCGACAGTGCCGGCACTGTCGCGAAATCGCATTTTTTTCAAGTTGCTGAAACGACACTTTTCCGCCCCGGGAGGTGGGCCAAACCCCCCAAACATTCATCGGGGGTCCCGGCAGGACCCAAAGATGCAAAAAAAAAAAACTTTTCCGAGGGGTCGATTTTCACCCGTTTCGACAGTGCCGGCACTGTCGCGAAATCGCATTTTTTTCAAGTTGCTGAAACGACACTTTTCCGCCCCGGGAGGTGGGCCAAACCCCCCAAACATTCATCGGGGGTCCCGGCAGGACCCAAAGATGCAAAAAAAACCAACTTTTCCGAGGGGTCGATTTTCACCCGTTTCGACAGTGCCGGCACTGTCGCGAAATCCCAATTTTTCAAGTTGCTGAAACGACACTTTTCCGCCCCGGGAGGTGGGCCAAACCCCCCAAACATTCATCGGGGGTCCCGGCAGGACCCAAAGATGGCAAAAAACCCAACTTTTCCGAGGGGTCGATTTTCACCCGTTTCGACAGTGCCGGCACTGTCGCGAAATCCCAATTTTTCAAGTTGCTGAAACGACACTTTTCCGCCCCGGGAGGTGGGCCAAACCCCCCAAACATTCATCGGGGGTCCCGGCAGGACCCAAAGATGCAAAAAAAAACAACTTTTCCGAGGGGTCGATTTTCACCCGTTTCGACAGTGCCGGCACTGTCGCGAAATCGCATTTTTTTCAAGTTGCTGAAACGACACTTTTCCACCGCGGGAGGTGGGCCAAACCCCCCAAACATTCATCGGGGGTCCCGGCAGGACCCAAAGATGGCAAAAAACCCAACTTTTCCGAGGGGTCGATTTTCACCCGTTTCGACAGTGCCGGCACTGTCGCGAAATCGCATTTTTTCAAGTTGCTAAAACGACACTTTTCCGCCCCGGGAGGTGGGCCAAACCCCCCAAACATTCATCGGGGGTCCCGGCAGGACCCAAAGATGGCAAAAAACCCAACTTTTCCGAGGGGTCGATTTTCACCCGTTTCGACAGTGCCGGCACTGTCGTGAAATCGCATTTTTTCAAGTTGCTAAAATGACACTTTTCCGCCCCGGGAGGTGGGCCAAACCCCCCAAACATTCATTGGGGGTCCCGGCAGGACCCAAAGATGGCAAAAAACCCAACTTTTCCGAGGGGTCGATTTTCACCCGTTTCGACAGTGCCGGCACTGTCGCGAAATCGCATTTTTTTCAAGTTGCTGAAACGACACTTTTCCGCCCCGGGAGGTGGGCCAAACCCCCCAAACATTCATCGGGGGTCCCGGCAGGACCCAAAGATGCAAAAAAACCCAACTTTTCCGAGGGGTCGATTTTCACCCGTTTCGACAGTGCCGGCACTGTCGCGAAATCCCAATTTTTCAAGTTGCTGAAACGACACTTTTCCGCCCCGGGAGGTGGGCCAAACCCCCCAAACATTCATCGGGGGTCCCGGCAGGACCCAAAGATGGCAAAAAACCCAACTTTTCCGAGGGGTCGATTTTCACCCGTTTTGACAGCCGGCACTGTCGCGAAATCGCATTTTTTTCAAGTTGCTGAAACGACACTTTTCCGCCCCGGGAGGTGGGCCAAACCCCCCAAACATTCATCGGGGGTCCCGGCAGGACCCAAAGATGCAAAAAAAACCAACTTTTCCGAGGGGTCGATTTTCACCCGTTTCGACAGTGCCGGCACTGTCGCGAAATCCCAATTTTTCAAATTGCTGAAACGACACTTTTCCGCCCCGGGAGGTGGGCCAAACCCCCCAAACATTCATCGGGGGTCCCGGCAGGACCCAAAGATGGCAAAAAACCCAACTTTTCCGAGGGGTCGATTTTCACCCGTTTCGACAGTGCCGGCACTGTCGCGAAATCCCAATTTTTCAAGTTGCTGAAACGACACTTTTCCGCCCCGGGAGGTGGGCCAAACCCCCCAAACATTCATCGGGGGTCCCGGCAGGACCCAAAGATGGCAAAAAACCCAACTTTTCCGAGGGGTCGATTTTCACCCGTTTCGACAGTGCCGGCACTGTCGCGAAATCGCATTTTTTTCAAGTTGCTGAAACGACACTTTTCCGCCCCGGGAGGTGGGCCAAACCCCCCAAACATTGATCGGGGGTCCCGGCAGGACCCAAAGATGGCAAAAAACCCAACTTTTCCGAGGGGTCGATTTTCACCCGTTTCGACAGTGCCGGCACTGTCGCGAAATCCCAATTTTTCAAGTTGCTGAAACAACACTTTTCCGCCCCGGGAGGTGGGCCAAACCCCCCAAACATTCATCGGGGGTCCCGGCAGGACCCAAAGATGCAAAAAACCCAACTTTTCCGAGGGGTCGATTTTCACCCGTTTCGACAGTGCCGGCACTGTCGCGAAATCGCATTTTTTTCAAGTTGCTGAAACGACACTTTTGCGCCCCGGGAGGTGGGCCAAACCCCCCAAACATTCATCGGGGGTCCCGGCAGGACCCAAAGATGGCAAAAAACCCAACTTTTCCGAGGGGTCGATTTTCACCCGTTTCGACAGTGCCGGCACTGTCGCGAAATCGCATTTTTTTCAAGTTGCTGAAACGACACTTTTCCGCCCCGGGAGGTGGGCCAAACCCCCCAAACATTCATCGGGGGTCCCGGCAGGACCCAAAGATGCAAAAAAAAACAACTTTTCCGAGGGGTCGATTTTCACCCGTTTCGACAGTGCCGGCACTGTCGCGAAATCGCATTTTTTTCAAGTTGCTGAAACGACACTTTTCCGCCCCGGGAGGTGGGCCAAACCCCCCAAACATTCATCGGGGGTCCCGGCAGGACCCAAAGATGGCAAAAAACCCAACTTTTCCGAGGGGTCGATTTTCACCCGTTTCGACAGTGCCGGCACTGTCGCGAAATCGCATTTTTTCAAGTTGCTAAAACGACACTTTTCCGCCCCGGGAGGTGGGCCAAACCCCCCAAACATTCATCGGGGGTCCCGGCAGGACCCAAAGATGGCAAAAAAACCAACTTTTCCGAGGGGTCGATTTTCACCCGTTTCGACAGTGCCGGCACTGTCGCGAAATCCCAATTTTTCAAGTTGCTGAAACGACACTTTTCCGCCCCGGGAGGTGGGCCAAACCCCCCAAACATTCATCGGGGGTCCCGGCAGGACCCAAAGATGCAAAAAAAAACAACTTTTCCGAGGGGTCGATTTTCACCCGTTTCGACAGTGCCGGCACTGTCGCGAAATCGCATTTTTTTCAAGTTGCTGAAACGACACTTTTCCGCCCCGGGAGGTGGGCCAAACCCCCCAAACATTCATCGGGGGTCCCGGCAGGACCCAAAGATGCAAAAAAAACCAACTTTTCCGAGGGGTCGATTTTCACCCGTTTCGACAGTGCCGGCACTGTCGCGAAATCCCAATTTTTCAAGTTGCTGAAACGACACTTTTCCGCCCCGGGAGGTGGGCCAAACCCCCCAAACATTCATCGGGGGTCCCGGCAGGACCCAAAGATGGCAAAAAACCCAACTTTTCCGAGGGGTCGATTTTCACCCGTTTCGACAGCCGGCACTGTCGCGAAATCGCATTTTTTTCAAGTTGCTGAAACGACACTTTTCCGCCCCGGGAGGTGGGCCAAACCCCCCAAACATTCATCGGGGGTCCCGGCAGGACCCAAAGATGGCAAAAAACCCAACTTTTCCGAGGGGTCGATTTTCACCCGTTTCGACAGTGCCGGCACTGTCGCGAAATCGCATTTTTTTCAAGTTGCTGAAACGACACTTTTCCGCCCCGGGAGGTGGGCCAAACCCCCCAAACATTCATCGGGGGTCCCGGCAGGACCCAAAGATGCAAAAAAAAACAACTTTTCCGAGGGGTCGATTTTCACCCGTTTCGACAGTGCCGGCAATGTCGCGAAATCGCATTTTTTTCAAGTTGCTGAAACGACACTTTTCCGCCCCGGGAGGTGGGCCAAACCCCCCAAACATTCATCGGGGGTCCCGGCAGGACCCAAAGATGCAAAAAAAAACAACTTTTCCGAGGGGTCGATTTTCACCCGTTTCGACAGTGCCGGCACTGTCGCGAAATCCCAATTTTTCAAGTTGCTGAAACGACACTTTTCCGCCCCGGGAGGTGGGCCAAACCCCCCAAACATTCATCGGGGGTCCCGGCAGGACCCAAAGATGCAAAAAAAAACAACTTTTCCGAGGGGTCGATTTTCACCCGTTTCGACAGTGCCGGCACTGTCGCGAAATCGCATTTTTTTCAAGTTGCTGAAACGACACTTTTCCGCCCCGGGAGGTGGGCCAAACCCCCCAAACATTCATCGGGGGTCCCGGCAGGACCCAAAGATGCAAAAAAACCCAACTTTTCCGAGGGGTCGATTTTCACCCGTTTCGACAGCCGGCACTGTCGCGAAATCGCATTTTTTTCAAGTTGCTGAAACGACACTTTTCCGCCCCGGGAGGTGGGCCAAACCCCCCAAACATTCATCGGGGGTCCCGGCAGGACCCAAAGATGCAAAAAAAAAACAACTTTTCCGAGGGGTCGATTTTCACCCGTTTCGACACTGCCGGCACTGTCGCGAAATCGCATTTTTTCAAGTTGCTAAAACGACACTTTTCCGCCCCGGGAGGTGGGCCAAACCCCCCAAACATTCATCGGGGGTCCCGGCAGGACCCAAAGATGGCAAAAAACCCAACTTTTCCGAGGGGTCAATTTTCACCCGTTTCGACAGTGCCGGCACTGTCGCGAAATCGCATTTTTTTCAAGTTGCTGAAACGACACTTTTCCGCCCCGGGAGGTGGGCCAAACCCCCCAAACATTCATCGGGGGTCCCGGCAGGACCCAAAGATGCAAAAAACCCAACTTTTCCGAGGGGTCGATTTTCACCCGTTTCGACAGTGCCGGCACTGTCGCGAAATCGCATTTTTTTCAAGTTGCTGAAACGACACTTTTCCACCCCGGGAGGTGGGCCAAACCCCCCAAACATTCATCGGGGGTCCCGGCAGGACCCAAAGATGCAAAAAAAAACAACTTTTCCGAGGGGTCGATTTTCACCCGTTTCGACAGTGCCGGCACTGTCGCGAAATCCCAATTTTTCAAGTTGCTGAAACGACACTTTTCCGCCCCGGGAGGTGGGCCAAACCCCCCAAACATTCATCGGGGGTCCCGGCAGGACCCAAAGATGGCAAAAAACCCAACTTTTCCGAGGGGTCGATTTTCACCCGTTTCGACAGTGCCGGCACTGTCGCGAAATCCCAATTTTTCAAGTTGCTGAAACGACACTTTTCCGCCCCGGGAGGTGGGCCAAACCCCCCAAACATTCATCGGGGGTCCCGGCAGGACCCAAAGATGCAAAAAAAACCAACTTTTCCGAGGGGTCGATTTTCACCCGTTTCGACAGTGCCGGCACTGTCGCGAAATCGCATTTTTTTCAAGTTGCTGAAACGACACTTTTCCACCGCGGGAGGTGGGCCAAACCCCCCAAACATTCATCGGGGGTCCCGGCAGGACCCAAAGATGGCAAAAAACCCAACTTTTCCGAGGGGTCGATTTTCACCCGTTTCGACAGTGCCGGCACTGTCGCGAAATCGCATTTTTTCAAGTTGCTAAAACGACACTTTTCCGCCCCGGGAGGTGGGCCAAACCCCCCAAACATTCATCGGGGGTCCCGGCAGGACCCAAAGATGGCAAAAAACCCAACTTTTCCGAGGGGTCGATTTTCACCCGTTTCGACAGTGCCGGCACTGTCGCGAAATCCCAATTTTTCAAGTTGCTGAAACGACACTTTTCCGCCCCGGGAGGTGGGCCAAACCCCATAAACATTCATCGGGGGTCCCGGCAGGACCCAAAGATGCAAAAAAAAACAACTTTTCCGAGGGGTCGATTTTCACCCGTTTCGACAGTGCCGGCACTGTCGTGAAATCGCATTTTTTCAAGTTGCTAAAATGACACTTTTCCGCCCCGGGAGGTGGGCCAAACCCCCCAAACATTCATCGGGGGTCCCGGCAGGACCCAAAGATGGCAAAAAACCCAACTTTTCCGAGGGGTCGATTTTCACCCGTTTCGACAGTGCCGGCACTGTCGCGAAATCGCATTTTTTTCAAGTTGCTGAAACGACACTTTTCCGCCCCGGGAGGTGGGCCAAACCCCCCAAACATTCATCGGGGGTCCCGGCAGGACCCAAAGATGGCAAAAAAACCAACTTTTCCGAGGGGTCGATTTTCACCCGTTTCGACAGTGCCGGCACTGTCGCGAAATCCCAATTTTTCAAGTTGCTGAAACGACACTTTTCCGCCCCGGGAGGTGGGCCAAACCCCCCAAACATTCATCGGGGGTCCCGGCAGGACCCAAAGATGGCAAAAAACCCAACTTTTCCGAGGGGTCGATTTTCACCCGTTTTGACAGCCGGCACTGTCGCGAAATCGCATTTTTTTCAAGTTGCTGAAACGACACTTTTCCGCCCCGGGAGGTGGGCCAAACCCCCCAAACATTCATCGGGGGTCCCGGCAGGACCCAAAGATGCAAAAAAAACCAACTTTTCCGAGGGGTCGATTTTCACCCGTTTCGACAGTGCCGGCACTGTCGCGAAATCGCATTTTTTTCAAGTTGCTGAAACGACACTTTTCCGCCCCGGGAGGTGGGCCAAACCTCCCAAACATTCATCGGGGGTCCCGGCAGGACCCAAAGATGCAAAAAAACCCAACTTTTCCGAGGGGTCGATTTTCACCCGTTTCGACAGTGCCGGCACTGTCGCGAAATCCCAATTTTTCAAGTTGCTGAAACGACACTTTTCCGCCCCGGGAGGTGGGCCAAACCCCCCAAACATTCATCGGGGGTCCCGGCAGGACCCAAAGATGGCAAAAAACCCAACTTTTCCGAGGGGTCGATTTTCACCCGTTTTGACAGCCGGCACTGTCGCGAAATCGCATTTTTTTCAAGTTGCTGAAACGACACTTTTCCGCCCCGGGAGGTGGGCCAAACCCCATAAACATTCATCGGGAAACCCCGGCAGGACCCAAAGATGCAAAAAAAACCAACTTTTCCGAGGGGTCGATTTTCACCCGTTTCGACAGTGCCGGCACTGTCGCGAAATCCCAATTTTTCAAGTTGCTGAAACGACACTTTTCCGCCCCGGGAGGTGGGCCAAACCCCCCAAACATTCATCGGGGGTCCCGGCAGGACCCAAAGATGGCAAAAAACCCAACTTTTCCGAGGGGTCGATTTTCACCCGTTTTGACAGCCGGCACTGTCGCGAAATCGCATTTTTTTCAAGTTGCTGAAACGACACTTTTCCGCCCCGGAAGGTGGGCCAAACCCCCCAAACATTCATCGGGGGTCCCGGCAGGACCCAAAGATGCAAAAAAAAAACAACTTTTCCGAGGGGTCGATTTTCACCCGTTTCGACAGTGCCGGCACTGTCGCGAAATCGCATTTTTTCAAGTTGCTAAAACGACACTTTTCCGCCCCGGGAGGTGAGCCAAACCCCCCAAACATTCATCGGGGGTCCCGGCAGGACCCAAAGATGGCAAAAAACCCAACTTTTCCGAGGGGTCGATTTTCACCCGTTTCGACAGTGCCGGCACTGTCGCGAAATCGCATTTTTTTCAAGTTGCTGAAACGACACTTTTCCGCCCCGGGAGGTGGGCCAAACCCCCCAAACATTCATCGGGGGTCCCGGCAGGACCCAAAGATGCAAAAAACCCAACTTTTCCGAGGGGTCGATTTTCACCCGTTTCGACAGTGCCGGCACTGTCGTGAAATCGCATTTTTTCAAGTTGCTAAAATGACACTTTTCCGCCCCGGGAGGTGGGCCAAACCCCCCAAACATTCATCGGGGGTCCCGGCAGGACCCAAAGATGGCAAAAAACCCAACTTTTCCGAGGGGTCGATTTTCACCCGTTTTGACAGCCGGCACTGTCGCGAAATCGCATTTTTTTCAAGTTGCTGAAACGACACTTTTCCGCCCCGGGAGGTGGGCCAAACCCCCCAAACATTCATCGGGGGTCCCGGCAGGACCCAAAGATGCAAAAAAAAACAACTTTTCCGAGGGGTCGATTTTCACCCGTTTCGACAGTGCCGGCACTGTCGCGAAATCGCATTTTTTTCAAGTTGCTGAAACGACACTTTTCCGCCCCGGGAGGTGGGCCAAACCCCCCAAACATTCATCGGGGGTCCCGGCAGGACCCAAAGATGCAAAAAAACCCAACTTTTCCGAGGGGTCGATTTTCACCCGTTTCGACAGTGCCGGCACTGTCGCGAAATCCCAATTTTTCAAGTTGCTGAAACGACACTTTTCCGCCCCGGGAGGTGGGCCAAACCCCCCAAACATTCATCGGGGGTCCCGGCAGGACCAAAAGATGCAAAAAAAAACAACTTTTCCGAGGGGTCGATTTTCACCCGTTTCGACAGTGCCGGCACTGTCGCGAAATCGCATTTTTTTCAAGTTGCTGAAACGACACTTTTCCGCCCCGGGAGGTGGGCCAAACCCCCCAAACATTCATCGGGGGTCCCGGCAGGACCCAAAGATGGCAAAAAAACCAACTTTTCCGAGGGGTCGATTTTCACCCGTTTCGACAGTGCCGGCACTGTCGCGAAATCCCAATTTTTCAAGTTGCTGAAACGACACTTTTCCGCCCCGGGAGGTGGGCCAAACCCCCCAAACATTCATCGGGGGTCCCGGCAGGACCCAAAGATGCAAAAAACCCAACTTTTCCGAGGGGTCGATTTTCACCCGTTTCGACAGTGCCGGCACTGTCGCGAAATCGCATTTTTTTCAAGTTGCTGAAACGACACTTTTCCGCCCCGGGAGGTGGGCCAAACACCCCAAACATTCATCGGGGGTCCCGGCAGGACCCAAAGATGGCAAAAAACCCAACTTTTCCGAGGGGTCGATTTTCACCCGTTTCGACAGTGCCGGCACTGTCGCGAAATCGCATTTTTTTCAAGTTGCTGAAACGACACTTTTCCGCCCCGGGAGGTGGGCCAAACCCCCCAAACATTCATCGGGGGTCCCGGCAGGACCCAAAGATGCAAAAAAAAACAACTTTTCCGAGCGGTCGATTTTCACCCGTTTCGACAGTGCCGGCACTGTCGCGAAATCGCATTTTTTTCAAGTTGCTGAAACGACACTTTTCCGCCCCGGGAGGTGGGCCAAACCCCCCAAACATTCATCGGGGGTCCCGGCAGGACCCAAAGATGCAAAAAAAAACAACTTTTCCGAGGGGTCGATTTTCACCCGTTTCGACAGTCGCGAAATCCCAATTTTTCAAGTTGCTGAAACGACACTTTTCCGCCCCGGGAGGTGGGCCAAACCCCCCAAACATTCATCGGGGGTCCCGGCAGGACCCAAAGATGCAAAAAAAACCAACTTTTCCGAGGGGTCGATTTTCACCCGTTTCGACAGTGCCGGCACTGTCGCGAAATCGCATTTTTTTCAAGTTGCTGAAACGACACTTTTCCACCGCGGGAGGTGGGCCAAACCCCCCAAACATTCATCGGGGGTCCCGGCAGGACCCAAAGATGGCAAAAAACCCAACTTTTCCGAGGGGTCGATTTTCACCCGTTTCGACAGTGCCGGCACTGTCGCGAAATCGCATTTTTTCAAGTTGCTAAAACGACACTTTTCCGCCCCGGGAGGTGGGCCAAACCCCCCAAACATTCATCGGGGGTCCCGGCAGGACCCAAAGATGCAAAAAAAAACAACTTTTCCGAGGGGTCGATTTTCACCCGTTTCGACAGTGCCGGCACTGTCGCGAAATCGCATTTTTTTCAAGTTGCTGAAACGACACTTTTCCGCCCCGGGAGGTGGGCCAAACCCCCCAAACATTCATCGGGGGTCCCGGCAGGACCCAAAGATGCAAAAAAACCCAACTTTTCCGAGGGGTCGATTTTCACCCGTTTCGACAGTGCCGGCACTGTCGCGAAATCCCAATTTTTCAAGTTGCTGAAACGACACTTTTCCGCCCCGGGAGGTGGGCCAAACCCCCCAAACATTCATCGGGGGTCCCGGCAGGACCCAAAGATGGCAAAAAACCCAACTTTTCCGAGGGGTCGATTTTCACCCGTTTTGACAGCCGGCACTGTCGCGAAATCGCATTTTTTTCAAGTTGCTGAAACGACACTTTTCCGCCCCGGGAGGTGGGCCAAACCCCCCAAACATTCATCGGGGGTCCCGGCAGGACCCAAAGATGCAAAAAAAAACAACTTTTCCGAGGGGTCGATTTTCACCCGTTTCGACAGTGCCGGCACTGTCACGAAATCGCATTTTTTTCAAGTTGCTGAAACGACACTTTTCCGCCCCGGGAGGTGGGCCAAACCCCCCAAACATTCATCGGGGGTCCCGGCAGGACCCAAAGATGCAAAAAAAAACAACTTTTCCGAGTGGTCGATTTTCACCCGTTTCGACAGTGCCGGCACTGTCGCGAAATCCCAATTTTTCAAGTTGCTGAAACGACACTTTTCCGCCCCGGGAGGTGGGCCAAACCCCCCAAACATTCATCGGGGGTCCCGGCAGGACCCAAAGATGCAAAAAAAAACAACTTTTCCGAGGGGTCGATTTTCACCCGTTTCGACAGTGCCGGCACTGTCGCGAAATCGCATTTTTTTCAAGTTGCTGAAACGACACTTTTCCGCCCCGGGAGGTGGGCCAAACCCCCCAAACATTCATCGGGGGTCCCGGCAGGACCCAAAGATGGCAAAAAACCCAACTTTTCCGAGGGGTCGATTTTCACCCGTTTTGACAGCCGGCACTGTCGCGAAATCGCATTTTTTTCAAGTTGCTGAAACGACACTTTTCCGCCCCGGGAGGTGGGCCAAACCCCCCAAACATTCATCGGGGGTCCCGGCAGGACCCAAAGATGCAAAAAAAAACAACTTTTCCGAGGGGTCGATTTTCACCCGTTTCGACAGTGCCGGCACTGTCGCGAAATCGCATTTTTTTCAAGTTGCTGAAACGACACTTTTCCGCCCCGGGAGGTGGGCCAAACCCCATAAACATTCATCGGGAAACCCCGGCAGGACCCAAAGATGCAAAAAAAACCAACTTTTCCGAGGGGTCGATTTTCACCCGTTTCGACAGTGCCGGCACTGTCGCGAAATCCCAATTTTTCAAGTTGCTGAAACGACACTTTTCCGCCCCGGGAGGTGGGCCAAACCCCCCAAACATTCATCGGGGGTCCCGGCAGGACCCAAAGATGGCAAAAAACCCAACTTTTCCGAGGGGTCGATTTTCACCCGTTTTGACAGCCGGCACTGTCGCGAAATCGCATTTTTTTCAAGTTGCTGAAACGACACTTTTCCGCCCCGGGAGGTGGGCCAAACCCCCCAAACATTCATCGGGGGTCCCGGCAGGACCCAAAGATGCAAAAAAAAAACAACTTTTCCGAGGGGTCGATTTTCACCCGTTTCGACAGTGCCGGCACTGTCGCGAAATCGCATTTTTTCAAGTTGCTAAAACGACACTTTTCCGCCCCGGGAGGTGAGCCAAACCCCCCAAACATTCATCGGGGGTCCCGGCAGGACCCAAAGATGGCAAAAAACCCAACTTTTCCGAGGGGTCGATTTTCACCCGTTTCGACAGTGCCGGCACTGTCGCGAAATCGCATTTTTTTCAAGTTGCTGAAACGACACTTTTCCGCCCCGAGAGGTGGGCCAAACCCCCCAAACATTCATCGGGGGTCCCGGCAGGACCCAAAGATGCAAAAAACCCAACTTTTCCGAGGGGTCGATTTTCACCCGTTTCGACAGTGCCGGCACTGTCGTGAAATCGCATTTTTTCAAGTTGCTAAAATGACACTTTTCCGCCCCGGGAGGTGGGCCAAACCCCCAAAACATTCATCGGGGGTCCCGGCAGGACCCAAAGATGGCAAAAAACCCAACTTTTCCGAGGGGTCGATTTTCACCCGTTTTGACAGCCGGCACTGTCGCGAAATCGCATTTTTTTCAAGTTGCTGAAACGACACTTTTCCGCCCCGGGAGGTGGGCCAAACCCCCCAAACATTCATCGGGGGTCCCGGCAGGACCCAAAGATGCAAAAAAAAACAACTTTTCCGAGGGGTCGATTTTCACCCGTTTCGACAGTGCCGGCACTGTCGCGAAATCGCATTTTTTTCAAGTTGCTGAAACGACACTTTTCCGCCCCGGGAGGTGGGCCAAACCCCCCAAACATTCATCGGGGGTCCCGGCAGGACCCAAAGATGCAAAAAAAACCAACTTTTCCGAGGGGTCGATTTTCACCCGTTTCGACAGTGCCGGCACTGTCGCGAAATCCCAATTTTTCAAGTTGCTGAAACGACACTTTTCCGCCCCGGGAGGTGGGCCAAACCCCCCAAACATTCATCGGGGGTCCCGGCAGGACCAAAAGATGCAAAAAAAAACAACTTTTCCGAGGGGTCGATTTTCACCCGTTTCGACAGTGCCGGCACTGTCGCGAAATCGCATTTTTTTCAAGTTGCTGAAACGACACTTTTCCGCCCCGGGAGGTGGGCCAAACCCCCCAAACATTCATCGGGGGTCCCGGCAGGACCCAAAGATGGCAAAAAAACCAACTTTTCCGAGGGGTCGATTTTCACCCGTTTCGACAGTGCCGGCACTGTCGCGAAATCCCAATTTTTCAAGTTGCTGAAACGACACTTTTCCGCCCCGGGAGGTGGGCCAAACCCCCCAAACATTCATCGGGGGTCCCGGCAGGACCCAAAGATGCAAAAAACCCAACTTTTCCGAGGGGTCGATTTTCACCCGTTTCGACAGTGCCGGCACTGTCGCGAAATCGCATTTTTTTCAAGTTGCTGAAACGACACTTTTCCGCCCCGGGAGGTGGGCCAAACCCCCCAAACATTCATCGGGGGTCCCGGCAGGACCCAAAGATGGCAAAAAACCCAACTTTTCCGAGGGGTCGATTTTCACCCGTTTCGACAGTGCCGGCACTGTCGCGAAATCGCATTTTTTTCAAGTTGCTGAAACGACACTTTTCCGCCCCGGGAGGTGGGCCAAACCCCCCAAACATTCATCGGGGGTCCCGGCAGGACCCAAAGATGCAAAAAAAAACAACTTTTCCGAGCGGTCGATTTTCACCCGTTTCGACAGTGCCGGCACTGTCGCGAAATCGCATTTTTTTCAAGTTGCTGAAACGACACTTTTCCGCCCCGGGAGGTGGGCCAAACCCCCCAAACATTCATCGGGGGTCCCGGCAGGACCCAAAGATGCAAAAAAAAACAACTTTTCCGAGGGGTCGATTTTCACCCGTTTCGACAGTCGCGAAATCCCAATTTTTCAAGTTGCTGAAACGACACTTTTCCGCCCCGGGAGGTGGGCCAAACCCCCCAAACATTCATCGGGGGTCCCGGCAGGACCCAAAGATGCAAAAAAAACCAACTTTTCCGAGGGGTCGATTTTCACCCGTTTCGACAGTGCCGGCACTGTCGCGAAATCGCATTTTTTTCAAGTTGCTGAAACGACACTTTTCCACCGCGGGAGGTGGGCCAAACCCCCCAAACATTCATCGGGGGTCCCGGCAGGACCCAAAGATGGCAAAAAAACCAACTTTTCCGAGGGGTCGATTTTCACCCGTTTCGACAGTGCCGGCACTGTCGCGAAATCGCATTTTTTCAAGTTGCTAAAACGACACTTTTCCGCCCCGGGAGGTGGGCCAAACCCCCCAAACATTCATCGGGGGTCCCGGCAGGACCCAAAGATGCAAAAAAAAACAACTTTTCCGAGGGGTCGATTTTCACCCGTTTCGACAGTGCCGGCACTGTCGCGAAATCGCATTTTTTTCAAGTTGCTGAAACGACACTTTTCCGCCCCGGGAGGTGGGCCAAACCCCCCAAACATTCATCGGGGGTCCCGGCAGGACCCAAAGATGCAAAAAAACCCAACTTTTCCGAGGGGTCGATTTTCACCCGTTTCGACAGTGCCGGCACTGTCGCGAAATCCCAATTTTTCAAGTTGCTGAAACGACACTTTTCCGCCCCGGGAGGTGGGCCAAACCCCCCAAACATTCATCGGGGGTCCCGGCAGGACCCAAAGATGGCAAAAAACCCAACTTTTCCGAGGGGTCGATTTTCACCCGTTTTGACAGCCGGCACTGTCGCGAAATCGCATTTTTTTCAAGTTGCTGAAACGACACTTTTCCGCCCCGGGAGGTGGGCCAAACCCCCCAAACATTCATCGGGGGTCCCGGCAGGACCCAAAGATGCAAAAAAAAACAACTTTTCCGAGGGGTCGATTTTCACCCGTTTCGACAGTGCCGGCACTGTCGCGAAATCGCATTTTTTTCAAGTTGCTGAAACGACACTTTTCCGCCCCGGGAGGTGGGCCAAACCCCCCAAACATTCATCGGGGGTCCCGGCAGGACCCAAAGATGCAAAAAAAAACAACTTTTCCGAGTGGTCGATTTTCACCCGTTTCGACAGTGCCGGCACTGTCGCGAAATCCCAATTTTTCAAGTTGCTGAAACGACACTTTTCCGCCCCGGGAGGTGGGCCAAACCCCCCAAACATTCATCGGGGGTCCCGGCAGGACCCAAAGATGCAAAAAAAAACAACTTTTCCGAGGGGTCGATTTTCACCCGTTTCGACAGTGCCGGCACTGTCGCGAAATCGCATTTTTTTCAAGTTGCTGAAACGACACTTTTCCGCCCCGGGAGGTGGGCCAAACCCCCCAAACATTCATCGGGGGTCCCGGCAGGACCCAAAGATGGCAAAAAACCCAACTTTTCCGAGGGGTCGATTTTCACCCATTTTGACAGCCGGCACTGTCGCGAAATCGCATTTTTTTCAAGTTGCTGAAACGACACTTTTCCGCCCCGGGAGGTGGGCCAAACCCCCCAAACATTCATCGGGGGTCCCGGCAGGACCCAAAGATGCAAAAAAAAACAACTTTTCCGAGGGGTCGATTTTCACCCGTTTCGACAGTGCCGGCACTGTCGCGAAATCGCATTTTTTTCAAGTTGCTGAAACGACACTTTTCCGCCCCGGGAGGTGGGCCAAACCCCATAAACATTCATCGGGAAACCCCGGCAGGACCCAAAGATGCAAAAAAAACCAACTTTTCCGAGGGGTCGATTTTCACCCGTTTCGACAGTGCCGGCACTGTCGCGAAATCCCAATTTTTCAAGTTGCTGAAACGACACTTTTCCGCCCCGGGAGGTGGGCCAAACCCCCCAAACATTCATCGGGGGTCCCGGCAGGACCCAAAGATGGCAAAAAACCCAACTTTTCCGAGGGGTCGATTTTCACCCGTTTTGACAGCCGGCACTGTCGCGAAATCGCATTTTTTTCAAGTTGCTGAAACGACACTTTTCCGCCCCGGGAGGTGGGCCAAACCCCCCAAACATTCATCGGGGGTCCCGGCAGGACCCAAAGATGCAAAAAAAAAACAACTTTTCCGAGGGGTCGATTTTCACCCGTTTCGACAGTGCCGGCACTGTCGCGAAATCGCATTTTTTCAAGTTGCTAAAACGACACTTTTCCGCCCCGGGAGGTGAGCCAAACCCCCCAAACATTCATCGGGGGTCCCGGCAGGACCCAAAGATGGCAAAAAACCCAACTTTTCCGAGGGGTCGATTTTCACCCGTTTCGACAGTGCCGGCACTGTCGCGAAATCGCATTTTTTTCAAGTTGCTGAAACGACACTTTTCCGCCCCGGGAGGTGGGCCAAACCCCCCAAACATTCATCGGGGGTCCCGGCAGGACCCAAAGATGCAAAAAACCCAACTTTTCCGAGGGGTCGATTTTCACCCGTTTCACTGTCGTGAAATCGCATTTTTTCAAGTTGCTAAAATGACACTTTTCCGCCCCGGGAGGTGGGCCAAACCCCCCAAACATTCATCGGGGGTCCCGGCAGGACCCAAAGATGGCAAAAAACCCAACTTTTCCGAGGGGTCGATTTTCACCCGTTTTGACAGCCGGCACTGTCGCGAAATCGCATTTTTTTCAAGTTGCTGAAACGACACTTTTCCGCCCCGGGAGGTGGGCCAAACCCCCCAAACATTCATCGGGGGTCCCGGCAGGACCCAAAGATGCAAAAAAAAACAACTTTTCCGAGGGGTCGATTTTCACCCGTTTCGACAGTGCCGGCACTGTCGCGAAATCGCATTTTTTCAAGTTGCTAAAACGACACTTTTCCGCCCCGGGAGGTGGGCCAAACCCCCCAAACATTCATCGGGGGTCCCGGCAGGACCCAAAGATGCAAAAAAAAACAACTTTTCCGAGGGGTCGATTTTCACCCGTTTCGACAGTGCCGGCACTGTCGCGAAATCGCATTTTTTTCAAGTTGCTGAAACGACACTTTTCCGCCCCGGGAGGTGGGCCAAACCCCCCAAACATTCATCGGGGGTCCCGGCAGGACCCAAAGATGCAAAAAAACCCAACTTTTCCGAGGGGTCGATTTTCACCCGTTTCGACAGTGCCGGCACTGTCGCGAAATCCCAATTTTTCAAGTTGCTGAAACGACACTTTTCCGCCCCGGGAGGTGGGCCAAACCCCCCAAACATTCATCGGGGGTCCCGGCAGGACCCAAAGATGGCAAAAAACCCAACTTTTCCGAGGGGTCGATTTTCACCCGTTTTGACAGCCGGCACTGTCGCGAAATCGCATTTTTTTCAAGTTGCTGAAACGACACTTTTCCGCCCCGGGAGGTGGGCCAAACCCCCCAAACATTCATCGGGGGTCCCGGCAGGACCCAAAGATGCAAAAAAAAACAACTTTTCCGAGGGGTCGATTTTCACCCGTTTCGACAGTGCCGGCACTGTCACGAAATCGCATTTTTTTCAAGTTGCTGAAACGACACTTTTCCGCCCCGGGAGGTGGGCCAAACCCCCCAAACATTCATCGGGGGTCCCGGCAGGACCCAAAGATGCAAAAAAAAACAACTTTTCCGAGTGGTCGATTTTCACCCGTTTCGACAGTGCCGGCACTGTCGCGAAATCCCAATTTTTCAAGTTGCTGAAACGACACTTTTCCGCCCCGGGAGGTGGGCCAAACCCCCCAAACATTCATCGGGGGTCCCGGCAGGACCCAAAGATGCAAAAAAAAACAACTTTTCCGAGGGGTCGATTTTCACCCGTTTCGACAGTGCCGGCACTGTCGCGAAATCGCATTTTTTTCAAGTTGCTGAAACGACACTTTTCCGCCCCGGGAGGTGGGCCAAACCCCCCAAACATTCATCGGGGGTCCCGGCAGGACCCAAAGATGGCAAAAAACCCAACTTTTCCGAGGGGTCGATTTTCACCCGTTTTGACAGCCGGCACTGTCGCGAAATCGCATTTTTTTCAAGTTGCTGAAACGACACTTTTCCGCCCCGGGAGGTGGGCCAAACCCCCCAAACATTCATCGGGGGTCCCGGCAGGACCCAAAGATGCAAAAAAAAACAACTTTTCCGAGGGGTCGATTTTCACCCGTTTCGACAGTGCCGGCACTGTCGCGAAATCGCATTTTTTTCAAGTTGCTGAAACGACACTTTTCCGCCCCGGGAGGTGGGCCAAACCCCATAAACATTCATCGGGAAACCCCGGCAGGACCCAAAGATGCAAAAAAAACCAACTTTTCCGAGGGGTCGATTTTCACCCGTTTCGACAGTGCCGGCACTGTCGCGAAATCCCAATTTTTCAAGTTGCTGAAACGACACTTTTCCGCCCCGGGAGGTGGGCCAAACCCCCCAAACATTCATCGGGGGTCCCGGCAGGACCCAAAGATGGCAAAAAACCCAACTTTTCCGAGGGGTCGATTTTCACCCGTTTTGACAGCCGGCACTGTCGCGAAATCGCATTTTTTTCAAGTTGCTGAAACGACACTTTTCCGCCCCGGGAGGTGGGCCAAACCCCCCAAACATTCATCGGGGGTCCCGGCAGGACCCAAAGATGCAAAAAAAAAACAACTTTTCCGAGGGGTCGATTTTCACCCGTTTCGACAGTGCCGGCACTGTCGCGAAATCGCATTTTTTCAAGTTGCTAAAACGACACTTTTCCGCCCCGGGAGGTGAGCCAAACCCCCCAAACATTCATCGGGGGTCCCGGCAGGACCCAAAGATGGCAAAAAACCCAACTTTTCCGAGGGGTCGATTTTCACCCGTTTCGACAGTGCCGGCACTGTCGCGAAATCGCATTTTTTTCAAGTTGCTGAAACGACACTTTTCCGCCCCGAGAGGTGGGCCAAACCCCCCAAACATTCATCGGGGGTCCCGGCAGGACCCAAAGATGCAAAAAACCCAACTTTTCCGAGGGGTCGATTTTCACCCGTTTCGACAGTGCCGGCACTGTCGTGAAATCGCATTTTTTCAAGTTGCTAAAATGACACTTTTCCGCCCCGGGAGGTGGGCCAAACCCCCAAAACATTCATCGGGGGTCCCGGCAGGACCCAAAGATGGCAAAAAACCCAACTTTTCCGAGGGGTCGATTTTCACCCGTTTTGACAGCCGGCACTGTCGCGAAATCGCATTTTTTTCAAGTTGCTGAAACGACACTTTTCCGCCCCGGGAGGTGGGCCAAACCCCCCAAACATTCATCGGGGGTCCCGGCAGGACCCAAAGATGCAAAAAAAAACAACTTTTCCGAGGGGTCGATTTTCACCCGTTTCGACAGTGCCGGCACTGTCGCGAAATCGCATTTTTTTCAAGTTGCTGAAACGACACTTTTCCGCCCCGGGAGGTGGGCCAAACCCCCCAAACATTCATCGGGGGTCCCGGCAGGACCCAAAGATGCAAAAAAAACCAACTTTTCCGAGGGGTCGATTTTCACCCGTTTCGACAGTGCCGGCACTGTCGCGAAATCCCAATTTTTCAAGTTGCTGAAACGACACTTTTCCGCCCCGGGAGGTGGGCCAAACCCCCCAAACATTCATCGGGGGTCCCGGCAGGACCAAAAGATGCAAAAAAAAACAACTTTTCCGAGGGGTCGATTTTCACCCGTTTCGACAGTGCCGGCACTGTCGCGAAATCGCATTTTTTTCAAGTTGCTGAAACGACACTTTTCCGCCCCGGGAGGTGGGCCAAACCCCCCAAACATTCATCGGGGGTCCCGGCAGGACCCAAAGATGGCAAAAAAACCAACTTTTCCGAGGGGTCGATTTTCACCCGTTTCGACAGTGCCGGCACTGTCGCGAAATCCCAATTTTTCAAGTTGCTGAAACGACACTTTTCCGCCCCGGGAGGTGGGCCAAACCCCCCAAACATTCATCGGGGGTCCCGGCAGGACCCAAAGATGCAAAAAACCCAACTTTTCCGAGGGGTCGATTTTCACCCGTTTCGACAGTGCCGGCACTGTCGCGAAATCGCATTTTTTTCAAGTTGCTGAAACGACACTTTTCCGCCCCGGGAGGTGGGCCAAACCCCCCAAACATTCATCGGGGGTCCCGGCAGGACCCAAAGATGGCAAAAAACCCAACTTTTCCGAGGGGTCGATTTTCACCCGTTTCGACAGTGCCGGCACTGTCGCGAAATCGCATTTTTTTCAAGTTGCTGAAACGACACTTTTCCGCCCCGGGAGGTGGGCCAAACCCCCCAAACATTCATCGGGGGTCCCGGCAGGACCCAAAGATGCAAAAAAAAACAACTTTTCCGAGCGGTCGATTTTCACCCGTTTCGACATTGCCGGCACTGTCGCGAAATCGCATTTTTTTCAAGTTGCTGAAACGACACTTTTCCGCCCCGGGAGGTGGGCCAAACCCCCCAAACATTCATCGGGGGTCCCGGCAGGACCCAAAGATGCAAAAAAAAACAACTTTTCCGAGTGGTCGATTTTCACCCGTTTCGACAGTGCCGGCACTGTCGCGAAATCCCAATTTTTCAAGTTGCTGAAACGACACTTTTCCGCCCCGGGAGGTGGGCCAAACCCCCCAAACATTCATCGGGGGTCCCGGCAGGACCCAAAGATGCAAAAAAAAACAACTTTTCCGAGGGGTCGATTTTCACCCGTTTCGACAGTGCCGGCACTGTCGCGAAATCGCATTTTTTTCAAGTTGCTGAAACGACACTTTTCCGCCCCGGGAGGTGGGCCAAACCCCCCAAACATTCATCGGGGGTCCCGGCAGGACCCAAAGATGGCAAAAAACCCAACTTTTCCGAGGGGTCGATTTTCACCCATTTTGACAGCCGGCACTGTCGCGAAATCGCATTTTTTTCAAGTTGCTGAAACGACACTTTTCCGCCCCGGGAGGTGGGCCAAACCCCCCAAACATTCATCGGGGGTCCCGGCAGGACCCAAAGATGCAAAAAAAAACAACTTTTCCGAGGGGTCGATTTTCACCCGTTTCGACAGTGCCGGCACTGTCGCGAAATCGCATTTTTTTCAAGTTGCTGAAACGACACTTTTCCGCCCCGGGAGGTGGGCCAAACCCCATAAACATTCATCGGGAAACCCCGGCAGGACCCAAAGATGCAAAAAAAACCAACTTTTCCGAGGGGTCGATTTTCACCCGTTTCGACAGTGCCGGCACTGTCGCGAAATCCCAATTTTTCAAGTTGCTGAAACGACACTTTTCCGCCCCGGGAGGTGGGCCAAACCCCCCAAACATTCATCGGGGGTCCCGGCAGGACCCAAAGATGGCAAAAAACCCAACTTTTCCGAGGGGTCGATTTTCACCCGTTTTGACAGCCGGCACTGTCGCGAAATCGCATTTTTTTCAAGTTGCTGAAACGACACTTTTCCGCCCCGGGAGGTGGGCCAAACCCCCCAAACATTCATCGGGGGTCCCGGCAGGACCCAAAGATGCAAAAAAAAAACAACTTTTCCGAGGGGTCGATTTTCACCCGTTTCGACAGTGCCGGCACTGTCGCGAAATCGCATTTTTTCAAGTTGCTAAAACGACACTTTTCCGCCCCGGGAGGTGAGCCAAACCCCCCAAACATTCATCGGGGGTCCCGGCAGGACCCAAAGATGGCAAAAAACCCAACTTTTCCGAGGGGTCGATTTTCACCCGTTTCGACAGTGCCGGCACTGTCGCGAAATCGCATTTTTTTCAAGTTGCTGAAACGACACTTTTCCGCCCCGGGAGGTGGGCCAAACCCCCCAAACATTCATCGGGGGTCCCGGCAGGACCCAAAGATGCAAAAAACCCAACTTTTCCGAGGGGTCGATTTTCACCCGTTTCACTGTCGTGAAATCGCATTTTTTCAAGTTGCTAAAATGACACTTTTCCGCCCCGGGAGGTGGGCCAAACCCCCCAAACATTCATCGGGGGTCCCGGCAGGACCCAAAGATGGCAAAAAACCCAACTTTTCCGAGGGGTCGATTTTCACCCGTTTTGACAGCCGGCACTGTCGCGAAATCGCATTTTTTTCAAGTTGCTGAAACGACACTTTTCCGCCCCGGGAGGTGGGCCAAACCCCCCAAACATTCATCGGGGGTCCCGGCAGGACCCAAAGATGCAAAAAAAAACAACTTTTCCGAGGGGTCGATTTTCACCCGTTTCGACAGTGCCGGCACTGTCGCGAAATCGCATTTTTTCAAGTTGCTAAAACGACACTTTTCCGCCCCGGGAGGTGGGCCAAACCCCCCAAACATTCATCGGGGGTCCCGGCAGGACCCAAAGATGCAAAAAAAAACAACTTTTCCGAGGGGTCGATTTTCACCCGTTTCGACAGTGCCGGCACTGTCGCGAAATCGCATTTTTTTCAAGTTGCTGAAACGACACTTTTCCGCCCCGGGAGGTGGGCCAAACCCCCCAAACATTCATCGGGGGTCCCGGCAGGACCCAAAGATGCAAAAAAACCCAACTTTTCCGAGGGGTCGATTTTCACCCGTTTCGACAGTGCCGGCACTGTCGCGAAATCCCAATTTTTCAAGTTGCTGAAACGACACTTTTCCGCCCCGGGAGGTGGGCCAAACCCCCCAAACATTCATCGGGGGTCCCGGCAGGACCCAAAGATGGCAAAAAACCCAACTTTTCCGAGGGGTCGATTTTCACCCGTTTTGACAGCCGGCACTGTCGCGAAATCGCATTTTTTTCAAGTTGCTGAAACGACACTTTTCCGCCCCGGGAGGTGGGCCAAACCCCCCAAACATTCATCGGGGGTCCCGGCAGGACCCAAAGATGCAAAAAAAAACAACTTTTCCGAGGGGTCGATTTTCACCCGTTTCGACAGTGCAGGCACTGTCACGAAATCGCATTTTTTTCAAGTTGCTGAAACGACACTTTTCCGCCCCGGGAGGTGGGCCAAACCCCCCAAACATTCATCGGGGGTCCCGGCAGGACCCAAAGATGCAAAAAAAAACAACTTTTCCGAGTGGTCGATTTTCACCCGTTTCGACAGTGCCGGCACTGTCGCGAAATCCCAATTTTTCAAGTTGCTGAAACGACACTTTTCCGCCCCGGGAGGTGGGCCAAACCCCCCAAACATTCATCGGGGGTCCCGGCAGGACCCAAAGATGCAAAAAAAAACAACTTTTCCGAGGGGTCGATTTTCACCCGTTTCGACAGTGCCGGCACTGTCGCGAAATCGCATTTTTTTCAAGTTGCTGAAACGACACTTTTCCGCCCCGGGAGGTGGGCCAAACCCCCCAAACATTCATCGGGGGTCCCGGCAGGACCCAAAGATGGCAAAAAACCCAACTTTTCCGAGGGGTCGATTTTCACCCGTTTTGACAGCCGGCACTGTCGCGAAATCGCATTTTTTTCAAGTTGCTGAAACGACACTTTTCCGCCCCGGGAGGTGGGCCAAACCCCCCAAACATTCATCGGGGGTCCCGGCAGGACCCAAAGATGCAAAAAAAAACAACTTTTCCGAGGGGTCGATTTTCACCCGTTTCGACAGTGCCGGCACTGTCGCGAAATCGCATTTTTTTCAAGTTGCTGAAACGACACTTTTCCGCCCCGGGAGGTGGGCCAAACCCCATAAACATTCATCGGGAAACCCCGGCAGGACCCAAAGATGCAAAAAAAACCAACTTTTCCGAGGGGTCGATTTTCACCCGTTTCGACAGTGCCGGCACTGTCGCGAAATCCCAATTTTTCAAGTTGCTGAAACGACACTTTTCCGCCCCGGGAGGTGGGCCAAACCCCCCAAACATTCATCGGGGGTCCCGGCAGGACCCAAAGATGGCAAAAAACCCAACTTTTCCGAGGGGTCGATTTTCACCCGTTTTGACAGCCGGCACTGTCGCGAAATCGCATTTTTTTCAAGTTGCTGAAACGACACTTTTCCGCCCCGGGAGGTGGGCCAAACCCCCCAAACATTCATCGGGGGTCCCGGCAGGACCCAAAGATGCAAAAAAAAAACAACTTTTCCGAGGGGTCGATTTTCACCCGTTTCGACAGTGCCGGCACTGTCGCGAAATCGCATTTTTTCAAGTTGCTAAAACGACACTTTTCCGCCCCGGGAGGTGAGCCAAACCCCCCAAACATTCATCGGGGGTCCCGGCAGGACCCAAAGATGGCAAAAAACCCAACTTTTCCGAGGGGTCGATTTTCACCCGTTTCGACAGTGCCGGCACTGTCGCGAAATCGCATTTTTTTCAAGTTGCTGAAACGACACTTTTCCGCCCCGAGAGGTGGGCCAAACCCCCCAAACATTCATCGGGGGTCCCGGCAGGACCCAAAGATGCAAAAAACCCAACTTTTCCGAGGGGTCGATTTTCACCCGTTTCGACAGTGCCGGCACTGTCGTGAAATCGCATTTTTTCAAGTTGCTAAAATGACACTTTTCCGCCCCGGGAGGTGGGCCAAACCCCCAAAACATTCATCGGGGGTCCCGGCAGGACCCAAAGATGGCAAAAAACCCAACTTTTCCGAGGGGTCGATTTTCACCCGTTTTGACAGCCGGCACTGTCGCGAAATCGCATTTTTTTCAAGTTGCTGAAACGACACTTTTCCGCCCCGGGAGGTGGGCCAAACCCCCCAAACATTCATCGGGGGTCCCGGCAGGACCCAAAGATGCAAAAAAAAACAACTTTTCCGAGGGGTCGATTTTCACCCGTTTCGACAGTGCCGGCACTGTCGCGAAATCGCATTTTTTTCAAGTTGCTGAAACGACACTTTTCCGCCCCGGGAGGTGGGCCAAACCCCCCAAACATTCATCGGGGGTCCCGGCAGGACCCAAAGATGCAAAAAAAAACAACTTTTCCGAGGGGTCGATTTTCACCCGTTTCGACAGTGCCGGCACTGTCGCGAAATCGCATTTTTTCAAGTTGCTAAAACGACACTTTTCCGCCCCGGGAGGTGGGCCAAACCCCCCAAACATTCATCGGGGGTCCCGGCAGGACCCAAAGATGCAAAAAAAAACAACTTTTCCGAGGGGTCGATTTTCACCCGTTTCGACAGTGCCGGCACTGTCGCGAAATCGCATTTTTTTCAAGTTGCTGAAACGACACTTTTCCGCCCCGGGAGGTGGGCCAAACCCCCCAAACATTCATCGGGGGTCCCGGCAGGACCCAAAGATGCAAAAAAACCCAACTTTTCCGAGGGGTCGATTTTCACCCGTTTCGACAGTGCCGGCACTGTCGCGAAATCCCAATTTTTCAAGTTGCTGAAACGACACTTTTCCGCCCCGGGAGGTGGGCCAAACCCCCCAAACATTCATCGGGGGTCCCGGCAGGACCCAAAGATGGCAAAAAACCCAACTTTTCCGAGGGGTCGATTTTCACCCGTTTTGACAGCCGGCACTGTCGCGAAATCGCATTTTTTTCAAGTTGCTGAAACGACACTTTTCCGCCCCGGGAGGTGGGCCAAACCCCCCAAACATTCATCGGGGGTCCCGGCAGGACCCAAAGATGCAAAAAAAAACAACTTTTCCGAGGGGTCGATTTTCACCCGTTTCGACAGTGCCGGCACTGTCACGAAATCGCATTTTTTTCAAGTTGCTGAAACGACACTTTTCCGCCCCGGGAGGTGGGCCAAACCCCCCAAACATTCATCGGGGGTCCCGGCAGGACCCAAAGATGGCAAAAAAACCAACTTTTCCGAGGGGTCGATTTTCACCCGTTTCGACAGTGCCGGCACTGTCGCGAAATCGCATTTTTTCAAGTTGCTAAAACGACACTTTTCCGCCCCGGGAGGTGGGCCAAACCCCCCAAACATTCATCGGGGGTCCCGGCAGGACCCAAAGATGCAAAAAAAAACAACTTTTCCGAGGGGTCGATTTTCACCCGTTTCGACAGTGCCGGCACTGTCGCGAAATCGCATTTTTTTCAAGTTGCTGAAACGACACTTTTCCGCCCCGGGAGGTGGGCCAAACCCCCCAAACATTCATCGGGGGTCCCGGCAGGACCCAAAGATGCAAAAAAACCCAACTTTTCCGAGGGGTCGATTTTCACCCGTTTCGACAGTGCCGGCACTGTCGCGAAATCCCAATTTTTCAAGTTGCTGAAACGACACTTTTCCGCCCCGGGAGGTGGGCCAAACCCCCCAAACATTCATCGGGGGTCCCGGCAGGACCCAAAGATGGCAAAAAACCCAACTTTTCCGAGGGGTCGATTTTCACCCGTTTTGACAGCCGGCACTGTCGCGAAATCGCATTTTTTTCAAGTTGCTGAAACGACACTTTTCCGCCCCGGGAGGTGGGCCAAACCCCCCAAACATTCATCGGGGGTCCCGGCAGGACCCAAAGATGCAAAAAAAAACAACTTTTCCGAGGGGTCGATTTTCACCCGTTTCGACAGTGCCGGCACTGTCGCGAAATCGCATTTTTTTCAAGTTGCTGAAACGACACTTTTCCGCCCCGGGAGGTGGGCCAAACCCCCCAAACATTCATCGGGGGTCCCGGCAGGACCCAAAGATGCAAAAAAAAACAACTTTTCCGAGTGGTCGATTTTCACCCGTTTCGACAGTGCCGGCACTGTCGCGAAATCCCAATTTTTCAAGTTGCTGAAACGACACTTTTCCGCCCCGGGAGGTGGGCCAAACCCCCCAAACATTCATCGGGGGTCCCGGCAGGACCCAAAGATGCAAAAAAAAACAACTTTTCCGAGGGGTCGATTTTCACCCGTTTCGACAGTGCCGGCACTGTCGCGAAATCGCATTTTTTTCAAGTTGCTGAAACGACACTTTTCCGCCCCGGGAGGTGGGCCAAACCCCCCAAACATTCATCGGGGGTCCCGGCAGGACCCAAAGATGGCAAAAAACCCAACTTTTCCGAGGGGTCGATTTTCACCCGTTTTGACAGCCGGCACTGTCGCGAAATCGCATTTTTTTCAAGTTGCTGAAACGACACTTTTCCGCCCCGGGAGGTGGGCCAAACCCCCCAAACATTCATCGGGGGTCCCGGCAGGACCCAAAGATGCAAAAAAAAACAACTTTTCCGAGGGGTCGATTTTCACCCGTTTCGACAGTGCCGGCACTGTCGCGAAATCGCATTTTTTTCAAGTTGCTGAAACGACACTTTTCCGCCCCGGGAGGTGGGCCAAACCCCATAAACATTCATCGGGAAACCCCGGCAGGACCCAAAGATGCAAAAAAAACCAACTTTTCCGAGGGGTCGATTTTCACCCGTTTCGACAGTGCCGGCACTGTCGCGAAATCCCAATTTTTCAAGTTGCTGAAACGACACTTTTCCGCCCCGGGAGGTGGGCCAAACCCCCCAAACATTCATCGGGGGTCCCGGCAGGACCCAAAGATGGCAAAAAACCCAACTTTTCCGAGGGGTCGATTTTCACCCGTTTTGACAGCCGGCACTGTCGCGAAATCGCATTTTTTTCAAGTTGCTGAAACGACACTTTTCCGCCCCGGGAGGTGGGCCAAACCCCCCAAACATTCATCGGGGGTCCCGGCAGGACCCAAAGATGCAAAAAAAAAACAACTTTTCCGAGGGGTCGATTTTCACCCGTTTCGACAGTGCCGGCACTGTCGCGAAATCGCATTTTTTCAAGTTGCTAAAACGACACTTTTCCGCCCCGGGAGGTGAGCCAAACCCCCCAAACATTCATCGGGGGTCCCGGCAGGACCCAAAGATGGCAAAAAACCCAACTTTTCCGAGGGGTCGATTTTCACCCGTTTCGACAGTGCCGGCACTGTCGCGAAATCGCATTTTTTTCAAGTTGCTGAAACGACACTTTTCCGCCCCGGGAGGTGGGCCAAACCCCCCAAACATTCATCGGGGGTCCCGGCAGGACCCAAAGATGCAAAAAACCCAACTTTTCCGAGGGGTCGATTTTCACCCGTTTCACTGTCGTGAAATCGCATTTTTTCAAGTTGCTAAAATGACACTTTTCCGCCCCGGGAGGTGGGCCAAACCCCCCAAACATTCATCGGGGGTCCCGGCAGGACCCAAAGATGGCAAAAAACCCAACTTTTCCGAGGGGTCGATTTTCACCCGTTTTGACAGCCGGCACTGTCGCGAAATCGCATTTTTTTCAAGTTGCTGAAACGACACTTTTCCGCCCCGGGAGGTGGGCCAAACCCCCCAAACATTCATCGGGGGTCCCGGCAGGACCCAAAGATGCAAAAAAAAACAACTTTTCCGAGGGGTCGATTTTCACCCGTTTCGACAGTGCCGGCACTGTCGCGAAATCGCATTTTTTTCAAGTTGCTGAAACGACACTTTTCCGCCCCGGGAGGTGGGCCAAACCCCCCAAACATTCATCGGGGGTCCCGGCAGGACCCAAAGATGCAAAAAAAACCCAACTTTTCCGAGGGGTCGATTTTCACCCGTTTCGACAGTGCCGGCACTGTCGCGAAATCCCAATTTTTCAAGTTGCTGAAACGACACTTTTCCGCCCCGGGAGGTGGGCCAAACCCCCCAAACATTCATCGGGGGTCCCGGCAGGACCCAAAGATGCAAAAAACCCAACTTTTCCGAGGGGTCGATTTTCACCCGTTTCGACAGTGCCGGCACTGTCGCGAAATCGCATTTTTTTCAAGTTGCTGAAACGACACTTTTCCGCCCCGGGAGGTGGGCCAAACCCCCCAAACATTCATCGGGGGTCCCGGCAGGACCCAAAGATGGCAAAAAACCCAACTTTTCCGAGGGGTCGATTTTCACCCGTTTCGACAGTGCCGGCACTGTCGCGAAATCGCATTTTTTTCAAGTTGCTGAAACGACACTTTTCCGCCCCGGGAGGTGGGCCAAACCCCCCAAACATTCATCGGGGGTCCCGGCAGGACCCAAAGATGCAAAAAAAAACAACTTTTCCGAGCGGTCGATTTTCACCCGTTTCGACAGTGCCGGCACTGTCGCGAAATCGCATTTTTTTCAAGTTGCTGAAACGACACTTTTCCGCCCCGGGAGGTGGGCCAAACCCCCCAAACATTCATCGGGGGTCCCGGCAGGACCCAAAGATGCAAAAAAAAACAACTTTTCCGAGGGGTCGATTTTCACCCGTTTCGACAGTCGCGAAATCCCAATTTTTCAAGTTGCTGAAACGACACTTTTCCGCCCCGGGAGGTGGGCCAAACCCCCCAAACATTCATCGGGGGTCCCGGCAGGACCCAAAGATGCAAAAAAAACCAACTTTTCCGAGGGGTCGATTTTCACCCGTTTCGACAGTGCCGGCACTGTCGCGAAATCGCATTTTTTTCAAGTTGCTGAAACGACACTTTTCCACCGCGGGAGGTGGGCCAAACCCCCCAAACATTCATCGGGGGTCCCGGCAGGACCCAAAGATGGCAAAAAACCCAACTTTTCCGAGGGGTCGATTTTCACCCGTTTCGACAGTGCCGGCACTGTCGCGAAATCGCATTTTTTCAAGTTGCTAAAACGACACTTTTCCGCCCCGGGAGGTGGGCCAAACCCCCCAAACATTCATCGGGGGTCCCGGCAGGACCCAAAGATGGCAAAAAAACCAACTTTTCCGAGGGGTCGATTTTCACCCGTTTCGACAGTGCCGGCACTGTCGCGAAATCCCAATTTTTCAAGTTGCTGAAACGACACTTTTCCGCCCCGGGAGGTGGGCCAAACCCCATAAACATTCATCGGGGGTCCCGGCAGGACCCAAAGATGCAAAAAAAAATAACTTTTCCGAGGGGTCGATTTTCACCCGTTTCGACAGTGCCGGCACTGTCGTGAAATCGCATTTTTTCAAGTTGCTAAAATGACACTTTTCCGCCCCGGGAGGTGGGCCAAACCCCCCAAACATTCATCGGGGGTCCCGGCAGGACCCAAAGATGGCAAAAAACCCAACTTTTCCGAGGGGTCGATTTTCACCCGTTTCGACAGTGCCGGCACTGTCGCGAAATCGCATTTTTTTCAAGTTGCTGAAACGACACTTTTCCGCCCCGGGAGGTGGGCCAAACCCCCCAAACATTCATCGGGGGTCCCGGCAGGACCCAAAGATGCAAAAAAACCCAACTTTTCCGAGGGGTCGATTTTCACCCGTTTCGACAGTGCCGGCACTGTCGCGAAATCCCAATTTTTCAAGTTGCTGAAACGACACTTTTCCGCCCCGGGAGGTGGGCCAAACCCCCCAAACATTCATCGGGGGTCCCGGCAGGACCCAAAGATGGCAAAAAACCCAACTTTTCCGAGGGGTCGATTTTCACCCGTTTTGACAGCCGGCACTGTCGCGAAATCGCATTTTTTTCAAGTTGCTGAAACGACACTTTTCCGCCCCGGGAGGTGGGCCAAACCCCCCAAACATTCATCGGGGGTCCCGGCAGGACCCAAAGATGCAAAAAAAAACAACTTTTCCGAGGGGTCGATTTTCACCCGTTTCGACAGTGCCGGCACTGTCGCGAAATCGCATTTTTTTCAAGTTGCTTAAACGACACTTTTCCGCCCCGGGAGGTGGGCCAAACCCCCCAAACATTCATCGGGGGTCCCGGCAGGACCCAAAGATGCAAAAAAAAACAACTTTTCCGAGTGGTCGATTTTCACCCGTTTCGACAGTGCCGGCACTGTCGCGAAATCCCAATTTTTCAAGTTGCTGAAACGACACTTTTCCGCCCCGGGAGGTGGGCCAAACCCCCCAAACATTCATCGGGGGTCCCGGCAGGACCCAAAGATGCAAAAAAAAACAACTTTTCCGAGGGGTCGATTTTCACCCGTTTCGACAGTGCCGGCACTGTCGCGAAATCGCATTTTTTTCAAGTTGCTGAAACGACACTTTTCCACCGCGGGAGGTGGGCCAAACCCCCCAAACATTCATCGGGGGTCCCGGCAGGACCCAAAGATGGCAAAAAACCCAACTTTTCCGAGGGGTCGATTTTCACCCGTTTCGACAGTGCCGGCACTGTCGCGAAATCGCATTTTTTCAAGTTGCTAAAACGACACTTTTCCGCCCCGGGAGGTGGGCCAAACCCCCCAAACATTCATCGGGGGTCCCGGCAGGACCCAAAGATGGCAAAAAAACCAACTTTTCCGAGGGGTCGATTTTCACCCGTTTCGACAGTGCCGGCACTGTCGCGAAATCCCAATTTTTCAAGTTGCTGAAACGACACTTTTCCGCCCCGGGAGGTGGGCCAAACCCCATAAACATTCATCGGGGGTCCCGGCAGGACCCAAAGATGCAAAAAAAAATAACTTTTCCGAGGGGTCGATTTTCACCCGTTTCGACAGTGCCGGCACTGTCGTGAAATCGCATTTTTTCAAGTTGCTAAAATGACACTTTTCCGCCCCGGGAGGTGGGCCAAACCCCCCAAACATTCATCGGGGGTCCCGGCAGGACCCAAAGATGGCAAAAAACCCAACTTTTCCGAGGGGTCGATTTTCACCCGTTTCGACAGTGCCGGCACTGTCGCGAAATCGCATTTTTTTCAAGTTGCTGAAACGACACTTTTCCGCCCCGGGAGGTGGGCCAAACCCCCCAAACATTCATCGGGGGTCCCGGCAGGACCCAAAGATGCAAAAAAACCCAACTTTTCCGAGGGGTCGATTTTCACCCGTTTCGACAGTGCCGGCACTGTCGCGAAATCCCAATTTTTCAAGTTGCTGAAACGACACTTTTCCGCCCCGGGAGGTGGGCCAAACCCCCCAAACATTCATCGGGGGTCCCGGCAGGACCCAAAGATGGCAAAAAACCCAACTTTTCCGAGGGGTCGATTTTCACCCGTTTCGACAGTGCCGGCACTGTCGCGAAATCGCATTTTTTTCAAGTTGCTGAAACGACACTTTTCCGCCCCGGGAGGTGGGCCAAACCCCCCAAACATTCATCGGGGGTCCCGGCAGGACCCAAAGATGCAAAAAAACCCAACTTTTCCGAGGGGTCGATTTTCACCCGTTTCGACAGTGCCGGCACTGTCGCGAAATCCCAATTTTTCAAGTTGCTGAAACGACACTTTTCCGCCCCGGGAGGTGGGCCAAACCCCCCAAACATTCATCGGGGGTCCCGGCAGGACCCAAAGATGGCAAAAAACCCAACTTTTCCGAGGGGTCGATTTTCACCCGTTTTGACAGCCGGCACTGTCGCGAAATCGCATTTTTTTCAAGTTGCTGAAACGACACTTTTCCGCCCCGGGAGGTGGGCCAAACCCCCCAAACATTCATCGGGGGTCCCGGCAGGACCCAAAGATGCAAAAAAAAACAACTTTTCCGAGGGGTCGATTTTCACCCGTTTCGACAGTGCCGGCACTGTCGCGAAATCGCATTTTTTTCAAGTTGCTGAAACGACACTTTTCCGCCCCGGGAGGTGGGCCAAACCCCCCAAACATTCATCGGGGGTCCCGGCAGGACCCAAAGATGCAAAAAAAAACAACTTTTCCGAGGGGTCGATTTTCACCCGTTTCGACAGTGCCGGCACTGTCGCGAAATCGCATTTTTTTCAAGTTGCTGAAACGACACTTTTCCACCGCGGGAGGTGGGCCAAACCCCCCAAACATTCATCGGGGGTCCCGGCAGGACCCAAAGATGGCAAAAAACCCAACTTTTCCGAGGGGTCGATTTTCACCCGTTTCGACAGTGCCGGCACTGTCGCGAAATCGCATTTTTTCAAGTTGCTAAAACGACACTTTTCCGCCCCGGGAGGTGGGCCAAACCCCCCAAACATTCATCGGGGGTCCCGGCAGGACCCAAAGATGGCAAAAAACCCAACTTTTCCGAGGGGTCGATTTTCACCCGTTTCGACAGTGCCGGCACTGTCGCGAAATCCCAATTTTTCAAGTTGCTGAAACAACACTTTTCCGCCCCGGGAGGTGGGCCAAACCCCATAAACATTCATCGGGGGTCCCGGCAGGACCCAAAGATGCAAAAAAAAATAACTTTTCCGAGGGGTCGATTTTCACCCGTTTCGACAGTGCCGGCACTGTCGTGAAATCGCATTTTTTCAAGTTGCTAAAATGACACTTTTCCGCCCCGGGAGGTGGGCCAAACCCCCCAAACATTCATCGGGGGTCCCGGCAGGACCCAAAGATGGCAAAAAACCCAACTTTTCCGAGGGGTCGATTTTCACCCGTTTCGACAGTGCCGGCACTGTCGCGAAATCGCATTTTTTTCAAGTTGCTGAAACGACACTTTTCCGCCCCGGGAGGTGGGCCAAACCTCCCAAACATTCATCGGGGGTCCCGGCAGGACCCAAAGATGCAAAAAAACCCAACTTTTCCGAGGGGTCGATTTTCACCCGTTTCGACAGTGCCGGCACTGTCGCGAAATCCCAATTTTTCAAGTTGCTGAAACGACACTTTTCCGCCCCGGGAGGTGGGCCAAACCCCCCAAACATTCATCGGGGGTCCCGGCAGGACCCAAAGATGGCAAAAAACCCAACTTTTCCGAGGGGTCGATTTTCACCCGTTTTGACAGCCGGCACTGTCGCGAAATCGCATTTTTTTCAAGTTGCTGAAACGACACTTTTCCGCCCCGGGAGGTGGGCCAAACCCCCCAAACATTCATCGGGGGTCCCGGCAGGACCCAAAGATGCAAAAAAAAACAACTTTTCCGAGGGGTCGATTTTCACCCGTTTCGACAGTGCCGGCACTGTCGCGAAATCGCATTTTTTTCAAGTTGCTGAAACGACACTTTTCCGCCCCGGGAGGTGGGCCAAACCCCCCAAACATTCATCGGGGGTCCCGGCAGGACCCAAAGATGCAAAAAAAACCAACTTTTCCGAGGGGTCGATTTTCACCCGTTTCGACAGTGCCGGCCGGCACTGTCGCGAAATCCCAATTTTTCAAGTTGCTGAAACGACACTTTTCCGCCCCGGGAGGTGGGCCAAACCCCCCAAACATTCATCGGGGGTCCCGGCAGGACCCAAAGATGCAAAAAACCCAACTTTTCCGAGGGGTCGATTTTCACCCGTTTCGACAGTGCCGGCACTGTCGCGAAATCGCATTTTTTTCAAGTTGCTGAAACGACACTTTTCCGCCCCGGGAGGTGGGCCAAACCCCCCAAACATTCATCGGGGGTCCCGGCAGGACCCAAAGATGGCAAAAAACCCAACTTTTCCGAGGGGTCGATTTTCACCCGTTTCGACAGTGCCGGCACTGTCGCGAAATCGCATTTTTTTCAAGTTGCTGAAACGACACTTTTCCGCCCCGGGAGGTGGGCCAAACCCCCCAAACATTCATCGGGGGTCCCGGCAGGACCCAAAGATGCAAAAAAAAACAACTTTTCCGAGGGGTCGATTTTCACCCGTTTCGACAGTGCCGGCACTGTCGCGAAATCGCATTTTTTTCAAGTTGCTGAAACGACACTTTTCCGCCCCGGGAGGTGGGCCGAACCCCCCAAACATTCATCGGGGGTCCCGGCAGGACCCAAAGATGCAAAAAAAAACAACTTTTCCGAGGGGTCGATTTTCACCCGTTTCGACAGTGCCGGCACTGTCGCGAAATCCCAATTTTTCAAGTTGCTGAAACGACACTTTTCCGCCCCGGGAGGTGGGCCAAACCCCCCAAACATTCATCGGGGGTCCCGGCAGGACCCAAAGATGCAAAAAAAAACAACTTTTCCGAGGGGTCGATTTTCACCCGTTTCGACAGTGCCGGCACTGTCGCGAAATCGCATTTTTTTCAAGTTGCTGAAACGACACTTTTCCACCGCGGGAGGTGGGCCAAACCCCCCAAACATTCATCGGGGGTCCCGGCAGGACCCAAAGATGGCAAAAAACCCAACTTTTCCGAGGGGTCGATTTTCACCCGTTTCGACAGTGCCGGCACTGTCGCGAAATCGCATTTTTTCAAGTTGCTAAAACGACACTTTTCCGCCCCGGGAGGTGGGCCAAACCCCCCAAACATTCATCGGGGGTCCCGGCAGGACCCAAAGATGGCAAAAAAACCAACTTTTCCGAGGGGTCGATTTTCACCCGTTTCGACAGTGCCGGCACTGTCGCGAAATCCCAATTTTTCAAGTTGCTGAAACGACACTTTTCCGCCCCGGGAGGTGGGCCAAACCCCATAAACATTCATCGGGGGTCCCGGCAGGACCCAAAGATGCAAAAAAAAACAACTTTTCCGAGGGGTCGATTTTCACCCGTTTCGACAGTGCCGGCACTGTCGTGAAATCGCATTTTTTCAAGTTGCTAAAATGACACTTTTCCGCCCCGGGAGGTGGGCCAAACCCCCCAAACATTCATCGGGGGTCCCGGCAGGACCCAAAGATGGCAAAAAACCCAACTTTTCCGAGGGGTCGATTTTCACCCGTTTCGACAGTGCCGGCACTGTCGCGAAATCGCATTTTTTTCAAGTTGCTGAAACGACACTTTTGCGCCCCGGGAGGTGGGCCAAACCCCCCAAACATTCATCGGGGGTCCCGGCAGGACCCAAAGATGCAAAAAACCCAACTTTTCCGAGGGGTCGATTTTCACCCGTTTCGACAGTGCCGGCACTGTCGCGAAATCGCATTTTTTTCAAGTTGCTGAAACGACACTTTTCCGCCCCGGGAGGTGGGCCAAACCCCCCAAACATTCATCGGGGGTCCCGGCAGGACCCAAAGATGGCAAAAAACCCAACTTTTCCGAGGGGTCGATTTTCACCCGTTTCGACAGTGCCGGCACTGTCGCGAAATCGCATTTTTTTCAAGTTGCTGAAACGACACTTTTCCGCCCCGGGAGGTGGGCCAAACCCCCCAAACATTCATCGGGGGTCCCGGCAGGACCCAAAGATGCAAAAAAAAATAACTTTTCCGAGGGGTCGATTTTCACCCGTTTCGACAGTGCCGGCACTGTCGTGAAATCGCATTTTTTCAAGTTGCTAAAATGACACTTTTCCGCCCCGGGAGGTGGGCCAAACCCCCCAAACATTCATCGGGGGTCCCGGCAGGACCCAAAGATGGCAAAAAACCCAACTTTTCCGAGGGGTCGATTTTCACCCGTTTCGACAGTGCCGGCACTGTCGCGAAATCGCATTTTTTTCAAGTTGCTGAAACGACACTTTTCCGCCCCGGGAGGTGGGCCAAACCTCCCAAACATTCATCGGGGGTCCCGGCAGGACCCAAAGATGCAAAAAAACCCAACTTTTCCGAGGGGTCGATTTTCACCCGTTTCGACAGTGCCGGCACTGTCGCGAAATCCCAATTTTTCAAGTTGCTGAAACGACACTTTTCCGCCCCGGGAGGTGGGCCAAACCCCCCAAACATTCATCGGGGGTCCCGGCAGGACCCAAAGATGGCAAAAAACCCAACTTTTCCGAGGGGTCGATTTTCACCCGTTTTGACAGCCGGCACTGTCGCGAAATCGCATTTTTTTCAAGTTGCTGAAACGACACTTTTCCGCCCCGGGAGGTGGGCCAAACCCCCCAAACATTCATCGGGGGTCCCGGCAGGACCCAAAGATGCAAAAAAAACCAACTTTTCCGAGGGGTCGATTTTCACCCGTTTCGACAGTGCCGGCACTGTCGCGAAATCGCATTTTTTTCAAGTTGCTGAAACGACACTTTTCCGCCCCGGGAGGTGGGCCAAACCCCCCAAACATTCATCGGGGGTCCCGGCAGGACCCAAAGATGCAAAAAAAAACAACTTTTCCGAGGGGTCGATTTTCACCCGTTTCGACAGTGCCGGCACTGTCGCGAAATCCCAATTTTTCAAGTTGCTGAAACGACACTTTTCCGCCCCGGGAGGTGGGCCAAACCCCCCAAACATTCATCGGGGGTCCCGGCAGGACCCAAAGATGCAAAAAAAAACAACTTTTCCGAGGGGTCGATTTTCACCCGTTTCGACAGTGCCGGCACTGTCGCGAAATCGCATTTTTTTCAAGTTGCTGAAACGACACTTTTCCACCGCGGGAGGTGGGCCAAACCCCCCAAACATTCATCGGGGGTCCCGGCAGGACCCAAAGATGGCAAAAAACCCAACTTTTCCGAGGGGTCGATTTTCACCCGTTTCGACAGTGCCGGCACTGTCGCGAAATCGCATTTTTTCAAGTTGCTAAAACGACACTTTTCCGCCCCGGGAGGTGGGCCAAACCCCCCAAACATTCATCGGGGGTCCCGGCAGGACCCAAAGATGGCAAAAAAACCAACTTTTCCGAGGGGTCGATTTTCACCCGTTTCGACAGTGCCGGCACTGTCGCGAAATCCCAATTTTTCAAGTTGCTGAAACGACACTTTTCCGCCCCGGGAGGTGGGCCAAACCCCATAAACATTCATCGGGGGTCCCGGCAGGACCCAAAGATGCAAAAAAAAACAACTTTTCCGAGGGGTCGATTTTCACCCGTTTCGACAGTGCCGGCACTGTCGTGAAATCGCATTTTTTCAAGTTGCTAAAATGACACTTTTCCGCCCCGGGAGGTGGGCCAAACCCCCCAAACATTCATCGGGGTCCCGGCAGGACCCAAAGATGGCAAAAAACCCAACTTTTCCGAGGGGTCGATTTTCACCCGTTTCGACAGTGCCGGCACTGTCGCGAAATCGCATTTTTTTCAAGTTGCTGAAACGACACTTTTGCGCCCCGGGAGGTGGGCCAAACCCCCCAAACATTCATCGGGGGTCCCGGCAGGACCCAAAGATGCAAAAAACCCAACTTTTCCGAGGGGTCGATTTTCACCCGTTTCGACAGTGCCGGCACTGTCGCGAAATCGCATTTTTTTCAAGTTGCTGAAACGACACTTTTGCGCCCCGGGAGGTGGGCCAAACCCCCCAAACATTCATCGGGGGTCCCGGCAGGACCCAAAGATGGCAAAAAACCCAACTTCTCCGAGGGGTCGATTTTCACCCGTTTCGACAGTGCCGGCACTCTCGCGAAATCGCATTTTTTCAAGTTGCTAAAACGACACTTTTCCGCCCCGGGAGGTGGGCCAAACCCCCCAAACATTCATCGGGGGTCCCGGCAGGACCCAAAGATGCAAAAAAAACCAACTTTTCCGAGGGGTCGATTTTCACCCGTTTCGACAGTGCCGGCACTGTCGCGAAATCCCAATTTTTCAAGTTGCTGAAACGACACTTTTCCGCCCCGGGAGGTGGGCCAAACCCCCCAAACATTCATCGGGGGTCCTGGCAGGACCCAAAGATGGCAAAAAACCCAACTTTTCCGAGGGGTCGATTTTCACCCGTTTCGACAGTGCCGGCACTGTCGCGAAATCCCAATTTTTCAAGTTGCTGAAACGACACTTTTCCGCCCCGGGAGGTGGGCCAAACCCCCCAAACATTCATCGGGGGTCCCGGCAGGACCCAAAGATGCAAAAAAAAACAACTTTTCCGAGGGGTCGATTTTCACCCGTTTCGACAGTGCCGGCACTGTCGCGAAATCGCATTTTTTTCAAGTTGCTGAAACGACACTTTTCCACCGCGGGAGGTGGGCCAAACCCCCCAAACATTCATCGGGGGTCCCGGCAGGACCCAAAGATGGCAAAAAACCCAACTTTTCCGAGGGGTCGATTTTCACCCGTTTCGACAGTGCCGGCACTGTCGCGAAATCGCATTTTTTCAAGTTGCTAAAACGACACTTTTCCGCCCCGGGAGGTGGGCCAAACCCCCCAAACATTCATCGGGGGTCCCGGCAGGACCCAAAGATGGCAAAAAACCCAACTTTTCCGAGGGGTCGATTTTCACCCGTTTCGACAGTGCCGGCACTGTCGCGAAATCCCAATTTTTCAAGTTGCTGAAACGACACTTTTCCGCCCCGGGAGGTGGGCCAAACCCCATAAACATTCATCGGGGGTCCCGGCAGGACCCAAAGATGCAAAAAAAAACAACTTTTCCGAGGGGTCGATTTTCACCCGTTTCGACAGTGCCGGCACTGTCGTGAAATCGCATTTTTTCAAGTTGCTAAAATGACACTTTTCCGCCCCGGGAGGTGGGCCAAACCCCCCAAACATTCATCGGGGGTCCCGGCAGGACCCAAAGATGGCAAAAAACCCAACTTTTCCGAGGGGTCGATTTTCACCCGTTTCGACAGTGCCGGCACTGTCGCGAAATCGCATTTTTTTCAAGTTGCTGAAACGACACTTTTCCGCCCCGGGAGGTGGGCCAAACCCCCCAAACATTCATCGGGGGTCCCGGCAGGACCCAAAGATGCAAAAAAACCCAACTTTTCCGAGGGGTCGATTTTCACCCGTTTCGACAGTGCCGGCACTGTCGCGAAATCCCAATTTTTCAAGTTGCTGAAACGACACTTTTCCGCCCCGGGAGGTGGGCCAAACCCCCCAAACATTCATCGGGGGTCCCGGCAGGACCCAAAGATGGCAAAAAACCCAACTTTTCCGAGGGGTCGATTTTCACCCGTTTCGACAGTGCCGGCACTGTCGCGAAATCGCATTTTTTTCAAGTTGCTGAAACGACACTTTTCCGCCGCGGGAGGTGGGCCAAACACCCCAAACATTCATCGGGGGTCCCGGCAGGACCCAAAGATGGCAAAAAACCCAACTTTTCCAAGGGGTCGATTTTCACCCGTTTCGACAGTGCCGGCACTGTCGCGAAATCACATTTTTTTCAAGTTGCTGAAACGACACTTTTCCGCCCCGGGAGGTGGGCCAAACCCCCCAAACATTCATCGGGGGTCCCGGCAGGACCCAAAGATGCAAAAAAAAACAACTTTTCCGAGGGGTCGATTTTCACCCGTTTCGACAGTGCCGGCACTGTCGCGAAATCGCATTTTTTCAAGTTGCTAAAACGACACTTTTCCGCCCCGGGAGGTGGGCCAAACCCCCCCAAACATTCATCGGGGGTCCCGGCAGGACCCAAAGATGGCAAAAAACCCAACTTCTCCGAGGGGTCGATTTTCACCCGTTTCGACAGTGCCGGCACTGTCGCGAAATCGCATTTTTTCAAGTTGCTAAAACGACACTTTTCCGCCCCGGGAGGTGGGCCAAACCCCCCAAACATTCATCGGGGGTCCCGGCAGGACCCAAAGATGGCAAAAAAACCAACTTTTCCGAGGGGTCGATTTTCACCCGTTTCGACAGTGCCGGCACTGTCGCGAAATCGCATTTTTTTCAAGTTGCTGAAACGACACTTTTCCGCCCCGGGAGGTGGGCCAAACCCCCCAAACATTCATCGGGGGTCCCGGCAGGACCCAAAGATGGCAAAAAACCCAACTTTTCCGAGGGGTCGATTTTCACCCGTTTCGACAGTGCCGGCACTGTCGCGAAATCGCATTTTTTCAAGTTGCTAAAACGACACTTTTCCGCCCCGGGAGGTGGGCCAAACCCCCCAAACATTCATCGGGGGTCCCGGCAGGACCCAAAGATGGCAAAAAACCCAACTTTTCCGAGGGGTCGATTTTCACCCGTTTCGACACTGTCGCGAAATCGCATATTTTTCAAGTTGCTGAAACGACACTTTTCCGCCCCGGGAGGTGGGCCAAACACCGCAAACATTCGTCGGGGGTCCCGGCAGGACCCAAAGATGCAAAAAAAAACAACTTTTCCGAGGGGTCGATTTTCACCCGTTTCGACAGTGCCGGCACTGTCGCGAAATCCCATTTTTTTCAAGTTGCTGAAACGACACTTTTCCGCCCCGGGAGGTGGGCCAAACACCGCAAACAATCATGGGGGGTCCCGGCAGGACCCAAAGATGGCAAAAAACCCAACTTTTCCGAGGGTCGATTTTCACCTTTTTCGACAGTGCTGGCACTGTCGCGAAATCGCATTTTTTTCACGTTGCTGAAACGACACTTTTCCGCAAAGGGAGGTGGGCCAAACACCGCAAACATTCATCGGGGGTCCCGGCAGGACCGAAAGATGGCAAAAAACCCAACTTTTCCGAGGGGTCGATTTTCACCCGTTTCGACAGTGCCGGCACTGTCGCGAAATTGCATTTTTTTCACGTTGCTGAAACGACACTTTTCCGCAAAGGGAGGTGGGCCAAACACCGCAAACATTCATCGGGGGTCCCGGCAGGACCCAAAGATGGCAAAAAACCCAACTTTTCCGAGGGGTCGATTTTCACGGCACTGTCGCAAAATCGCATTTTTTTCAAGTTGCTGAAACGACACTTTTCCGACCCGGGAGGTGTGCCAAACCCCCCAAACATTCATCGGGGGTCCCGGCAGGACCCAAACATTGCAAAAAACCCAACTTTTCTGAGGGGTCGATTTTCACCCGTTTCGACAGTGCCGGCATTGTCGCGAAACCGCATTTTTTCAAGTTGCTGAAACGACACTTTTTCGACCCGGGAGGTGTGCCAAACCCCCCAAACATTCATCGGGGGTCCCGGCAGGACCCAAAGATGGCAAAAATAACAAAAGTCACCTGGTATGACAAATCCAGGCCTGACATTGGTCTGCTGTTACATGTTGTAGCTTGATGGCAGCAGCCTCACTCATTGTCATGCCCCGAATGATGACATGATCCACAACCATTGCTCTGATTTCATTTGACACCGTTTGCTGTGGCCCTCGCTCGTCTTGGTACCTGACCTTGTCCTCTACCACCGCCCACTCTCTGACGAGGACCACAGCCATCTCTATGAAGGGGTCTTTGTCCTCTACCAAACCTTCCTCCCTCACCTCCACGTCCATGTTTTATCAATGCTTATAGCTGATCTGCCTGCTCCATGCTGTTGCTGTGTTGAAGCACACAGTTGAAGATTTAAATACACCTCACAGTGATACTTGGACACGTCATGAGTGATAAACCTGGGGTCATAGGGTGTTTCGGGTCTTTAATCATCAGACACACACGCCCGTGCGACCCAACCGGGGTTGATCAGACCCCGGCTTGTGTTCACAGCCACCGGGAGGCCTTTTCAGTTGTTGCAGAACATTACACATAGTGTCCTACATTAGACAGGTAACTGAAAGATAAAATACCTTATTATCATTAGGAAAACACTTAATAAAAATGCAAAACACTCATGGTAACTGTGATGGCGATGGTGATTGCTAATGATGTGGATGAGATCAACGGGCCAGATCCAGATGGAGGGCAGGATCCATAAATACTGTAATCCTCCCATGGTAAATACTACAGTCAACTACATTACTGTAAACACGTGTTTAAATTGTTTTGATTTTGAACTGTACAGTATTCTATCTTTCTTTATGTGTTTATAAGCCATTTCTATTTCGTAAAAAAAAAAAAAAAAGGCAGAAAGAAAGAAAAGGGAAAAAAATCTTTGTTGCAAAATACTGTAACTTTCCAATGTTGTTTGAGAAAAAGCAAATACAAATATTTTGACTTGAGTGTTATGTTTCAAACACAAAATCAGTTTGTTGCTGTTGATATGAAAGTGTTTCACAATGGTGTATGGAGGTGTGTCATTTTGTTGCTAGAATAACATTTTTAGAAGGTATTGTTGGGTTTTGATTGTATGATTTCATTTTGACAGAGCTGTGAGGTGTTTTACAGCAAATGTGTCTTATCTTGCTTGTGTGTAGAGTTTTGACACAGCGAGCCAAATTTTGCAAAATGTATGTAAGCAATCACAAAAAACTGCAAGTTGAGTGAACAAATGTAATGTGTATTGTATCCAAGCAATTGAAGATTGTGTTTAGAGTTTTGAAAAAAAAATCTATTTTGATGATCTGTGTTGAGGTTTGTATTTACAGTTTTGAAATATGAGCAAAAACGTCTGAGGTTGGCGTCAAAGTGATTGTAAAAAACTGTTTTGTTTTTGGTTTGCCCCATAAGAAATAATATTAATAGAAATAATCAGTTCTGGACACTTTTTTTATTAACAGTCTAGGCAATGTTGTAAGTCACTCTTCAACATTTTAACTGCCATACAAGTGTAAAAATAAGTCAACCACTGTTAATAGTAAACATTAAAAGAATAAAAATGAGTAACACATAAAGAATGATACACATCATAGATGTGCCTTATGAATATAAATTTTTTTCCGTCATACTAGTCTAAAACTAAGTCAACCACTGTCATACAAGTGTAAAAAGATGCTAACCACTGTTAATATTTAACGATAAAACAGATAACTTCTTAAGCCTTTTTAAGCCTTTATACCACATTACTCAGATGCAAGACTGTGTTTTGTCCTTGTCTTTGCCTACCAGTGACGTGCGGTGATGTTCATGGCTGGTGAGGCACTGACCCCTTTGGGATTTTTTTTTATGCTAATACAGGTTGCTTATTAAGAAGATAACACAAAAAAGAAGAGAATCATTCACTTTTGTTAAAAAATATTTTTAAATACTCCCTCGTCACATTTATTTTTGTGGTCTTACCTTTCATTTGCATATGAATTACATAGACCCCATACTTTGGTGTTAAAGTTTAATCACCTTCTGTTGTGCTTGGATATATAAAAGCTATATTTAAAAGTATATAAAGTTCATTCATTCATTTGCCAGAGAATAAAAGTGTCTGTAATGCATTTGACTTGTTGCTAGATCTAGCTCTAGCCGCTGCTACTGCTGTTAAAAAAAACACTGACTTTTCCTTTCTGTGGAAGTACAGCAATGAAAAGCACCTTCGAGCGCACATCGGTCCCAACCCTTTAGGATGAGTTGGAGTACTGCAGTGCCTTCGCGTATGGCATTTCTCTGTATTTTATTGCCCGATTGGCAAGAATAATGATGTCACACTTACATTAAATACATTACACGGGCTGTAGAAAGTCATGGTGTATAACAAATGTTTTCGCAAGCATTATATTATATTGGTGACATGCCAACATACAGGAGATGAAAGGAGAGGAGAGGAGAGGAGAGGAGAGGAGAGGAGAGGAGAGGAGAGGAGAGATTCGCCGCAGCCTCTTTTCAGCTTTTTGCCCTGTATTTGTTAAATAAATTGAAAAATGTACAGTTAATCCATATAATCTGTCTCGGAATCCGCAGGATAAAACCCTCATTGGAGCATCCCTATTATTTACACATCTAAAACAGATGCTTGACACATCTCAACCCAAAAGATAAATGAGAGCATAAAAGTCACCCCAAATATTCAGCCCACTCACCCCACACACAGTAGAGCAAAATGTTGGCTGCTTGTAATCAAAATGTCATTCCTTGCATAGCTGTGCTTTTAGCAGCAAACACAGCACATTGCTGAGATTGTTCTTACTCATAGTTCATGATTGTACGCAGAAACGTGGAAACAGTGGATTCATTTAATAGAGAAGAAAGACAGGGGCCACATTTTTTTAAGCGATGCATACACACGAGCTGCATGCATGTGGACTTTCCCACAAAATAACTGGAAAGAGTAAACACAAAAACAACAATGTGTCGGGAGTGAAAACACATGTTTTCCCAAAGGCAGCTCAAGATCCTATAATGACGAGGGGGCTGGGGGTGAGGCAAGAGCATCTAAATGATGCTTGGTTAGATACAGTAACTTAACAACCACTGACAATATGATTTTTTATCGCGGAATGTGACACACGCTATAAAATCACTTTCGATACAAGCTCAACATAGAAACCATTTTTAGGTTCATATTTTCTGATGAAAATATCACTGCATATGATAGTTTACAGATATACTGCCTTCTAAGAAAACACATACAGATAAAGTTGAAAAAGTAAAATAAACATGGTGTATTATTGAGGCATGTGTAATATTTACAGCACAAGGGATACAGACACTAAAAAAGAAGACCATCAAAAACAGAAATTGGCAAACTCAACAAGACTTATCCTGCTGTATCTTATCCTGCTTTATCAATAGTTAGCAAGTCAAAGGCCTAAAGGCCTAGATATATGATTTTATCCCAAATAATAAGCAGACACACACATTTATAAAGAAATCAAACAGGTTTTATTTTCATTTCATTCATTCATAGCCACACCTAAACCTTCCTGTGCGGTCTGGCATATAGCGGAGTCACTTTTTCACTGCTGGAGCAAAACACCACATCGCGTCCAAAACTTGCCTAAATACAACATATTTTCAATTTATGGGAACTTTTTACGGACAAAAGCCCAGTTGTGCTATGGGGTTACCAGTATCCTCCATCTTGGCCAACCTCTACATGGAGGACATCGAAAGGAGGGCTCTGAACTCCTTTAAGGGAACAGCACCAAGTCACTGTTCCAGATATGTGGATGACACATGGGTCAAAATTAGAAGCTTGGCCTTCACCGAGCACATTAATTCAGTGGACAAGTTCACACATGAGGGTGTGAAAGACAATAAGTTGGAGTGTCTTTCTTGTGGTGGAGTCATGAACACGAACCTTAACTGAGGCAACTGAGGCCTGCCGTTCTTTGGATGTTGTTGTGGGGCCTTTTGTGACTTCTTGGATGAGTCGTCGCTGCGCTCTTGGGGGTTTTGGCATTAGTGGATAATTTTTGGATGGATGGAGATAATTTGTGGATAATGGCTCTCCTCTCACTGTGGTACTTTCTTTCGGGGAGGGGGGGCAATCAATTTTTGACCAATTTTTGACCATGTAGGTTTTTTTTGTTTTTTCTTCCTTGGTAATGGTAATGGTAATAGTAGTGGTTTAATTTGTTTTGTTTTTAATTTGTTTTGAACATGCATACAAGTTACACCCGAGTTACACCTGATAACTGTACCTGAGTGCAGTTATCAGTTGTACATGTCCAAAAGGAGTGGGAAAAAGCAAAGCTCATATATATATATATATATATATATATATATATATATATATATATATATATATATATATATATATATATATATATATATATATATATTCAGTTCTGTTGTCATTGAATAATATTTAAATTTGTTTGATAATCTGAAACATTCACATACTGTATACACACACACATATACACACATACATATACATCATATATGTTTCCACATTTGCTAACACTAACATTGAGCAGCTAGAGTATGTCTTCTCAATAAAATGCGTGGTAAAAGTGTCTTTAGCTAACATTTTGTCTTCTAAAATTGGTCCAAAATTAACTACAACTAGAATTAAATCACTTCTCACAGTCGGCTCTGGAACCAATTAACGAATTACTGCAATCACCTTTAAATAATAATAATAATAAAAGGGCCTATTCAGTTATTGTTAACATTGAACTAAAACTACTGTCTTTACTGATTTAAATGTGGAAAAACTGTGGTAGATGATCAGATTTTTGGATGACTTGACTTGTGACTTGCTTGACCTGAGCAATGACATTCATTGACATGCTTGATTCTCACTACAGTAACTTGGGACTTGTTTGAGACTTGAAGGTTATGACTTGAGACTTGCTTGTGACTTGCACATGAGCGACTTACTCCCCACTTCTGCTTCTAACCCACACCAGCTGCAAAGCAAGAAGCTAGGCTATAGTTATGGGGGCAAATTACTCCACATGAATAAAACATTATTAAGTTAATTATGTATTGATATCTAAAAATCACGTGGTGTTCAAATCATCATGATTGTCATCAATGACATATTACGGTGAGTGCAAGGCTTTATTTTCTACTATTTTTTATAAACTTAAAATTGTACAATTATCTTTTACATGTTTTTTTTAATGATGTTGTGGTGAACTGAACACTGTAAACAATAAAGAAAAGTTTTGAGTGCAGCTCAACTTTAAATTTTGACTCCTTTTGTCAGGTTTTTATTCAGCAGGTTCGAAAGACGTGTCATATAACCAACTTCAATTATTTTACAACTTACCATGCTGGTGTTGGTTAAATAATTTATTATCACCATTTAATGTTACAATCCCTTGCACAGTGGATTACACAACAGCTACATACCCATATCGTATTAAATTGTGGTGTTAATCGAGGTAAGCTTTTGCCGTTATAATCTGCTTGCATTGTATACAGTGTGAGACACATGGGTCCTAAAAATAGCATGGACAAAATGCATTACTGCCCTGTAAATATGGCTGGTACATTATATTAAACACATGATGACAGCAGCTGATGTGTTGCTGCAAAATGGGACCATTAGTACTGCTTGTAGTGAAAGTGTTTATCATCGTACATCCATTATATCACAGCTGAAGCTGTCAGTGTGGATTGCTTTAGGATGAAGAGTGAGCTTCTGGCTACTGTGGCAATGACCCACAGTATACACTAATGTCACCACATGTACTACCAGTGAGCTAGTAGGCATGTTAACCATGTCCAGTTCTGCCTTTGAAAGTGTCCAGCAGCTGTGTGCGTCCTCACATGTCTGCTACTTCATCTAATCTTTGCTTAAAAGATACTACTGCATAAGGACAATATACCATATTTTCCGGACTGTAAATCACACTTTTTTTCATGGTTTGGCTGGTCCTGCGACTTGTACGCCGGAGCGACACACAGGTATATATGTTTTTATCACACTGACAGTCGCGAGAGGGCGCTCTAGGCTTGTGTGCCAGTATCTGCTACTGCTATCACTCCTGAACCACTGAAAATGTACAAGGTAAACATTAACTTATAAAGACAACTGAGGCCCCGTCCACACAAATACAGATATTTTAAAACCTCATATTTTTCTATGCGTTTTGGCCTCTCACGCATCCACACGCATACGGAGGTTTTTGACCTTAAAATCTGAGCTTTCGGAAAACTGCGGCAAGGGTGAAGATTTTTAAAAACTCCGGCTTCAGCGTATTCGTGTGGATGGCGAAGACAGAGCTTTTGGCTTGTTGCTGACAGATGACGTAACAATCATGTGCCGTTATTTCCACATTAGTTGAGTCTAATTTACAACACCCCCCCGCCAACGATGGCAATTTTGGACAAGACCCGATCAGACCTCTAGCTGGTGGGACAACTTTCACAAATATGTTGTTATTTTGGAAGAATTTGGGAATGTTAGCGCACATTGAAAGCTTCCCTGTTATATATGCCTGCCTTGTTCTGCATAACTATTGTCGTGGAGGCGATTAAACAAGGACAATTTGCAGGACACACAATTATTTCAGCAATGATAGCGTCACAGATGATGGAGTTCTTTCTTGATCCATAAAATGAATTACATTTCACTGCATTGTAGTGATAATCAACATCTGCTACATTTTAATAAAGAACATGTTTCGTCCATTTTCACTTTTTTATTCAATGCATTTTGCTGGCAAATGTGAAATAACATACTGAAAAGTAACGCTACTTCGCTAGCAGTCCACATGTAGCTTCTACTGTACATCGCCATGTTTGTTATCATACATCTATGGAAATTATGTAATCGGCACCTCTGATTGGTTAAAATTGCCTTAACAGTCTATGGCTGTAGTGCCGCCTTACTTTGGCAGCCTACGTATGCGTATTCGTGTGGATAGGAATAGTTTTAGGAATGTGCGTTTTTGGAAATATCTGTATTCGTGTGGACATGGCCTGACTGTAATGAAGAAAACAAAAAAAGCTAATCGCAGGCTAAAAGCTAGATGGCGACAGCTAGAGGAAGAATTTCAGAAATGGGTGCTTGAACAACGTGCTGCCGGGAGAGACTTGGCCAGGTACGTGACAAGGCACTTTGCTGTTTAGGCTAGAGTTACCTGAATAACTGTTAATATGTTACGTTGACATACCATCTATTCACGTTACGTTAACAGACGCCTATTTAGCCTGTTGTTCTTAATGTTATTGTTTTTACTATAACTTGCCTTTCAAGATAAAAGGTCTGTTCTTGGTCTCTGATTTTATAAAATAAATTTCCTCCAAAAAATGCGACTTGCAGTTCAGTGCGACTTATACATGTTTTTTTCTTCTTCATTGTGCCTTTTTGGCTGGTGCGACTTATACTCCGGAGCAATTTATAGTTCGGAAAAAACGGTAGTTAAGGACATTCACCAATGGGTTGTATACCCTCCTGGGTTACAAGTGTGCATGCAGACTGAGCCGTAGCTGACATATTGTTTCCTCGTTAAGTGGAGAATAAATCTGTTGATACAATGCCTTCCTTTAAAGTAATGTCTGCAACCCGCCAGTAAAACAAAAGAAGAAGAAGATTCAATGCCTCTTCGACTCCTGTCTCATTGACATACTGTATTGTTGATGCGGATTTCCCATACATCCTGGCGAGATCGGCCACGCACACGGCATCTTCGTACTTTGTGGTGAGTTATTTCTTGAATTCAATAGTGTTTCTTACCTTCTTTATCAAATTGCTGACACTTACAAACTTTCTTTGTCCCCACAGTGGGTTATTTAGCCATCTCACTCAATAAAAAAAAGTACAAACAGAAGAAAGTGTATAATCAGAATAGGAACTCATTTTACCATGACTACACTAGCAAATTTCCTCTCCTTGCAAATTTAAATCCTGTCTGGTGTCTCTTTCCCAAAGAGGTAGTCATCAAAAAAGTCATTAAGCTCTGTTTTGGCTCCCTAAAATAACCCTCCAGATGGCAAATGAGCAAAAACCCACACTGTGACTTTCACCTGCCCGCAGTACTGTAGTGTTTAGTCAGTGTGTCTGCAGCTGTTACATCTATAGATCACAGTGGGGGTGCACATGTACGAGCGTACTAGAATGTGTTCTTTTAGCGACCTTTTAGAGAGTCACTGGACATCTATACTGAAATATCGATATTTCCGATACCAGATCCTCTCACCCGAAGTCAGCTGGGATAGGCTCCAGCATACCCGCAACCCTCGTGAGGATAAGTGGCAAAGAAGATGGATGGATGAAATGTACAGTATATCATTAAAGGTGGAAAGTAACTAAATTATTGAAATTTTCTCTAAATGATAGAACATTGGAGAGTAACTACTATTTCTTCAGCCTAAGTAAAGTACATAATACCTAAGCGCAGCGGCACACTGCTCACTCAGCCATTTTCAGTCTGTTGAAACGATGGCCAATCATAAAAGGAGCCAAGTGTGACTTGCGAATAAAGTTTTCCTTCTTATTGTAGTTCATAATAATTAATCATTTATTTTAATGGTTTTATTTTACTTACTTTATTATTTTATATTGTTTAAAATACAATTTTCACATATTTTATATGATTTTGTCATATGTATATACATATTATCAATGACATGTACATTTTCAAAAAGAGTTTGAAATATCTGACACACCGCAAGTCCGTGAATGCATTCACACTACATTCTGACTGTTGATTGGTTGAGCAAGGGAAGGGGAAGGGGGCCAATATGTTCAGTCAGTGAGACACAAAAAAGATGTCTTGAGTGTGTGCTACCCCCGCGGTAAGCTATCTATAATCATGATTACGTCCCTAAAAATAAAAATATTGGAAGAAAATAGAGAGTTTAATTCTGAATGAAAATATTCCTTTGCCTTCACTGCTAATGACGCTAGCTTACCCACCAGTGTACAGTACTTGATACATGGCGAGAAATTAGCAAACAACAGAAAATGTAACGTTGAAAGATATTTTCAAACCAAACACTCAGCTTTTTCTGAAAAGTACCCAATTGCAGATGGGCTTAAGGGAACGATTTCTGAACTAGTACGGAAGGTTGAGCACAACAAACGTACAGTACTTTCTAGAAGTGGATGAAGGCTCCAAAGTCAAGTACAGCTGCTAGGGTTGTGACTGCACTGGAGATCTTAAGGAGGAGGAGCAGTTCACAGATGGAGAATACATGAAAGAATCGTTCATAAAAATATCACAGCATCTATTCTCCGAATTAAAAATAAAAAATCAAGAAATGATTCAGAAAATGAACGAAATTCAGTACATTAATTAATTAGTTCATTGCAAGCATACTGAATTTCCCGTGATGAGTCAAGTGATGTAAACAATATTGAGCAGACAGCACTGATATGCAGATATGTAAAGTCTGATAGGCTTTTTATGTTAAAGTTGGCTACATGGTGTGTTTTTTTAATTTTACACAAATACAGGAATGATTCAAAAAAGCCTACGTGGTTCAGTGTTGAAATTATTTCAAAGTAGGCCTAACTATACTCTGCACTTCTGTTGAATTCTGTTGCTGTAACAGGTACAATTTTAAAAAGATTAAAACCTTTTAAAGTTTATAAGCTGTGTCATGTTTTGCAGCTCCAGACTATTTTTCTTTACTGGAAGCAAGGAGGCAAAATGTCTCTTTTAATGCTAAAGGTTGCCAACCCCTGTCCCAGGGCAAGTTCTTGCTTGTTAGAGTCTTTCAACAAATACCAAATACCACAGCGAGTCTTTCTCTGCACCTGTACAGCAGATAAGGGCACCTTGCTAGCATGTCAGGCAGGAATCTCTCGGAAAATAACCTCTGTAATTACTGGTAATATTTGTGGAGCATTTTTATAACACCAGCCCATGCATGTTCCTTAATGAAATTTGTCATATCAGCTTCATTCACACAGCGAGTGTAGATTTAAACATGTCTGATTACCTGAATTACCTAGTTTGTGTACTACACCACATGCCAACACGTAGGGTACAATATGCATTCAAACTGAATGTAAATGTCTGCCGCCATTATAAGGTGACCTGAGCTGCATGTTTCCTCACTGAATATGCAACAATGAGATCTATAAGCGGTGAGTATATAAAGTGAAAAATGAGAACTACATCCATAAGAGTCAATGTTGAGATTTGAACACTGTGGAGTTGGTGACTGGTTGTGGTTATGCTGCTACTTCCCTCCAGGATGGCTGACGTTGATGGCGACATCAATCAATGCAAAAACTTTTGACAGCTTAACTTGACTTTCAATTTCAAGGGAGACATTCGCGACAGAATGCAATGGTTTTGTGGAGCCAGCATCTGCTTGCCATTAGCGTCTCTGCACCTTTAACTAGCTCTGTACTGACTTCGGCTTTTGGCCTCTTCACTGAGCCAACATCAGAAATAATTAAGTCTGCTCAACCTGAAAGCTAAATGCACAGCAATGTATGTGTTTAACCTCTACTATGTCTTTGTTTTTTGTATAGCACATGGTAGAGTGACTTTTTTGGTTGGTTCATAAACGTTGACTTTAAAGCAAGCCAATAAATAGTACAGTTGAATCTTCAAGAACAAACAAAATGCACTCTGAGATGTTGATTTGGAAAAAACTATTTCTCCATAGAAAATAATGGAAATAGTGTGTCCCACGGTTAAACTGTCACCATCATAAAACCTTTTATTATCTCAAGGCAATTGAAGCAAAATTTTAACACTCTTAACTGTTTTACAAGTGTAAAAATAACTAAAGCAGAAGCCAAAGCAGAATTAACTCCTTTGACGCTCATATTATATATGCCATCTTTTCGTAGATATTTGGATTGAATTCCAAAGCGCACAACCTTGGGGAAGTTCACTTCACTTTCACTTTCCACTGTACTATTTGGATTTTCTTCTTTTCTGCTAAAACGTTAATGCCCACTACATTGTTGCTCTCACATTATGAATAAATGAAAACTTCCTTATTTATTCAATGTAGGAAAAAAAATAACATTAAAAACATAGCTAAAATACTAATATCAAGATAGTTCTAGTTATTTAAAAAAAAGACCCAAATGTTGTGAAATTTGAAATTCAACTAAAACTTTCTGGAAATTATCCCTCAGAACTCGAGTATTTGGCTTTTCGTGTGGTTTTTGTGTGACACCATGTCACCAGGGCATCAGTCATGGCAAGAAGAAAAGTGTGATGTAACCATAGACCACCATATTTATTTAATTCCAGTAATAAAAAACACCCGTAGGTGATAGTATCGCTCTGCATATCTTCCTCTGTTTGCCATGCCAAATAGCCAGTAGTTTTACTTTATTTTAGTGTTATTTCATGTCATTAAACAGTGTCTATAGTGTTACAAAAAGGTTTTATGATTGTAAGAGTTTGAGCCTGGAACGGATTACTTCACTTCAAATAGTTTCCTATGGGAAAATCTGTTTTGAAATAAGAGCAACTTGGAAGTCGACCAAAGTCAAAAAATGTAATATGTCACGCTCCACTGTGACTCTGGTTTGGCTGCTATGTTTTGTTTTCTTTCTCTGTTCTGTTTACTCCTTCATTGCCCCTTGTTCTGACATTGTATTTCTTGTTTAGATTCTGGAGACTCCCGTTTTGGGCGGAGCTACGAGACGTGCCGCAGCTGCCCCTCATCAGTATCATCATCTGCATTTTAAGCCCACCTGCGGCGACTGGATGGCACTCGGCTATTGTTCATGCTGGAGACGCCAAGCCACGAGCCTTCTCTTCACCCCTGGATTATGCTAGTTGGCTTTTGGCCTTCCCTTGTGCCATCCAGTCCAGCTAGTGATTTCCTTTGCGGCACATCCTGTAGCCTTAATTCCTTATGTCTATGTTTCGCGGTGCCTTTTTTCGTTTTACTGGCACCGTTGTTTTTTGTTCAATATGCATATGTGCTGCAGTTATTATTAAAGACTATTTGAGCACCTACCTTTTGTCCTGTGTATCCTGAGATCCTAAGTCTAGTATAGACCTCACCACGTCACAGAATGTGTTCAACTTTGGCGGTTCCACAGTAAACTGCTTAGCAGCAGAGTCCCTTACTAGATATAAATCTCTGTGATGCTATACTTTTTTATTTGCTTAAACCTCCAACTTTCCATTAATCTTTAGTGGTGATTTTGTTGTAAACATTTTCTTTGTTGCAGGAGCAGAGATGCAAGGCAAACAGTAAGACATGAGACTAACACAATGGAGAGGAGCAGAAGACTGATGATGAATCCCAATTCTCCTAGCCCGTCCTGTTTTTTTTTTGTGTGTGTGTGTTTTTTTTTATCACTTCCTTGATTCCACTTTAGGATTTTCCAACCCAAAAAAATTCCAACCTATCATTTCCTGTGTGGGGGCGCTGAGCAGGCAAGGCATACGACATATAATGGCTCTTTGTACTCCAGCCCTCTTCCACACTAGCACGACTGCTGCTGAATGAGTCAGGCTTATACAGACTGTTTTCAAACATATATCAACCTCATGCGACCTGAATCCACCCAAAGGCACCATCCCAAGTCTCACCCATTCACCCTGGCCCACAGATTGGCTTGTGGAGGCGGAGAAGTGGCCAAATCTAAAATAGATGGCCGGGAAGAAAGATGTAAACACAGAAACTTGTCTTTTAGTTTCCCCTGAGAAATTAAACGCACTGCAAATTAGCTTCCTGGTGCCAGATCATGACCCTAACCTTTCCCGTACAGTCCTGCCACAATGAGAGACATTTAATGCTCAGAAATGCAGTTTGTGTAACATGACGCCAGCTGACTGACGCAACACACTATTGCATCTGGCTGAAAGTCACATTTAGGGATTAAAGTATAGCTCTATTGTCAGTTATTATAACAACATCAAACACTGAAACCACTGCAGACATCAAGCTTGCAAGGTAGTAGAAGTATTATTCATAGAATTGCAACAGTTTGCCTCAAAGTGGATGTATAGTGTACACTATCTGGACAAAACAAAAGTACTGGCACACAATAACCATTGAAGGAAGTGAAAAGTGAGTCCATTGCCCATGTTTGGTGTGGTCAAACATGGGCACTGAAAAGCCAACGTTTTCAATGCCATTGTTTAAAAAAAAAAAAAAAAAGTTTTTCAATTATTTAACTAACAACAACAAAAAACAAACAACCCCAGGTCCATTTTATATATTAATGTCACAAAATACAATTAATAAATAATCATAAAACAAATAGTAAACATATTATTTATGACTTACTTTTCCACATTTTTCTACCAAGCAATGACGAGCTAACAGTCACAGCACTCAACTAATTGTGATGTGTCGATCAATAATGACGTATAGATGACTCCGGTACAGCTGTAAAATTACGCTGTAAAATTGATTCTCAAATGTAAATATCGGTACTTTGACACTTCGGTAATTTGGGGTATACAGTATATACATAGTACATTAGGTTCTCTACTTACGAACATCCGATTTGCAAACATTCGGAGATACGAACGCAAGCTGACTGGTCTATATTTTCATGTATTTTGCCTTGTAGTAACTCCATATTTATACTGCTACATACTTGACCAGTAGAGGGCACTGTGACGCTGCTAATGGGACCAACAGGTAGAGGAAGACGAGAGAGAGTGGAAGGCTAAATTGAAGCTGTACAATGCAACCCGGACAGAGCGTGTGTGTAAAGTTTATGAAGAGTTAATAGGCCTGCTTAATTCTACACCACCCACAGAACACTACCTCTTTTAGAAGAGTCTAACGACGACGACGATTTGTCCTTTTTTTCAATAACTCCTCCTCCAACTCCACCACAACGACATATGCTCGACCACTCCTCTTCAAAGGTAAATAACATTTATCATTACGTATGATTACATCACTTTTATTATTGTTTTTTTCATTAATTATCCTCATTTAATATTACTACTGCATCCAAACTCATATTTACATACATACACATATACTGTATATGTATACACGTACATGTAGTACCTATATCGTTGGTAATATTACCTTTTGTTGAACTTACGAACAAATGGACTTGCGAACGGTCGTCTGGAACCAATTGTGTTCGTAAGTTGGGAACCTAGTGTATGTCATTAACAGGAATACAGTGGAAACTAACTATGTAAATGATTGAAAGCATGTCTAAATGATATGCGGTTGACAGGAACTCCTTTCTCTTCCGCCTGGGTAAGTGCGTACTGCGTAAGCGCAGTGGCACACTGCTCAGTAAGTCAGTCTCAGTCTGTTGAATCGATGGTCGATCGTAACGTTGACATTGTGAATTTGTTTTGTGAATAATTTATTTGAATGGTTTTATTATTTTGCATATTTTCTTTCTCTCGCCGAAGTCATCTGGGATAGGCTCCAGCATACAGTACCCGCAACCCTAGTGAGGACAAGCGGTATAGAAAATGGATGGCTGGATGGACTTGTTTTCTTTTTTTAATGTTTAAAACACAATTTTCACATTTTTTTGTATGATTTAGTCCTCTGTTTGTTTTATGTGTTGTGTATATTAGCTTAGCTATACGGTAAATCATGTCGCTGCTGCAATATGCTTAAGAGTTTAAAATAAAGAAATATTTTACTCTGTTTTTGCATTCTTTATGCTATGAGCTATGCTGTGATTTGAAATACATGGCTTTTTAAACTTTACCAAACACATTAGGTGAATTTGCAAAAAGTATCGGTATTGCATATGTCCTAATGCAATGGATCCTATAAGGACCCGTGGCTGTCCACAAAAGGGCCTGATTACAATTAGACAAAACAAAATAGCTGTAACTGAATAAAGGGACATTAAAAATGAATAATAATAACTCGGAAATCAGTCATTTTTAATGAATGGGCAAACAATGTTCACAGAGACCACACAAACACAGCAAAAGCTCTGGAACAAATCACATTTGCTGTATCATAGTTTCCCCTCAAGGCATGTTTGCTTGATCATCTTCAAGTATTCAGCTGGAACCACAAATGAACTTTTGTTGATTCAGGCTCACATGTTGGGTGAAAAGAAGAAGAGGAAAAAATATGCTGATTTTGTTCTCAAGAGAGGAAATAAATCAGTGTTGAGCTGAGGTTCACCATCAAACCTCTTTGCTGCTATCTGTCTCGGAAGCTTCTTCCATCTATAAGTTGACACATTGTATCCATGTGTATTTATGTTTATGGACAATCCATGCTAGCTACATCCCAGAATAAAAACTTGTACCCTACACTAAAACTAGAAATGCATGGTTTCACACGACCACGATTGTTTATGATCCTGTATATGCACCATTACATGACAACAACATTCAGTAGGCTACGCGCAACAAAACAACTTCCAAACCAGCGTCCACAAATCCAAAAATGCAACAATACCATAAGAAACGTAACAAGAAACACTTGCTATCAAGACCAAGAGCCAGTAGTGATACCTCGAGGACAGGAGGATGTCCTGCATACAGAAACCACTGATTGATTTCCCTTCATTTTATGTAAACACCAACAATTTTATCACCACTCGTACACTGTAGTGGGATCCAACTTTACAAAAGCAGTAACTACATCAAACTTAAAGAAAGAATATATATGTGTGTGTGTGTGTGTGTGTGCACAGAGAGATAGAGACTGTAGCTAGCTAGTTGGCTAGCGAGATCGATAGATACTTGACAGTCGCAGTCAGACAACGTAGGTTAGAAAGCACAAATACCTGACAACCCACGCAACGCCACTGCTGTCCTGGAGATTTTACTTTGACATTTTGTTATATACTTTATTCATCCCTGAGGGAAGAATATCTTTTACCATCTAAGAGATGCCAAGAGTAAATGGGCCAGCAACCAGGGCGGTAGATTCATCTGGCGCATTGTTTAAGAGCAACTTAGCAATGTGCAGGAAGTTTTGAACCTGTGACCCTCCATTTCAATACATTTACAGTAACCCCCAAACACGTTCAATATTATGTACTGTTCTACTGTGTTTGTTGTTCCTATGTATAGCGCACGGAATGTTGTGATCTGAGAGCCACAAAACACAAAAACAAGAAAACAAGCACTTATCAATGTCGGAAAACCCAACTTCAACATTTCCAACATTCTTTTCCTTGCTAAAAGTGGCTGTTCGAGGTAAACAATTCAAGTTCAGGCAAAAAAATGAAGAGATTAGTTTCAGGACAAGGACGTGACTCCTCCACAGCTTTGCTCCATCGCTCAGTAGTGTGTAACCCTAGCAGTGCAACAAATCATGGAGGAGGAGGAGGAGCATGCATAAAAGTATCATAAGTGCTCTTTCATGACCTGCCCTCTCTGTGCCGTGTCCCAGTCTGATCTGCTTCTTCTCAGGCTGCAGAAAGGGCATCAATTAACATTCCGAGCGGTGGCCTGTGAGGGCACTAAATCACGTAACTTTCAACTCTCACAGTCGCACTCCTCTCTTCTTACTGTAGACGCCACAGGAGAGAATATATGAGAATATGCAATAAGGATAATAATAAATATCGACCAACCAATATTATTGACTGATATTGGCATAAAAATTACTTCATACCAGTATAGTTTTTTCTGCCAATAATGATATCGGTGTCTGAGTGATGGCTTGCTCCACACAGCAGGCTATTTGGTAATAGCAGAAAGGATACAAACGCACAAATATAAATTGACGGTGTGAATATTGAAAGGGTGAATGAAAATACATTTCTGAGGATCATAATAGATGAAAACATCGGTGTAAATGCGTTGTCATGTTTGTTGTATTTCCACGTAATTTGTCATTGTGTGACACTTACAACATACTGTTGTTTTTTTTGTCCACGTCGCGCTTGCCATCAGGGTCATACGTGATGACATCCAAAGTGGTCCCAAACACCAGATCTGAAAGATGGTGGAGGATCTTCAACATCAGGAAAGGCATTAGCCATGTTTCAATGAGATAGCCTGCATGTATGGAATCACAGGAGTGCCAAAATTAAAAGGGAATACATGTGGAAATACAAAGAGAATCAATAAGAAACATTATACAAATGTAGTCATATTCTTTTTCCATTTTGTCATTGTTTTTTTCTGTATTGCCTTTGTTTTTCCCATTTTGGCGCCACTTTTCCTGTTTTGTCTTTGTCTTTTCCAGTTGCTTTTTGTCATTGCATTTACTTGATGGCTCAAGCGGGCTGGTTAAGGCAAAGGCTTTGCTGTGTGCGGGTCATTCTGCCAGGGTGACTAGTCCATACCTAATAACACGATTCCTTCTTGCAGTGTCTATGTAGTAGCTGTATGTTTATATGTTAGCTCTTAGCGTGGGTGACCGGAAGAAATGTCACGGACGGACTGACTGCTGCATACCTTCAAAAAGATGCTGTGAGAGCACATGTAAATTCTTCATGAATGGAACATAACAGTATAAACAAGAGCAACAACAATATCTGTGACAAAAAGCAAATATTTTGCTCAAACAGTGGGATCATTGGTAACTAAATCCCACATGATCGACTGAAAAACAATTCCAGATTGCAGTTACAGCACATGATGGAAGTGGCATGCGGACATGTCAGCCAAGGTACTGGTAACACCAGCGTTAAACTGTCTGTTGTTGATGACATTGTTTGTCTTATTTTATCTGTAAAAGTGTCATACAATCTGCTATATGTTCTTGTGTCCCTTTTTCAGGAGCACTTTAAACATCAGACCATATCAAATAATGATTTTTTTTTCTTTTACTGAATAAGACACCCAGAATATACATCAATAAAGGATGTGTGATATACAATATGAACTACAAATGATAAAACATTGACTATTAAAGAGTATGTGAACGTCCATCCGTTTTTACTTTCCAGACAGTCCAGTGGGTAGGTTAAGTTGTGTGACACACATTTGTTGACTTGTGTTTGTTGGCACCACGGGTGAGGTAGTTGCCTGGGTCGCTGCATGTGAAAAGCTACTTAAACCATCAGAAGGTTGTCTCAGATTGACTTTGACTACTTGCAAGTCAGTTTGCCAGCTTGCATGTTAAAGGTTTAAATACTTTGGAGCCGGATTCAAACGGTTGGTGGGCCGCACGTGGGCTAGATCATACCCCCGCGAAACTATTGAGGACAAGTGGCATAAAAAATGGATGGACGGATTTTGTACTATAGTGGCAGTACTTTACAATAATTTTGACAGTGAAACATCACATTCATAAGGCAAAATGTGTTTACTGGAGGCCCAATTTAGGCTTTTTAGTCATACACAGTCACAAATAATATGACTATGCTGCAGCAAATATTCACAGAAGAGCATTACAATAAATTTTATGGTAAAAGACAAAGCATCTGCAGTATGATTCAGGGGAACACTGACCTCTTTCGGCCGTTGTAGGGACTGCAGTCATTTGCACTTGTGGAGACGCTGCTATTCATAGAAGTGGCTCTTGTGCGTCACCTGCTTGGTTGAGGTAAGTGACAGAAACCAAGAGAGACAGCGTAATGGACCATTTAATGATCTTCAGAAGAAAGTTTAACAACAAAATTATTTTACAGTTAAAAATGTCCTCATGGAGGAGCAGCAAAAAATACACCCAAATTATGATTGATCAAAAAAGACTTGTTTTCATATCAATCACTGTTTTTTTTCTTCTTTTTTTTAATTAAAAAAAAGGTAAGTGCCTTTAAATAATGATAGTATTCAGCCTGCAGTCATCAAAACTATTAGTGCCACAAAACTGAACAAACATGTTCCTATATATATATATACTGCTCAAAAAAATAAAGGGAACACTTAATCAATCACAAAGTCAAAATCAGAAAAATCACACGTCCGTGAACTCAAACTGTCCACTCAGGAAGCAACACAGATTGACAATCAGTTTCGCATGCTGTTGTGCAAATGGAATAGACGACTGGTGAACAGCAAGACACCCCCAATAATAGTCAAAATAATAATACTAATAAATTTCATTTCCATTGGTAATTTTTGTGTGATTTTGTTTTCAGCACATTCAACTATGTAAAGAACATAATATTTAATAACAATATTTCATTCTATCAGATCTAGGATGTGTTATTTTAGTGTTTCCTTCATTTTTTTTGAGCAGTGTATATTTTTACTTTCAGCATCGGTTTCACATACTGCAACACCCTCCCTGCAGTCACTTTCACACTGCTTTGTTTTGTTGCACAAAACAAAAAAGAAGGACCCTGAAGGGCAGACAAACAAAATGAACACACATTGAGGACTGACGTATTTACAACTTGTACAGGGACACAGTAAACACATCCAATAGCGGCATGAAGTCAAGTTCAAGTCACATTCGTTGCCTTTTAGGATTTACTCTTTAAAGAGCTAAAAAAAAAAAAAAAAAAAAAAAAAAGCACATCTGCAATGAAGCTTGGCTTTTAGGACACAGGCCTCACATTTAGAGGGGGTGATGTTCACACAGTAGGGGGCAGCAGAGTACCAAAGAAAAAACAGCAGCAAAAACAGAAACGTAAAAGCAAAATCTCCTACATTCCTCTCCCCAAAAAAGGAATCAAGTGTGCACGTCATTGGACAAAATACAAAGTCACATATTAAAATAGTTTATGTAGAGCACAAACATTTTGGCACATAATTTAAAAAATATTTTTTGTCAATACATCAATTCCCCCCGAAAAATGTATATTTGAGGATCTGCTTCCTTGTAAAATAATAAATTGGTCTCTAAACATTGCATCAGTCTTTTAAATATTTGATCATATTTACAGTTGCACAATGACCCACGTAAAACGATAAGATGCTGCAAACAAATATTAATCTGGAGTCCCCTTGATGAGGTTTTGATTGTAAACTGTACAACATCAAAGACCCCCCTCCCATCCGCAATGGGGGCAGGGAACACTTGGCCATAAAGAACAACAAAAACAGCTGAAACGAGTCACCATCTTTCCTTACACTATGACATGGCACTCAAATCTGTACACACTTCACAGTTTTTCTTTTACATAGTGCAATGACTCCTCTTGTATCTGTTTAAAAAAAATTACGAAGGAGGAAAAAAATCCAAAAGCTTTGCACAACACATTAAAAAATTGTCTACATTGACATATTCAACCAGAAATGGTCTTAAAAATTATTTTCAGTCCTATACATGGACTTCAACGCCACTGAGTGAATTAAGGACTTGGTGAAGTGATCCAACACAAAAAAAGATTAAATGCTTAATTGAGATTTTCAAAAAGTCATAAAAAATATGAGGCAATTCCAGTTTACAAAAGTGGACAAGTCCAAGACGGCTGGTGGTGTTGAGAAAAAGGCAAAAAAAAAAAAAAAGAGGTAATCAAACAGAGGCGATGACGATCATGAGGTGAGGTGAAATACTGGAGATGCTGTCGAGAAGGTCCGGGGCCAGGCGGGACAGGTGGCTCTCAGAGAAGTCACATGGTGGAAAGATCTGCACCACATAAGCTGGCTGGAGAGACAAACATGAAAATATCAACAAAGAGGAAAGAAAACGTCACTGTGATACAGTATAAAACACAACAAAACATGGCAAAATTGGTAGAATTCGGAGTTCAACCAACATTTTCTAGACATATATAACTCAAAAGTCTAACAAAACTTGGAGTTTAAAGTGAGACATCAGCTCTGTGAGCATCTGAGTTTGTATTTGTTTTGCTTTTTCTTTGTTTTTTGTGTCGCAGAAGAGTAGGGATGGCAAAGAGGAGAAGCACAGAAGTGGAAATAGTATCTGTTGGGCCTAAGTAAAAAGTCTGGCTGCTCAGTACAATGCAGAGCAATACAATCAATATCATGTCAATTAATGACACAAATTCATTTCACCAACAGATGCTAATGTACATAACATGTAGCCAAAAGCATAATGGCTAGTGATGAGCATAAAAATGACCAGAGAAGCCTGCCAACAAATGCTGAAAATATATATACTGCAGTTACTTTAATAGTACAGACACAATAACCACTACACTCAAGATGTGTTCTCATCCGCCTACCAACACACAATGTTGCTCTGCAAACAACTTCCAATAGTGAGTACTTTGCTTTAGTTGTATTTACTTTTATTATTATACAGTCATCCCTCCCTACATCGCGGTTCGAACATCGCTCCCTCATTCTGTCGCCGTTTTTCCAAACATGAATTACTTAAATGACTGCTGCTCCGTGGTTGACTACGGCCTATTATTAGTCAAAAATATGCATATTTAAGCAAATTGTACGTATTTTTTGCCAAAATTAAGCATTTTCAAGCATAAAAATTTAAATACAAACTAACATACAAATACAGTACAAGCCACTAAAACCACCAATTTTTGAATGTAGTATTCTAAGTTGGTCACTAGGTGTCAGTAATTGTTCGGGAAGACCACCAAAGAAGCACCAGACATGAACTGCCTTTTAACACAGTGGTCCCCAACCCCCGGGCCGGGTGAGTCACTTGGTACCGGGCCGCACAGAAAGAAAAAATAATTTCCATTATTTCCTTTTTTTGATGTTTTATTTTGAAAAGTGGCTGGATTCTCTCTGTTACATCTGTCTCACTTGACGCGTGTCCATTGTGCGTGTGCCAACTTTATCTCATGCCGCACAGATAGACTACTAGTGTATTTTTAGCATTTTTCTTTCACCTCATATTTGGTGTCAAATGCTGATACTATGTGGGAATGCATAAAGGTAAGTTTTGATGACTTATTGAGTGCTAATGTGCACATTTGTCTCAAGTTAATTCATGCTAGCGCACTGCCTTTTACCACACACGTCAAAGAGCGATGTAATAATCTCTCTGGAAAAAATTGGCTGGAACTTGAACTGGTGGATGGTGGGTCGGCATTCATTTTGTAATTTTAATTTGATGTTATTCATGTCTTAGTTTTACACAATACATAATAAATAAGATAAATTATATCGCTATAATGTACGACATGACAACACCCCCCCCCCCGGCCACGGGAGATTTGTGGGAACACAAGCAGGTCTGTGGGTCAAAAAAGGTTGGGGACCACTGTTTTAACAGGCACAATAATAATAACAACTTAATAATAATAATAATCATCATAATCATAATAATAACACGAGTTACTGTTGCGGTCATAGCCCAGAACAAGCTAAAACTCTGAACCCCCGACGTCACTTCCTGTCTGCCATCAATTCTGCTCCCCTACAAGGTAAACTGTTTTAAATGGCTTATTTTCTTTGATTATATCTACTATATTGTGTAATACAAATGTAAAGGTGACTATATGGGCGTTATTTCATGTCTAGATGTCTCTAATTATATTAAAAGAAAACTTATTTCAAAGATCGTAAACAGGTTTTCTTTGCCATAACTATGAAAATATTCAATTTATAAAGAACTCCTACTTCTCGTACTACACTCATCTGTACTTAAAGACCTACCAATCTAAAATAAATGTTATAATTCATTTGACATTATTTTCTTTGGATTTTTTTGTAAAAAAAATTAAAACAACTTGGAAGTCAGCCAGTGTCACAGGACAAGAGGTTCCATTGTGGATGTTTGTGTCGGGACAAACCTGATTGGACCCAGGATTGGGCACGTTGATGATTCCAGCAGCCTGTTTGGCTTGCAGATAGGTGATGAAGCCACTTTTCAAGGCCTGCGTTTGACTGAGGACATCATCTTGGTCTCGTCCACATGGCAGAGCCAGCAGCAAACAGTAGTCATTGTCTACCTGCCAAAAAGGTTTCATAAATACAGTTAAATGGCCGTCCTCAGTCTTTAACATGATGTTCCATCATTCTGACATCTAAGACCCCGAAAGTACTTACGGTCATTCGACGCGCCACACTGTCCAGTTGAGAGGCTTCCAGCCTCATCCTCTGAACAATGCGAAGAAGCGGACCTCCCTCGAGGGGCGGCAGCGAGCGCTGAGCCAGTAAAGTGTTGCCAGAGACAAAGTGCAACTGGACGGCAGCCTGGTCGTTCTTCAGTGCCAAGAGACCCTGCCACATGATGGGATATTTCTGGACAAATACAACACAAAAACCTATTTCAGTTTTTTTTTTTTTTTAACAATTTTGTTACTTTAATAGTAATAATGGATTGGATTTTTATATAGTGCTTTTCAAGGTACCCAAATGTCTTCACAGTGAAGTGAACCCATTATTCATTCACTCCTCAGTCATCTCAGTCTATCTAGCCCTTGGATGGACTGACAGAAACATGGCTGCCAATTCATGTCTACGGCCTCTTTGACCATCACCTTCACATTTCACCTCTCATCTGAGCAGTTCAGCTCAATGACTTGGTGGAAAAAACACTAGTCTCACTAGATAGGACAGCAACATTCCACAGGGTTTCCGTTATGTGTAACTGATTGTGGCGGCCCGCCACTACAAAATAAAAGCTGTCACACCTTAAAAACTAACTTGAAAACAATGTTAAGTAATATATTGTAAATGTATATACTGCCTCCTCCCTGAGCTACCACCTTATTGTGGTGGAGGAGTTCGCGTGCCCCAATGATCCTAGGAGCTAAGTTGTCGGGGTGGGGTTATGCCCCTGGTAGCGTCACCCACAACAAACAGGTCCTAGGTGAGGGACCAGACAAAGAGTGGCTCAATAGACCTCCTATGATGAAAAAAACACATTGGACCACGTTTTCCCTTGCCCGGACGCGGGTCACCGGGGCCCCCATCTGGAGCCAGGCCTGGAGGAGGGGCACGAAGGCGAGTGTCTGGTGGCCGGGCCTCTGCCCATGGGGCCCGGCCAAGCACAGCCTGAAGAGACGACATGTGTCCCCCCCTCCAATGAGCTCACCACTCATGGTAGGGGCCAAAGGGGTCCAGTGCAGAGTGAGCTGGGTGGCAGCCGAAGGCTGTTCGACCCTGAAACCCTGAAATGAAACTAGCTCTTGGGACATTGAATGTCACCTCTCTGGTAGGGAAAGAGCCTGAGCTGGTGCACGAGGTTGAGAAGTTCTGGCTAGATTTACTCGCACTCACCTCAACGCACAGCAAGGGACTCTGGAACCAGTCCTCGAGAGGGGATGGACTTTGTTCCACTCTGGCGTTGCCAGCAGTGAGAGGCGACGGGCAGGTGTGCCAATTCGTGTTGCGGCCCAGCTAGTGGCCTGTATGTTGGAGTTTAACCCAATGAACGAGAGGGTAGTTTCCCTCCGCCTTCGAGTGGGGGGACGGGTCCTGACTGTTGTTTGTGCTTATGCGCCAAACAGCAGTTCAGAATACGCACCCTTTTTGCAGTCTCTAGAGCAGGGGTCACCAACGTTTTTCCTTGTGAGAGCTACTTTTACAAAATGAAAATGGCCAAGAGCTACTCATTTTTGTAACATTTATTTTCAGAGCTTATTTTAAACCCAAACAAAGCGAATATGCTTGTTTTACCAGAACATGAACAAAATGCTGGTGTCCACAACTCACATTTTGTTTTTTTGAATGCATTTCTTTCCATTATTAACTGAAAACCTGAATGAAAAGCAGGCTTGCGGGCACCTCATGTGGTCGTGGGGGGCTACTTGGTGCCCGCGGGCACCACGTTGGTGACCCCTGCTCTAGAGGAAGTACTGGAGAGTGCTCCCTCAGGGGATTCCCTTGTTGTGCTGGCGGATTTCAACGCTCACGTTGGCAGCGACAGTGAGACGTGGAGAGGAGTCATTGGGAGGAACGGCCCCCCTGATCTGTACCCGAGTGGTGCTTTGTTATTGGACTTCTGTGCTCGTCGGTCAGACCTGGCAGGCCCAAACGTATTATGAGGGTCTGCTGAGAACGACTGGCAGAGTCCGCTGTCAGAAGGAGTTTCAACTCCCACCACCGGGAGAGCTTCGACGGTGTTCCGAGGGAGGTGGCGGACATTGAGTCTGAATGGGCCATGTTCCGTGCCTCCATTGTCGAGGCAGCTGATCAGAGCTGTGGCCGTAAGGTGGTCTGTGCCTGTCGTGGTAGTAATCCCAGAACCCGTTGGTGGACACCAGTGGTAAGGGATGCCGTAAAGTTGAAGAAGGAGTCCTATCCGGCCTTTTTGGCTCATGGGACTCCGGAAGCAGCTGATAGGTATCAGCAGGCCAAGCGGTCTGCGGCTCTGGCAGTCGCCGGGGCAAAAACTCTAAAGAGATTCTGAACCACCATTCGGCATCCCCACTGGTGTTCTGCTGACCTCAACACGCGATGTTGTGGATCGGTGGAAAGAATACTTCAAAGACCTCCTCAATCCCACCGACACGTCTTCCTATGAGGAAGCAGAGCCTGGGGACTCCATGGTGGGCTCTCCTATCTCTGGGGCTGAGGTTGCTGAGGTTGTCAAAAACCTCCTCGGTGACAGGGCCTCTGAGGTGGATGAGATCCGCCCGGAGTTCCTTAAGGCCATGGATGCTGTAGGCATGTCTTGGTTGACACGACTCTGCAGCATCTCGTGGAGATGGGGAACAGTACCTCTGCATTGACAGACCGGGGTGGTGGTCCCACTTTTTAAGAAGGGGGACCGCAGGGTGTGTTCCAACTATCGTGGAATCACACTCCTCAGCCTCTCTGGTAAGCTTTTTTCAAGGGTTCTGGAGAGGAGGATCCGCCGGATAGTTGAATCTCTGATTCAGGAGGAGCAGTGTGGTTTTCGTCGTGGTCGTTGAACTGTGCGGCGTCTACAGTGATGCGGACTCTACATCGGTCTGTTGTGATGAAGAGAGAGCTAAGCCAAAAGGCAAAGCTCTCAATTTACCAGTCGATCTACGTACCTACTCTCACCTATGGTCATGAGCTTTGGGTAGTGACCGAAAGGACAAGATCGCGGATACAAGCGGCCAAAATGAATTTTCTCCGTAGGGTGGATGGGCTCTCCCTTAGAGATCAGGTGAGAAGCACTGTCATCCGGGAGAGACTCGGAGTAGAACCGCTATGTTTACTGCTTGCTAAGAAAGAGAAGAGTTGCATCAGCGATACCTAGGGTGTTATGCAGAGTTGATGTGTTACTTCATACTGTGTCATATTATTCACACAGTATAATATTATTATTCAACATCTGTCAAAATATTTGAATGGGTTTTTTTTGTGTAAAAGAACATAACATTAATGTTAGTGTGAAATTATTGACTTAGCTTAGCTTTTGTTATGAGATTTATGACTGACAACCTACTTAAAGATGGTTTCAAGGAAACCTTAAAAATGCCTTATTCGTTAGACTTTATATTTTAGTTGACTAAATTAACTGCAATTTTATTTGACTAAAATGTTGTGAAATGTTTAGTCACTAAAACAATCAACTAAAATTAGACTAAATCAATTTAGATGACTAAATTAACACTGGGTGGGTACTTATTTTCTTTCTGTTCTTGTGACAAATTTAAATAAGTTGCATAAAATATTGTGTGTACAGTTGATAAAGGTTCTATTATTTAAAATAAAATTTGGTTAACCGGTGTCCCAAAACTGATTATGGCCGATTATGGTTCAACTACGTATCATTCCTACCGTCAAAAGCTGCACCATGTCAATGGAGCGGTGTCCTGAATGTTCCGTCTTGGCATCAGGCCGTGGCTGCAGCGAACTTGATGTGGGTACCACAGGCAGAGGTGTTGTCAAGAAACCCGGAGGGCCTTTCTGTGGCGGTAAATCTGGCTTCTGATTCAGGCCAATGGTGGTGGTCATAGGAGACTGGTAGGAGGGTGAGGCTCCCTCCCTTGGTATCCGGGATATGTGCAGGATGTCAGAAGAGGTAGAATGGTGGAGGTGGGGATTCTCGGGCTTGAGGTCACTTACTTCCAAGAGCGCCTGGGGTATTTTATGCCTGTGACCCAGTTCAGGTTCTACAGGAATCTGATATTTAAAAATGAGAATATAGGTCAGAATGACAATAAATGATTTGGTAAAGTATGCTACATCTGCACAGTCATGAATAAAAGCATACCTGTGAAGATGTGCTGCCTTGGTTCACCAGGCTGTGTCCTGATGAAGGATGTCCAGTTAATTGCGGAGCGAAGCCCCGTGCGTCACGATACACCGGAAATGAGGCGGCACTTCCAAGATGCATCAACTGGATTCCGTGGGAGTGAGAAGACACCATTACAGGACTAGATGAGTGGACTGCCCTTATTCTACTTTCATTGGTAGGCGAATGGATCAGCTGTCCTTCTAGTTGTTTGTGGGATTCTTTTCTTGAAACTTCACTGCTCTCCCGCACTATGGGGCACTGAGAAGGCCTGGACATGTTGCTGCACGAGGTTGTCGAAGGATCTGAAGTGTGTCTTGTTTCAACACCGGCCTGCTCTCCCAGTTGCTGATGTGCAAGGATGCGCTGGTGCATGTCTCTATATTGGTCCATACATAAGCTTGGATGGCGGCGTCTGCGATCACTGTGAAGCATCATGCCATCTGATTGGAGCTGTGGCACAGAGTGTCTGCTGAGTGCTTGGTTAAACGGTCTGGCGTCTTCGTCAGTTACACCACCACTTGACAATGACCCTTGGGAAGTTGAATGAGACTGCCTGATGACAACAGACTGAGAGATGCCTGAGTGTTGCAGAGAGGACAGTGAATTACTTCGCCTTCCATAGTTGATAGCAGGCACAGGCGCCGCACTCATCCTAGCTTCATGAGTCACGGACTGGGTGACACTTTGAGGTTGCATTATGACAGAAGACTGTTCTGTGTGCGGGTGATGCACAGTGGCACTATAAGCAGGTATTGACATGACATGGCCCATGACGACTGAGGTTCCTGGCGAACTGCTAGGAGTACAGGCTTTTCCAAAAGGTGAGGAGGGGTGAACAGTTTGTGGGGACTGAGGATCTTGTTTTAGGTGTAGAGCTGAGCAATCAATTGGCGTGCCAGGGCTGGAGCTAATACGTGATCCAGATAGTGCGGGACGATGAGGACTCTTGACAGGGTTGAGGTTAGACTGTTGGACAGATTTGCCAGTATCTATCTTTTTTGGTAGCGCCTCTGTTCCCGGTCTTTTTCCATGCTGCTGTTGTATTACAGCTTGGTTGTACACTAAGACTTGAGGAGAAGAAACCGGTTGTGGAAACATTTTAACTACACTGCCCGGCGATGCTGTATGATATAAAACTTCAGGCTTGTCACATCCTCTACTGTCCTGCTTGGTGCTAGAAATGACAGGTTGAGAGTTGTAAGACTGATTGCTCAAAAGAATCCCGGTATGCCCATAAGCAGATGAACTTGGGGGCACTTTTACGTTGGGTGACTGTGACGACACTACCATCGTGTCTTGCTTTGTGTGAGATTTAGGCACAGATTGCTGAAACTCTATGTCCCCAGCACTGGCTTGAGGAATTTGACTTATTTTGGCTCTCATTCTGTGGGGTCCTTCTGTCTTCTGTCCTGAATAACTCAGAACAACAACACCCTCTGATGTATTTACTCTAAGGCCGGGAAGTGAGCGGGTGGGCTCCACAACAGAGCGTCCTCTAGTTGCATCTTCAACTATATCTAGGCCATGGTATCGATTATTCTCATTCGAATTTGCTCTGAATTTTTGCTTGGGCAAAGACTGACACATGCTTCGACTACTAAGGGAAATCCGTGGAGTTTCATCTGTATCATAAGGTATTGGAATGCGACTTATCACTGAGGTAGCAGGGGAAATTACAGTATTTTGGGTGTTTTCACCACAATTCTTTTGGGACTCTGTCAGTGGAGAAGGTTTGTGATGTATAGACTGAGAGGGAAACGACAATCTCTCCTCCACATGCTTTTGACCCATAGCAACAGATGGATTTTCATTTTCTGACATCTGTAAAGTCTCTGACAGAGTAGATGTCACCATAGTGCTGGGTATAGAATTACTGTTTGATGCAGACACATATTTAGGTTCCATTAGGATTTTTCTTAAGGTACTGGAACTGGTATCTATATCAGAAGCCTTAGTATCAGGAGGCATTGGGGGATTGATTGAAGAGGGTCCAAGTGAAGTTGATGCTGGCAGAGAAGAAGTTACCACTGTTACATGGCATGGTGGGGCAACAAAGATTCTACTTTCTTCAGTTCGAGGCCAGCTTGGTGAAAGTGGCATTTTGGCAGGTCGTATCAAAGGCACACCTGACTGGGACATAGGCTGTATACGGGCAGGTGCAGGGGTAAGACTAGAGGAAGATGGTTCTGCTGCTTGCAAATGCTTTTTGCAATTGGAGATGGTGCTTGAATCGGAATGAAAGGCTGATTCTTTAGGAACTGGCTGTTCAACTTCAGGTTGTTCTGCCTCTTTGGGTGTGCCTAACGTTAAAGCGCTTGCAACATCACTTCTACATGTAGCAACAGCTGTGACCACAGATCCTGCTGCAGTCGTCCCAGTTGTAATAACTGCTGCCTTGGAATTTCTGATTTCTGGGTCCTCTGGGATTGACTCAGGTAGTTTCAGAGAGGGCTCTGGATGCATTACCTCTTCAGAAGATTCACCTTTCTTATTTACTGGACATTTACGAGTTCTTGACTTTTTCTGGGTTTTGGCCTTAACCTTTCCAATTTTTTTGGGTGTATCTGGGCGTGGGGAATCGTCAGTAATCTTAGATTCTGCTACTAGACCCTTTGGACCGCTTATTGAAAGACCATCATCTGAGTCAGGAGCAAGAATATTGCTAACCATGTGTGTTCCGGGTTCCATCATAACATTGGAGGAGGCAGACTGCAGTGAATCAGGTGTGGGAATTAAAGCCGTGAAAGTAGGAGGAGCTGTGAAGCCATCTGCATCTGTACATGCTTCTTCAGCTGTGATTGAGTCAATAGCAGCTGCGAGTTCTGTTTCACTTGAAGGGTTAGTTCGCTTTTCGTCTTCAACCTCACCTTGCGGCTCAGACACTGCAGGAGGCAACGTGGGGGGTTGTGCTGAAGCTGCCTCCTTATATGGTCGAGGAGGTTGCTCTACTGTAAGTTTGGCAATATTTTCAACTGCCTGCTCTAGCTCGATTTGATGTGCTAGGAGCTCAGCAGCTGGAAGCACAGGTTCAGATGCAGTGTCTTCATTGTTTTGCGCATCAAGCTCCTTTGACTGTTTTGGAAAGCAAATTATTTTTGATTCCTCCTTCTCTACTAATGTCTTGGTTTTCTTAATGCTGGCTTCAAATGACTCTGAGTCATCATTCTCAGAGCAAAGCAAACCTTTAACATCATCGACGCTTACACGGATTTCAAGATTTCTTAAGGTGTGGGACTTATCTTCAATGACCTGCTTGGTATTTCGTTTCAACCTTTGTGTTTTCATTTTGACACTCTTTTCGGGGTGTTTCCTGTCTGCGAGGGTTACACTTGTGTTCTCAATATCACCATCAGTAGATGTACGGGCAGAGTCTTTTTCCTTTTTGCAAATTTGTAAATTTGTGTCTATTTTTTCTGATAACTTTCCAAATAGATTGCTATCCTTAAGTTTCAGCTCAGATTCATCAACACTTGTCATATCAGTTAGTTCAACAAGAACAGTAGTGCCCCCACACTGTTTGTCCAATCTGCTGACTTTTTTACAAACGAGAGCTGATGAAGTTTGCTGCATTTTCTGGGTCCTGGGAGAACGCCATCCCTCAGTTGATTTCACAACTTCCAGAGTGGTTGAGTTTTCACCAACCTCACCACCATCCTCTGTTTTCTGCTGATCCACTTTTACTAACAATGTATTGTCAACTTTTTGTTTGACACCTCTTTTAGGGGGGCGTCCTCGTCTAGGGTTGGTAGTTGGAATTTGAACATCTTGCTGTATTGGTTCTTTGTCAGCACTACGTTTGCGCATTGTTCGTGATGGCTCAACTACCTCTTTGGCAGGCTGTTCTCCCTCATGTACAGTGGCATAGACTGACCTCACGTTCCTTCGACGTGTTCTGCCATGAACCAGAGTAGACTCAAGGTTTTGTTCAGAATCTGACGCATTCATTGGGGACTTTGATGTGGTTTTATATTCTACTGCTCCTTTCGGTGCTTCCACTCTGGGAGATGAGCCCCTTTTCAGTTTCTCTCTATCAATACGTTCACTCTTTCGTGTTGCAGGTTTACCTCTTGTAGGAGGCTTTGTTGTGCGTAACATAGAAAGTGGTTTTGCCCTTTTGTTCTTCGGCTGTCTTCGGTTTGGTAGTGGTTTTACAACCTCAAGCTCTGGGATTATTACGTCACTGTCTAGTTCTGTTGTCTTAGAGTCCTCACAACGGTGCGTTTCCTGAATTTCTGTTTTAGATTCACTTTTGTCATCACATTCATCTTTCATCTTTGTATACTCAAAGCAGGTATCTATGGTATCTGTATTCTCCCGTTCTACACTACTCACAGAACTCCCAGGGGTTGGAGGCTTAACCGCCACAGGATGATTCTGTTCCATTGACAAACTGTCACTGAGTTCTACTTTGGGTTCAACTGACTCTATTTTTGTTTCTACTTTATTTTCTTGCTCTGAAAGTACAAGTGGAGGGGTTATAGTTTGCTTAGGAGTGAGAGGTTTCAAGATTTCCAGAACAGGAGGAGATAGAGAGATCTCAAGAACTGGCTCGACACTGTCTTCTTGTTGACATGACACATGCTCATCAATTGACTGTGTGAAAATGTTTTTCTTTTCAGGTGGAGACATTTCTTTAAGGGATGGAAGAGATGGGGAAACAGATATGGAAGTAAAATGGGGACTGCGTGATTTTTCATCAACCTTCGATTGTGTATTAGTCATCTTATCATCAGAGAGCACATCATCAAAACAGGGCATATAATTGTGTTTAATCTCCACTCCGACTGAATCATTCTCAGGTTCAAGAGAGCAATAGTCCTTGTCCCTTTGCTGTTGAAGCTCCAAAAACCGACTGCGAAATAGTACTATTGGCTCTCGTGGAACATCACCATTTTCAGATTCAGTCTGTGCATAAGGAGCCCCTAGATTTGTAAAATTTCTATCAATTCCAGTTTCTGAATGTTGCTCTTTACGCTCAAGGTGCTGCAAACGGCGAGAATCCTGTTCAAAGATTGAGCTATGAAGGAAGCGGGAGGCAAACAATTCCTGACGTTCTTGGTCCTGAGGCTTAAGTTCCTCTTTTTTGCCATGCAGGTTTTCATCAGAACTTGCACGGCTCTTCTTCTTCTTCATATACCAAGAAGGTATTGGACGGGGTGCTAACTCTACCTTGTTTTTATCTGAGCAGCTGTGTGTGGTTGGAAAGCGAGATGGAAGAAAGGACCAGTTGTCTTCTCGGGAAGAGTAAAGCGTCTTCGCTCTTTCAAGGAGTGCTTTTGTATCAGGGGTTATTGTTTTATCTAATGCAAAGGAGTAAAATTTATTCTTTTCCAATGAACCAGAAAGTTTCAACTCTGTCATCCTCTCATCACGTTCCCTGAGAATATAAGACAAGGAACGATTGGACTTGGTAGATATGGGTTTTCTTTCTCCATCATCATCTGAATCAGACTGTACTTCTCCTGGTTCTAAATCCTGTCCAAGACATTTACCAATGGTTTGGTGTTTTGTAAGCTCACTTGTGAAAGTCATTTCTGTTTTTTCAGAATCAGATAAAACCTTTCCTACCCAATGGTGCATTAAATTCTCATTGCAGCCAAGAAATGAGGTCTTTAGCTTTGGTTGTTCGGTTTCAGATGTGTGAAAAAGTCTACTTTTCAGGCCTAAGCTATTTTTTAATGACTCTGTGTTTGAAAAATCTTCTTTAGTCAATGGTGACTTACTTTCTTTGTTTCTGACAGATGTTGAAATCTGGGTGGTTTGATCTTCCATGGAAATTGTTGTGGATGTTAGACGCTGCAAAATATCCTCATCTAATTTCTGGGAAGTTACAAAATTTCGCTCTTTTTTTGAAGTAACTATTTCCAAGTCAAAAGTCTCATTCCCTTTTCTTTTACACAAGGAGAGGTCATCACTGTTTATGTCCTGGTTTTGTTTTGCAATATCATGTGTGACATACTCCTTTCCAAAGTCTTGCGCGTCATTACTAGGTGAAGCATCATCCTTGTCACGCTTGTCCAGATCACAAAGCTTGGTTTGAAGCCATCGACTCTCTTCAGTTTGTTTTGTCAAAGTATATGTCTGACCAATGCGTACAAACTGTTCCTCATCTTCGGAGTCTCTACAATTCCTTCCACTTTGTACCTTTTCCCGCAAAACCTCACTGTCTTCGTCCAATTCAAGGCTGCCATAACTTGATGTTTTTGTGAGACTGGAGATATTTTCACTTTTTGAGCACAGTAATTCCATCTTCAGGTAGGGAGAGTGTAATTGTCCTGAAAGTTCATCAGGCAGTGCTGCTTGCTGGGACTGCGGCTGAAGGGAACAGTTTATGGAGTTTTTTTCAAAGTCCTGTCCCTCATTAGGACTGTTAATTGAAAATATCTGCACAGATTTATCCCTATTATGCTCCTTTTTGTGCATCTTTTTTATGTAAACATTCTTATCAAACTCTGGGTCCTTATTATTCCAAGGCTTATGAAGTATCGATCTACCAAGGTCCTCCTCACCAATTCTCTTCTGGCTATCATTTTTGCCAGAGTCTTCAAAACGCCTTTTTCTTGCAGCTAAACGATCAAAATCCAAAGAAATGCCACTGTCAAAACTAATTTCCGATTTTCCATGTTTTTTAGACTTGATTTTCATATCCATATCCATATGTTCCACTACACTCTGCATGTTTTTATCTCTGGCAACCTTGCCATGTTTAGTGATATCACCTTTTGTAGACTCTGTGCGGAAGAGAGGACTTCTTTGGTCAGCTGAAGGTGATGCCAGTCTAGGACTGTCACTCCCACCCCTCAATATTTGTTTTTCATGACCAGTCAGTTTTCCTTCTTTTTCTTTCACACGAGTTAGCTGCACCACACAAGGCAGAAGATCTAACTTGGCTTTACTTGAGCCATCTTTCGGAATTTTACTGTTTTTACTTTGAAGAGAAGACTCAGGGTTTATGTGTCGATCAAGTTCAGGCTCTGCATCACAAGTTTGGATGATTGGTGGAGTAACTTTGAGCTTTTTAAGTCGCTGTCTTTCACTTTTTTCCTTGTCCCCACGATCTTTACGTCCAGTCCGCTTTTCCTTTTCCACCAAATTGACCATTTCAACTTCAAGCACACGATCCTTTTCAAATTTGTCAGTTTTATTGTATCGTTCTGTGCGTGCCTTTTCAAGTTTTTCAAATCTGGGCGGGGAAACTGAACTGCAGCTCCCACTTCTTTCAGATGATCTGCAACACATTTGGCGATCCGAGTCACTTGGTATCCTTTCGGAAAGGGAAGGGGATGCTGCGGGGCTTGCAGGGCGACGAGAGGCAACAAGAGTTGGGCTTTGGCTCCGTTCAATAGTTCTCCTCCCATGGTCACGACCACGATCACTCTCAAAGCGCTCTCTCTCCCGCTCACGTTCTCGCTGCAAATAACTGTATTTACGAATATCTTGCTCATATGGATCGGCTCTGTATTCTCGATATTCCCTCGCGTCTTCATAGTATTGCGGGTCGTAGTAATTTTCTTGATATGGATCCCATTCGGTGTAGAACTCGCGACTTCTGGTTGTGTATTTACGACGGGAATCTTCAGCATAAGTCCCTGGTGTGCGTACACTTTCATAATATTGTCTTTCCGCTTGAAACTCATATTGAGAGCGTCTATCATCCCTGCCAAGTCATGTCAAAAATAATGCACATTAGAAATAATGACTGCCATCATTGAAAGAGTGTACAGAGTTGAGGAAACAAACCTTCTTTCAGAAAGAATGTCATAAAAATCTCTAATATCCTGGCCAGATGCTTGCATTGAACGATAGAAAGCCATTTGACTCTCCTGATTGGCAAAGTCCACCTATAAATAAAAAAAAGTCAAGATTAATTGATTTTAAAGTCACTTAGACATATTAGACACTTTTTGGGCAGGCTTGCCTTTATTTTAGTGCCCCCTATCTTCCATCCCTTTGTGTCTTTTACGGCAGCTTGAGCATATTCAATGTTGTTATACAAGATAAGGGCCATTGCTTTCATTCGGTCAAACACAACCTGCAAAAGAAGATAAACTTGTAAACTTGTCCCTCAGCGCAAAGTACAGCAACAACAATGCAAATACAGCAAAATAAACCTTGACTCACCTTGACAACATGTCCATAGCGGCAGAAATGACGGGTAAGAAACTGCTCCGTTGTGTTTGATGCTAATCCATCAAGCCAGACACAAGTTGTAGGCATGCTCTTTCCAAAGCCCAGCTGAAAAAAAAAACAATTCAGTGTCAAAACCAGATTTAAAAAAATAGGCTAGCACAATATTAATAGCCTAAGCCTGTTGAGAGGTTGTGTCAAGACGCATTTTTGATGCAATAATTCTCACCTTAAGTCTATTGTTTCCAAGGTACTCTCCATCCATCTTCTTTATGGCTTTGCAGACACTTGCAATGTCACAATATTGTAGAAAGGCATACTGTGGGGCTCCATTCACTTTCTTAATGTCGATATCCTTCATGACCATTATACAAAGGAAACATATAGTCATTAAGCAATATCCTGTCAACCTTGATAGTATTTAGGTGGCATAATTTTGACTGTAACCGGCATTTGTGGCAATCCCTATGGGTTGTGCTCAAAATGCTTTGGAAGACCTGTTACCATACACGTAATGATGTTAAACAAATGGTCAATGACTTACAACCAATTATTTGCTATGTCCCGCCCATGCTCCTGCAAAGACGCCCTGCTTGATGGCGGCCATTTTTTTCAACCAATTTTGCTTAGCATTTACAGACATGTACACGTCAGTCCCCAAAAGGTGTGTACCAAATTTTTCACCACCCTGCGGCAGATCCCATTCATCCATTTTCTATACCGCTTCTCCTCTTGAGGGTCGCGGGGGCATGCTGGAGCCTATCCCAGCTGACTTCGGGCGACAGGCAGGGTACACCCTGGACTGGTCGCCAGCCAATCGCAGGGCACTTATAGTCAAACAACCATTCACTCTCACATTCATACCTATGGACAATTTAGAGTCGCCAATTAACCTAACCTGCATGTTTTTGGATGTGGGAGGAAACCGGAGTACCCAGAGAAAACCCACGCACACACGGGGAGAACATACAAACTCTACACAGAGATGCCCAAGGGAGAATCGAACCCACGTCCGATCTCCAGACTGTTACTGTGTTGGACAACATGCTAACCACTAGACCACCGTGTGGCCCACCATGTGGCAGATTTGTCAGAAATATAGCACAGGCAACACAGTAGGGGCGCATGTTTTGACAAATGTCCACCCTTTTGTGTGCAGTGGTTCAGGTGTACAAAAGTTAGCTGAGACAAACAAATACAAACAGTATCATTGGGTGGCTATGTTTTTTTTCCATACACTCCTGATCAAAATCTTAAGACCAGTTGAAAAATTGCTGGAATTTGCATTTTGCACATTTGTATCTTAATGAGGTTTTAAGTAGAGCTACAATATGCAAAAACAAGAAGGGGGAGTGAGACAAAAAGCTTTTTGAAAAAGTAATTTATTGAAAACAACAATTAAACAGAAATAGGTTTATCAGCTGATGAAAAGACCACAGGCTATAAAAGTCAAAATCTACTCAAAATTTTCATTTTCTGTCATGCCCTCCTGATGGCTAAAGCTAAGCTTTCTCTTTTTGAACGTGGTCAGATTGTCGAGCTGCATAAGCAAAGCCTCTCGCAGCGTGCCATTGCTGCTGAGGTTGGGAGCAGTAAATCAGTCAATCAAAATGTTTTGAAAGATCCTGAGCATTATGGAACAAAAAAGTCAAGTGGTAGACCCAAAAAAAAAAATTGTTTTTTTTTAAAAATCGCACCTGCGCTGAGCCGGAGTATCCAATTGGCTGTCCATCAAGACATAGGGCGGTCTTCGACCCACATTAAGACCCTTACTGGTGCAGACTGCAGTGCAATAACTATCAGATGGAATCTGCGGGAAAAGGGTTTAAAAAACAAATTCAAAGACCTTGTCTCCTTCAACGCCACAAAAACATGGGACATTGAAAGGTGGAAAAAAGTTTCATTCTCTGATGAGAAAAAATTTAACCTTGACGGTCCAGATGGCTTCCAACGTTACTGGCATGACAAGGAGATCCCACCTGAGATGTTTTCTACCCGGCACAGTGGAGGGGGGTCCATCATGATCTAGGGTGCTTTTTCATTCAGTGGAACACTGGAGCTTCAGGTGGTGCAAGGTCGTCAAACGGATGCAGATGTTGCAGTGGTTATCCCTCATGACTGAGGGCCCTCGTCTGTGTGGTAACAGCTGGGTTTTTCAACAGGACAACGCTGCAGTTCACAATGCTTGCTTGACCAAGGACTTCTTCAGGGAGAATAACATCACTCTTTTGGACCATCCTGTATGTCCCCCTCATTTAAATCCCATAGAGAACATTTGGGGATGGATGGCAAGGGAAGTTTATAAAAATGGCCATCAGTTCCAGACAGTTGATGCTCTTCATGAAGCCATCTTCACCACTTGGAGCAATGTTCCCACTAGCCTTCTGGAAACACTCGCATCAAGCATGCCCAAAGCAATTTTTGAAGTGATTAACAAGAACGGTGGAGCTACTCATTACTGAGTCCTACTGAGAACATTTTTTGTTCTGGTTTGGAGAGTTTTTTGTTCTTTTTTGAGCGATAGTCTTAAACTTTTGATCAGCTGATAAACAGCCGATTTCAGTTTAATTGTTGTTTTCAAAAAATTACTTTTTCAAAATGCTTTTTGTCTCACTCCCCCTTCTTGCTTTTGCATATTGTAACTCTACTTAAAACCTCATTAAGATCCAAATGTGCAAAATGCAAATTTCAGCAATTTTTCAACTGGTCTTAAGATTTTGATCAGGTCTGTATGACTATGTGTGGTATAAATGTGTGAAATTCAAATTAATTGGTGAATGTAAACTTACCACAATTTCTCCAAAGCGCTGAAAGATGTTGAGCAGATCATGATATGTGGTGGTCTTCTCCAGATTCCCAATAAATAATGTCCGTGTGGCTTTTGGATGAAACTCATCTATCCTTTCATCCAAGGGCCGGAACTCATTCTCACTTTCAGTCTCTGAAAAAAATCATCCCTTGTAAATTCATGTATTCTATCAATAATTTTATTAAGCCAAAGAAGCAAATAGTTATATATGAGAACATACCTGGACCGTTCCAGGCGGTGACATCAATTTGCATTCCAAAAAAAAGCTTCCCTTTTGATGCTCCAAGAGCTTTTTCTTGGTCTTCTTGCTGGCGGAAAAAGACAAGTCCATAGCGAGTCTCCGAAGCGCCGTGAATTTGTACAGATGTGACCTTTCCATGTTTTTTAAACTCATGAAACAAACCATCCTTTAGACTTGTATCTGTTGTGGAACAGAACATGTACATTTAAGCAAGTATATAAAAGGAAAAAAATCTTCTTGTCAAAAAATGTGCTGACGGTCACCTGTCGAGCGCACAGGAAGATTTTGGACCTTGATGCCGAAGCTTTTACGCGGTTCCTCCTTGTCAAGGGATGATAGAGGAAATGCTGATGGTGCTGGAACAGCGGCTGACTGTACTGAGCGTGCAGGAGATTCATCGCTTGAGCTACTGCTGGAATCACTGGAGCAAAATGAGACATACGACATGGATACCCTCACTGTATTATCCCAATCTACTACCATAAAAATAAAATGGAAAAAAATGGCATTGTGGACATCTGCATGGATGAAGCTCAACTTCCTGTCATGAAACCTTGTACACTTAAACTTTATACCTATCCCTCGCAATAAACGAAGGAACAGTGTATTTCATTGTAAAAATAAAAAAAAAACAACACAGAATTGTCAACACTTTGCCAACATGTGATTGTATAAATATCAAATATATTTCTTAAATAATGAAAGATATAATATTTATACTAATATAATTAAAACTAACTAAAAAAATAATTATATTACAGTCATCCCTCGCAATATCACGGTTTGATTATCCCTCCGTCGCTCTATGACGGTTTTCCAGAAATTAATTAATTAATTATTACGAGTTAAAACATATTGAAATGCATGTAATATGTATTATTCTGACCACTAGCCAACAGTAATGTTACATGGATGAGACATCCATCCTACCTTGCACTCCCAGCACAACCAGCCATGGATGCAGAGTGGAAAAAGGTTTTCCTACCATTCCATGCGGAAGTGGTAGATTTGTGGCTTCTTACTTTGTCCGTCTTCCCACTCTGTTTGAAACCCTTTCATAAGTTTAGAAGAAATACATTTGAGGCTAATTGGTAGGTATCGGTCGCCTTGAGTCTCTGTAGCATAATAATGTAATCGTGCAATCCGGTGTAAACATTGAATAATAGGAGTGCAATGGTGTTACTTTATGTCTACAGGGCTCTAATAATGTTAAAAACCATATTTACAAAGTCATACACAGGTTTTCTATGTGCTAACTATGAAAATATTCAATTTATTAACAATGAATCCTATATCGTAGCAATGTTACAAAAGCCATATTTTAGCGATGAAAAAATCTGACAGTGAGCGTGCGCGCTCTGTAGCAGAGTCCGTGCGGACATCCTTAAAAATGCATTTTTCTCATATGATATCGGGTCTATTTTCATTCATATACATGTTTGTTAGGTAGATTACTTCTTCATCTTCAATTTCATATCGGATCCAGTGTTGGACCGCACCAAGTCAATTCATGCTTGGACAAATTAAGTACAACTTAAAGCTTTCAAATTCATGGATCGGAGCTATGAAATAAGATGAAAGGTATATGGAAGATTAATTTGCTTTAATATCTATGTGCAGACGAAATGTCATTAAAATAGAATTGGCCGGGTTTTTTTTTTGCCTGAAAATACTACATGTCGCGTTTTGCATTGTGGTTAGCGCGGGGTGAAAACGAATTCACAGCGTGCTGCTGCACTGCAGTGTGAGGCATATACCTGTACAGTACATGAAAATATGACACTTGACTTTCTTCCCTGGACTTTTTGATTATCAAAAACATGTGAATGGCTACGAATTCACAGCGTGCGGCTGCACTGCAGTGTGAGGCATATACCTGTACAGTACATGAAAATATGACACTTGACTTTCTTCCCTGGACTTTTTGATTATCAAAAACATGTAAATGGCTACACAGCCATGTAAATTCTCACAGCCTAAGTTATTATATATTTTGTAGTACGGTTGTCCGTGGGTCGATCACAGCTTTTCTCTTGAGTCAATGTTAAAGCAATGAGAACCAAAGGCGCTATTTTCCGGTATAAAATCTGCTCTAACTTCTTTAATATTTGGGGTAGAGAAGCGAATGAGGTATCAATTTAAAGTTCAGCTCATGCTTTATCAGAATTAATCACGGATTTGATTTTACAAATTTAAAAATTTTGTAACATTGCTATATATCGTGGAAATTCATTTATCGCGGTCAGGTCTGGAACCAATTAACCGCTATAAATGAGGGACAACTGTATAGTGCTCCACTTTATACTCAAACCGAAGGGTAATAATGCACACACACACAAACACAAAAAAAAAAAAAAAAAACGGTTGGTTTGGCCAAAATAAATATACATGTTGTACTGTATTTTAACCTATTAAAAGATCTGCAAATAACTAATTCATACAGTGCAGAAATGTATCCGAACCAGAGTAAGAAAATTGCCCTCCTTTCTCTGGCATTCTTATTTATTAGGCTGCAGCCATCTCCCAGCATGAAAAGATTGATGCAAAAACATGGCTGCCTCATTTTCCTAAAACCATACCCATGCCCACCTCTGTTTTCTAGGCTCTCTGTTAATCAGCCATCCTCCCAGCCCCTCAAAATCACATCCACCGCCACCCCTCCCTTTCACTCTTCTCTGTGCTCAGACACTCCCGGAAGTGCTACTGATGGAGGCTGGCCTGTGGGAGTGGGCAGGCAGCCAGCACTGGCTAGAAATTTCCAGTATCAACTGGATCTCACGGAGGGGAGGGTGGGGGGCATTCACAGAGGTTGCAGTGAGAAAAATATATAACGCCATCTCCTGAAAACACCCCAATAGCTATACCAAATCTGGCCACAAGTGTCTCTCTGGCCCATTCAAAATGTCCAAAGGTGGAGCTGAACACAATAAAACAAAAACAATTGAGGTGTATCTAGAGGGGAGGTGATTTTATGTTGTGGAGATGGTCTTGTTCCATGAATGCATGCCTTAGTTGTCACTCTGTATTTGTCGCTCTCTAAATTTGAATCCAATTCCAAATTACATTCAGGATGCATCAATACATTGATATAACACCAAAAATGGCCGAAGTAGCATGTCAAGTATAATATTTTTTGTGCACAAACAATAACAAAACTAAAGTTTTTACTGGTTGAAAGTACCAATATACCCCATTGCAAAAAAATGGAAACTCTGAAATGGAATTCCCCTGATGTCATAAAATTTTGAATTCATCCAACATTTTCACATGAAGTACACCTCGAAAGTCATAGAAAACATCTGACGTGATCTCACAGGTCAGCATGTTTTGCAAGACTTCAGTGCTGTGATCACATAAATGATTAATTCCACAAGTACATTTTGGAAGGGGAAGGGTACCAGGGTAGCAATGACAGCAAAAAGGTTACTGACAATGTTATTATGTTGGTGCCTTATGTAGCAGCAGCATAGTAATGAAAGCTCCAGGCTGCTCAATATTAATTGACTATAAGTCAAGAGAAATATGTATGAAGTTGACCTGAGGTTCATGTTCTGAACTCCTGTTTCTATGACAGTGTTGTATTGAGCAGAATAATGTTGCACATAGTGAAGGTCTGCATGAATATACTATAGAGCCACTTCTCATAGCTGACATCAGGTTGTCCTCTTTAGACAGCAAACTAGTTGAGATTGAATCAGCAGCGCCTCTGCTGGTTGCAGCCAGGTAGTGCACTCCATTTTAACTTGATCAATTCCACAATAAATCAATTATGTCTATGCCTGTTTAAAACATTGCCTATACAATTAATATACACAGTATTTATGATGGGAGTCTGAGTTTTTGTTTCGACACATCAATTCAATTTACATTATTTTCTAAAAATGTATAAATAAATCGGTGGTGCAAAAGCATCCCGGAATGGATTGCATTCAACTCCAGAGATTTGACTTTATATATTATTATGTAAATACATGAAACATGTAGCGTGAGGCACCAAAGTAAGCAAAAGCTGGGCATAGAGGAAAAATAAATAAATAAAAAGTGTCACTCACCTGCCACTGGTGCTGCTGCTGGTGCTGCTGACCGAGTCTGAACTGGAGGATCGGCTGCGAGACCCCGACCTGCTGTGGGAGCATGGAGGTCTGCTAGCCTGACTTGCCAGTCTCTGAGGAGAAGGGTTGCGCGAATGCGTCGAATGTGGAGACCGGCTGCGACTGTGTCGATACGAGCGCTCGCTGCGCCGACCCCTGTCCTCTCTGTAAAGGTCCCTGTGAACCACACTGGCCAAAGCAAAGGATTCTCTTGATCGAGACTCATAACGAGGGTCTGGTGTCTCAAAGCGACACGGACTCCTGCTGTGGGACCGATAGAAGCTGACCCCGCTGGATATAGATCCACCATTTCCTCCTGTGGCGGACCCTGCCGCTCCAGTTGTTCCGGTGTTGCCAGCAATAGAATTAACAATCCCCCCGACTCCAGAGGACACTGTTGTGCTGCTTCCCATGGAGGTAACAGACCCATTCCCAGACGAGGTGAGAGTCCTCTCTCTCGTATAATAGTCTGTGTCATAGTGCCGTTGCCGTTCAAAACTGCTTCCAGCACGCTCGTGGTGACCATAAGCGCTGTGATCATACGCCCGCTCTCGACTTTCAGCAGTCCTATCAAAAAAATGATACAAAACAAAATGACGTCACAATGGTGTTTTATATGTGCAGATTTAAGAAATCTGACAAAAACTACTGGGTTTCAAGGTCACCAGCATCGAGCTGTTTTGTTTGTTGTATTAAACCATTACGTCGATCGTGAGCTACCGGTAGATCGCCAAGGTAGTTTGGGTCGATCGCGTAAACGTCACTTTGTAGTTGTTATCATATGACATCACTCAGCTGACATTAAGCTCACCTCCTGATTTTCCATATTGAAAATTATTTCCATATTGAAGTGAATTATGATAGCAAATACTTTGATTAACTGTAAACTTTGAAAATGTGAATGTAAAATACTAATCATGAATATTTACAGAATAGAATAGAATTTCAGAGTTTACTGGTTACATTTTGTATATGTTACATGTTTTATAGAAAGAGGTAGATCATTTTGACTTGTCCTTGCATGCTGAGATAGTGCGTGCACTCCTCATATACATGTATAACGTACATAAATACATACTTATATTTTATTAAATCAAATATGGTAAATATATATACTTTCTATATTTATAGTAGTAGGTAGATCTTTGGGACTTGGTCATTTTAAAAGTAGCTCGCAGGCTAAAAAAGTGTGAGCACCCCTGTATTTACATAATCACTTATGATACATATACAGTGGTGTGAAAAAGTGTCGGCTACCTTCCTGATTTCTTTTTTTTTTTTGGCATGTTTGTCACACTTAAGTGTTTCAGATTATCAAACAACTTTAAATATTAGTCACACAATTGAACACAAAATGCAATTTTTAAACGAAACTTTTCATTATTTGAAGGGCGAAAAAAATCCAAACCTACACGGCCCTGTGTGGAAAATGTGATTGCACTCCTGTTAAAAAATAACTTGACTGTGGTTTATCACACCTGAGTTCAATTTATCTAGCCACACCCAGCCCTGATTACTGCCAAGCCTGTTCTCAGTCAAGAAATCACTTAAATAGGACCTGCCTGACAAAGTGAAGTATACCAAAAAATTCCTCAAAAGCTAGACATCATGCCGAGATCTAAAGAAATTCAGGAACAAATTAGAAAGAAAGTAAATGAGATCTATCGGTCTGGGAAAGATTTGGGACTCCAGCGAACCACAGTGAGAGCCATTACCCACAAATGGAAAAAACATGGAACAGTGGTGAACCTTCCATGCAGTGGCCGGCCAGCCAAAATTACCCCAAGAGTGCATCAACGACTAATCCAAGAGGTCACAAAAGACTGCACAACAACATCCAAAAAAAGACACTGGGCAAAAACGACCTGCATGGCAAAGCTCCAAGACAAAAACACTGCTGAACAAAAAGAACATTAAGGCTGGTCTAAATTTTGTCAGAAAACATCTTAATGATCCCCAAGACCTTTGGGAAAATACTCTGTGGTGTGATGAGACAAAAGCTGAACTTTTTGGAAGGTGTGTGTCCCATTTCATGTAGTGTAAAAGTAACACCCCATTTCAGAAAAAGATCATACCAACCGTAAAATATGGTGGTGGTAGTGTGATGGTCTGGGGCTATTTTGCTGCTTTAGAACCTAGAAGACTTGTTGTGATAAATGGAACCATGAATTCAGCTGTCTAACAAAAAAATCTGAAGGAGAATGTCCGGCCATCTGTTCGTGACCTCAAGTTGAAACCAACTTGGCTTCTGCAGCAGGACAATGATCCAAAACACACCAGCAAGTCCACCTCTGAATGGCTGAAGAAAAACAAAATGAAGACTTTGGAGTGGCCTATTCAAAGTCCTGACCTGAATCCTGTTGAGATGCTGTAGCGTGACCTTAAAAAAGAGAAATTCGTGCTGGAAAACCCTCCAATGTGGCTGAAGTACAACAATTCTGTAAAGACGAGGGGGCCAAAATTCCTCCACAACGCTCTAAGAGACTCATTGCAAGTTATCGTAAACCCTTGACTGCAGTTGTTGCAGCTAAGGGTGTCAATCACTTTTTCCCCACACAGGGCCATGGAGGTTTGGATTTTTTTTCTCCATTAATAATAAAAAGTTTCATTGAAAAACTGCATTTTGTGTTCATTTGTGTTGTCATTAACTAGGCCTGTCACGGTAATCAATAAATCGATTAATGGAACAATAAAAAAAATCTAAGTCGACAGTTATGCCAGCCTCAATAAAATTGACATATGAATGCATGTGTGTTTCATTTCCTCCTCTCTCTCAACCACACAGGCTGGATGACAAGAGTGTTCACTCTATAGTGGAATGGACGAAGAGAGTGAACCCTCCTCTCATTCAGCCTCTTCGTGGAGGTGGGGCTACTAGTGAGTGGATACAGTGTGCTAGCAGCAAGTTAGCCTTGTGAGCCAGCAAATGCTAACATGAATGAAGGCACAAAAACGATGATTTCTAAGGCGAATGCCACAGCCTCAGTGTGGAAATATTTCAGTTTGAAACAGAATTAACAAGGTAAGCGCATGAACACTGACGAACTGATATGTCGCATTTGTTCGAAAGCAGTGACGAGGAAGAAGGGAGGGAACACGACCAACTTCTATGCACACCTGAAACACATCCATCCTTTTCAGTTTTCCAAACTGGGAAAAAAAAGACAGTTATTTCGTAATATAAACAAAGTAATGCAAAATGGTGCACACTCAGACCTTTCAATACGATTGAAAAGACAAGATTTCGGGAAATGTCAGAAATGTTTGACAGACAGTACCAATTGCATGGGAGAACGTACACATCACAAAACAGCAATTCCTGCACTGTATAACCGAGTGAAAGAAGACGTGTTGAAGGACATCAAAAACGTTTCATTTTATTCCGCCAGTGGTCCAGCTCAAAAATTACCTCCTACATTAGTTTAACAATACACTACATAACTACGTGTGCGTGTTTTATTGGGGTGTTTTTTCCCCCCTTAACAGAGACAGGGTCTATTTTTTGTTTTTGCTTATGATTGTGATTTGTATTTATTTAGAATCCATTTTATTTTCACAGATTTTTTTTTGGTTACTTTTTTGTTTGTTTAATTCATTTAAAAGCTCTTGACATTCCAATTACAATGTTAAATACTCTTGAGAAATTAAAGTTTATTGCTTTTGATACAATGTACTCTCATTATTATGCTACATCAGGGGTCTCAAACTCAATTTACCTGGGGGCCGCTGGAGATAGGGTCTGGTTGTGGCTGGGCCACATGAAGTATTGGGAGCAATGGTACAAAAGAATGAGGATGTTTTAGCAACATAAGTGTAAAAAGGATTTTAGTTTCAGTGTCTGAAAAACAGGAAAGCTATTTTAAACTCAACTTTAAATCTCATGTCTCTCAAGTAGATCAATGATATAAAGGATCATCCATCCATCCATCCATTTTCTATACCACTTCTTCCTCATTAGGGTCGCGGGGGTATGCTGGAGCCTATCCCAGCTGACTTCGGGCGACAGGCGGGGTAGACCCTGGACTGGTCGCCAGCCAATCGCAGGGCATATAAAGGATCATATCAAAAAGAAATATTTTTTATAGCATTTACACTACTCCTCCATGTTTAGTCATGGGCCGCAAAATACGCGAGTTTAAGGCTCCTGTGTTATATAATTAATGAAAAAATGGTCTCAAAAAATTTTAGCAATAATATCGATTATCCACAATAATTTGTAGGACAATTATAGTCCAGCAAAATTTGTTGTCGTGACAAGCCTACCATTGACTAATATTTAAATTTGTTTGATGATCTGAAAAATTTAAGTGCAACACACATGCACAAAAAAAAAAAAAAAGAAATCAGGAAGGGGGCAAACATTTTTTCACACCACTGTATAGCTTTTTATTTACGCACACATTGTCCACAATTAGTTCGAAAACAATTTAAAATATAAAAAAGGTTTCACTGCACTCTGTTTTGATAAACATGCATTGGAATCGCCTGTCTGCCCTGTTGGCACTTGCGCATGTGTGTTGATGCGCACTTTGTTTCTTATTATCGAGAGAATGAAAAATTGTCGGTAAAATGTGTAGTCAATTGACAACAGCGTGTCACAGTCTAAGCCCATCTATGCCAGCGTGTGTGATTGCTCACGTTTCAATCTCACTCGACTTTCTCTCTGGTGGCAGTTAGCTAGCTTGTTTTTTACCCATTGGGAGAGCTACAAGTGGCTATCACGTTCATAGGATACACTAGTTGTGTGTCGAAGTTGTTCAACATAAACAGGTAGTGCGTCCAGCTTTAAGATATCACAGGGGTCTCCAACAGGTAGCTCGGGAGCCAGCAGTAGCTCACCAGCTGATGTTGAGGAGTTCACCTAAGAATATCTGCTTCACCTCTTTAATATTTTTCTAAGGGACGCTCCAATAGATCGGCCACCGATTGGTATCAGGCAGTTTCCGTAAAAAACATGTGATCGGCATATGTCAATAAATGCCTTTCAAAGCCAATCACAAAAACTGATCCCCATGCGGCGGCGACATTCGAGATTCAAGATTCAAGTCATGATAACACAGACATGACATGAATGTGCATGTGTGCTGTGTCACGTAGGGTTAACAACACCCACATTGACCCAATAAGGAACGCACTTTGTCCCGTATTTCCGCGATAATCAATACGAGTCTGTAAAACCTCCAGTGGTTTCAGCTTGACAGCTTGCCACAGTTACGCCAAATCGATGCCAGTGTGTTTGGTCACTCCCTTGTCAAACCTATTGGTGTTCGATTTCTCTTGCATCTTTCCACACAAACTTATCCTCGCTGTCCGCAGCTATGCGCCTATCTTCTCGTATTCGGATTCCAAATGTGACTGTTTACCACAGTGACATTTTGTTTTTAAAACAAGCAAGCTATGCAGTTAGTTTGGAGCTCGTTTTTCTCCCACGGGGAAGTGGATATTACGTCCATCAGGTATGTACTAACATTATCAAGTGTCTATTGGTGTCATTATACTATATGTCTTGTCCTCCAAACACTATTTGTGTGTTGTTTAATGACCATTACCTATGGGGCAGGGGCCCTTGGAATTGTCTAATGGGGGCCCTGGCCAAAAGCAGCCAATCGCAGGACACATATAGACAACCATTTATGCTCACATTCATACCTATGGACAATTTAGGGTCGCCAATTAACCTAACATGCTTGTTTTTGGAATGCGAGAGGAAACCGGAGTACCCAGAGAAAATCCATGCACGCACAGGGAGAACATGCAAACTCCACACAGAGATTCGAACCCAGGTCTTCCCGATCTCCTGACTGCAGCGCATTTGTTTTAATGCATTTAATTTACGTTGACTGTCACAGATAAATGATTTATATTATGCAAGTCATAACTGACATGTTTTATTTCTGTATGTTCAGTTTTCAAAGAAAAGGCTCGAAAATAGAACTCAACAAAAGTCTTCATTGAGAGCCTGTTATCTGGCTGCTGACCTAGAATGCAGAGACCAGAGAGAGGCCAACACTGATAGTGAAAGACTCCCCTTCCCCTTGTACCCACCTCCCAACCACACCTCTTACGATTGTTGCACAACTATATGGCAAAAGTTAAAATATTCAATCCTTGAATTAATTAATTATTTATATTTCCATTATTTCTTATGTGACATTTGGATTTTATGGGATTTAATGCAATAAAAAAATAAAAGTATTGTTTGCCCTCAGAGGCTTCACTACAACCTGCTTGTTTTTAAAAAGAAAAAGCAACATGTTTCATGGCTGGAATTTGAAGATATTTAGGATACTAATTCTATGAATTGTTAGCGCCAGCATATCGGGTTTAAAAGCAAAAAAATAAAAGTGTGGTGGTGGTAGAAGTGGTACAGTATCACCATTAGCATTTTGACGGAATAGTAACCACAACAACATCATAAAGTAAAGAGAGATGCGAGTAGGAACTGGTGGTCAGGTAAGGAAAGTTGAGGAAAAAGGAAAACAATACAAGGTAAAAGGAACAGATGTGCAAATAGACACATAATAACATCATGTACCAGCTAGTACAGTTAGTGGGGGGAAATAAAGAGTCAGGAGCTGCAATCTAGGGGGTTAGAGAGGACAGCTAAAATACACAGGGCAGGACATACCAACCTTTTGAGAGAGTGGTAACTTGACCTATAATTCCAAATACAATACAGGGAGAACTTTGTGAGCAAAAAAAAAATGGGCAAAATGCTGAGTGGAGGAGGGTGGTAAAAATGCCACAAGGTTTGTATTTAAAAAAAATGTAATCCTTGTCTTCTGGGCAGGAAACTTTAGATGAGGTGGATTGTCTTTCTACACTGAAATGCGGGTATGTTGGATGCTGGAAATAGTTAAATTGAGTCCACATATCCATCTAAGATTGCAAAAATAACATCCAGGAGTCCGTCGTGTAGCACTATTGATTTTCACTTTAGATTCTCGCCTTGTCTCTTTGTCAGGAAACTTCCACAAACGAGAGGAATTCCTTATTGCACATGCAGTCATATTTGGTGAAATGGTGTCGATCAATGGTAATCCATCTTCTTGCATTTTGCCACGCAGCAATGCAGTGAGTAGAAAATGTGTGGTGGAGTTTCTGTCCATGCTTTTCCTTTGTAAACACAAGTCAGTCCAAATATGACCAAAGTCCATGAGAAATACAGTTCACCAGGAAAACAGTTATGATTCTGTCATTGTATCCAAGACTTATAGTTCCACACAACGGAAAGTTGGAGGTATTCCACAGGCATGAGGTAGGTTATCTCCAGTCAGCATTTTTGTATCATCCAAACATTGTCCTTATCAGTCCTTGACAAAAATTCTTGAAAAGGCAGGAAAAAAAATAATCTCGCTCACATGTTTTTTGTAGTCCCTGAGAGATCTCCCAGCTCTCAAATTGTAATGCCCTGATTTCAGACACAATTCCAAATAAAAGTAATTAAAAAAAAAAAAGATACCAAGAAAGCAAACCATACCTTTGGCAGGATAGAATATCCTTTAGTGTTTCTTGACAGTGTTAATCCAAAAGTGGGGATCAAACTCCCAAGTAGGTTATCCGCATGATTCCAGTGTACATAACTGAAAAATTACTAATCCAAATATGTATAATGTGTGCTTGTTTGTTTCAATGTATGGGAAAAAAGTGTGATATAATCCACCAGGTCAGCCACGTAACTCCAGATTAGGGGAGGAATCCCAGGGATGGTGGCTGGACCACTCTCTCTTTAGCTGTTTCTCCCTATACTCTAATAATCTTCAACAATCCTGGGAATTTTTTCAATGTCCAATCTTTTCCCCCTGTAATTTCCACAAATGATATATCCAGCGGACAGAGTTGCTTCTACTCACAAATATCTCCCCATCAGCAATTTACTCTTTTGGTGATTGGATGTACTAAGTATAATAACTCAATGTCTACCTTTAAGTATGCTTCCAGGACTTTAGAGGGGATCCCTATAAGATTTCATGCTTGAGTATTGACTTTTTTTCTCCTCTTTAACCCCCAAACAAGTAAATGAACATGTTGGAAAGATGCTTGGAGGTGAGGTGTTTTACTACAAAGCACGGTTCCCACTGCCTTCAGAGAAACTTTGTCCACTTACCCGTCTAGTCTCCGTTCATAGCGTCCATCTCTGCTGTGGAGCGACGTGGGGGTGCCATACACTCCCCCCCCTGCCGCCCGTGTGAACCCTGATACATCACGGCCACGAGAACCTAAGGACAGACTATCGTCCAGCCCCCTCGCGGCACTAGGAATGGTGCCCGGCTCATTATAATCAGTGCGCAGGTCTCTCTCTCCCATCTTGTTGATTGCATTGTGAGCTTTCTGAGCACTTTTAATGTCCACAAAATCCACAAAGGCTGCAACTCCGCCCTCTGAACCCCGTTTAGGCAGGACTTTGACACTCTCTACGCGTCCATATCTGCAGAGAAAACATTGGAAACAAGCCAATGAGTAATGTGTAACAATGTGTAACAGAATACATTTTTTATAGATATCCTAAATCAAGCGTTTTCAAAGTGAAATAGACATTGATCAGAAGAATTAAAATAATTTACCGATATAAGCCCCACACAACGGCCACTTCCGGTTTACTCCAAGTAGAGATACAGATACAGATAATTTAGATGGGTGAACAGATACAGATAGCGGTGTACTCGCTCGGTTTTTAGATGTGTGACAAGATCGGCACCTGTTGTTGGACAGTGACAATTAATTTCAACAGGGCGGGACACATCCATGTCGAGGAATACGCTTATACACTCCTGATCAAAACTTTTAAGACCAGTTGAAAAATTTCCATTTCCATTTTGCACTGTTGGATCTTAAAGGGATAGTTCAGATTTTTTAACATGAAGTTGTATGACATCCCCATCACCAGTGTAGTCCACCAACAGGGACTCACCCCCCACTTGGTCTCCTAAGTCCAGTTCTGGTTGGATTTTGGTGATGAAGAACGTAGTTCCAAGTAGTTGCCGGGGTTTCACAAGTAAGGAGTTTGGCTTCTCAAAACATTATGCGTTCAAGATGTAATACATTTGCATCACAAAAATGCCTAAGCGAAAAAAATCAGACTTCACAAACCGCTTGGTTTTATATTTGTCTCCTGCCGTATCCCTGCGCACTGTCGCCTCAAATCAAATGTTCAAAAAAAGGACTCAGTAATGAGTAGCTGTGCCATTCTTGTTAATCACCTCAAAAATTGGGTTAGCCATGCTTGATGCCCATGTTTCCAGGAGGCTAGTGGGAATGTTGCTCCAAGTGGTGAAGATGGCTTCACTGTGCCATGTGGAGAAATTCTCAGGTGGGATCTCGTCATGCCAGTAACATTGGAAACCATTAGGATCATCAAGGTTACATTTGTTTCTCATCAGTGGATAAAACTTTCTTCCACCTTTCAATGTCCCATGTTTGGTGCTCTCATGCAAATTCCATTCATCCATCTATTTTCTATGCCGCTTATCCTCACTAGGGTCGCTGGTATGCTGGAGCCTACCCCAGCTGATTTTGGGCGAGAGGCGGGGTACACCCTGGACTGTTCGCCAGCCAATCAGCCAATCACACATATAAACAAACAACCATTTACACTCACATTAAAATCTATGGGCAATCTATAGTCGCCAATTAACCTAACGTGCATGTTTTCGGAATGCGGAAGAAAACCCACGCACGCACAAGGAGAACATGCAAATTCCAAACGGGCAATTTTGTGCCGTTGAAGGAGACAAGGTCTCTGAAGATGTTTTTTGTTCTTAACGCCCTTCTCTCGCAGATACCGTCCTATGGCTATTGGACTGCACTCAGCACTAGTAACAACCTTCATTTGGGCGGAGGATCATCCTGTGTCTTGACGGACAGCCAACTGGATCATTCAGCTCAGGGCCGGAGACATCTTTTTGGGGTCTACCACTTGACTTTTTTGTTCCATAACCCTCAGGATCTATGAAGAAGTTTAAAATGATTGGCTTACTGCGTCCAACCTCAGCAGCAATGGCGCACCGCGAGAGGCCTTGCTTGCACAGCTCAACAATCCAACCGTGTTCAAAGAGAGAAAGCTTTTTTGCCTTTGCCATCAAGAGATCATGACGGCGTGAATACCTGAGAAGAAAATGACATTAAATCCACATTTTTGCAAAGATTTTAGCTTTTAAAGGCTATGGTCTTAAACGTTTAATCAGCTAACGAACAGCCTATTTCACCTTAATGGTTGTCTGCAATAAATTGTTTATTCAAACATTTTTTTGTCTCACTCCCGTTTCTTCTTTTTGCATTTTGAAGCTCTACTTAGAACCTCCTTAGATCCAACAGTGCAAAATGTAAATAATTATTGCAATATTTCAACTGGTCTTAAAATTTTGATCAGTTTTGATCAGGTGTATACACAGGCAGTACCTGGCCTCACAGCTGTGAAGCGGGAAAATTGCCGTAACGACTGATTTCTCGTTTACATGTCAGTGACATTTATATAGAACGTTAACCGGGGACAAACAGTAAAAACAATTTGTCTCTTATAGGCATTGAGAAGGGACTTGTGTTTAACTAAATTAGACAATTACACACTGTGCTTTTGCTGTTATGCTATTTATGTAGTAGCCATCCTACATACATGCCCTGTGGTGGAACTGTCATTCTGATCAGCATTTAACAATCCGAACTACTACTGAGGCAAATTGACCTGAAGATGGCATTTTGTTATATTGGAAAATGAGAATGAAACTACAAATGCATTTGACAACCATTATGTATCTCACCTGATATCTTCAAGATTTTCTTATGCATTGCATGTACTGTATATAAAATTACACTTACAATGAAGTGCTCTACCTAGTCTGCAACTGGTCCATTAAAGCTTAAGACAAAATTTGGCATCAAAGTTGAAATAGGAGAAGCTATTTTTGCACTGTGTCAAGATGTCAACAGCATTTGCCCACGTTCCAAACAGCACAGTGACCTGTGCTTTGTACACCAATGCATACAAATGAAGGAACAATATGAGGCAAATGACTACATAAATGCAATGGGATACAATAAGCTATTTGGTTATGGTGTCATTGTAGATTGTTTTCCATTGATGAAAGACAATCATTTATCTAACAAATCTGCTGCATTCCAAAGCCTACTATCACTTTACAAAGCCCACCCCTCCCATGCCAATACATTTGTGGGATGCAAGCCCCCAATACTGCACACAGCCTTCGACGCCATTTTACAAATGCTCCTCTCACTTGCTTACTCATTCTGCCTTCCCCCATCACATCATACACTGGGCAGTCATGCACCTGCATGCATGCTCGCTGCCTCCGCTCCCTCTGGATTTAACCTCTGCAGCCAAAGAGGCAGATTTGTCCACCTCCGCCATTGCAACAACAAGCACGTCATGATGTAAATACATAATAAGCCTGCAAGAGGACACGTTGGAGGCAATGTGCTTCATATACCAAGCAGGATTTTATTTATTGATACTGTGCATGTTGTGCAATGGAGGCAGACGTGTTACGGTTTTATTAGGCGTGCATGATTTATGCTGGTCATTTAGCAGTGGGGCTGATATGGCGACGCCTCCAAGCAGGGAAACGGTAGACCGTGGCTGTGATGGTTTGAGCAGTCTGGTGCTGGGAACATATGGACGGGGAGGCGAGCTGTTATTTCCTTGACAGCCTTGAAGCAAACGCTTGCAGACAACCGCAAGTCAAGAAAAAAAATGCCTCGATACAACACAACAGTCTAACCTGACACCATGCGGTCTGTGCGATTCAGAAAGAAAAAAATACATAACGGCTGTGTATTCATTAGGACAAAAAGTGTTCAGGAGTTGCAACGAGTCCTGCTGCAGTGCAATCACATCCAGCTTGAAAAAAACAAACATTGCGACTGCGCGATGCCTGCCACATTTCACTAACCTGTGTTGTGTGTCTAATAAATCCTGCAATACAACACTAGCTACACCTCAGGCGCTCTCATTGGACACAATTCAGTAAGTGAATATAATAATCGTGCATGCCGCCACATTATTTACAATGCCATTCCTGAAATGAAATGCAAAGTTGCAACAAGGAAGTTGTTTGTTTTATTTGTGCACCCTTGTTTTAGGTCAACCAGGTGGACAGGTAGGCTGCACATGGAAGTAAACCTATATGCTGCATATTAGTTTGCACAAGTAGCTAAGCAGCAACACAACGATGAAGGTGATGGGAAGCTGGCAGATGCGCAGATGCAAACTACCTGCTTTTCCTAATATTTGACACAATCGTAAAAGAGAGAGAGACAAGAGGAGATGCTGGTCATGCAAAACCCACAAAAAACAGTCAATCGCCTTTCTACTCACCGCTTGAAGTGCTCAATGATCTTCTCCTCTCGCACATTTTCGGGTAAATTTCCCACCCATAAATGTCTGGTTTCCCGAACCATACTGCGCACTCCTGTTCCACGATCATACAGATCACTTCTGCTCTGTCAGTTTATTCCAATGCAAAAAAGAGTAAAAATGTCAGTGACTGGTCGCTGTATCCCAATGTAGATCATTAGGTTGCCCCCTGCCTTGCACACGCTGTTTGACACTCTTCACTGTTTTAAAGCGCGACCTTGCACCTCGTGAACGCGCTCCGGGCCGTTCCCGTGACGAGGCGCGTCCCTGACACTATGCGACCTTTGAGCGTGCAAGAGAAAGAAAGCATGGAGCTTCCTAAAAAGATGCAGCAACTTTGGTTTGTAACGACTTGGGCACATCGCGCAGGCGTGGCTTTGTTGGCGTGTGCGCGCGTGTGTGTGTGTGTGTGTGTGTGTGTGAGAACTTCTTTTTTTTCCCAACTCTTCCTGCCTACCGATGAGATCACACGCTAGTGCGCATGCGTGAGAAAAGCCCTGCTGCTCTGATATCTGAGACCACATTTGACGGATACAGGAGGATCCCATCATTGCTCTGCCTATACCAAAGTGATGTGCTCATACATTAAAGTTTTCATATTCCACTATATTATACAATTTGACATTTTACCTGTATACATACAAATATGGAAATAATCATTGGTATTACATCATTATGTAACAATCAGGAGCATACTGTCAAGCGATTCAATGTTATGAGGCTTGATTTAACCTCATAAGCACTGCGCCATGTTTCTCGAAAATGACATATCTACAAGAAGTTATGTTGTTTCATTGCATCTACAAGGTCTGCATGGATGAACTTTGTATCGCAATTACTTAAGATGTAACATTGTACAGTTATGCAATTGGCAGTGATGTGCAGTCAGGGGAGGCAAGTGAGGCATGATGAAAAATAAAAACACAAATAATGATAACATAAAATAAATATTATTTGTCCAGTGAACTATATTCTAAATGTATTTTCTTTATGATTCCAATCATTTTAACATTTTCTTAAGTACAAATTTCTGAATTTGCAAATTCCCTGTTTCAAGACAGGGAGGAAACCTTGTGCAGGGAGCGTCTATTCCGAGCTTCGTGGAAAAAACCCTGCCTACCGAGTGCACATGGGTTTCATCATGTTGTCTGCCAATTTCTGTTTGTCAGCATGTCGGCAATGTTGCAGAAACATTTATTATACACCATGACTTCCTACAGCTTGTGTAATGCCTTTAATGTAAATGTGACATCATTATTCTTGCTAATTGGACAATAAAATACATAGAAATGTCATACGGGAGTCACTTGCAGTACTGACTTCATCCTGTTAGAGCACAAGATGTTAAAGTTTTAAAAATGTCCTCACTACCCATGAAGCTTACTGCACATCAATGGCAATTGATGTGGGACGCAATGATGCAATCAAAATGGGACAGTCATTTGGCTTTTTGTCCACTGAGTTTTAGCGGTACAGCCTAGGTTCCCAATGTGGGGTACACATACCACTAGGGCTGTACAGATTGCCGTAGGGCACATGTGTCAAACTCGTGCCCTGGAGGGCCGAGACGCTGCAGGTTTTCTCTCCAACCAGTTTCTTCAGCAGGTGATTTAATTGATGAGCTCCTTCCCTCAAACTGAAGGTGTTGATCATTAAAATCACCTGCTTTAGTGACTGGCTGGAAAGAAAACCTGCAGTGTCTCGGCCCTCCATGGCACGAGTTTGACACCCCTGCCATAGGGGTTACGTGAATAAGAATTAAAAACGCCTTCACTACATTAGTGCTAGAGATTTACGTAATGCGCCTGAACGCCTGATTTAAACAGCCACAGCAGGTATTAGTACAGTGCAGAAAAGCGGTGACAGCATGAAGTTCATTGTTCTGTGTGTGTTAGATGAACAAGTAAGTTAGTTTGACGATGATGTTGTGCATTAAAAGTGTTTAATTTTTAAGATTTTTCAAGATCATTTATATTGTGTGTTAAATGAGCTGGTTTTCTTACATGGTGTTGTTACGAATTAGTCTGTTTTCTGTGCTGTAGGAGCCTTTCATTTGTTTGTTGACTGGATGCCTCACTATGTTAGAAAGCCCCCAATTTTGCACGAGTAAGTACATTTACGCTTTCACAAATAATGTGTCTTCTACAGGCGTTGCGTTCACTTTGTTTGGAGGTCCTTGAGCGCACCATATGTGATGCAGATTAAGACTTACGTGTATGACTTTCTCTGCCGCAGCACAGACAGGACGTGTATTTTCTATTCTTCCTTTCACCTCGTCCTTGTTCACAAATGTTCATGCTTTGCATAAATGTACAGAGGTGAGCTTTAATAATGTTAGCTCTGTGCTGCTGTGCAGTTTTGCTTGGTACATAATCTAATGTTATATGTGGTCATATTTCAGTTTGGCTCAGTAATAATCCTCGTATTGAATTACCTTCCTTATTGGTTTCTGTAATTTATGTGCCTTTGTTTTACTAATTATTTATAATGATTACATTTATGTGTAACATTAGTTGCATTTTACTGATTATTTCCATGTTGTCGCAGACCAAAGCACAGCAAAAGCATAAAGATCACGGTTCACCACATCTTACCACATCTTGTTCTTATAAATAAAGTCACCAAACAGAATACAAACCTGCCAGGAGAGATCTTACCTCTCTAAAACCCTCTCCATTTAGTTTAGTAGCCTATGTGTGCAGTTGAAAAATGATTTTTGAAACATGATTTTTTTAATATAATGTTATAATATATAATATATTTAATAATATATCATTCTCATATGTTCCAGCATACCCCAGTTCCAGCATACGGATTTAGCAAAACAAAAGAACAGCACTATTCTACTGCCGGACAAGCAGTGCTGGCACACATGAGACCACAAATCTTCTGAGTGACTCACATTTTCGCAAGAGTCCCACTCCTCTCGTATAGAGGATCTTCAATGAGCATTAACATATTGCTTCCGATTTAATGTATGACTTTATTTAGGACGGGAAAAGTCATTTGGCGAAATTAAAATGTGAAGGGATGGCAGAGCCTTGACATAATATACAAATTAAGATCTATAGTGAAGGGAGTTTAGCACCACCAGTCCAGATTTCTATTCCATAATCATGAAAAGAACAATATCTAATATGTTGATGTTCTCTAAACTTTTTAGATTGAAAAAGGTGAAAGAAATAACTCTGTCCGACATCAGCATCATATACAGTATTTTATGATCTGTCCTTTGTCTGCCTTTCCCTGTGTTCGGTCTAACTTAACTTGAGTTTCACTTTAACCTGTTCTATGCTTTTAGAGCTAATAAGTAACAAGCAATCAAGCATGTGAGCATAGTACAAAGATAGCAGATGGCTATTGATAAGCACTGTTGGGAAGTAAATAAATACACTTTTAAAATTACATTTAATCTTGTTAGTGTAACACATCATATTATAAATGGAATATTAATGTTCCAGGGTCTACCCCACCTCTCGCCCAAAGTCAGCTGCGATATGGTCCAGCATACCCCCGCAACCCTAATGAGGATAAGCGGCATAGAAAATGGATGGATGGATGTATTGCTATGTGCATGCGTGTCTGTTTTCCTCATCTCTCACCTCCAAACAGGCAGGAAGAGGATTCACTCTGGGCATTGGTTTCAGCACCTTGGCACGTTTGTTTCATAGAACAACGGCATTAACGGAGTGTGCCCTTTTGTCAGTCTCTTTGTCTCAGTGGGTGGAGACGGAACCGATTGCATACTGTACATACAGAGTGCAGAAGAGTGGAACATAGTACAAATTGTTATAGTAGATTGCAATATATTGTGATCTATTTTTTATATTTTTTTCATTGTACTTGTCGTAAAAGTAATTGTGAAAATCTTGTCTCGTCTCGTAGACCAAATCTTGTGTACGAGTATCTTGTGACATCCCTACTGACAACACATTCTAAGTCCTCCTGGCAGACATGAGGACTTACTACTAGATTTTCATTTAAAATGATCAAGATGGTTGATGCAAGAAATACATCAAGTTGCAGACATGCATGTGTGGAACCATGAAGAAAAACTGCATTCATGATATGACTGAAAAAGTGTGGCATGAGATTTCCAACATGCCAAAACCAAGAAAAGTTCAAATTCAAATGACACTTTTCATTTTTATCTAATTGTCCAATGTTAATATCACTGTCAAAATTGAATATTAAACATATAGTAGAGCTACAGTACAGGCCAAAAGTTTGGACACACCTTCTCATTCAATGCATTTTCTTTATTTTCATGACTATTTACATTGTAGATTCTCAAAACTTTGAATGAACACATGTGGAATTATGTACTTAACAAAAAAACTGTGAAATAACTCTAAATATGTCTTATATTTTAGGCATATTTTTTTTCTTATAATTATGTTTGATAGCACTGCAAACCCTTTGTGTTCTCTCAATGAGCTCAATGAGGTAGTCACCTGAAATGGTTTTCACTTCAAAGGCGTGCTTTGTCAGGGTTACTTAATGGAATTTCTTTCCTTATTAATGGGGTTGGGACCATGGGGTTGTATTGTGTGTGTCCAAACTTTTGGCCTGTACTGTATATGCTGCTTTATATTGTAAATTATTTCATGGTAATGATAATAGCAATGGTTTAGTTTACTTCCAACATACTTTTAAGCAAGTTACATTCAAGAACATCACATGCAGTTCAACATGTCATAAAATGAGTAGGAAGAAGCAGAGCTTATTTAATTCTACCCATTCTCCAAGTCTCAGTCATGACTGATACGTCTGTTCCCTTCCTGTGTTTAATATCTTACTGCGTGACAATCTTATAACAGGGGAAGAAAACACAATACAGAATGTGCAATAATGGATAGATCGCTTATTGCTTAATAATGTATAGTTTTACTCAACATGTCTTCCTTGGTTAGGCACTGCATAGGGTGGGTGCGCTACAGCACATATTCCAACCTCTTCCTGCTCCAACTGAGCAAGCCACGCTCCACGTAACACACACGCACAAACATTTGTTTTGTTTGCTGTCAGCTAATAATAACAATTTGGCAAAGTTTAGCGACAAACTTTAGCTTTCATTGACTGTCAGCCTATAATGACCACACAATGACTTTAAATTGCCGGCTGCTTCTATGAGACTACTTTAGTGTATGTGCACAAGACGGACATGTACATGTATAATAGACAGCGGTGAGTGGAAGCTATGAACGCCATTCATTATATTCAGGTCAAATTAAATTTGAACTTTGAATTGTGACAAATAAATGTTTATTTGTTTAGTATGTTCTTTTAAACCACTGCTGCTAACAACGTAACCACTGGTGGTGTTCTTATATTTTTTAGTTGAAAAAAAAAGGTTTGGAGTTGAAGCAGGGCAGCACCTTAATGTAGTTTTTCCCTGAAGTCATATTTCTCATTTCTTATTGAAAATAATTGTTGTACATTATCAGGGAGCAGGTTGTTGTTTGCTTTGTGCATGATTTCGGCTGTGTGAGAGTGTACCAGATCAGCGAATTTCAATATTTTTGTATATTTTTAGAAGGTTTGTATGTTCTCTATAACCGACAATACTACCCTTTTGCGGTGTGGTTAGTGAATGATGTGTGTTTTTCCAATTATTTCCCCAATGTTATGTTTGTTTTAAAAAATATGTATTGTTCCTCTCATCAAAACAGTATAAAAGATCATGGATAAATAATTATTCAGTTGTTACTGCACACAGCAAAGGATACAAAAGTCTGATTTAAAAAAATGTGGCATATTGTTTCACCTATGACAAGTATGTCATGCAAAAGAAAAAAAAAACTTTTCTGGTCCTCAGTAAAATATATCTAGTTCATAAGACGTACACATAGGGGTTTGACGTTCAGCTGCAGTGTTACTATTTTAAGATTTAGTATCAAGGCAGGACTGAGGGGGACTGTTCTGTCGTAACAAGGCCATTTGCGCATGTGCACAGCCAGCCAATCAGATGAGGAAAAGAGAACAATGTAGAAGGCTGAAAGCAGACGAGGAAGAAGGACTGGACATTTTGGTGCATAGCTCACCGTGTTTGGGACGTATTTGGAATGTCCTCCCCTCTGCCGAATCCGTCCGGTGGTGGAACTGTTTCCAATGATAAAATCCAATAAACCTCTGGGAGTACAATTTCAAATATTGGTGGACAAAACTAAGGTGGATTATCACGGAAGCGACCGTCACTGTTAATTCCACACGGAATTGCGGGGTTGATATGTATTAAAAACCGCTCCCATGGAATAACGCGTGAATGTTAAGACATAATGGCGACGCCTAAACATGGATGTAATCTAATGTGGATGGTCGTCACGATAATGGACTGTATGTAACATCTCGTCAACGTGAACAAAGCCCTACTCATATGTGTGCAATGCATTCCGAAAATGTAATGAATTAATGGTGAAGCAAGGCAGTCTTTCGCCATTTTGTTATTTTCATACATTGCTAAAGCGTCGTCAGCCATTTTACCTTGTCTATCCGTGGTCCGTGGATAGACACCAGCAGTTTTTTATATGTCCGATGTTAAACTCGAAGTAATGTCATTCTTAACTAGATACGTTGTCGATTTCTATTTAGCAAATTACAGTGAAAATAATAATAATAATAATATAAAAAACAGGTAGGGTTGCCATTTTGCCGTGATGCCAGGTGGTGATTTAATGACAGTGTCATTGGCAGGTGTTTACCTACATGTTTTCAAAATGGCTGCCATGGAAATCCTGGTATGTTGAGCTTTGTGTTATGAAATATAACAATTTAATCAGACTTGAATGTCAGTTTTTTTTTAATTAGCTATACTGTACTCTGCTTATTTTATTGTTGAAAGGAAAGGGAAATTACATCCTTAAGATGCATTTATGTCATCTCAGCAAATATTGAGGTCATTCAAAACAGCTGGGAGCCCACAGCTTAAGCCTCATTGTACTTCGCACATCCTCTATTGAAAAGTTTCACTTCTTGCACACACACACACAGGTTACATAATCACAATGTTTTAATAAGAATATTTATGACTGCTGCAGGTATCTCCAGCAAGCATTTAACCCCCCAGTAAATAAGGATTACTACACTGAAACTTTAGCAATGGATGGCAACAGTAACCCTAAAGACATGGGTATTGACATGGCCCACAAGTTCAGTTCAAAACTTGGGAGCGACATTGTGGCAGCAGATTCCTAAAACACAAGAGTGCTGTTATATAAAGGATATTTGACTAGTGTTTTGGCAGTAGGTCCTTAAACAGTAAAGTACTCCCGTCAGAAGATCTTTGACAAGCATTTTTGTAGTAGGTCCTTAAAAACAGCAGCGGAACGGTCTTCTCGTAACAAAGCAGTGATTCTCAACTATGGGCCGCGAGCGCCCCCTAGAGGTCTGCCAAAAATATGGTTTGCACTGTGGTCAGCGAGACGCTCAGGTGTAAATGCACCTTCCCACCACTTATGGAAGTTATGCGTCAGACAATTAACTCCTCCCATTCACAACTACGTTTTGTCTGAATCTGGATTTTCTATTGTGGCCACAACTAAAACCATCGCCCGAAACAGACTCAGAGCCACACAGGAGGCAACTAGTTTGCCCTTCCCCCATTCAACCCAGGCTGCATCTTATCATATCCGAGAAGCAGGCCCAAGTGTCTCCTTAAGATGAGAACATGAAAGGGAATTGTAGCATTTGAGTCATGACTGTTATTGTTCATTTGTCACACATATGATGAGCAGGCACGTGCACAGACATTCTGGGAGGCAGGTGCTCAAGCCAGAAAAAAGGACACCCATCGTGAAAATTATTCATAAAACTAATAACTGTTTGTTTGTTTGTTTGTTTTAAGACACATCAGTGTTAGGGCTGGTATTCAGAACTGCATGAGGAGCAGGAGATGGGGGAGCCCAGTGGTGGTTTGTGAGCACCACCGAGCAGGTCAGGGAAGAATTCCCACACAAACTTAAATAAAAGCCCCGTCAGATATCAAAACATATTTGGGGGGAATTGATGACAGAGAAAGTCATTTTTATTTTTAATGAATGAAAAACGGCTCCAGCAGAAAGGGCACAAGGGCAGGTGCTTGAGCACCACTAGGAGTCTGTCTGTGCACATGCCTGATGAGCAACTTCTGGCTCTGATGAGCAAAAATAGAAACTATTGAAGAAAGTTTTCCATTTTATTTTGAAGATTCTGACATTCAGATCATAAATTTCTCTGTACCAGGAAAGCTATACAAAGAATGCTCTCTGCAGACTGAAATCTGAGTAAAAGTACACCTCTCAAGTTGAACAGAGATGCCTTGACATACATGGTTAAAGTCCTGCATATTTATGTTTACCCATGCTACAAATAGTGGGCCGTTAATCAAGTTGACGTACACCTGTTTCAAGGAAAGTATGTAAGTGCTGTTTGCAAGTCAGAAGTCTTCATCATGCATTGCATGTTCCGTGTAGCAATGAGCTCAATATAAAGTTGTCTGGTATAGTTCTCCTCCATCTTGGAGTCTGTCTATTCATTGTGTCCCATGTCCATTGCCATACTATCAATAAGGCTGTATTTTCATTTGCATTTTACTTCAATGTTATTGAGTTTATTTTGAAAAAAAAACGTATTATTTTGAATTAATCACCACATAATTGTACAGGTATTCATCATGGGCCTTCTCATCAGTTTGCTATAAGTCCCTCCTTTTTGTTGCAGTAGATCTGTATTTATATTTGTGTTAATCAGCCTGACTTGAGCCTTGTTCTTTCAGAACCTTGAATTGATAGCCGTGTCGGCATGTTGTTGTATGTGCAGGTTTCCAAATGATAAATATCTTTGTGGTGAGTACATGGTTTCATGCCATTTGAGGTTTACGGTAGGCCTGTAAAATCGTAAGTAGATCAGATATTTAATACAAATGAAATCAATAGTAAGATAACCAATTCGGTGTTAAATTTTTAATGAAAAGGTTGGGTCTCGAGGTCAAAAAGGTTAAGAACCTTTTTGCAGTAGGCCCTTCAAAAAAGCACCTTGCTCCTGTCTTATGTGTAAGTTTTTGTTTTAATTTTGAAAAAAGCTTACATTTTATGTTGCCTCTTCAGGGCTCATCTACAGTGCATTGCAATGCTGCTGGTGGCCATTAATTCACAACAGATAACATATTTGAAGAAATACTGTATTTAATTAAAAATATAGTGCAAGTACAAAACCATGTATCAGATGAGGTTTTCATTTGATTCACGCTTAAGCTGCTATGTAAAGGAAATGCAAAGATTACGTCTGATGCTACTCTTGTGCGCTTGGTCTTCGTTGGTGCTGATTTTTAGCATGTCTCAACCAATCCTCTTCAACCTGCCCACATAAGAACATAACATATACAGAAGGTCTGTATCATGCATTCTACAGCGACCATAACAAATGTGTATTAGTGTGAATATTTGTACACTTTTTATGTTTTTTCTGAAAACTAATACATCACTGACTTGCAAGGAGGTTGCATCCAGCAGAGCCCTTGTGGGGATGAGGCAACTGGCCTCGCCCAAGAAACACACCATGATGTGGAGCACGTCAGCCCAGCGTCCAACAGTCAGCATCAGGACCATCAGACCACCGAGACGCACCACTACTGCGTTCAGGACCGCCTTGCTAGGCGGCAGACTGTGCTGCTCCTCTGCTTAATGAAATTGTGGCATTATTGGTAGGTACACACCTTGGACACAACATTAGGTACACCTGAATGGCACACTATGGTGGACGCTAATGGGTTGTTATTATTAGTAATAGTTATTATTACTAGTAAAGATCCTAGTCTGATTTCTCACCCTCCATATAC